>NC_054054.1:87980202-88605202 GCF_017639655.2 Falco naumanni
CACAGGCCCTCCAAGCGTAACCACAGCCAAGATCAGCCTGGTTGCAAATCAAACGTTCAGCTGGTTTCCACCCCGAATCGTAAATCCCACCCTGTCACTTGGAACCTAGCCCATTCTGCTCAATCCTCAGCCGGCATTTGGGGGAAACTTGACCCCAGTTCACTGAAAGGTTTGCAAATCCAGCCCATGTTCTGGGTTTGTAACAAACCTCCAAAAAGGGCAAAATGCCCTTGGTTTTAGGGTTCACCTGGACCCTGTTGCCAGAGTCATGGTGTCATCTAGCGGTGACAGCCTGTATGGGCACACACACAGTACCCACCTCCACTTCCCAAGCATCCCCTCAGTGTAGTGCAACTGCAGGTCCAGTGAATAATTACCTCCCGAAGTACACCAACTTTTGGAGCGGCAGAACAGCCCCACCATTTCAGCAAAAGCCATTCGCATCTCAAGGACAGCTCTTTGCAAAGGCTCCCTAATAAACTGAAGGGTGAGCTTTGTTTTTCTATCACTGCCACACAATTTGTAGACTCAATCTCCTGGGAAAAGGGCAAACCACAATAATTTTGAGGGATAGCAATCAGAAGTAGGCTCAGCTGTAAACAAGTTTTAAATCTGAAAGTGAATCTCAGCATACAAGTTGCATCTGTTGAAACGTCACTTTTACCTATACTGTTGCCAATAATGCTCAAAAATCCTAGTAATAGGTACTGGAGGAAAAAGGACTCCAATTTCAATTTGTACTCTGACAGCTCACTTGCATAGGCACACAAATGTGCTCAGTTCTCAAGAAATGGCAGATGAATTCTGGATTCCAAACTTATATCCTATTGGATTCAAGTTCCTTAAGAGCTGAGCAGTCAAAGCAGCTGCCAAATTCAGAGCACATCTTTTGCAAAAAGTCAAGCTCCCTACATTTCACTTCAAGCATTTCTGAAGGGTTTTGGCCCACCATATATCCCATGCAACATGTTAGAGCAACACAGATTTCTGCTCTCAGTGAAGCTGGGAACTGAGATAGCTGCTCTTAAGCTTGCTCTGGTTTTAAGGAATCTTTGGTGAGATTTAAGCTTAGGATTTTTACCTTTCAGCTGAGATGAAGCAGGAACACAAACATGATTGGTTTCCCAGGCTCAGCTGATGGGTAGGAACCCAGTTACCATCGGTCCTGTTCCCATAGCCTCAGGCACTGCGCTGAGTCACTTGTCCCTCAAGCTGGTAAGAGCTACCTCTCAAAGGAAAGAAAACTCTCTTCAAATTGGAAGATGGATCACAGCGTCAGCAGAGAGTCAGAGAAAAAACTTATTTCAGCATTGTCCTGGAAGTCAACTGGGTTTTCAGGTTCCTGAGGTCTTTCTGAGGTTTCATCACAGATCCAGTCCAGGTGTTTCCTTGGCAGGTTTGTCTTCTTGCCTAGAGCTTAATCCCTCCCTCTGATCTAGTCATCCTGCCTGCAAACTAATGAGCTTGAAATTACTGTGTATTTGTGTGCCCCTCTGAGCTCTGATCTATAACACAACCACAACTGTAGCTGGACTTGCTTCTTTCTTTATTGGCTGGGTTTGCAGCCTAAAGGCCAGGCTTGATGCTAAAAACATGGAAATTCAAATCCCAGTTTACATGTGGGGTAAGAAGGAGAAAGTGCTTTTCAGAGCCCAGCTTTCTGTTGGGATCCATCCTCAAACAGTGTTTTTTAAGCCTGGTAACAGCACAGGCCAGAGTTATCTTCATGGCAGAGGATTCCAAACACCTGATCCCACCTTCGTCACAGACAGCATGGGGAAGACTATTAACTGCTACTTGCCTGGACTCAAAATGACTGCAGGAATTATTCATAATCAATGATCTCTTTATAGGTGTACTGAAGTGTTTTCTCTTGGACCTGTTTTCTTTCCCCATCCTACCACCTGGGTTCTGCTTATTCTCTGAGGCTTCAGACTTCACAGTGCCATCTACACACTATGTCTACTGCAAAGGTGAAGCCCAAGGCAAATTGCTCAAGGTAAGACAGAACGTTAAACTACTGCTATATTATTTTTTGTATTTTAGTAAATACCCATGAACCTTAAAATAATGGACAACTTACATCAAAGCCTGCATATAGAGTACCTTTCACCCCAAAGCAGCTCTCCAAAAATGTACATGCATAGAACTACTGAAACGTAGCCACCTCTGGAGCTGAATACAGCTGCTGCTCATCCAACACAGTGCGATAATGACAAGGAGAACTACTGCACTGTCCATGATAAACCTCTGTTTTTTTGGTAAATGCACTATGGATTTCTGCATGCTTGCTATACCAGAGGAGACCCATATATTTAAAGGTTTCACCTGAGACAACAATGCAGAGTCAGCAAAACATATTTCCTTTATGTCCCCTGGAAGGTCAAAAACCTCCCCAGCAGAATATGCTGGAATACAAACTGCCAGGCTCTTGAGCAATTTCATATCTGATATTCAGGCACTCACTAGCTCTAACGCTCAGTGCCTGCCGTGACAGATATGTCACAACTAAAGGTCACGGCAAGGTTTTCCCTGCCAGGCTTGCTCGCCTTACAGGGAAGGCAGATTTGTTTCTCCTCCATTGCTTTGCCCGCCTGTCCTAGGCACCACCGCTTGTTTCGGAGTGCCCTCTGCCGCCCAGCCCGCCGAGCTCTGAGGCTGCAGTTGAGGCCGAGAAAATCAGCGGCATCTCGGTTAAGGACAGACAGCAGTCAGCACCGTTCAGCCTCACATGCAGCTCAGAGCTCCCGAGCTAGACCGAGCTGAGACCCGAGCTCTGCATCTGGCTCTAATAACCAGAGCTGTAAAGGCAACAGGTTTGGAAAGCAATGCCACCTACCAGGGCTGCACAGACAATTGATTTGCAGGTCTGTTTCCTGGGGCAACTGTACCTCAGCTCACCTCCCACACCTCACAAAGCTCTTGCCCAGTTCTCGTCTGAGATCTGGGGCAAAAAGGCAGCAGATGCTCTTTGCACTAGCACTGCTGTATCCTTCCTTTGCAGCCATGGGAGGCAGCTTTACCCTTCACTTCCACCAAGCCCACATTGTCTGAGGGTAAGTAACTCCTGTCTCAAAAGGGAAATAGGAAAGCTGACTTTCATCCCATTCTAGCCCAAGAAGTGGAGCCAGGAATCTCTTTGGGGGTCAGAGGGCCTCTGAAAACTGCACAGAAACAGTTTCTATCTAGGTAGCAAGAGATCAGATACTCTAGAAGGTACCACTAACTTACAACCTCTTATACTTTCTTTAGGCAAAATTGTTTAGTCAGTCAGTTATCCTCACAGCTCCAAGAATCCTTACCCTGCCCTTACCAATACTCTGTTCAAGCTGGTGCAGGCAGCCAGGCCTGACACTTAAGACTCAAGTTTCTGACTCTCAATGCCAGAACATCATGTGTTCCTGCACTTTGTTACTTACCTAGGTTAATAAAGTTCTTTTAAGAACAACACCCATAAGGAATGTTATCACTCACTCATGTACAATCACCTACCACACAGGTACAGCATTGTCCTGCACAAGAAACAGCTTTGCAATACATACAGTATTCTCTGTGCAATGAGGTCGAGTACTGCAAAGCTGCTAGGTCTGTGCTCCAAAGGGTAACATGAAGTTCTCAGCAAGGAAATGGTTTGCACATGTGCATGCCAAGATGCACACACACATAATCTTCCTCTGTATGCTAAGAGCAGAGATCTTAGAAGAACTTAGATGAGGCAGTCAAAATATAACTCACCAAATCTTGCACTGGGGAAGAGAACTACATGACAGCAATATGTGATTTTTATCTCTTATCTTTTACTATCCAGAGGAATATTCCTCTCTGTGAGGTATCACTCTGATACTTCTACAAGGATGGAATTCCATGACTCTCCCCTTCTTACATTAGGATCAAAGTTAGCACCCCACGTGTTCATTCCTAATCAATACATGCAGCTGGGACTGGTTCCTAGATTTGCTACAGTTCAGACTTTTTTTTTTTCCCTCCCACAGCAAAGTACAATTTGTTTTGCCAGGCTTGTCACTGCAACACTAACAACTTAAGAACAGACCAAGACATGTTCCTAGCTCTGTATATCACCAATGAGGGTGTTTCAATTCCCAAAGGTGTGTGGGGTATCAGGGTATGTAATGTAGTCTTTGTGCTGGCACTTACACCCATACTCCCAACAATCGCTCCCAATTCCCTTCCCCTTTTGGCTGTTGTCTTTCCCTCGGGAAGAGATACCTGAATGCAGTCAGGTAGGTAACTTCTCCCTCCAGTGAACTGCCAGCCACTGTTGCCTGCCTGTATGATTACTGTGATTGCTCATCTATGTCACTGCGTCATTCTCCCTGTTCTGCTCTCCCCAGGCAAGCAGAGCCATGCATACTGTTCATAAACCTTAACACAAGCTTGTTCACAGCTTCTTACTGCTACAGTAAATACCCAGGCTAACCGTGGCCATGCCGACCCTGGAGAGGGACCTGTTAGAATAACAACTCACAGCAACACTCTCACTGCTATTAGGCAACTGATACTGTACCAGAAATAAACACAAAGACATCACCTAGAACTGCAAAGCTCTAGGAACAGGGCTGTGGCAGTTGCAATGGCCCATCAGAACACACAGTCCTTTTGGGGAGGCTGTGCTATTTAATAAGCCAGCTGATGCCAGGACTACGCGTTACCTGGCAAAAGCAGATGAGCTCTGATAAGTAGCTTATCTAATAAATACACTATGTCACCTTACAAATCTTGCTTCTTTAGGATAACTCCTGTGACCTCCCAAATGCAGAATCCTTACAAAAGCAGATGAGGCACAAAAAAAACTCAGACCAACCAACCCACCACAGACATACTAGGTAACAGCCTTCGCACCAGGCCTGGAAACTGTGGCTGCACCTCCAAACAATATTTCAAGATGCTTTTGGTAACAAGGTTCTGTCAGAGAGCCTTTATCTAGAAATAACCCCTGTGCATGCTGTCTTTGAGTATGCCATGTGCTGTCCAGCAGATTTTAGTCCTTGTTACATGGGACAGACAAAAATGCCATGGCTTAACATCAAAGAGCACAGGCACCATATTTTTCATAAGGTCAAACAATTATTAATCATGCTTTTAAGCTGTATCTACATTCAGGACAAATTCTTTTGTTTACTGCTCTTTTTTTGACAGCATTCATGCGGAAGCAAGGGAAAAGGATGGACATATTTGTGATGAAAAGGGGGGGTGGGGGGTAGTCTAATCTAAAGCATTCTGTTGGCCACAATCCCTTCCCCCCCTCCAGCATTTTCCAAAGAGGACTCTAGCTCCTCTTCCCATGTTTGGTCATTTCATTGGCTCCTCCACAGAGTTGCCATTCTCTGCCCATATCAACCCCGATGCTACGCAGCATGTGCTGGGTGTCCACAGGGGGTACCACGACCCTGCCTATCAGCCAGAACATCACACAGGCACACTGCGCTAATGGAGGTGGGTTGCTGTGCTTCAGTCTCTAGCTCACATAATGAGATTAGCATTTGAATAGTGCTGATCAAGTTACCAGTAGCACTGAACCCTGGGTCCATCAGATGCAAATGAATCACTATAAATTTTGCCTCTTTCTAAAGGGTTCTTTATATGCATGGCCAACACAGAAAGAACTGCAGTGGGTATAGCCAAAGAAGTCTCTCTCTCACCATGACCCAGAATTTTTGAGAGTGGAGAAACCATAGGAGCATCTTCTCTTAGATAAAACTTTTTTTTTTTTAAATAAAAAAGAGCATTTTCTTCCCCTTTTAGATGCCTCTTTTTCTCCCAGCGCTGCAGAGGCATCAGAACACATTCTGATATAAGGGGAAACTTCAGGGACAAACCCCTTCAGAATACCTTTATGTAGGTCTTAATTCTACCTACTCTTAATTATCTGAGCAGCTTCTGTAAGTCCTGCCAGCCTCCTTGCATAAAGGGCATAACCTTTCCTGGTGGCAGGATGAAGGTGCAATAAGTAGTCTATGCCACCGCCAACTGCATTGATTCAGTATCTCCAAAGCACTTGCAATATTCTGGAACATCTTAGTATTCTCACCTCCGCAGTCTCCCTGAAGGAAGATACATCCCACTTTGGAAGAATCATCTTTAGGGTACTGACTTGCATGATTAAACGTAAACTGCCTAATCCCTTCTGTATCTCAATGGCTGCTCTATTATAGGGGAGTTTTCTCCCACCTTTGTGCTGCAGGCAGAAACCCTGAGGGGAGGGGAAGGAAGAACAGTCAATTTGTGAAAATTAAATCTGCAGATGTCAGCAGGTGAGCTTTGGTACACACGTTACCAGAAATCACAGGGAGAAAAGATGTCACAAGAGCTTGTCACTCTTACTATCACAAAGTTTTAACACATTCACAACAATGCAAACAATACAACCAAGGTATCTCAACTGCAGACATCTTACAGTTTTTAATAGCATACTGCAAACAAGCTTGTTCTTGTGATAACTGCAGTTGACCTCTACATGCAATTGGCTCCAGCTGCTTTCATTTCTCTGGACAAACTTGACAAAGAAACTAAGACCATGTCAGCTCTCCAGACAGCCTGACTGAAGTATGTAAAATAAGCGACCACTGTGATGAACACTCAAACTCATTCACTTCCTGATACAAAACCTTGGAGGGCTTTAATTGCACTCTAGTAAATTCTACACATCCTATGCCAGAACACACAGAAATTGCTACGTGGGTCAAGATTTGCAACTGGGAGTGACTTTCTGAAGTCAGCATTAGCAGAGCTCCATTTATTATTCCTAATGTTATTATGGGCCAGCTCATAGTCACTTCCAACAATACTACTACAAAGTGTTTGTTAGCAAGTTTACACCTAATAGTATTCATGCATCCTGTGCTCATTCAAGAGCAACTTCTAATGCCATCTTCATTTATGCTAGCTCTTAATTGATCTTCTCATCATAAGGCTGCTTGAGACACTCATTTGGGTTTTTATTTTACACGTTACATTTACTTTGAGGTGCAGGAAAGGAAAATACACGCACACAAGCATTAACTTGAATGAGCAAAATATTAGAACTCTTCACCACCTTCCCTGAGAAGAGGTCTTCATATCTCATCACTCCGCCCACTCCCTGTTACAGGAAAGGTGTGAGGAAGTACACCACATTTGTAATGTCAATCAGTTCCTTTTCCTCTGGAGCCTAAACAGGTACAACTAATCGCAGGCACAGAGCACAAGAATTACTCCATATCCCAGTTGCTTGTATAATAAAGCTGAATTAAATCAGTAATTACAGTGAACCTCCAAATGTTTTTTAGGAAGCCAGTGGCACCTGCCCATTTTGCTAATGAAAAAAGGGGCTCCAAGCCCACCTTGCTGTGAGCCACCCACTGCCCAGGCTACAGACAGCAGCACAAACCCCACTTTAACACCCATGGTAATAGCCCGAGTCATTTTTGAATACAACAGGCAGGCTGCACCCCTTCCATACCGGGAATGGGCCAGGCCCTCCACTGCACCACACACAAAGACCCCACCTCTGAGGAAAAACCAAAGTATGCTGCCCTCGCTGCCCCTGCTTCCCCGAGCTGTGAGCACAGCAGTGCATCTCCCTGCTGCTGCCTTCTCTGGCAGGGACCTGCTTACCCAGCCTGGCTTTGGGCTAGCAGCGCCCCTAAACCGCTCCAGCTGCCCTGGGCCAAGGGGATACACTGGGAATTCCCTCAGAAAGCAGAAACTCACCCTGGGAGATTTAAGTGCTGACCCAAAGGTGCTCAAAAGGTCATGCTACCAGTGGAAAGATGTGGGTGCAGCCATATCTGCAGCCCTGCAGGGCAGATGCCCACCTGTTCCCCCCCACCCCCAGACCACCCTGCAAGGCTCGGTCTGCTGCCATGGTCCAGCTCCTGGGTGACCAGCCCCAGTACCCCTTCCCTCAGGGTCATGGCTGCCCCTTAAGAGGCTGGGGTCTTAATGTGAACAACCTGCTCCTGGGCGCTGGGCACACCTCACCACACACCCAGGCTCCCAGGGCCAGGCCCCCTCACATCTCGGTCCCGCCTCAGAGCCGAACCCACCTCACAGCATGGCCCGCCTCAGGGCTGGGCCTCCCTCAGGACACCTCCTCAGCGCTGAGGCGGCCGGGCCGGGTCTTCCTCAGGGCTGAGCCTGCCTAAGGGCCAGGCCCTCCTTAGGGCTGAGTGTTCCTCAGGGCCCTTCCCGGAGCTGAGCGTTCCTCAGGGGTGTGTGTTCCTCAGGACTGAGCCTCTCAGGGCCGGGCCTTCCTCAGGTCCTAGCCGCTTCAAGGCTGAGTGTTCCTCAGGGCCGGGCCCTCCTTGGGGCTAAGCGCTCCTTAGGGCTGAGTGTTCCTCAGTGCCCTTCCTCGAGCTGAGCTCTCCTCAGGGTTGGGTGTTCCTCAGGACTGCACCTTCCTCAAGCTGAGCCCACCTCAGGGCTGAATGTTCCTCAGCGCCTTTCCTTGAGCTGAGCTCTCCTCAGGGCCGTGTTCCTCACTGCCCTTCCCCGAGCTGAGCTCTCCTCAGGACTGAGCCCACATCAGGGCTGAGGGTTCTTCAGCACCCTTCCTCAAGCTGAGCCCTCCTCAGGGTTGAGCGTTCCTCAGTGCCCTTCCTTGAGCTGAGCCCTCCTCAGGGATGAGCCCGCCCGCCTCAGGGTCGGGCCCTCCTCAGGGCTGCGTTCCTCAGCACCCTTCCCCAAGCTGAGCTCTCCTCAGGGCTGAGCGTTCCTCAGAGCCCTTCCTCACGCAGTTCCCGCCTCTGGGCTGAGTGTTCCTCAGCGCCCTTTCCCGATCTGAGCTCGCCTCAGGGCCGTTCCCGCCTCAGGGCCTAGCGTCCCTCAGCGCTCTTCCCGCCTCAGGGGCCGCGGCCTTAGCACGCGGCTGGTCCGGGCCCTGCAGCGCCTCCCCCGAGCGGGGAGCGGGCGCAGCGCAGCCCCCCTGGGTAACTGCCCCCCAGAGACGGGACTGACAGTCCGAGCGCACATTCCCGAGGGACAGGCATGTAGAAAGGGAAAGAGGTGGCCGAAGGCCGGGCCCCAGCCCGCGGTAGGGCTCCTTGGGCAGCACGGGGGGAGGCTCCTGTGCCTCAGCTCCTCAGCAGGGGAGTTTTATGAATAAAAAGCGTCACGTAAGAGGGATAAGAAGCTGAAGAACAAATCAGATTTCTCCATTAGGAAGGTCACAATATAACAAACTACACAAACATGCAGAATGATGTAGTATACAAACTAAAACTCGGCACACAGCAAAAGACTTGCAACAGACACGAAGTCTAAGGTCTTTTATTACATTTTATAGATTAAATATATCTTCAGTCTCTTTTTTAAAACACACAAGGAAAAAAATACATTCTTCATGTACATAAGAAATACTGACCACGTAGCAGGGACCACGTACAGTGCAAAGTATGAACACAGCTACACAGACATCACCACCATGGATGATTATCAGGCTTTTTCTACAGTAAAATTAGAACATGTTAACATTTCTGCTTCCAAAGAGAAATCCATACCCTTCCCTTCCATGGCATTTTGTAGGATTGTGCAGGAAAGGGTTCGTTTTTTTCTTTTTAAAGGTACTATAAAATCCTTGCATTGCATGAAAAGTTATTGAACTCCACAAGCTTTACCTCTTTCACATTCATAATCATAGTACAATTTTTATTGTGATTGCAGCCCAACTCCAAAAATCAAGGGAAAAACAGAAGTACATATAACCTGGTGCAGAGAAAGGAATGAATCAGACATTGTTGCAATGTCCAGGAGACATGTACCCATATCTACATACACATACACAAAAAATGGAAGATAGCAAGGTGTGACTGAGCATCTCCTATTTATTACAAGTTTGGAGAGAGGGCACAGGGTTGCATTTTTCACTTCGGCAGCGAATTTCTAGTGTCTCTCAGTATGGAATGTCATTCTGGTAGTACTGGATCATGTCATATGTCCTACTCCTAAAGAAGAAAAGCAAAGCCAGAGGTAAGTAAAAGTTTTAAAAAAACACTGCACCCATTGTCACAGAAACAAAGATTCCACAGAAACGAAACAGGTTAAGGAAATCAGCCACTAATCAAAACTAGCCCTACACACTTTGAAGGCATTGTGAAAGCCCAGTTGCTGTTATGAATAGCACAACATCCTGCTCTTGTTCAAACTACACACACACACACGAAAAAAAAAAAGAAAGTATTTCCATGCTTCTCAGTGTGGCATCAACAACAGCAGCTTGGATCCTATGTTTGGATTAAGACAGAAGCACCTCACATTGCACTGGCAGTTTGTTTTAAGGAGATGGAAACACATAATGAACAAAGCAAGATCATCAGGACTGCATGAAGACAAGATTATATAGAAATAAAAGTAATCTTAATTAAGGAGAATGCTACTAATAAAAATGCAGAGGAAATAACAGCATTAATAGCAGCATCTCTGATGAGTGGCTGAACAAACAAATCTAAGCCTTGTCACAGGTAACTCAATTACCCATGGGCAGCGCTTACTCAGTAACTATGCCACAGGTAGAGAATCTCAAGCTTGTCAGAACTAAGCTGGCTGTGGGCATTCACACAGCAGTGTGACTGCCTTCGCAACCCCCAATATTAATCTAAGATTTTGAGCAGATGCACCCCAGCAGACACCAGAAAACCCAATTCAGTTCTAGTATGGCTATATCTGAGCCTTACTGGTCTCAAGCTGACCCCACATGGAACTACGCAAGAGTTCATATTAGACTCTCCAATATACCCCACAAAGTCTGTATTATACAGGATAATAATAAAACATGCACTTAAGATGTTTAAGGATTAAAAAACTTACTGTATTTAAAGTACTGAATGTAATAAAATTACATTTTACATGTTACTTCCTTTCAAAAGTTTTGTACAAGATACCAAACTATTTGTGTACTTGAAGAGAAAAAAACTATAGTTGATTTGCTAGCTGGTGATTAAGTTCATTTCTGAATTGCTAATTATCTGATAGAACTGATTATTCCATTCAATGTACTGAATAGTAGATGACAAACACAGCCCAGCTACAAAGACATTCAAAAACCACACTGCCAGTGTTCTCTACTTAAGGCATTTTCCCCAGCAAGTATTATAACTAAGTAACATACAGTTTAGCAAAATGATTAATATGTTAATGTAGCATGAAGTCATGAAGAAAAAAAAAATAGGAAGATTAGAACTCATTTCTAGAGAAGAAACAAAAATACTTTCACACAGAAGAGCAGGTTTGAATTTCAGGAGGATATTCAAGCAACTTAATGCCTACAAGCAATTATAAAAAAAATTGCTTTTGAATGTCGTCGTAGTCCTGTTTCGGCTTCATTTTTACTCAGACCAATGGACCGTACATATTGTTTTTTAAGAAACCTTCTCCTTACAAAGTAAAAGGGAACAAGCTTCAAGATCAATCTCTCTTCATTCTGACCAGAAGGCATGCTGTTCCTGGTGCCATTCAATACCATGCTTTACTATCTATCCCCTTATTTGTAGAGGTGACCCTACCTGATATAAAAAAGGTATCACAACTAGGCATATAACCCTAATAGTACAGTTGGCTACGCTCTAACACAGGAGATAAAATGCTTAACTTTTGGGTGAAATTAAACCTTGACAGAAAATTTAGACTAGCCACTCCTGCTGTTTGATCAGCCTGGGCCTAAGCCTTCATTCCCAGTGTAAAAGGGAGGAGATGCAGCATGTTCAGAAGCAAAGCTGCCATCCTGCATTATTTAAGTAACAGCAGCTCAAAAATGTTTGGTATCCAACTAACAAAACTCTAGTTTTTAGCTCTGCTCAAAGCTCCATGGCTTTCCTTCAGCCATAGGGAGAAGACATGCACAAATGTCAAACCTGTTGCTGAGGAAACAGTTCTGGATGATCTTGATAATAAAAGTTGCAGCCTCCCGTTCAGTCATGTTGGGGCTGAACCTGTGTCTAATATGCAGAAAATCACAAAAAACAAGAGTAAAATTAGTGAGGTTTCCTTCGAGCATGATACAAATGTGTCTTTGCACAAGCTCAGCCAGGTATTGATTTCAGTTGCTGCAAGTACATACCTCTTGCGAGACTACCTCGTACCAATTACATAATGTTTTAATAAGCACTTGCTGTTAGTCTTATAGTGGTAACAGAGGCTCAGTCCAGTGGTAACTCCAGGGACAGCAGATCCCTCTTTCTAGGCAGCTGTTGCTTTTAAAATATCTTTGTATCTCGTAGGACCCTTGAGCTTCAGCCCACTATACGTCATGAATCTGTGCTTATCCTTCAGAAATTGTAGGAAGTTATATGCACGAAATGCTGAGCTAACTCTGAAGGCATAAGCCTGAAAGGCTGTTTAAAGTGCAACACTAGAATCTGTATTTGCCTGAGATGTTGGGTGTTACCACACAGTCCTATTCAGTACTGCATTATCTGTAGAACAAATTCTAAGATGCTGTTCTTCAGAGTCCAATACCATTTCAGAGGACAGATTATGCAACACATTACTTCCCAATTAAAACAGACTTTTCCTTTTCAGTCTTATTTTACCAGTCCTACAAACTTAAAGATAATCCACATATTTGCACAGTCATTAAACTTGAACTTAATTCTATGAGAAGGCCTCTGACCTACTTTCTGAGATATTCCATAAACAGAATTTACCATTTTTACAATATTAAGACATTTGAGTAGCACGACACCTATACTCACAGCACAAGTTGTGGCAATATACATTCTGTGAAGAACATATGAACATTTTCCAGTTCATACATATGCTGACTTACTTCAACAGCTTGATTGTCTGCCCTCGGAAACAGGGCAGCCCTGTATCCAACATTAATGTAACCAGTGACACAACAGCATCCATGTAAGGCCTAAGGAAAGAGGGCAAAAAGGTTACAGCACTCAAACTTCTGCAGCCTTAGTAGGTAAATCAGGCAAGCTGAGGAGTTTAACAGGCTGGATCACACCTTCTTCTGTAACAAAATCAGCACATACTACTCTCTTACATGTGCTGGTGGAACTACACCATTGCTTGCAATCTGTCACTTCAACTAAATTTCACTCTTTATGTTAGACTACCAGATACTCAGAATGTTGCAAGATGAACAGTCTCAAGGAGGATTATACAAAGCAATGCATCAGTAAAAAACATTTCTCTAATCTCCTACTTGGGTGACATTCTTGCCTTGACACAAAACTTTCTCCAGACTGCTCCTCCTCAAGGAACCAAACTGGTCTTGACTCCAAGAGAGCCCCTTCTGGGGCTACTAGCTGACAAAACTTTGATTCTGTAAGATAACATCACTAATACTTTACAGTTGTGATAGAATGAGCTTTTACTTAAGACTGTTTTACTGTCCACTCCCTACCCACATACAACATCCTCTTCATATAGATTTACTGGTGCTCCTGCATATTAAAGCACTTGGTATGGAACAAGGTAAAGTTGCAGATCTTTACTGTGACTGGGTGGCAATCACAGCTGAAGAGCTGAGCTACCAAAATCCCCTGCATATTTTAAAACAGAAAATTGTAGCACTTTTTTACATTTCCTAATTAACTCTAGCTGAAATGGTGACTGATTATCTTATTTGGGAAAACAAGAAAAATTCTGATTCTCCTGTAGTTTCTTACTGCAAAGTTTTAACAACATAATCATGTGAGGAAATGTGTGTAACATCACATTTATAAATTGAATATAATATATACAATTTTCAGATATAACATAAGAACAGACACACACACCCCCCCAAAGTTAGGCTGTAAAACTGCAGGATTACGAAGTTGTTTCAAAGTTTGCAAGTTGTACTAGGGACAGTCTGAGAGGCTCAGACCCCCTACAGACAAATGTTTACTGTTTTTAATCATCTGGTTCGGGGCATGCAAGCATTTCCACTTTTGAGCAGTTAAGAACACCTTACCTGACTGCCAGATAGCCTCTGACACACATCTCCATAAACCATTTGAATGGCGTTGCCTCCATTTTGCCTCCCATTATCATCACCATCTCATCAGTTAGCTTAATGTCAGGCTCCCAGCCCAGATTTCCACCAGGTGAGCTTTCAAACATGAATCCAAAATCTGTGCACAAAAGATAATCTGCCTCATAAACTCTGTCGGTTAACTGTGTGCTGTCAAAGCTGACAGAAGAAAGGAGAGGTAGATTTCATGTATTAATACCTACTTCTCCTACCAACATTTCAACTTCTACTGGGAAAAAGCTTTGGTGAAGCAGAACACAAACAAAAGAATCATCACCATGCCATTAGACTAGATGTAGGAATGACGACGTTAAATAAACTCCTTGCTGGAACATCTGTGCAGTTCCAGAAAAACAAAACTAAAGCAGAGGTTACAGCCTCACACAATTATATACATTTACTTCTCAAATTTAATTCATACCCATACAGTGGTGAAAGAAACCTAAAGATACATTTATTTATTTATACATATATATACACACACACATGCATGCTTAAGTATGTATACATGCATAATCCATACATATGTGTGTATATACTTTCCTGGAGCTGATAAAACTTTGCAAAGCTGATTTTTCACAGAAGCAGATAAACACAAATATACACACAATACTGCTGGCATGAAGAAATCCCAGGTATTATTTACAAACTGTGAAATCAGTATATAGATCGGTCTCAAAAGGGAAATGCGTTATTGTCTTCTATGAGCAATACTTCACAGCAGAAGGAAAAGGTAACTGCTGAAATTTGAATGTGGATGTGACTGACCGATATGAATGATGTGTCCCTTTTTGTCCAGCATGATGTTGCCATTATGCCTGTCTTTAATCTGGAGCAGAAACAGGAGAAGACTATATGCAGCCATACTGCGGATGAAATTATAGCGAGCCTGTACAAACAAGAAGTTAAAGCAAATCAGAAGAACATAGAGAATTTAGTAACTCCATCCCAGGAGCAGACAGAGCTGAACAAAGGGGTTTTTTTCCTTCTTTTTTTCCATTCACAATTAGTTTGAAGCAATGTTCAATAATATTCTCCATACATCTACAGCTACGGTAACTTCTTTAACTAACTCGCTTATAGCTAAAAATGGATTATGAGCATCAGAAACCAGATAGAGCATTATGGTAGTCATTATCCAATTATTTGTCATAATTTCTTATAGCTAGAATGTTTCATAGTTGAGATTTTGCTGCGCTTGCCAACTGATATTTTACCTTCTGGAATGCAAGGGTAGACTCATCTCCATATTGCCTTGTAAAGTAATCATACATCCCAAAGTCTGTCTGCCTGCCCAGCTGGTCACGGGATGTGCAGTCAGGAATGCATTCAATAACACCGCACTGAAGGGGAAGAAGAGAAACAGGTCTGTAAAGCATGCTCCAAAAATGTATTTTGTTCATGGCTCTTGGCAGTCATACAGGTCCTCTGGGAAATGTGGGGAAGCCTATAGATCACCAACTACAGAATTTCTAGTTTATTCATAAAAAAAGCCCACATCCAGTTTTTTAGGATTTCCATGCAACGTAAGACAAGCTCTGTGACTTTCCACTGACTTGCACCACGTAGTCCCAAAAATCAAACAATAAACATGAATAACCACAAGCAGCAAAATTTCAGAGCCAGAAGCTTTAGAAAAGCAGGAAGCAGGAGAGGAAAAACTCTTTTTTGTTGCTGGTACTCCAAATATTTGCTAAGTGATGTGGGCTGTATTTCCTTGCAGTATGGAATTTTTATGCGTGCTGGAAGAGAAAGTAGTTTTTAATTAGGACCTATTTTCTACAGCAGTACAGTTAATTGCCCACTTACCCCAGGAGCTGTGGCCACAACTCTGTATGGAAACACAAAGAGATCCAGGCCTACTAGCTGAAATATGTTCTTGAAGAGATCGATGATTTGTAAAGCTAACATGTCCTGTTGCACAAGAAAAAAATTGCACAAGCATTACAGAGGTTACAGATGAGAAGTTAGATTACAAAAATGCTCTGAAGAACTCTGAAGTGAACATTAAGTTACCCCAGCAGGTCTGCAGATGTGTGCGTGTGCATGCACTGTGGCTCTGGGGGAAATCAGAAAGGGAAAAGGTTTAAGTGGGTAGCAAGCAACACTGGAGATTTAACTGCTGACCTAAGAACAACAAACTTTTCCATCACTCTTTGGTAAAAAGGGCTCCTAATAACTCCAGGGATAACAGCTAGCGTTCTCTCTTAATCAAAAACAATCAAGCTTCAATGTTCAGGATACCACCTTGGAAACAACTGCTATGGTGTCAATAGTTCAACCAGAACAAACTCTGAAAAAGAATTTTAAGTTGTGGTAAAGTGCCTTCAAAGAATGGTCTTTGTTTCCAAACCAGAACTACTCTAGTGTACACCACAGTTCTCTCCCTCAGTCCCTAAACAGTGGAGATTCTCAAAATTCCAAAGAATAATACAGAACTATGCTAAAATTATTTTCTCTTATTGTCACCTAGAAATGTGTCTTCTGTAACTGCAAAGCCCGATTAGCTTTGTACCTGTCTGCAATCATCGCCCACTTTAAAGATAGCTGCCTGCCAACAGATTTTCTTACTGTCCACCCCTTCTTCCGCACTTTCATCTATGGAATCAGAACGACAACGCAGACCTGCAAGAAGAGTACAACGCAAAACCCAGACACAGACTTCAATTAGTAACTTTCTATCACGACAAGCCCTCTGCACTCAAACCCACAACATTTCACTGCATATGCACTACAGGTATTTCTGCCTTGCAAGGTGAATACCATAAGATTATTAAGACAGGTTCCCTTTGTCTAAGGGAACTGAAATATATCAAAGTAGTGTTCATGATTTACCTGATAAATGCCTGAATTACATTAAGCTAGTCAGCTAGTGCATCCCACAAAATTTATTATGAGAAAAAGCTGCCAAAACCTGGAGGTTGCTACAATCTAAAAAACAGGGAAAGGCAATCAATCTATATGTTAGTCTAAAATAACTGTTAAAATTTCTTCAGGATACCCATGTAGCGTGCTTCCTGGGATTTAAAAAAAAATTGCAAAAAAATAGATTTAACTTTTCATAAATTTCTTCTCTTGTCCTTTGATCCAGTTTCATTTCTGAGCCGAATCATTGCAAATAAAATTCAACATGGAAATAAATTTGTTGCAGCAGTACACGTCACTAAAAGTGGGCAATTTTAAAGGGATTGCTGACTCTTAATTAGTAGTGTCAATGATTAAGACACAATTACTAACCTTCTTTTTCAAGCTCGCTAACTCCACATCGTTTCACTTTAAATTTGGCCAGGTAGGGTGCTTTTGCTGCACTAAATTGTAATAAAAACAAGATGATGATGAGTGCAAACTAGCCAAAAAGGACTTTCTAGAAAAATTTCTAAATATAATGAATTAACTTAATGGGAGAATATAACAAGAAGATGGTACCTCTGCATAGGAGTTCCTGATTTGTAATCGATGTCCAGAACAATAGCTTCAGGATTGCTGGGCAAGTAACAGCCTGCAAAATGGAGCAGACAGCTGAGAACAAATCCACTGGCTACTGCAACAATGCAAGCTGCAGAATAACTACTGTCAGTGCCTGTAACTTCAGTACATAGTTCTGAATTAAATAAAATGTTAAGAGACAATCTGGAGATTACAGTCTGTGACCCATGAAGGATGCAGTATCCTTTGCATTAGTGAGCGACTGAGCGACTGCCAGAAACTAACAGAATACAGTTTTGAACTCATACTGCAGAATCACTACCACAGAAATGCGCAGATAGGACTTTTCTCTCGCAATAGTCCCTAATAAGACGTGGCAGCATGTCCCAGTGGACTAGGGAGGGCCCTTAGCAACCAACACGTGGTAGGAGAATTGAGACCTGCTAGAGATCAGGAAAAGCTTTCAAACAACTCCATTTTAAACAGAAGACTCAGATTGGGAAAACATGTTCAAGATTTGAAAGGACCTTCAGACAATGATGTTTCAAGGGAATGCCTGATGGGAGAAAAACAAGAATGAAAGGAACTGGACATGCTTCATTCTTGAGATAGCATAACTTCTTAGAAGCACCTCATCTTTTTAAAAAAGGCAGTCCAAAGAAAAAGAGCTTATTGATCTTTCCTCTTCAGACATCCATTTCTACTTTTATCCATGATGTGTGTTATCTAACTTGCTCTTCAGCAAGTTTGATGCACCATATAGGAATTATGGGGTGGGTAAAAATACTTGAATTGTTTCAAGACAGAAACAATCCAACTGTAACAGAAGAACAGCCACTAGCACCAAAACTGAGAGCTTCTACTTGCAGAGATTTCAAGATCTGCTTGCAGAAAATATTCATGTTAAATGCAAAAAGCCCACTGTATTATAAGATTAAATCACTTCTTACCAGGCTGCACTTTCACCTCAGATAGAGCGCTCAAACAAGCTTTTTTTCTTTCATCTCCTTTAGGGAATGGCCTAGAAAGGAGAATGATATTTGATTTATCTGTATACTATACATTATTCTATGTACTGGCCTCAGATTTATTTCAAACTTATACAAACTTCAGTAAAAATGTTTCTTCCTGTAATGACAAAGATCTCTTACTGCACCACTTCTAGAACTTACAGGCTCAATACCTAAGAACATTTTCTGTTTTAATGAAGGTTACAGTTCTTGCTTTGTAGATTTAACATTGATTTGACATACAGGTTGTTGAAACCAAGCAGCATAAGAGACGTGAATGAAAAATATAAAGGCTCTTCCTTACACAGAAATTTGAGTATAATCATACCTTTGTAAGCTCCGCTATAGTTACACCAATACAATTTTCCCTTGCGGAACTTATTGTAGAATAAGTTGCTAACTAGAAAAGGATGATGCAGTGAAATGCCTGTGCAATTACACGCCTAATTTGTTCACATACTTAGCATGACACAGGTGTCAACTGAATAATTGGTAACATGGTTAATGATTAGTACATACAATTACCCAATTTTCCCAGGCACTTGTGCTAACCACCTATGGAAGTCAATCACACAATTGTACGCTCACCTGGTATAGCAGCATGCAACTGAAAAGTATTACTTATGTTCTAGTTTTAAGCTGTGCAGCAGATTACTGAATCAGGACTGTAACACTTAAGATAATGAAATCATCAGAGATGATACATTCATTCATTTATGCCATCTACAAAGCAAACAGCATCTCCTCTATGTTGTCTTTACCTTGGAGACTCACAAAAAACAGATTAATTTGAAGGCTGAGGTGCAAAATGCAGCACTTGCAAAGCACGATTATCATCATTATTCATTATGACTTCATACTAACAAACAGTGGATTGATTTCATTCTAAATATCAAAATATTCAGATCCTAAGCGCCCCTTTTAACTCAGCCTACCGGGTGAAAACAACATACACATAGAAGGCACCTAACATTTGATCATTTCTGTGACGTAAGCGTCCTTTAGCCTGATACCCTTACACTGGTGGTTTGCAAAGCTTCATTTCAAAGGAGGAATGTTCTAGAAAATACATTTTATATGACTTTCAAATACTTTCATACACCAGGGTTTTTTAAAAATATGTGACGAAACCGACACTTACAGACTTAAGACTTTGTGTGCTGAGCTGCTGCCACCCACTGGCAAACTTTAAAAAGTTAAATTACGTTTCTTACTGCAGTCTTTACAGTCAACAGTGAGAATCTTTCTATGAGCAGGACTTTCAGTTGTAAGACATCAATGTTAATTCAATGTTTATGGCATCAAATCTTTCTCCATAACAACAATTTAGGAACGAAGGAAAAAGACTTAAATGTGCAAAAAGAACAACCATCTTTGTATTACACCGCACAATGAAATTTCTTTGAGAAGAGGAAAAGACAATTTAATGGTGTTTCAGCAGAAGGTATTTATCTATATGATTGAGGTTCTCTGGTGGCTTTTTGGCTTTGTTTTTAAACTCCACACAAAATGTTGATATTTTTTGATAATAAAGTTATAATATGCAAAAAAAAAGACAGTCAATCAGGTAGACCTAAAGAGAAGTTATGTTTTTCCTGCCTGAATCAACCTCTGCTTGCTGCTGACAGCAATTCCAAAAAGCCAATTTAATGATGCAGATGACAACTAGACTGATGGGATTTCAACTCTGACAAGAGCACCAACTGCTTTACCAATCCCATTCCTGCATCAGCGCACTTTTCTACGGAACCTCATTCCACTATTACCAACCACAATGTATTTGATAAAATCAGATTGAAAATTAAAAGTTCAAGTTTAGAATCATCTGTTTCCAAAGTAAAAAGTTATAGCTGTTTCAGATGGACTGCTAGCTCAAAGCACGAGCACTGAGATCACAGCAGATATGAACTATCCCTGAAAGTCAAACTAAAATGAGCCTTTGCATCCTACTACAACTCATACATTACATTTACAAAAAAAAAAAATCAGGTTTGTTTCATCTAAGTAATTAATTCTTTTCTTGAAAACACTATCCCAATACCCCTAAAAGGCAACTTACCCTCTTAATCAGGACACTGGTAATTAAACAACAGTGAGCCCCAAAACAGCACAAGTTCTGAAGGACGATACTTACTTGATAATGGCTGAAACATTAGTGATTTTATTAAAGAAATCAAATTCACGTTGGTAGAACTCCTTGGCTGGGCCAGACAATGAGCCAGTTATTTCCTCTACTAGCTGCTCTAGAAGTTCCCCGATGTCAGCTGCATATGAAAAAGGAATCATCTGTGTCAGAAGCTTATTTCAGAAAGCTAAATTACAAGGGTGATAGAAGTAACACCTTGGGATAGTATTCAAAAAAGGTACCAAAGCAAACATTGCTGCATCTCTTCTGATGGACTCTTACCAGGTAGCACTTCCACAGAATGGGCCCTATCTCTACAAATGAAAGAGAAGTTCCTAGCTAAAAGGATTCCTCCTGCTAAGGGAGAATCATGAAGGAGACTTAGTCTGAACTGAGACAAGGAAAGGAGTCAAGCTAGATTATATTTTAAAGCACTCACGATCTTTTTGATGTCCTTCTTCATCCAGGTAGATATTAGTTTTCATGTTCCAGATGAACTGGTGAGCCAAGAGCTGGGATTTGGCAGCTGCCCACAGGATGTATTCTCTAACATAACCCATCTGCAACCATATCCAGTCCAGTAAGGATCAAAGATCATTATAACTCTAGCAGACTAAATATTACTCTTCTAACAGCTACTCTTCAACCCCCCAAAACATTTAACAGATTCAAACATGACCTCTGCACTCTTATTCATGTTGCTAAAAAGACCTCTAAAGAACGACAGTACTATTTTAACAGGCAGTGAATTGACCTAAATTGCTTTCAGCTTCAGTACTGACCTATTCTGTTATTCTAACCAACCTTCTTCCAGCTTCCATGCCCCCTTCTATCTGTTTTATTTGAACTTCAGATTTCTCTGAGCTTACGGCATCTTCTATTATGTGTACAAAGCAGAGCAGAAAGCACAACTGCAACAGAGACATTGGTCTTGCTTGGCATCACTAAATGCTTCTGTAATACCAGAAATCTAGACAGTGTCATATGGACTGCACATTTTGGCAGCAAGAACCGCAAGTGCTGGCACAGTTCCACAGAAATTCTGGAAAGTAAGAACAAACTTACAAAAGAAGTTGAAATGTACAAGGGAATCCTACTCCTTCCACAAGTTGCATTCCCTTTCCTCTACTTTCAACTATTTCTGCAGTCTGTAGATGTTTCTATGTATGACTGATATTAAGAGACAAGATGTCTGATGTTTGTGCTCTGCAACATGCAAAGTTGTCAAAGAATAACTATATGTGGTCACCTACACTACTGGCTGGGGATGTCTTCACCTGAAAATAACGCACTGACCAGAGTTCACATACCTTGTGGACAGATAACAATGATCTCACATTAATGAACTCTGAACCTGGTTATCAAGCTTCACTTCTGGCTTCTGCAAAATGAAGCTAAGATCCGATTTCATACACGTGATGGAGCACAAGACACCCCTAGATGTCTTCTCTGGTTAACTCCACAGCAAAATGATTAAGGATAGTGATTCAAATTCATTACTGCTTGTCTCATGCAAACAGACCTTCAAAAGCTTTATTCAAAATCTTTATCTGGGGTTTCCCACAACAAAATCTCTTTCCTGGCAGATGAGCTACATATCCTCTGGTTTCTCAAGTTTACTTGTTCATAAGAAGGGTATCCAAAGCAAACCAGCCTCTAGAGACAATAATTTTTCTTCTATGTATTAGATACAGGGCAATAATAAGCAGCATTAAGCTTAGATTTTATCAGGTCTAAACACTGCCTTAATATAAATCTGTTTCGTTCATATGCAGCTTTTCATATCCTCACCTTGTCATACCGAAGTGCCTGCACAATCTGTGGAATGTAGAACAAAATGGCATCCTGAAAGAGAAAAGATGGCAGGGTTTGTATTGTTATTTAGTAGTCAGAAGGGAAGACAGGTCATATGCACAGAGAAAAGCTACTTTCAGTTAGGTAATGAACAAAATACCACTGCCTCTTTATTTTAAAACTATATTTATACCACCTCCTCAAAACAAAGTATTTTTCTGTCCAGTTACTCCCTTCAAAGATGTCATTAATAATCACGTATTTTACAGTCCTAATACAAGTCTGACAAGTGTAAAAAATCCAGCCTTCTGATGCTTTAGAAAACACTTTTCCACTAAGAAAAGTTTTGAAAGGAACAATCTGAGAAGAGCAGTCTGAAGAATTAAGCTGTGTGATTTATGACAAAAAAGTTTTAAGTACCCGAGCCAGTATTACGTGGGACAATCAACTTTAACTTTCCATGCCAATCTAGTCACATTCTGCAATGCGGTGTGCCCTTTCAGCATACATGTCTCCCCATGGTATTAAAATGAACTCTGTGGTCACAATGACTACAGCTGTAACTTTACTAGGAGTGTTAAGACTCTCTTGGGACTTGTCTTACCGGAGGAAAAGATCGCAGGACTTTAACCCCATACTGAGCTGTTAGAGGATGAGGTGGATACATGCTTGAAAAATAGGAAAGGCCAGTGGGTGGATCTGTTGGTGCCCAGCACAGAACGTGGCTGAGCTCAGGTGCATCAGCATCAATTGTATGCCAGGTAACCAGGTACTGAAAAAGCAAGGCAGACATGTTAGGGGGTTATAGCACCCAATAACGCCCGAGTAGAACACACCAGACAGTAACGCTATTAGCTAGCCTCCTATAGCAGAGAAATTGAAACATGGTACTTTTTATTTTACAAATCCACAGCTATTTTATCTAAAACATTTTTTTTCCTATGAAAACCTAACACCTCCCAGATCACCAGACAAAGTTAGTGAAATCAAGTTACTAAAAGCACAGCACAGGAGCTTTAGCATAGGGAGAAAGGATGAGCCCTTTTGTAAGGGTTAAAGAAGGTTCAACTTTCCTGTCATCTATTCTTACAGGTGATGTACAGAATGTAGCTCTGACAAGACTCTCACATGACAAGTACTTCACTGCAGATCAGCATGGTGAGTCTCCTCCACTTCAAAAGGCTTGGCCTCATGACACACAGAACTGATTAAGCTTGAAATAATTGCAGCAGCAGCACTCACCATGACTTGGTCCAGTGCCTTTCCTTACAAATGATGCAAAAGGAACAGAAATGGTGGCTGTGCTGCAAGTGATGACTTTTGAGACATTTTCTGTATGGTGAGAATATACCCAGGAGCAAGATGTACCACTAGCTAACTAGCTACCTACTCTTTATTGCTGTGATTCTTGTCTCAGCATCCTATTTCCACAGCTATTCTGTCATTCTCTCCTTAGAGCTATGACTAGAACTAGAATATACATGTTGTGTTAAGTAAAGACTGTATTTTCCAATACATCTGAAGGAAACGGGCATAGTGGGGCCCTGTAACAGTACAGATATTCACAAGTACCTTTATGGCTTCAGGAACATCACTAACAGCTCCTGGATCCAACCGAACCAGACGGGTCACTTCTGTTCCAATAGCTTCAGTGTTCTTAAATCTAAGTACAACCAGAAATACAGTAACAACATTAGAAAATTTTGTCAGCCTCTTCTGTTTATGTGAAGATGCGGACAGCAGAAGGCAGAAGAGTATATGCTTGATAAACAAATAGTCTAACTATGAAATAATGCACACTGAGGGACCAATATGCTGTCAAAAGAGGATTCAGGAACAACTGGTCCTCATCCAATGCTTTTGTATAAACCAGTAGTATTTTAGCCCACTACTGAATTCTTGGCTGAAATATACTGTCTGGGATTCTACAGAAACTGGTGTGCAGAACTCTACTTGGCAAAAACTATCACTGTTGTAAGGGGGAAAGAATTTCCTTTCCCTTCAGGAGCCAACTATGCTAATTCTCTTATAATACTTGAAGTGCAAGCCAATATATATCTAGAACAATTCATTCAAAGACACTTCTAGCACTGTTTAAAAGCTTGCCTGTTAATGGGTTCAGTGCTGTTAGAAATCAAACATGATTTTCTTCTGAACACCATATAAGTGTTAGCAAAGAATGGGTGGCAGAAAAGAAGCTAGACTCCAGCAGAGCCCAAGCCAAACAAGTATATTAGGTAATCTAGTTCTTTTCATTTCAAAGGTCACAACCAGCTGTGACAGTATGCAAGGGGGCTCTAAACAGGAGCAACTGCCATCGGTACTTACAGTGCAAGTACTCACTCAACTTCTAAGGCAGCAGGAATTCCATCAGTTTTCTTTTGAAATTTCTCACCTGGTAGGCAGCTGTACAGCAAGATGAGGAGAAATGCTCCAAGCCAGATTTACATTATCCTTCCACTGCTTCTCACTAAGACCGATATACTTGGACCTCCAGTTTGCTACACTGCTTTCTCCAGTTTGATCCAACTCTAGCTCAGGGGAAGACAGTGGATTGTACCATGTGATTAAGCGTTCAATCTCAGTAGCCTGAGGAAAGCAGAAAAAAAAAAAAAGCAAAAAAAAAAGCAATGTTTTCTGGAAGAAGAACAACACTTCTGATCTCATACTGCATGCAGTTTATGTATCCTGCAACAACAGTCTTAGAAATTCATGCAGCTTCCCCATTCTTCTGATGACCCACCAGCAATGACAGCAGTAACGTTCTTCGCTTCATGTAGTACTTGTGTAGCTGTGTACCTCTGTTAGTCTTCTTAGACATTCCTTTAGAAAAGGATAAAAAAAAGTTTTCAGTGGCTTTTGTTCAGTACGTTAAATGTGCTTTCAAACTGTCAACACCTGGCAACACCAACATATAAGAACTGAATAATCACAGAACATGTGTAAATTTAGATCAGAGTGACTTCACAAAGTCAGCAGTGCAGCTACTTGTTGTTCAGTTGTTCTCTGAATATACGAAGTACAACAGGCTACAGCGGTATCAATTTAGCCAGCATTCTGTTCACTTTAGAAACAAGACAGCCTACTGAAAAGAAAGGGCACATAGTTTATAACTGTACAGCAACAGCCCACAATCTCATGTCACTCCGCTGCCCCCAAGAAGCGCTAGCAGCATGTCTGCACAAAGCAATTTCCTTACAGGATTTCGATACATCTTGACCTCCATTCTTACTCCTTCTGCACTGCAGAATTGAACATTCTGTCAAAAAAACAAGTAATTTCAAAACTTTGCTGCCTGCTACCAGTGAGACTTTTTCTGTTCTCTCTCCAGTTTGGCACTGGTCATTAAATACCTTGCCAGAAGAACACGAGCCCAATGTCAAAGGGAAACAATGACTTTAAGCAACATATGCATATGAAATACACTATGCAATTAATTGCAATGAGCTAGTTACAATCAAAAATATACCTGATTTTTTAGATATAGTTGACATGCCACTGGACAGAGGGTAAGTGTTTATCCATCCTTGTGTAGCCTGTTGCCGAGACCCAACATTGATATCCAGGTTGCTCCTGGTGTCTTGATTATCTAACAACAGAGCACAGACCTGATGTAGAATCCAATCAAAGAAATAGCAGGCTTTTCAAACAGCACATAAAGGAGCTCACCAGGTGGCACAAGTTGGCTGGCGGTCAGATACTTCTTGTCTGAGAACATCGCTGTCCAAAACTTGATCAATATACTGATATCCTCACGAAGCCTCTTTTCCCCTTGTGTAGGGAACTTTGAGGGACAACTTGAAGAAATTACACAAATAATGTGAAGTTGAACGTATTAGGGGAAAAAAAAACAACTAACAACCCACAAATCTAACCAAGTCGTATTTCTTATTCTGACCAGAATCTACAAGGATGAGACTAAGCATCACTACATTTTACCCTCATGGCTTTATTATGTCTGACTGAAGAAGTAGAAACTACCCATTATAAATGAAAATTAAGGCAGCAGTCTGTCAGCATCCTGGATTCATTTGAAATTTATTATTATGACTGACTGACCTCCTCACATTCAGACATTCCTGTAAATTATTTTCTGTTGTGCCCATGTCAAATATTGAAATCATCAGATTCAGCGTGGGTGTACTATCAAAACAGTGCAACTGTATTTCAGCCACACACTCTGTAACAGCAATTCTTTAGATCTTATAAATCTATTCAGTGCTTAAAATGGTACCTAAACTCCAAAATAAGAAAAAAAAAACCAAAACCCAACAGAAACATTCCTGCAGACACTACTTTATAAACGACAGATGAAATGTGGAAATTCTATCCAAGCCTCTCTGAGATGGCTTATGAACTAGAGAAAAGCACAAGGAAAAAAAAAGTTTCTGTTAAAAAGGGAGAAAAAGTAAAGGAAGAAGTTAAATCACTAGAAGAGAAAGACAGCTGCTGCTCTGAAGTACGACAGAAAGTTCAGGAAATCACACACACACACTTTCAGCGAGTAGTTGCAAATAAAAAGGTACCTGAAATAATCAAAGGCAGTTGAATAAATCTTTTCTCTCAAAACATTTCGAATAGTTGCATTTGGAACCACATCAGCGTGCAGTAAAGACAACCCCAGAGTCAGCAACCTAATAAGCAAAATAGAGAACAAAAAATCTAGCATTCTCAAAATGGAGACCAACGTAATACCATCCAAACCATAGCTACAGCTGTAACTCTGCTCAATTCATCAGAAAGTGCCTGTTTCAGAGCTCTTGGCAAACTGCTCATATTATCATCAGTCTGTTCCTAAAGCTGTGACTACTGAACCACAAAAAGTAAAAGCCTTTAAGCCACAAAAAGTGAAAACGATTGAGAAAAATTATGTCCAACTGATACATTGACAGATCCATGATGCAGGCAATTCACTGTATGAAATTATCCCATGAAGTTTTCTGAAGCACCAAAAAATGACTTTCAAGCTAAAATTAGCTATTTCTGCTTTGAAAACAGAGCTTAGACTCTATATCATTGCAGGCTTTTAAAGGAACATCACCAGTTGAAGCCAAGGACAATTTAAACATTTAGTGTTTAGTCCTTATCTCCCAACTCCCTATAAACTTATTTCTTCCCCCAAGGAAAAATCCAAAACTACTCACTTAAATCGGGGTCCAATTGCTGCCACATGCCGATTCAAACTGCCTTTGGCCCCTCCAATGTTCAACGAAAGAGACCGCTGGAGCAGGCTGGAGAAGATCTCTATTTGGTCAGAGCTGCAGTACTTGGCTATTTCAAATCTCTGCACCAAAAACTGAGAAAGACAGACATGCCATGCCTTCTTTGACCTTTTTCATCTCAACTCTCACCCAGTCTTTTCCGTTTCAAACGCCTTTCTACCCTTCAATTATTATGCTCATCCAGAAAGAGTGCGTCTCCTGGCTTTGAAGCAGATTGACTACCACCATGACCTCCAGCCCTTTCCTGAATCATGAGAACAAGCAGTGCAGAGTAGCTTAATCACAGCATCACTGCAACACCACCATAGGTGGGACATTCCAGAAGAAATACACACCTCTATCCAGATGTAATGTGGGGTCACCTCTGGTGGACAAGGCCTTGGCTGGCTCTCTTCTGAGGCTGCTAATGGATCTGCTTCTTTCTGCTCAGCAGAAAACAGACCAACTTTCTGTTCCACAGTCATCTGCCAGGCTCCTGCCATTTCCCGCATGAACTGCAAAAAGAAAGGTAACAGTGTTAATAAATAAAATGTTTCTTTTGCATCCTAAATTACAAAGTGAAGAACCACTCCCCTGGAAGTTCAGCTAGTAACAGACAAGTGCTGTATTTTCTTGAGGAAACTGAACTGTTAGATCAGCTGGTGCCAGCCCCTCTCCCTCTCTACTAAAGGTTACCGCCTCCAGCCCCAGGGCAGCAGAGACAGGCCTACACCAGGTTCTCATGCACTGCAGGACACAGTTGGACCCATGACCACACAGAGCTGATGCAGCACACAATATAAAGATGGCACATAATTCACTTTTGCTGAACCTGCCCCAGGGAGCAGCATCCTCTAGTAGAAAGGAGGCCCAGCAACCAAGGGAGCTTATCTGATTGCCTCAACAAGATAAAGAACTTTCCCAGAATCCTAAGAGGGAAAAAAACCCCGAAATTGATGCTTATAAAGTTAAAAACCAAGATGTGCCATGTACATGACCTAAGCAAATTTAGATGACTATCTCCAGCAAGTGAAACACTTAGCGCTCACCAACTGGAGCAATTATCAGAGGCAGCTTCTCAACTCTGTGTGGGCTCTCACTACACCATGCTGAGTTGCTTTATTACCATTAGATTCATCCCCACCTCACAAAATACAGCTGGTCTAGCCTGTTACAGGATTAGGACACTTGCAAGTCTATTTTTTTGTGCAACGGTGCAATGCCAGATACCAGAGGCCCTGAATCATGAACAGGGACATTGATCTCTATTTGTTTTAAAACACTATTCTATAAATTTTGGTAGTTTAGAACCTGGTTCATGAGCATCTTGGGCATCTCAGCAGCAAAACAAATCGTACTGCTAAGATCCTAACAGATTTCCTTTGCTGTATCATCCCTGCTGCTGAGAAAGATCTGTTTCCCAGACTCTACTTTTAAGGGTGCTCTGACTTCCAACAATATATGAAAAGAAACTTCCTAGCAGACTGAAGTGATTAACAATGCATTTAACACCCTCACTTGACACAGATTCACAATAGCTGTGAATCTCTCAAAATTTTCTCTCTTCCACCCCTTGCAGGG
Organism: Falco naumanni; assembly: GCF_017639655.2. Classification (NCBI taxonomy): domain Eukaryota; kingdom Metazoa; phylum Chordata; class Aves; order Falconiformes; family Falconidae; genus Falco; species Falco naumanni. The sequence continues at coordinate 88,009,300 of NC_054054.1, forward strand.
GCAGAGAAAGAGTTGTTAAACAGCTTCCTACCGGCACTTCTATTCCATTCTTGGCAGCAAGCAGCCACTCCCAGCAAGCAATTGCTGTTTCCATGCCGTGCTCGTTGAACATTCGCAGGGGTCCCCAACACAGATGATGAAGGAGCTGGGGATCACAGTCTAGAAACAAACATTCACTCGGATTTCTCCCACAGAATAAGTAACTGCTTTTCACATCAGCACGAAACTGGTGCGCACAGTATGTAATAATCAATTTCTAATAAATAGCTTCTAGCTTAAGGCTTTTCGGCAATATAAGCCTAATTGAAAAAACTCAAAACACAAATTTGCTTCAAGCTGATGCATACTGCATTTGTATATAGATAGTTTTTGTACTTTTATTATTCTTGGCATTCACAGCCAGAAAGCAGAACTCCATTTGTTTTTCATTACCTTTGCTACTTATTAGCAGTGCAGTCAACTTAAACATGGCCTGAGTGTAGAATTCAGTGTGGCCTGATTCAAGAGCATCATTCAGCTCTTTGACCATCAGTTTGTTCAGGTCAGATGTTCGTCCTGTAGCATTTGAGAACTGAATCATTCCAGAAACCTGTAAAATATAGTGTTTTTTTTTAACAGAGAACAGTATTTTACGTATCTCACTTGTTATTTGTCATGTGCCTGTTAAGGAACTTCATAAATAGAGGCATCTTTTGTTACTACTTCGCTAAATCTTTAGCTTTATCTGCAATCTAAGTACTTTCTGCAAGACCAACAGTAAAATTATCTGTTTAAAAACTTAAGAAAATTATATACTTTATCTTGAAGGATTTGAACTTTAGAATCTGTGCTTAAAATAACACATAAACATACAATAGTTCAGATTGGAAGGGGCATCATGCCCTGAAAAGCCATGCCAGAGCTCGTGGACATTCCACACTCATGAGAAATCCTGTACTTGCCTCTCCTGCGTAGCGGTTGCGTAAGTTAAGAGAAGCCATGAAGTTGGAGTAGTCCTTCTTCACACAAGTTGGTCTTTCAGTCAGCTGGGTTGCCTGTGACCAAACCACACACAGGTGTTTATACTGTTCATATCCAACCATTCATGGTTTTGTCTTTTTATACTTTCAAACATGTTTTAAGTTTAGTTTTCCTTATGCTTATAATCAGAATAGCATTGAGACTATTACGTGCAACAGGACCAGGACTGATAAAAATTAAGTAACATGCATTTATTCCATGGATACACAGTTTGAAATATATATGTATTGGATATACTTCTTGAAAGACCAAAACAAACTATATAAAGGATAGACGCTCTGGGCCTGCTGCTCTCTTTTCATGAACAGGTAAAGGTAGGGAAGAAGAAAGGAGGAGATTTGATCTTGGTTCTGCCCTCTCCATGCAACAGCTTGCTGAACTGATGGTACTGCAGAAGAGAGAATATTTTTTTCCTGTCTTTAAGAAGTGCACTAGTAATCCTTGTTTCCCTTCACAGAAGCACTCAGGAATTCGTGACTCAGAGTTTCTCCTCAAAAGCAAACAAAAAAAGAACGATTCTTTACACTGTAAAATGAATTTTTTATATTGAGGATTTAATACTCAAATTCAAGGCCCGCAAAACCACCAAAAATTTAACCCTCCTGCAATGCTTTGCTTCAGTACTGCTAATGGCTAGCTTGGCTCAACAATGGATAAACTTCTGAGAACTAGTTTTGTGTGTCTTGGTTATAAAATTTGTACACGATCACCTTCACATTAGCACTGTCCAGTCCACGGGAATAAAGCAAACCAAACTGCTAGCAATTTGAAAGCCTTCTGAAACAGCTTTTGCCACTTGGTTGACACAGGAGGGCCCTAATAAAAACAAATACTGTTATCTTATTAAGAAAATGAGAATGTTGTTTCCCTTATTTCCTTTCCAGTCGTAAAGCTTCTAGATTCTTCCAGAACAGTCTGTATTCTATCAAGTTTTCTCACCTTGTCCCTTTAGAGAACTGCATGGCTGTCTTCCTGAGCCCTGGGAGTTCTTTATCCTAACTACCTTTAGTAACTAGCAACTGTCTAGAAGGACAACTGTAACAGAGAACCAAAAGGAAATCCTGCTAAGGCTGGGGGAGGAGGCAGTTCCAGAGCTGCTGCTAGAAAACACGCTGGCTGATGATGCAGCAGATTCTACTGGGCGTTTCTCCAGATCAGAAATTACAACCACAAATCAGAAGAAATATGCAGGTTTTTTTACAGTTAATAACTACATGAAATATTCAATGCAAAACCATGTTTTGAGTGTAGCTATGTGAAACACGGAGCAAATGGGTGTCACCCAACTCTCACCTACGCTACTATTCTAGAAAACAGTTCATTTCAGCCTAACACAGATCCTAGTTTCAAGTAACTGAAAATCATCTACAGAAAACTCTTAAACAGTATTAGATATGGTTTTATTTTCTTACTTGTTACCATCTTACTTTTCAGTATTTTACAGAAGAATATGATTGGCAGATACCTTGATTTCAGGTGGAAAGAAATAAGGGATCTTTCTGAGTAATATTCAAGAGCCACAACAAAGGTAATTTAGAAAATCTGTATTACTTGGCTATACTGAATGTTATAAATTTAGCACAATAGCTATACAGGTACACAAATGAACAAACAAGGATGTGCCCAATACTCACGCCCAGAGTGGTGTTCTGTCTGTTGTAGCCAGCAAAGTGCAAAACACTTTCCGTAGCCATAGCCAGTCCTGTGTGCTGGGACAAACCTGACACCCAGTTCTGATGTTTGTTGAGGTACTCCTGACAAAAAAAAAAAAAAAAAAAAAAAAAAAATTGTTGGGAAACTACTGTGTTTTTCAAAACAAGACAACACATAAGCAAATGTTGCAGCATCACAAACTACCAGAAACTTAAGTACACACATACCTGATAACAAACAGGCTGCCTCTACTCATCCCTTCTAGGCATTGTTCCCCTGGCAATAAGAAATTCTAAATGTCCTCCCAAATATGTGAAGAGTAAGACTTGTTCCATTTTGCAAAAAGATAAAGTTTTCAAGCTAGATACTTGAAGGCTGAGGTCTTCCTTAGAAAGAATCCCTTTTGACAAAAAGAACCTTACAAAGAGAACCTTATGAAAGGAAGTGCTTTGGACCCCATGGAAGAAGGGAATCCTTTCACATGCGGGTAGAATCCCTTGAGGTTCTTTTTTTGGGGAAAGAAATACAAACTTCAGGTTGATCTGCAGTGCCCAAGACTGCGAGCCTCCCAGAAATTCTGTTATCAGGACTACATTAGGCACCTCTAGAAGGAATACTAGTCTAACCGAGACTACATAGTTCCTTCAGCTACTCACCAAGGATTAACAGACACCTGCATTTTACTATAGTGAGATTTTTTGTTTACATAAAAGGTATTTTATTAGTAGATCATAAACAGTCTCTTAATCTTTCTTTGTGGTCTTGTGACTGCTTTTTACTGAAATCTACCACATGTGAGTGTTTACAACACCCACATTCAAATTCAAGCCTGTAATTTACAGTGGTCTCATATTAGCAGTGTTTCTCCATATTTAAAAAAGGAAAAAACTCCACCCAACCATAAAGGCAGAAGAAAACATCCTCCCAAGAGGGAAATAATAAACAAATCTTACATCCTAATCATATACTTCAGTCCAGCTGATATTTTCAGCTAATGTGTCGGCATTAAACGGACTTCAGTAGGCAGATGATTCTATTATACTGAATTCTGACTTCTGAAGTAAATCCAGGATGATCAACTGTTTACAAACCTGTTATTTCCAAGATACTTCAGTTTGGACTACATCAAAAGTCACACCAAATCAAAAATCCTAATTATCCTCTGACAATACTCTAAAGGAAATGCTAGAGCAACAGAAAATTTAAAGTTATGCTTGGATAGCCTGAAAAACAACACATAATTTAATTCTAATTTTGAGGATCTGCAAAAATCAAGTTCTCACATGCTCATTACCTGTAGATGAGATTTTGTGACAGAAGGAGCCCATTTCATTGCTTCTTGCAGAATCATCCCACAGCGTGCAGCAAAATCCTTGACTATACTCTAGAATTAGAAAGCATGAATACAATCAGTACAATATAGGGCATATAACAAGAGGCCCTGGTTTTAATGGTGTAGTAAGTTACATATGGAGTAAGACAGGTTGCAGCAACATGATACAGTTAAGATTTTCTGTAACAATTAATGTACCCTTGATAAGCAAGCAACTGTCACACTTCAAGTAAAATAGTAAGATTCAGAAAAACATAAATACCAAGTGTCATATTCTATTAGGAAAAACTTACCTAGGGAAGCATTTAAAAAAAAAAGGACCAGAATGGCTCACTAATTTATCCTCAAGACATACAAAAATATCAGGCATTATTTTCTTCTTCGATAAATCAAGGAAGACCACCTACCTCTCTGGCTTCATGTGTGTCAGGGACAGTTATTCTATATGGAGCATCAGGAATGTCATAGTATGGCTGGTCCTTGTGAATGTCCTGCACAAAAACAATTATCAGCTTTCAGTAAGATGAAATTCATCATCACTTAACCTGAATGCTACAGGTAGCACTTTTCACAAACAAGAAGCCTGATTTACCAAACCTTTTTGCTAGTATTTGCTCTCAAAGTCAATTTGAACAGCTCTAGAAGAAATTGCTTGTATTCCAGTTGGCTTTTAGTATGAATAATTTTAAAAATCCAAGGCTCTCCCTTCAACGTTTAATACAAAAATAAAACTCTACAAAGCATTTCCATCTTCAAAAATACTAATATGTAATAAATTCAAGGAATATGGATACACATACAGAGACTGGAAAGAATATAATCTGACAACCACAGTTCATAAAACCAACACAAACCAGAAAACCACCAAATTTTGATATCAAATGAGACAGTTCAACAATTACAACCCAGAACTGGTAATCCTATGTTTTGTTCTTGATGCTAAACATGACTTTCTGAACCACATTCGACAACAACTTTCTAGCACTAGTTTTACTACCTATGAAAGAGGGATGGAAATGCACTTACCTCACAGAATTTAAAATAAAGATTTTACCAATCTCTAGTGATAAAAGCAAAACCAAAGTAAGAACTCATAAATAAGTATCAAATAAATGCAAACCAAAGCCAGACAATTCAGTTTTATGAAAGAAAAAGGAACTTACTGCACTAAGAGACAGTGACAGTGTCTGCAGAATATCTAGCATAGTCTTCAGCACAGTTCCACTCCATAACAAGTGAGGAAACCTAGAGCAAGACAGGATTCACAAACCAATAATGATGGACAGCTATGAAAGGAAATTATTTTATCAAAAAACAGAGCTGCTCCAAGAGCTAGTTACATACATCACCTGGTAAGCTCATACTCAACAGAAGTTACAAAGCTGGCCATGGCTCACAACAGCCTAGCTCAATACAGCGTCAAAAGCTTTCAGAAAGTAAGCTAACTAGAGCTATTTCATAGGAGTTGAGAATGCATTTATTTCATGCGCACTTTGCTGTGCTCCATCCATGGGAATACTAAGCAGACACAGACACGTTAAGCAGGGGTTTCAGGGCCCAGGGTAAAAATACTATTGAATGTTAATTTTGAAGGAGATGTTTCAGCAGATGAACCAGCCAAGAAATCCACTTGATTGTTGTCATCAACTGCATAAGCAATCACTAAACAGCCAATGTGAAAAGAGAGCAGGAAGATGAAATCTATACTCACTTGTCTACCAGACCAGATAAGTATTTGTCTGCAACTCTTCTGATCCTCTTGTGAATGTGGTTAAAATTTACCAGCAAGAACTGAGCATGCCTCTCCAACTCTTCTTCATTCTCCTTAGTTTTAGGCTAAAAAGCATGCCAAAGAGAAGTATGAAGCTCAAATTCAGAACAATTATACAAATTCAAAATTTTAGTTTCCGTGTAACCTACCTTATCAGCCATCATTGTCAGGAAAGCTTCAAACACCTTATCAGCAACAGCTATCACACACTGCATCATGCCTGAGGAATTGAGAGAAATGGCAGATTTGATTATCAGGATTACATTTGTTTTAAAAATCATGCTTAACAAAGTGTTTATGTTTATTCGGCCAACACTGAACCAAGCTGTTTCACAACAAAAGCAGTGCAAGAACAAAGCGACAGCAATCTAGTGAACATGATTCATTTTGTCATATAGTTGCTTGATTTCTTTTAGTTTTGCATGCCTGGAAATAACTTCCTAGTATGTCAAGTTGCAAGACAACCAAGACAGGTAATCTTACCAGATTTGTCTTTCTGAATTGCTTTATCCTCAAAATAGCAAAACATGACTTGGAAACGATCTTGGTCGGTTGAACGTAACACCCTAGGAAAATAAGAGCTCTGTGGGTTTGGTTGTTTTGGTTTAGTTTTGTTTTTTTTCTTTTTCCTTTTCTTTTAAAGATGTTAAACATAAAACTATGTACTTTAACACCACAGTACACAACATACAGTTACTGTTCATTTCATGGCAATTTTAAGTCTCCAGCAAGTGTGATACTGCTATTTGTTTCTACATTCAATTAACAGGACTGAGACCATAAAATGCTGGTTTGTCACTGAGAGACTAACTTTCACACCTCAGGAGCAGGAACCTGATGATGCACTTATACAATCACCACAAACATATAAATGTGGTACAATCTTTGGCATTTCTACAGATTTTGCATTTGTTGAATTTGCATACAATAGAAATATCACTTATTAAAAGACTGTTTCTAAAATACAGCCAAGATGTTTCTGGTTTACTGTCAGAGTAAAAACGTGATGGAGAAGTTTCCTCCTACTTTCCTGACTACTAGACCTCCAGCTCAGCTTTCAGCTATACACTCCTGTAAACAGCTGTAAGAAATACAGTTTTGAAGAATTTTAAAAAAAAAAAAAGCACAGTCCATGAATTCAGTATGTTTAATTAGTACAACCTAACACACACTGCTGAGGGGAAACAAAGTACACTACAAAAAAGATTTCTCCGCTCCTACATTACACTGATCTCACAGAATAGGCAAGTGTCTACACTGTCCTTCAGAGATGCAAGCACAAGACTGTGCAGAGGATATATTACACTTGCAAAACATTCCTTTGAAGAACCCTTTTGTCCATCTTCTATTAGTACCTATACAGAGGAGATCACACTTTTTTGGGCCCTACTATATTAACCATCCTTTTTATCTACCCTAAAGGCATTTTTGCACAGAATAATTGCCAATCTTGGAATCTTAATAGAGCTAACGTGACTCAAAATACACACTCTCATTTATCTTAGTGTCTGGCAATTCTGACTGGAACATACGTGGTTTTTAATTTATTTTTTAAAAAAGGCATCAGTGAAAAAGGTGTATATATACCTCATATACTCTAGGCGGTAAACAGAAAGGAGATAGGTAGACATGGCAAAGTCCAACTTATTGATCAACGCTGACACTTCTGGAGGAGGATCCAAGAGATTTATTATGGTACTCCGCAATTCATTTAATTCAGCCTAGAGATGAATACATGAAGTTATCTGAAGTGGGAGTATTATATTAGTTTGTGTTCTGAAAAACATTTGTTTTCAGCTATTACTCTGTTTACTTTTTAACCTTCATAAACAATATGCCAGGATGCTTCTGTCTGCAGACTAAGACCGACCTGCTCTGACTCAGCAAGTCACAATTCTTCAAATACACAACTAAACAGAATTAAGTACTGGAGTCAAGCTCTCTGTTGAAATAACTGCTAGTTTCCGTGCAGTTACACCAATGAGGAAATACAATTCCTACACTAAAAGCATATAAGTTTGATCAACATCAACACTGTCTGGCTTCTGAAACTTCATGGGTCTGTTGTGCCATTCTTTGATGGCACAGAACTAACTATCCTGGCACGATACACATTTCTGTATTATTTGGGAGCCAGACAAAGATATTTCGTAAATTGCAAACTCTTCAATACACTTCACACTGCTACCGCAGTTAGTCCTCAGGTAAAATCTATCCTGCAAACACTAGGGAGAGAGAAGTATACCAGTACCAAACCAGAGGATAAAAAGGGAAAAAGCTCACTTAACATTTCTTTGAAAGACTAAATGTGTTGTTTCCTTCCAAAGTTTGCTTATTTTTTTAAAGTGTGAGTTTTGTCTGCCTGATACAAAATAGATGAAAAAGTATTAGAAGGCTTCCACCTCCACAAAGACTAGTTTTCTACACCTTATCAAAATACTGTAGTTACCATCCTAAATGTTGGTATTAATACTCAATAAAACTAAACCCAAGCCATTTATGTACACTGCCGTCGTAAGAGCAGTGTACACAAGTTGGTTTTCACTAATAGGAGGCAGGCTGGAGAAACTGTGCTATTTCAATATATCATGGTTATCGTACCATTTAACACTGACAGACCTTATGGAAGGGTATAATAGAAGAAATTAATTCTTACAGAAGTTACAGTATCATTCTTCATGGCAGAATTGTACTGAAGAACAGATCGAAGTGGTTCTTTGCTGGGAAACGTGAGTAATGGAGACTTGGTGGCAATTTCACATACACCTTCATACCATTCTTCTGGCCAAAGACCTGGAACACAAGTATAAAGAGGAAGGCAGGGTGGGGAGAGGAAACAAGACGAAAATTCATAAAGCTAATCAGCATTACCAAGACTTGCGCTGCTTCCTAGGGCCAGTTTCTCATGTACTTAAGCCCAAAACCTCCATACAAGTGATCCATGTACCAAACACACACATGTAGGTAATTCCAAGTGAAGTTTCTCACTGGATAAGAAGTTCCTACTTGATTAACATTGTACCCCATGTGTCTGCTCTTCCATTTCAGGAACTTAACTATCAAAACTCATAGTTAACTAAGGTTATTAACTTATAAAAAAAAATTAAGTACAACCTGTACTGGGCTGAATCTCATAGCAAAACTGCAAAGATGTAAAGAAATCCTACCAGAGAACTGTCATGTAAGCTCTTTGCTTTGTAGTGTCTTTATGCCTGTAATTTTTCTTCAGCCTGCTGTGAATGGTTTGCATACAGTTACATTTACATTCATCAAGAGTTTAAATGTGAGCAGCAACATTGTTCTCTTATCATTTACACTACCTGATCCTTCCACAGCAAATCCCATCAGCACTGAATACAACCAGAAGTCACGGAACAGCTTTTGCAACCTGGGCTTGGCCTCCTTGATAGGTGGCAAGCGCCTAGTGAGCTACCAAAGAAATAAAAGTTAACATCAGAAAATCATGGGAGTTATAACAACTTAATTTCACACTAAGGAATCAATTCATGTACCTTCTTTACTATGATTTATGAAGGTAATGTTCTTTGTCATCTGTGAAAACTAGTATTATATTGCTATTGTTATATATATTGAAGAAAATTAGATCTTGTTAGAGTATCTGAAATGCTAACTTTTGAGATGCCTGAAATAAGAACTTCCTTTGTTTTACACAGGAATAATACCATGCTGATACAGTAACCTCTGAAGAGAACACATAGTATTAGTATACTATCAACTACAGAGAGAAGAAACTACATGGTCCTTTAAATAGTGTTGAAGACAATGCCATGCAGCTTTGCTTCAGTGCAAAGGAACTCAAAACTAAATAAATATTAGTCAAACATACTTCTGGTTGCTATTGTTTATTGGCTTTGTGGAAATACATTGAGGCACCAATTGGGGATCTTTCATTGTTTGCACCCACGCACACAGTGACATCAGTTCTGGAGAATTTACTATCTAAACAAGCAAGCAAAAGAGCATTATTTTCAACACATTTATTAAAATTCTCTGATACTATTTGCACAAACAGCTGCTACCACTGGAGGAGCACAGTTTATCCTCCCAGCCAACATGATATGCAATTTTACATATATTTATGTAACAAAGATCATAGTGTGTTATTCTAAAAAGCATTAGGAGCACAGGCAGTATTTAAAATATGAAGGAAACGGCCCATTAAACTGCAAGCTTTATTCAGTATGACTATATATTATTACTGTAAACTTTATTAAGAAACTGTTAGATTCTAATCCAATTTGACATTTTCTTTAACTGCACAGTAATTCCCTTGAGGTACGAAAACCAGCAGTATTTCAGTGAAACCTTATATAAAGCCAACTTTGGATATATTTGCAAATCATGAGGGAGGCTGTTCATTTAAAAAAGAAAAACATGAAAAAAAAATCCCTCGATTGTAGTAAAACTAATCAGTTTAAGCTGGGGAATGGAACTACAGTAAAAAGTTGCTTGTGCAACACAAATGTTTGCACCAACATAACACAGACTGAAGCAGACCAACCATCACAAGCACCAAGGCCTCAACCATATTTGCAGTACAAATGCCCCCCATTTTAGCACAAAGTATCAGTGACATGGCTTTCACTAGTCATTAACAGTCAAGTTTATGTGCATGCTTGACTTTGAAACTTTACATACACCCGAATTTTTTTTCAAAGATCCTCCTCAAAAGTGAACAAGTACCTGCAAAGCCATAAAAGTAGTTCAACAAACAACATACAATTCAGCAGAGATCACTAGGCAAGGGAGGGATTTTGGCTGACGAAGTAAGTTTAGCAGTGTTTGGTTTAGAGAATGTTTACTTTGGGAGATACACAAAAAACTAGCGTCAAAGTTCAGATTTAAACCCCGCCATTCCTCTTACTTGGGCTGTTCAACACATCCTTTCTGTACAGTGGCTTAAAGGTAAGCTTCATTTACATTTTCTGTAATTTTAGGTAGATCTGACCAGAGACATATATATTGCAGAGGGAGGGAATGTTTTGCCTGTGTAAATGCAGCTGAGCAATAATTGAACTTTAGTGAAGATGAGAATGTAAAGTTGGGAACTACAGACAGAAAATTCTTCTATGCCAGAAGCAGAAAACATTTATCAGCGGTTACTGGACAGAGTATCTCAGCCATAAGGGCCTGACTCCTCGGGGCGGGGAAAAAAGTAATGAATTTATGGAGAAATAGTAAGAAAAAGACTGACTCATGTTGTCCAGTCACAGTGTAAAACCATTTAAAAAGCATCTTCTGTGGATCCATCATTGTTGCAAAACACCACAGTTTTTTAAGTGAGATAGTCACCTTAAATGGTTTTAGGATTTCAGGCAAATTAGTTTGGGGGGAGTTTTTCAAAAATTAAACTGTTAGCTCAGTTACCTCAGTCCTGCTACAACATGTTTGAAAATACTTTCCTTCAAGCCAAGCACTGGTTTTATTCACTGATAATACAGGTATGTATACCTATATATTTTACTTCTACAGAACAGCTCTTTGGACTATTTGCTCATTTAAAAAGCATTTTAATATATATCTTAGTAAGATTTTTGTTTTAACTGTATTCAGTGTTTTCTACCAGATAATACTGTAAATAATCACCTTTTTACTCAAAAAAGTACTATCAACATAAATTGACTTTATAATGTCAGCAAATTACTTTCTAAATAAGTCTGAGCAAAAAACAAGACCCTGGCATTCAGACACCTACATTACAGTTTCACTTGGTACAGAATTACTGAACGTTTATATTCTGGTCTTTCTTTCACTGTCAAGGGAAGGAATTACACTTTCTCCTATCTTTTTTAAGATCACTGTAATTACTGCAATCTGATATTATGGTGAAAAGTCTTTCAGACCCACTTCATGATACAGTGTTTTACAGCTGAGTAAGACCAATGGATTCTCTTCAAACAATACATACCTAAGATAGTTCTTGATTTTAAAAATATTTTAAAATTGCAATAGTCCAATACTCAGTAGATCAAGAAGATATAAAGCTGCCCTTTAGAAAAATGCAGGTTCTACTTAAATATATTTTCAATTAAAACAGCTAAGGTTAGAAATCTAGCATCAGGATAACACTAAGTCTAGAGAAACAAAGGTCGGAACAGGAACTTACAGAGAATTTGCATCATGACGGAAACAGAGTACTACCTGTTGTGCAGTGCTACACGAAAGCAAACTGAAACAAAAGATAACTAAACAAAAAGTAGAATCGAGCCAATCCTTCACGGAAGCGGCAGATGAGGATACACAGCTGCAGAAAGCATGCACAGACATCGAGTAAGGTCACAATCAGACCAGGACATACATTTATGCCCGACACTTCCCACAGTGCAATACCACTACCATTACTTGGTGCAAATACACATCTTCAGGTTTGTTGCTATATCCCTAGATCCCCTTTATTCCACTAAATTTCAACCTTGCTTTCCCAAAAACACTCCCATAAAACTCCTATTTTTGCTGTAGCTACATACAGGATATCTGTTTTTGAAATTCTTCAGCACATCTCAGCTTTCTGGTATGCTCATGTAGTGGATGCCTAGTCCCTCCTTCTACCCAGCTCAAATCCTCAGACTAACTTCACATCATATTTTTAGCATGCACCAGTAACACAGTTAGCACACATTTTAAGTGTTACAAATTTATAGTGTCCCACACATTTTAGGTAATGATTCTGTAGCTGCTGAAATACACCAGTAATGACCACTTGCATGGGGAGGAAGGCAACCAATTCTTTGGGAGGCTTGGAGGCATTATGTAAGCAAAACCAATTACCAGTAAAACAGATTTATCCATCTAATTAAGCTGTGTTGCACTAAAAAAAAAAAAAAAAAGCTGTCAAATATGGTAACTATAGACCTTCTGCTGTGACAGACTGGACCTAAGGAATAGATAACAAATTCAATTACACACTCAACTCTGTGTTACATTGTCTTCCAGGTTTTGACCTGTCAGTATGAAGTTCCTGTTTTGTTTGCTTGCCCTTGCTCTCATCATAACCTGCACATTTTGTGGAGTCAAGGACTTCACTGAGCATTTTGAAAGCCTTAAAGATGCGCATGCACATGAAAACGGGACCTATGATATGCCAAACTTACCACCCGAGTTCCACAGAGAAAACACGATCACTAACGACTTGATTCCTGAAGAGGAGGAGGAAGAGGACTATCTAGATCTTGACAAGATTTTGGGCGAAGATGACTACAGCGACATTATTGATGCTGGCCCATACATGGTTTCTGAAATTCAGCAAGGAAATATTCTTGAACTATTCCAAGGCAAAACCAGAATCCAGCGCCTCAATATCCTCAATGCAAACTTTGGCTTCAACCTTTACCGCAGTGTGGCAGACAAGGCCAACTCTTCAGATAATATTCTCATGGCTCCTGTTGGTATTTCCACTGCAATGGCTATGATTTCTCTGGGTCTCAACGGTCAAACTCAGCAGGAAGTATTATCTGTTCTTGGCTTTCAAGAATTCATTAATGCCAGCACCAAATATGAGCTGATGACTGTTCATAATCTCTTCCGCAAACTCACTCATCGGCTCTTCAGGCGCAATTTTGGTTATACACTGAGGTCTGTGAATGATCTCTACATTCAGAAGGACTTTTCTATTCTGAATGATTTCAGAAACAATATGAAAACATACTACTTTGCCGATGCCCAACCAGCTGATTTTTCAGATCCTGACTTCATAACTAAAACAAATGAACGCATCTTGAAGCTGACCAAAGGATTAATAAAGGAAGCTCTTGTGAATGTAAACCCTACAATGCTGATGATGATTCTTAACTGTCTTTACTTTAAAGGTAAGAATCTGTTGGTTCGATCTTAGCAATGTATTTTCTCAGTTTGCAACTCACTGCATACCTTCATTAGAAATCCCAGATGGAACTTAAATCTAGCCTACACTTCAAAACCACCTATCAACTCCCTCATTAAGAATCTCTATTAGCTCATTTTCGTGTGTTTCTGTAGCACACTGATTTTCCAGTCACGCCCTGAAGCTAGTGGGTATTGTAAAAATACAGCAAATTCTTATTACACTCAAAGCCTTACAGTCTAAAAGTGAGACTACAAAACAACATATAAATGCAGAATACCCTCAGAAAGCATAAGCTTTGTAGGAGTCTCAGATAGAGAGGTATTAACTCATGTCCAAGTTAATAATCACATTCAGTCTTGCTTCAAGTTACTGACTTCATTAATGGTACAGGTTTATTTCAATTATAACACTTAACATTTCTGAAGTATTCAGGATTCACAAGAGTGACTATAAAGAATTCCAGCTTGAAGTCTGTATTTATTTTATATGAACAGAGCATGATCCTTGTCAACAAGCCTATACAGGGGACTGAAGAGAATAACCAAAACAGTATTCTTCTACAACCAACAACACACACATTCATGAACTGTCTGCTGATACAGGCTCCCACATGTATCACTACAGGCTGAAGAGTTAGAGGCTTGAACTAAAGACTGTACAATATATACTTACTATAAATTCTTGTTTTCAATTTCTTTACATTTAAACTAAGAGTCTGTAGAGAGGTTTTCAACAACAGTTATCTTCCTCAGGTTGAAAGTTTTGTTAATTTTTCAACAAACTTTTAAAATTAAATTAGTATTAAATGAGCAAGAGGTGGGAAGTGCCAATGAAAGAACTGAGGAAGAAAAGGAAATGTTACTGACTGTTTGAGATCAAAATCAGATGAAGGCGACTTCAAACACTGGTGAGGAAAGACAGATTAGCAGAAAAGAAAATACAACACACTCCTTTCCATAACTTATAAAGCAGTTTCTTTTCCCAATTACATCCCTGCTTTCAGGAAACAAATGCTCAAAGGCTCTTCTACGCCTGCCTTCTCAGCATTTGATTACAGGAACACCATTCCTGTAAGGTTATGAAACATACCTTTCCCCATTCACCTGCAAGGCATTACTTCCTTGAATAATGCCACTTGTACCTTTAAAAGATCTGAAGCAGTCATTAGCATAACATCCAAATAATCACTTGTTCTGAAATACCATTGAAAAGGGACTTATTTGTATCCTTAAGTACATCTCTGATTATCACATATCATATTAAATACATGGTATTACTCTCCATTAGACCATCCTAAGAAAAGGATTAGGCAAAGTGAAACAGATACATAATGTTTCACAATTCAGTCAAGCTTAAAATACCATTTTGTTCTACTCTACAATTATTAAATACTTGTACCATCTCAAAGTAACAAAAACACCACCAAAAAATAAATAGCTTTAATATTGGAACTATTGAGTCACCAAGATCAAAAAGATTTTTGGCTTTTTCTTCTGCCCATGGAGTCCTGTTAGTCCAAACTGCCTTGGTGTTGTCTGCTGAAGGCTGCAATTTCTAACCCTCAAAACCAGAAAGATCAGTTCTATATTGCTGTCTCCCATTCTTCTGTTTTACATTGACAGTCTCCTGGTAACTATTTTGAGTGGAACCAAACTTCTTAAAAGCAAGTTCTGCTCCCGAGTTTCCTAGCTTCCCCACTAGTCCTAGACATGCTAATTTTTGTCTACATCTTTCCATTTACAATATTTACGCTGTTTGTACCACTGCAGACAAGCTCTGTTAAGCCCTTAGATCTAAGAAACCTATGAGTGTTCTCAGATATAGAGAGATGCACAGTACAAGCAATACTGAGTAATGGCATACTTGCCAAACACTGTGAAATCTCAAGCTCCTTTTATATTAAATACCATCAAGAAACTATTAGGAACTATTCACTTAGGTAAAAAGCAAGTTTTATCTTCTATAGGTGCCCAGTCTACCTCTAATTGAGATCTACCCACCAGTCTGCAGAAGTCTGAACAATCATTTATGAGCCCCCTATCATGTAGGAGCTGGTTATTTTAGCCACAGTAGATCACAGCAGCTTTTGGTAACTGAAATTTTGACGGGTCTAAAATTACTTTTCTGAGATTCTAGTCATGAATGCAAGGCAGAAGTCAATCTGTGGAGACAACATCTGTCACCACAGACTGATCCCAAAGACAATCCTGGTGGAAGATTCAAAATGGGAAGTCACAAGTCAAATTCCCAACCGGTTTTAGCTGACCCCAGAAGAACACATGCCTCCTGCTGGAGAACAACATTTTACCCCAAGACAAACACATTTGGAAAAACGAACCCAAAGAATAAAGTTCCCCAGCTCCTCTTTTACTAGGAAAACCCGATAAGTGTCTCCCATTCCTCAGGTGGTGACAGTGCTGCTGAAGATCCCCTGGCCCACAGCAGCTTCATGTCGCTAGCTAGTTAAGAGTCCCACACCTGTGAATTCTGCTCCCTGAAGAACAGCCAGATGTTGGGTTCTCCTGAGAAGTGAGACAATTTGGGAATAGCATAAACCATTTTACATCCCATTCCCTTCAGAGTATTAACTATAGTCTGACCACTTCTCAAACTGCTCCCCATCAGCCTGGGACCAATTACAAAGAAACTATTAGGCTGAAAGTTGGACTTAAGGCTTTTTTTGTTACTTCACAGTTAATTTGCAAGTCAGATTAAGGATCTCAGAATCACTTGCAACCTTTTAGAAAATGGTTATTGATTAAATTTAGATTTGTAGTCTATACACAGTCACAGCCACATTCCCCATTTACTTTCTTGCCAATGCTGACCTAAAATCCAGAGTATTAACAGGAAATACCAACAACCCTAATTCCACTATTAAATTCTAGCTTTGTCTGCCCATGAAGAAAGAAATGTTTTTTCCAGAGCTGTGGTTCTGAAAAGAGATTAATAGGAACACTGCTTTAAAAAAAGCACCTTTTTTTACACAGTCAGCAAATACTTGGGGTACCCAAAGAATCTTCACATAGAAAAATTCAAACCCTGATGGGAAAGCTTCCTGGCCTGCAAAGTATGTTAAATTGCATTATTCGGGCATCAACCTGTCAGATGATAGGCTCCCACAGACATGCCAAAATCACATTAGACTGGGTCATACAATTAACGCAGTCAACATTCAAACTCTTCAGGTTGTGTTAAGACAGAAAGTTAATTGGCTTGAATGGACTAAGTCAAGGTAATGCCTTCAGCATAACATCTTTTATAACTTTACGCAGAACTAAACCAGACATTACTTAGCTTGATGTACCAATAACATGCTTGCAACAGACTGCTTCAGCACTGGTTTCAAGTATCAAGCTCTCTCAGAAAATACAGCTGTGTCAGTTTTTCTGCTAGGTGCAAACACTGTCAAGTATTTTGTATCTGTTTAAACTTTGTAATTTCTAGGTTCCTTGCAGGAAAGAAGTACACACCAGCCTCTTTCACATCTCCAGTTTGTGTTACCTGCTTTTGTAATTCAGAACACTCCAATCAGAGAAATGTTAGTTAAAATTTAGAAAGCCAGAAATTTCAATGTCACTTCAAAACCTGTCTTCTCATTCAGGCTTAACTGAAACCAACACTCCTACAGTAATTCTCAATTCACATGAATTAAAGCTCAATCTAAACTGTTAATCTGGGAAGATTTAATTAAACAAGAATCTTGGTGGGGGTTTATGTGTTTTCTGCATTGTATTAACAGGAACTTGGGAGAATAAGTTTCCAGTGGAAATGACTACAAAGAGAAGTTTCCGTCTGAATGAGAAGCAAACAATAAAGGTCCCTATGATGCAGACTAAAGGGAACTTCCTCGCTGCTGCAGACCCCGAGCTAGACTGCAGCGTGATCCAGCTCCCATTTGTGGGGAACATCAGCATGCTGATCGTACTTCCACACAAACTCTCTGGCATGAAAGCCCTAGAAAAGCAGATAACACCTCAAGTGGTGGAAAAATGGCAGAAGAGCATGACAAACAGGTATCTGCTGAAAAGTAAATCTTGTTAAACTCTTAATGCATTTCCTTTATGAGATTGATAAGGGTAAGTAAAGAGCACAGAAGCTAACATTTTGATTAAAACCATTAAACCTCAACAAGAACCCCAAAAGGATGGATTTATTGAAGTAAAAATCAGCACCGATGATCTCTCAAAATTTAAATGCCATCAAGAAATCAAGGATAACTGAAGTGGAAAATTCTAGTTGACTTCCAAAATTCTCTCTATTACATATTTAATGTTGTAGATGTAAAGAAGTGCTTATTGATAAAGCTTACAATGAGGAAAAAAACTAGGAGTATGATAATAACAGCTTATTTGTGCAGAATGATCTCAATCATATGGAAAAGCACCCTATGTCATTACAGCACTATGCATTTCAACATAGCTGTTGTGTGAAGGCACACACTCAGTAACCAACAATGGACATCACAATTACAGAAGAGAAAAAATTATATAGCCTCTTTTGTGCAAGATGAGAGACTAGGTAGTCTTCAGACTTGATTCAGAAAAAAAGATATGAAGAGCTAATTTGACATGCTCTTCAGGAAGCCGGCCTATTTCTATTGTATACAGTAAGTGACCAATCTCCAATCTAGTAGTACTGCAGAAAATCTCAGTTCAACTATTACAAGCATATCCAACCATGTGCTGAACTGCTCAAAGCCATGGATTTCATACATATAAAAAAATGTAAATAATCATAAGTGAAATATTAAATTGACAAACTAACAGTTTTGGGAGGAGAATTAGTTTTTTAAAACACAGCTTAAAAATAATGATGCCCAAGTTCTGAAAGTACAATAACCACTCCCATATACTTCTGTGTCCTGCTTGCTGAAAACAGCAAAAAAACCAAACCACGACAGGTATGCAAAGCAAAGGAGTCATGCAAATATTTACCTCCTCGATGATTTGAATTTTTGTTTTTATTCTTACCAGAACAAGAGAAGTGGTTCTGCCTAAATTTAAGCTGGAGAAGAGTTACAACCTGATCGGTTATCTGAGATCCATGGGAATAGAAGAACTGTTCAATGAAAAAGGCGACTACTCTGGTATATCGGATGAGAAAGTCACCATTGACAAGGTATTTATACCTGTTCTCTTTTCATTTCCTTTCTGATTAAACTGTATCACCTGAAAACATGGCAACACAGTAAAAGCAATTCACAGTAAGCTAAAAGAGTATTTTTTTCTCATCTTTCCTGGAGGACATAGGAGGGGATTTGGGTTTCTCTGCATGTCTTAGTCTATTCATCTAGTGAGGGACATGTTTAATCAGATGTCAAAGGCACCAACAGTGTTGTGGTCAGTCAGGAACAGCAACCAAACGATTGTTGCTGCACAGGAGCTATCGGCAAAACTGTCACAACAGAACCACGTGCAGAACACGGGGCAGGGGAAAGGCTGTAAGTACATAATTTGAATATACTTCCAAAATCCTAAACTTCTTTTTTGTTTGTTTTCCTTTTTTCATTTGTTTAAACAGTTCAATCATCAAGGCACAATAACTGTGAATGAGGAAGGTACAGAGGCTGGAGCAATAACCAATGTCGGGTTCATGCCTCTTTCTACTCAGATTCGCTTTATTGTTGACCGCCCCTTTTTGTTTCTGATCTACGAACATCGTACCAGCTGCCTTCTGTTCATGGGCAGAGTTGTCAACCCAGCCAAATCTTAAGAGCAAAGACGACCTCCAACATACTGTTATACATGGGCTGTATAATCACACGTTAATATACCAGTATCACGAAGAGAATTTTATTGTCATATTAGCCAATATAAAAGCCACTGGTATCAAAAGAAATGATATTATCTACAGGTAGTTTCACATGAATGGACTCATAGCAGTAGATAATTTGACTGCAACTTAAAATGGTTAGTGCCATGTATCGATACAAGTGTATTAAAAAAATAAATCACAAAGTAACTTACCCTTTGTGTTCTACGTATAAAACGTAATCAATAAAATATTCAGACTATCTGGATTCTTGAAGTTTAGCTCTAAATTTGTGCTAGAACGACTTTTTAGAATAGGAATAAGGAAAACCTGAACACCTGACCAGCCTTAGAAACCTAAGCCTCCCTTGGGTGTTTTACATAATCTAAAGTGAAAAAAGAGTAGGTGTCTATATTAAGAGTTTTTTGCTTGCACAATTTAGTAGACTGATACACACAATGAACCTTATGGACCAGCGCACTGAATAACAGAAGATAAAAATGTCTTGGAGGAATAAAATATTTAAGGGATCTACTACTTTTCCCCAACCTAAGTTGTATCCTTTTCAATACAGTTCTCCGATTTTCATTGGTACAAGCAGTATCAGAATTAGGCCAAACAGGTAAATTATATAAACATCCTTAGAATACTTTTTATAGTGAAAGCAGCTATCAAAACGCTCTTTTCACCAGCTAAGTATCACCTAATCCTCTCTACAAAACTATAGCAATCACATTGGTTAAGAACACAAATATACTCTCCATATTTGATTCAATGGAAAAAATCTTTCAAGTCTTAAAACTAAGATTGTAAACTTTCTGAATCATTATGGTAATAACATGAATGCCATACAAAGCCTGTTTCACATCTGAAAAAGCAAAAATTCACCTGAGCTCTGTAACATATTACTACCTACCCAGTACAAGGAACAGAGTTGCACCTTACATTCAAGTTATCAAAGCCAATGAACATACTCAACTTTGCATACCTTCCTTTGCATTGTACCTTTTAAAAAAGCATGCCTCACAATCCAGTGACAGTATTTTTATTATTTGCAGTATCAAATATTGTATCTATCTAAATCTACTTATATTATAAATTTGTCTTATATTAGCAAAAAAACACAAATTAAGGTATAAACCAGCAGTTATCTTAAGGATTAGGAATTCTCTTAGAAAGGTGTTTTCCAATATTAACTTACTGATTTTATTTTACTTTTAAATACTGCCATTTGTAATTTTGCATCTACTACAACTATTTGCCACATACACAATGCATTTCAACATGACAGCCAGTGAATTATCAGCCAGTATAAGATGAAGGGTGATGAAAAGCTGATATCGAATAAGAAGCTCAGATGGTTCTCTTTATCCCTGTCTCACATTGTGTTGCTTGTAAGCCCACCATGTGGGGGACAATTTTCAGCATTGAAGGTTCACAACAGAAATCATTAATGTTCATATATGCATTTTATTGTTTTTTTCTATATGCAAAAAGAAAAGCATATGCAAAAGATTAAATATGCATGCTGTATATTATCAATGATTAAATGAGCTGGAGCATCTGAAATAAGGGGTTTTTGAGACCTAAGTAACAGAAATTATTCAAGGGAAAGAGGTCGAGCAGAAAAGCAAATCAGCTACTGCTCAAAACTCATGATCTTCATACATTGTGCAAGAAAGTCAAATATTTGCTTCAACAACCATAATGTAACCATTAACTCTTGCTTCAGATTCTGGCACTATGTGACTCCATTTAAAGGTCACATTGGTTAAGAAAAATGTAGCTACCACTAGTTATTCTGAAGAAATATATCATCAATAAAAATTTGAAACAGAGAAGTACTTCCGTAACTTTTATATTAAGTCTCTAACAAGCACCAATCTTTTCTCAATATGCAAGAAACAGTCCTGCTTTCACTCACATCAGTACTGGCATTACTGACAGCTGAAAAATACAACCCACAAGGATGTCTCTCTCAAAACAGGACTAGCTAATTCATGCATAACCTGAGCAGCTATTGAAGAACACCAGTTGAAGACACCGATAAACACATCTCTGTGAAGCTAGGATCTGGCCCTTGCGACGCTGGCGAATTCAGGAAGAGCTTATGTTGGAAAGTGGTGCAAGAGACAGGGGAAGGAAAGAAACAGTTCTTTGATCTTTAACCAATGCTAATTTTAGACTCTTCTCTTTGAAAAGCCTCAGTAAAGAGGTTTCTGAGCACAGAGGATGAAATGAATGGGTTTTTTCTGCTTATTAATGGACGTGCAGTATGAGCGAGTTACAAGTAGGCATGCCTACTGTAAGTACGTAATACATTTTCCCCTTTTGTCCCACTCACTAGCTGTGCAGGAAAAGTTCCACAGAAGAACTCTACTTCAGGAGGGGAGAAAGTGACATGCTGCTTTTTGTCCTCCAGTAAGTTTAAGTTTGTCTATAGATCTTCTACACGTGACAGTTTTTGTAAAAGCTACAGCAGTTAGGCAACTAGTCCTACTGACTTGGAAACCCAGGTCAGATGTATCACATTTTCTGTTGGAGATCTAGAACCGTTACATACCAATTTTGGGCTGAATTAGTAATTATACTTTGTTAAAAAAGTTTTTCATGCAGAAAAAGTTGTCATGTGAGACCAAAAGCAGATATACATGAAAATAAATGAGTCTGGAATGGACATCAGTGTCCTTGCACATCTCCTAAAATGCTTTCAGCATGACGGCCAATTATAGTTTCAGAAGACAGAGGACACTTCCTCCCCTTCCTCCCTCCTTTATCAATGATTCTTTTTTTAACTTTTTTCTTTTCTCTCTCCTGTTAAGCAGCAGAATTCACTGTTCTGCCAAACCAAGATTTATTTTTAACTCCGTTTCTATTAACTTAGTTTTTTGACTTTTCTCCTTAGGCCACAGATACGTGCTATTTATTATATTGCACATCAAACACTATTCAAAGAAATATCCCCTGTGGTATTATTTAGCTCATGAATCTCTTGAATTCATGACTAGCAACAATCTAACCCTGAATAACAAAAGATTCATTATTTTAAGAGATATGTTATTATTTAACAAATGTTCCCCCCCCTCTTAGAGCAAGAAATATTATTTTACAAAACTATTTCTCTTGGATGCTTACTTCTGCACTAGTTATTTGTCAACCCATTTGACCATGAAATAGCACTGGTATTTGACACGTGAGAAAAATATTCCTTTTGCAACGATCCAACCATTGGATACTCACCACAGCAATAACAGGAATAAGCACACCCAGATTCCCTGCACTGCTGGAGGCCTGGAAAAGGAAATTGAAATTATCAAAACAGCTACAAAAGCATTTCTAAAATACTTGCTACAAGACATACTTCAAACGCTCCTACTGTCTATGCAAATGAAAACATATATTGCCAATTACAGCTCTGTATCTTGCAAATAGGTGTACAAGAGGTGGCCAAGAGAGTGCCTCAGATATCCACAGGACTGGGCACACCCTGGAGCCTTTCAGAGCTCTTCAGGTGGCTCCTCATAAACTATTGAAGGGTTGTTTTTTCCCCTCCAACACAGTCTACTGTGTTTGGAAGTTAAAGCGGGGGGGGGGGGGGGGGGGGGGAAATATTCATTACCGCTGCATCTACCCCAACATTCAACAACTGCAAGAAAAATGCTCTCATTAAATGGGTGGCCACAGACAAGTGTCAATAGTTTACTAGAACTCTCATTTTACTACTAAAACAAAGCAAAAAATAACAAGTCTGTAAAAAGACACCATTATCAAGAATTTATTTAAGCAGGGGGAAAAACCTTTTCAACTGAAATATAGCAAGCTTAAGAAGAATACATATTTCCTTTGACTTACTAGGACTTATTAATTGCACTCTATACAGTGTGCTGCTCTTGGCAAAATACAGTGTTTAAGAACGGAAAACATTCACTGCACACAGCATGCTGTCTCACTTCTCTGGTAAAGGTAAAGAGTGAAGGCACAGATAACATGCTCAGAGACGTCTCTCTGAAGTTCTTCCCTCCCTCCCATGTCCCTCCACACTGGATTTGGGAGGGAGAGAACTCTCCATCTTCCTTCTTAAGAGAGAGCCAGGTACAGAGACCGTGGCCCCACAGGGAGGAGGCAAGGCAGACATGCTAACAGGGTACAGCTTTGCAAGAACTGGAATAAACCAAAAGGAGCAAAAAGAAAAAGGGAGGAGGAGGGAGGAGGAAGAGGAAGGAGGGAGAAACAAAGCCAGTCTTCAGATGAAACAATAATGACACAACCCAACTAAAACACATTTTAGTTATCCTTCCTGTAGTGTCCAAGATAAAGCAAAACAGATGGACCCTTTAATATTTTTTAAGGGAGTAAAAGAACAGCCCTCAAGTCACTCTAAGGGGTAGGAACAACTGGAAAAAGTCACTGTTCTTTTTTTTGCTGGCATCAGGACAGTCCACTGCACACAGCAAAGTGCTGCAGAGTCAGCTGAGATAGGCAGAATCCAGCACACGACACCAACAAATAGAACTGTAGAAAACCTACTTTTCTACTAGCATTTTTGTTACAAAAATGGAATAGCAGCCTCTTTATGATGGTATATGGCGCTAAGGATGAAGAAAATGCAATGACTTCCATCCTTGGGCATACTCAGGGGACATTAGTGTTAACTATCAGCAATAGCACAAAAAAAACAAACCCACAAAAAGGTTATTTTTCTTCCCCTCACAGAAGCCACTTTTGCATGGTTGAAAAATCTGGTTTAAAACAGAATAAGTCACTGAAGCATTTTAATGGCTAGCAAGCAAATTTAAGTCCATAAAAAGGTATGCTGAGAAGCAGAGAACATAGGCAAAGTATCAAAGAAAAACACTGCTTTTGTTTGGGAGAACAGCATGTGCAGTGTTTTACCTACTTATCTCTTCTTGAAAATGAAGTAACCCAGTCTTCAGAATACCTTTCATAACTTCTACTCTACATTGAGTAAAGAGTGTTCCAGTGAAAACTGCTCGAAATATCTTCATAATAAAGAAACACTGCCTCCTAGCTCAAATCCGTGTTAAATCAATTACATATTTTTGTTTGCAGGCTGCTTTAAGTCAGTGCAACAGTTAAGTCTCCCATAGTGATCCCAAATAACAGTGGAAAAATATCCCTGAAAGGAGGAGGGTGGAAACTTATTTAGAAGTGTCATTTTAGAGCACTGTTTACAATATGTTTACCACCATTTCAGCTCACTTATCTGTGGTTAAAAGAATCTATGAAACCTGTGGAGAGACATTTTCCACCACAGACTTCATGAAAACCAGATTCTAGACATGTTCTAGCTCCCTTTTAAAAGAAGACTTGGCATTCCTGATTAAATGCAATCTGTCTTCAAAGCAGATTCATTTCAGAGGGATTTACCAAGAGTTCACTCACCCCATAAAAAGGATGAAGGACGAACTTAGTACTATTAAAACATAGCATGCACAGGAAGGTGGGGGGGAAAGAGGTCAACACGAAAAAAACCCCACACTGTTCCCCTCACTATTAGGAAAAATACGCCTATTTCAAAAAGAATTGTTACCTATCTGCCCTAAAAAACTGGGAACAGCTCTCAAACCGCATCTCTAAGAAAACCTTAATTTTCCAGTATGAACACATTTGAATTATTACAACATAAAAGTGTCTTTCTTGCATATAAAAATCACTATCAAACACCGCAAGTTTTTAAAAGCTATCCTAAGGCACTGCATGAATGCCAAGAGGTTACAGAATCTGAACGCTAGGGAAGAACGTAACTGGAGGAAAGCTCTGGGTTTTTATGTGTAGGAAGCATCCACATTTTGCTTTTCAAACAACAATATGTATCTCACGAACAAAAGTCGGGTTAACAGCTTGTTTATGAGTAAATTTTAAAGCAAAGAGGAAGATCCTGTGGGAAAGGCTGAGATTTTTCACTGCTTCTAAGCTTAAGCTTCATTGCATAAGCTGACTATTTCTAAGATGGAAATTGGACTAGATGACTTCCTGAAGTCCCTTCCAACTTGGGTTTTCCTATGATCTAAAGGCACCACTAAAATTAGAAATTTGTCACACCTAAAGACACTTCAGGAATTAGTAAGAAGCGTTCAGTAGTCAGCATTCACTATTTCTCTATAGAGCTCTGTCTCTAACACTTCACTCAGTTTCACACCAAACAGGCTCAGGTGAACAACAGCTATGCCGCTGCTTTGTCTCAGATACTATACACAGATTAGTTAGGTGTTTGAAAGACATTAGGGACCCTCACTCATATTCCATGATCAGGACACATTCTCAGGCTTCACGAATCAAGGGTTTTTTTTCTGTGTGTGTCAGGGTGTGGTTTTAGTTAGAAAAAAAAAACCAACATGCAGAAGACTACATCTAATAGTGCCATCCATATAAATGCACAGCTACATACGATGAACAGTGAATATCTGACCTTCAGTGCTGGTCCTTTTTCACTTGCTCTCTCACTAGCTCTCTTCCCTTCCAGCCCAAGCTGAACAAACAGTTCCAGCAAGTTCATCAGTAGTTCATCCACAAGGTGTTCTCCTTGAATGTTAGCAGCGATGTTAGCTAGGGCATTAATGACTGCTAAAGAACAGTGTCTAAGAAGAAAAAAAAGGTTATGAACAAGCAATTCCTTAAAGTTTTATCTTTTTAGTGCTTTCCTCATAACGTTGATTGTAACTCTTTTAATAAAGCTGCTGACTTTTTTGCACTTAAGATTTTTTTGGGGTGTGTGTTGTTTTTTGTTTTTATGAATAACACGTCACTTTACTGATAATTGAAATTCAATCAGTATTGAAGCAAAAAACTAGTTGTAAGCTTTGCCTCTGGAAAATGTTTCATTTATGATGCTGTCACGGCCAAAAGGAAATTACTTCCCTGGAGCAGATATGGCTACAAACAGCAGAAAGGGATGTGTTTCTGGACTGGGAAAGCTCCTGAGCAGAAGAATCAGACCTAGTATCAGCTGTCAAAGCTGAGACTGCATTGGGTCAGACAGTATGTTAAAACGTACTGACAGGAATAGTCCTCTCAGTCACTCACATAGAATCATAGTGCATTAGAAGATATCCAGCCTACTCCAGCTATCAACAAAGACAGTGATAATCTTTAGTTGTAACAGGGACTACAATCCATATTTATATACTAAGAATTAAATTGTTAATTGTTTGCATTTAATCCCTAAGTAGTACTGGGATGACATTTAAAAAAACCAAACATAACGCAACACACACACACAAAACCCAGTGGAACTTGATCGTTTTTTTTTTAGGCTGAGAGATTTATTAGTCTAGTTGTAGATAATGTAAGTCATCAGTGTCAAATATCATTTACAAACATTAACTCCTTACAGAGGGGAGAACAAAAAAATTAATACTACCTGTTGTGAAAAACATTTTCAGGAATCTCTACATTATGAAGTGCTACTATTTTTAAACATATATTACTTTTTAACACAAAAAAAAAAGAACAGTACCATTTATAACTTTTTTATAAAACTTACAGTGGAAAAAAGTGAAAATCCGTGATGTAACATAAAGGATGTTCAATATTGTATTCATACATTTAAGGGACACAGCAAAGTGTTACCTGTATCCATGATCCTTATAGTCTTTTGTGGCAGAGTAAACAACTGAGCTTGCTTTAACACTGATTTGCTGAAACAAATTCCACACCTCCTGGTAGATATATTGCTGTAAAAAAAAAAAAAAAAAAAAAAATTATTAAGTAGAGCTTATTGAATACAATCTCTCTGAAGAACAACGTTTAAAACACACTAAGTATTAGGAAGTCCTTCAGATAGGTATCTAGTCGTAGCCTGAGCAACAGTTTCAGCTTCCATAAAGCACACAGTGGAAATGCTTTCATTATTTTACAAAATGTATTAAGTTCTTTAACTCTGCCCTGGCTGATGGAAAACTTTTTCAGACGTCTGAGTTCAGGCAATTAATTGCCAGAGGCACAAATGACATTCTGAAAATTTAGTTACTCCTTTTATGACTGAAGAAGACAATCTATACTTTTAAATGTATGGACCTACAAGACTTTGAAAGTTAAATAGTGATAAAAAAAAAATACTGTGTGCTTATTTGGGACACTGGCCAAGTTTATAAACTTCTTACTACATTCTGAAAGCAATGAGTTTGGTGGCTTTTTTTTTTATTATTTTCTATGGGAAATAATCTTTACAGGGACAGCACTTTACATATCATTAATTAGCTTTTGTTTTCTGATGTCACAGAGAAATGAGGATTGTACAAGCACATACCTGTGATGAAGAAAAGAAAAACCTTAAAAAACTTCTGCAAATGTAGTTTCTAAAATTTTTTTAACTTTTTAACTAAAAGAAAGGGAACATGAACTGGCACTTTCTTGACGAGTTCTTTCCTTACATTTCCAGTGATGACCAAGCAGCCCAGCTGATCAATGATGAGTACATCAAGATGAGAAGGCGGCTGGCAAAACTTCTGCTGTAAGATCTGTAGGATGGGTTCCATCATTTTTGGCGTGTCCCTCAGAGCCACTGCAATGTGCCCTAGAGCACGAATTGTGTGGTCAGGAATCAAATGAGCTTCCCTGTTACAAAAAAACAAATGATACAAAATGATACACGTAACTGTTCAACAGTTATCAAGAACTCCAAGCATGGTTACATTAATGTAAGAAATAGTTCATATACTAAATTTAAACATCACTAACGGCTTTAATATTGTCACTCTATATATCCATCTACTCTCAACATTAACATTACAGATATATACTTACACAGGTTGGTTTTCAAAAAAAACCCAAACCAACCCACCTACAAACACACTATCCAAGAAATCCACACTAATCCATGAAGAAACTGTTCTAGAAACAAGTGACAAGAGGTAAAAGTGATCTGCAAAACATTAAGAAAAGACAGGACCTCTCCTTGGAGGTTTCTTGGTTGGCGAGTCTCTCAGAAGTGAAGCAAGTCAAATGCCACGAGTGACAAGCTGTGTCTAGCCATAAAAGATGGCTGATGCCTGAATGATACAGCAGAGAGTGTCACTCAATCTAGGATACAAAACTGGCTAATACTCACCATAGATTTGCTGATTCAATCATGTAAGAATAAATCCATACCTCTCAGTATGAAAACAAAGGCTCAGCTCTGCAAAGACTTGCATGGGAAGATCCTGACCCCACATACCAATCCCACGAATCCCAGAGACACTTAATTCTAAAATAATGCTGCCCATACTTATATCTACAAATAAGCTTCAGGTTCACTAAGTGAAGGAAAAATTGGTTTGATCACTAACAACTTACTTATCACTCTCTTGAGAAATGTACAGACGGTTAGATAAACTGGCAAGGAAGGCCTCAACAATCACTGAATCTATAGTCAAGCCAGCTTTCAAGCACCTGGAATAACAATAAACAGAAAACTTGCTAGAAGAGCCAGAGGGGAAAAAAACAAAGAACATGAATTAAACATTTTACTTTTTACTACTATAAATGCATGCTAGGTGTAAGGGAAATAACTTTATACTCAAGAACTGATTGCCTAGGAAGGCTGCTGTATTTTAACGCTGACGTATTTCTAAAAAATGAGCAGAGCTTCTACTGCTGCTTTCTCCAGCAACAATAAAGATGGGGATATGCAATAATGTAAACTCAGAATCCACTGCTTTGGAAACGTCAATCTCATCTCTAGTCACCAACTATCTGTCTTCCCTCCAGCTCTCTGTAGCTGTCTAGAAGGGAAGAATAATCATTACACTGCCCACATTTGTGCATGTAACAATCCTGTTACAGGAGGCTCACTCAACATGATAATCTTCAGCAGAAAACAAAAACCCTGCTGAGTATCAAAATGGTGACTAACTTGAATTACATATGTGGGAAGCAATGAGACTGAATTGTTATTTTACATAACATAAACAGAACCAAAAGATGTCTGAAAGAAAATGGATCAGAATCACGATCAGAAAAGGCAAAAAGCCTTTTAGAGCAGCACCTTTCTAAACCGTCACAATACTTTTCAGCTAGGGACATGAACACGTTTCAACATGGTGCAAGTCCCTCTTACCTGCAGATGTTGTCTATGGCAATGTCACGCAGCTGCTCATACATGGATGGTTGACTTTTCTTGCCAGGCATTACATTTAGAGTAGACTCTGAATGCTCGTTGGTTACGCTAATCTTGATGTCATTACCACCTACTCAGAACACAGAGTACAGAAATCAACAACATTTGAAATACCCTTTTTCCCCCAAGATGAGTGCGCACAGCCAGAGCAATATCTGGCGAGTGCAAAACAACCTACTTTACAGCTCAGAGTTGAACTGAAGGACTCTCAGAGTGCATGTGTTGCCACTAGCTATACAAAATTTACTGTGTTTACTGTATTCAATATAATTAATATTTATTCCTAAATAATTATTCCTAAATTAATCACTTTCAGTTATCATTTTACCTGTTCTGCTTTAGCATTATGCAAATGATTTAAACTGAACATTTTCTTTTTCAAAATCATAACCTGACATTACAATTTGAAAACAACCAACAAAAAACCTGCCAAATGCCATCAAGATGGTCATGGGGCTGGAGCACAGGACATGGATGCAGAGTCTGAGGAACCTGACCTTGTTCAGCCTGCAGAAAAGGCAACTTTGGACAGACTAAACAGCTGCCTTCCAAAATGCAAAGTAGGCTACCAATAAGACAGAAGCAGGCTTCATACGAGAATGAGACGCAACAGCCCTAACTTGAAACAAGGAAAGTTCCAACTGGATATGTGATTCCTGCCGCCACCACTATGAGGATAATTGTGCCTTGGCTCAGGTTATAGAATCCCTGTCCTTGGAGGTCTCTGAAGGCCCACATTGACAAAGCTCTAAGCAAACTGCTCTGAATGGAACGTAGGAGGTTGACACACATAATACAACCTTAAATACTGTAGTATCACACTATACTTGCTGGTGATCTTACTTAGGACAGAAGTACTCCATTTCAGCAGCAGCAGAACAGCTATATTGTTGCTAGGATAAAATGTAGTTCTACATACACTGCTTGCCCTTAGACACACTTCTACCAGAACTTGGTTTGCATTCCACCCTTCCATCTCAAAAAAAAAAAAAAAAAAAAACAAAAACCAAAACAAAAACCATAAATCCATCTCCATTTGCCCCTACAGCTCTATCACCACAAAATATCCAAAAGCATCAAAAAGCCATACAAGCTGGAAAACAATCACTAGCATACCCTTTGAAATGTGGCTTTTTTCCCTTACCTGTGTGATACTGACTATGATACTTGTAAAGTTTCACAAGCACTGGGGACGGTATCACAAGAAAGTCTCTCAAAGATGGATTGACAGAATGAACCACAACAGGGAACCTCTCACACAAACGACCTAGACCCTAAACAACAAAAAAAAGCAAGCATAACATAGCTTTAGAATATAACAGCACAATTTTTATTTCAACTGTAAGCTTGCAACTTCAGCTCAACTAAAAAAAAAGCCAACCAAAAAACCCCACCAAACCAAACCATACACAGTTCAGAGGGATTCAGTTTTCAGTGGAAGATTTAGATCTTTTAAGCCTCTAATTCTTGTAGGTTTTCCTACAGTGTGTCATGCCAGTCAAGCCTTGCTGTCCCTTCCTGGGTGATTTCACAAGAATGACATGAAATGAACTGCACTTGCTAAAAATAAAGTTACTGAACAAGTTCCAACATTTAGAGAATCCTAATAACTTACTATTTACTATGTGGTGGAAAACACCGGATTTGTAAGGTTATGAATAAGTGCGAACAAGAAGACATAAAAACAAGAATAAACAAGTCTTAGCTTTAAAACTCGGTGATCTGCCAGTCCCAGTATTTTATCTGTTTATGTAATGGACTAAGAATCTAAATATTTCAGAAATGAAATACTGGTTTAAAAAACCGTCATGAATATTACTCTTCAAGAAGTAGCTGAACTAAGAAAATTCTGAAAGCACTACTCTACTGCAGTTCTAGTTTCCACAACAGACCTCTAAATACAAACATAGAACACACTGATAGAAAGTAATACAAATAGCAGATAAAAAGTATCCTTCTGTCAACCTGCAGAAGTCCCCAAACTCTCACTCACTGATATGGTAATGACAAGTACTGTAAAGACAGACCTGCAAACAGCAAATTAGCAGTGGCAAGTGAGCAATGATGACTTTGCTTGAAGTTTTTGACTGCAGCTTCTCTGATAACTTGATGCACAGGTTTTCTGCACCTTAAATGAAAAATCCAACAGAAAAATTTATATTTATCGATTTGTTATCAGGTCACACAAATCCTAATGCTTACTGGAAATTCTAAAACAATGCAGAAAAATTATCAACTTCACTCTCTTCATACTACAAATCCTCAAAAAGATTTAGTGCTGCTTCTGCAAAAACAGTTTTGGAAACTTACTATCTGCACCAAACAGCTCTGTCAAACACTATGATTGAAAGAATGACAGTATTTAAAGTTGGTTTTGAGCATACTTCACATCTGACAGAAATTAGGTATTGCACAGTCCAAAGGAAAAAAAAATATCCTTCAAATATTCAGAGGTGGCATAAGAATTATACAAGAAAGAAAATGGAGAAAAAGTGAGGGTTTACCAGTCCTGATAGCAATGAAGAAAAAACTTTTTCTTTAAAAGAACAACTGAGAAACACTGAAGACACTAAGAGCGATAATTAAAAAACATAAACTAGAAAATAAGAGCTGCATATAATGCAGCAATTATACCATCTCTTGTAGATAAGCCAATAGGATGTTTGTTTCCATTTCTATAAAGAGATGTCTAACTACATAGCCAACTTGTCTGACAACTTTTTGATGGAAGTTTTACTCTTGTATTCTAATAGCAAAAAGTATTGCAGTGAAATTTATTTTATATTTCTCTGAGCATCATCTACCCTCAGAGACCTTGTAAGTATTTCTACAACTTAAAAAAAATAAGACATTCCAGAGACCGAAGAGCATTTTTTACCTTGCTCATCCTTCACAGCCCACACCATGAGATCCACACAGGCAGCGTTAGCCTGACAACGCAGTTTTAAAGGACTCAGTTCATTGTGCAGTCGATCCACATCATGAAGGATTTTCTGAAGTTCTGACTGACTGCTGTTGAATTGCTCTAGCACAAAATCATGTATTTCCTTCACAAACGAGTTGGGAAGGTCTAAAGAAATAAAAGGAAACAGCATTATACTAGAAGGATGGAAGTCAGTGTATAAGAATGACAACATACATAAAATCCACTGCTACATTAAAAATCAAACTATTTAATGAAGTTTATATCCTGCCTGTACCATAAATTTCATAGCAAAGTCCACCACTGAGTAGACAAATGAAATGCCATCTATTAATCCTTTTAATGGTGCTAAAAATATTTTTGTCCTGTTTCCATAGTACCTTTTTTATATATGAAAACATTTCAAAATACAAATTTTACAGGACAGGCAGAGTTCCCAGAAAACTCAAACCCCAATGTTCAAGCACTCAATACAATACAGACAACACTCTGGATACTAAACATAATGAAGGATAAATAAAAAAAAAAATACAAATACTATACCTTTCATATAGTACAAAGTGTCTCTCAGCATTTTAAACTGAGCAAGATAAAGAGGGTCACTGAATGTTTTATAATAGAGATCTGTACTAGCACCCGTCTGAAAGAGAAAAGAAGTAACCTGCTGGATTCAAAATTAAATATTTTCCATTATATGGATAATAAATCTTACTCAAGTCACATAATTGTTTCCCTCTACAACGTAAACAAGCACTTAAAACAGCTACCAGAAGTACTCTCACAGCTTTTTCCCGTCTACTTTTATTAAAAGAAAAAGTACAGCCATTCAATGCATTAAATAAGATTCAGTCAGTCTTTTGATTTGAAAAGCACATATATGTTCTCTCGAACGGAACTGTTAAAAAAAAAAAGAAAAATTAAGAGGAGGATTTAAACCTCTCATTTTACTGAGATGGCAAAAAAAGAAACTGAAGCTGTCTGCACTTATACCTACATTTCAAATATGGCAGTACTTCAAGGAAGACAGGAGGGAACAGCAAAGCCCTTTTCCTACGCAACTGAACACATACTCTTTTCAACACAGCTTTACGCTCCCAAGGGGGTGAGGCTAACTCCATAAAACGTGGTGGAGGCTGTCGCAGAACTGCACCCAGGGTAGGGGAGAACAAGGACCCACAGCCCTATAGAAACAAG
The DNA here is from genome assembly GCF_017639655.2 of Falco naumanni. NCBI lineage: Eukaryota > Metazoa > Chordata > Aves > Falconiformes > Falconidae > Falco > Falco naumanni. The sequence continues at coordinate 88,042,911 of NC_054054.1, forward strand.
TATGCCACCTCTGAAAGTAAATGTCAACAAACTGTTACCCTATTCAACTCATAGAAATGACACCAAAAAGAGCAGCAGTTATTTCCAAGCCAGAAAACCACCAACACATTGTGTCTACATGAAAAAAAGACAACATTACTGTAATACGTGATGAAGACCTTAGTCTACAGTAAACCAGTTTTGGGCAACCAATGCTGTAATTTAATGAGACAACACAGCTAAAGTAAGAAAATGGTTCATTTTTTAGGAGAATAACTATTTCCTTCTGTGTAAGTGAAAAACATTCCCCCTTCACCCCCACATTTTTACACAGTTCAAGGCTAGATTTAAAACATTGAAAGAACAGTTCAAACAGGGAATTAGTGTAATTTTGTAAAGAGAAGGCATACCTTACATACGTAGAAAACAAATTTCCAAGTATTAATTATTAAGACAAAAAAATAGTCATCAGACAAGGAATTAAAGAACATACCTCTGCAACTTCAGCTACAACCGCATCTAAGGTCTTCAGCAGAGAATCCCCAACTATCTGTTTTACCTACAGAATGAAGAAAAAAAAAAAAATGTTTCCTGTGGGTGACTGTGATTTGAAAGCAATACAATTTTGCCCATGCACAGAAAACACAAATCACTAGACCACAAAGTTTCAGATGAAATTAAGGCTACAAGAATTTCTGGCTGCAACAAGAATAAATGTATCTGTGTACTGTTCCAAAATAGCTGCTGCAGGGAGCAGACAGGGCTAGTAGTTTTTGTCACTTGCATGAATTCCCAGCAAATAAACTCTTCTAGAAAAGGGTCTCATTCTCACAAAAAAAAGCCAATCTTGTACTTCAGCAGCTAGCAGTATTTAAGTTATCTCAGATCAAGTGGTCTGAAATACTCACACATGAAGTTTTGTCAACTTATTTGGAAAATCAAGTAAGTTCACATAAACTTACTTTGATTTTCCAAATTCTTTATGATTCATAGGAATACTACTGAAGCATAATGTTACATGCCATAAAAATAACATTACAAAAGCCTGAGAGACAAACACTGTCTCTTTATTTGGAATTCTAAAAGCTTAAAACTTAAACTGCATCTATTTCTTACATGAATATCTAGAATACAGTCTCACTACAGCCTTTGTAAGAACCCATTGCATACCATGTTCAACAGCTGACGGAGCATTTCCAGTGGGATGTTAAACTCTTTATTGTTAATACCATTGAAGAGAGGAGAAACTGAAAAGCTAGAGCTGATTGTACAGAAGTAATAATCAGGATCCAGTGCACTCCCATCAGGAAGATATGAACCTGATCAGAAAAATTAACAGAAACAGAAGTTTGAGGAAAGAGGATATATTAACTTCGTTTAACAGTACTGTTTAGTCACTACTAAAGAGTTATTTCCAACCCAGGTACAGTCTTTAACTTGCAAGCTATCAAGAGGCACATTTCAGCTAATTTACTGGCAAATCAAGACAGAACACAATGATGAAAACATACATTTGTTCATGAGAAGTTTACAGTGACAATGGAAGAATTGATTTCAATGGCGTGTGTCCATATCAGAGACACTGCTAACAAAAAGTCTTCCCATATTACTGATGTACATTTACCTGAAAACATTTCTAAATGCCATTTTATTCAAAAGCATAGAGGTGCTAAGAACAGGTTAAGTCGAAACTATCTTGCAAGGTTTTCCCCTATATTAGATCAAATGAATACATGACACAGCTTTCATCTTAGAAGCAGCACCAATTCACTACTGCAATTTGAAGGCAAAGAGAAATCAAATTATTTTTCAGGTTCTAGTACTCTATTAAGCAAACAACTTGCTAAGCATGCTGCTTATATTAATTATTTATATGTATATGTAATTAAGATAATTAATTATATTAATATAGCAAAAATTAAGGTCATTACTTATCTTCTTCAGAAAGTAAGACTATCACAATCTATACTATTGGAAATAATACAAGGACTGCCTGTATCTGAAATAACTGGTGGAAGTTAATATTGAAAATAAAATCCTGATTAGAATAACCATAACTCTGCTGAAGGCACAATTAAATTATTCCAAAAATTTTACAAAGTTGTCCGCTATCCACCTACAGTTTTGATTATTTTTGATCTACTACTATAGGCTCTCTCTAACCTGCAACTTTTTTTTTTTTTTTAAATTCAAAACACAAAGATCACAATATTTAAGAAGTACAAGTTGGTTCAACAGGATAGACAGAAGACAAACAGGTCTCTTCCTACCTGGCAATTTAAGAACAATATCTGAGCTACCCTGCAATCCCATGATATGACTGAGGAAGACAGATGCCTCTACAAATAGTAATATGAAGGAAACAAACAAAAAAAAGTAATGTGGAAGAAATTAATTTAAACCAGGGCTCAAGAGAGGAGAAAGACCCAGAAACAGGTAATGGCCAAGCTGTTAAAAACCTCGGAGGGCCAGACAAAACTAGAGACACCAAAACACCTCAGATGCAGAGCTAGGCCTCCACTTGATTAATGAAACAGGTTATTTTTAAGCCCTGCTTTGACATAGAACTCAGCTCTCCCAAAACTCAGTAGTTAAGAGTTTGTATATTAATTCATGAAAATTTTTCATGTTTCTGCTTTTTATGATGCAGTAATTAACACACATTAGTGAGCACTTGACTTCAGTGTGTCCTTTATTACTCTTCACTTCAGCAAGTTACTAGGTCTTACAAAATGATCCATAGTTTACTTCAAACAGAGCAGTTCAGATTTATACAATGTGCCCCAAAAGCCTCAAAATCCAGACCCCCATCCAACAATCTAGTTGTCCAGTGAAGCACAGTACTAACACTTGCTCCTCAAAGTTACTCAACCTAATCTCCTGAAGTATTTTTGGCCTAGATGAATTCAACTCTTCAGTACTAACACAGCCTAGCAATAAGGAAATCACATGTCTCTCAGCCTGGAAAATGCCAGTGTTAATAATAAAATACACAATTTTTCAGAAACCTAACAGGCATGTGCCAGAAAATTACTGTAAAAATTCTAGAGTGCAGACAAAGGGGTCAAAAGGAATTTGGTTTTCAATTTTCTGTAGATAGTAACAAACCCCCAAATCACACACTGTTCCTTTGCAAAATAATTTACCTTCAAAGTAATGAATTGCAGATCCTCCAGGAGAGCTGGGAGGGGGAATTCCACGTTCAGGACTAACCTGAAACATTCACAAAAGCCATAATCTTAAAACTATTTACAAAACATTGAAAAGTCTTCCAGAGAATGGTTGAGACACTTTAAAATGAAACACAGCTTCAAACAAAAACAACAGGGACTACGTATTGCTGGGCCTAACAGCTCAATTGAAACAAAAAATAGGAAGTTGTCAAAAACTAGCTCAGTGCTTTTGAGTAAAGGAATGAGATCAGAATGATGACTCCTGCACTGTATGAAACCATGCCAATAGCCATCTGTGGTTTCAAAACCAGCATCTGAATCCATTCTTCCCCTAAGACAACGAACATCCACAGATACTCGTGAAACCACTGAGAGTCCATGTATCCTCAAGCACTTCTGAAAACTTCAGCCACAGAGTGCCAGCTCCTCAAATTCACAGATTGACATTACACTGCTTTTTCATGAACATAAAGCAAGGAGCAGGATTTGCCAGTTGTTCCATGTGAAGACTTATTAGTCCAGGTGTTAGCTTAACTGTCACTAATTGTTCTGTAGCTGAGAAACTAAAATTATTTTGAAACTCAGTTGTGGAACAGAAATAAAGATCTCTGTATCTGGTCAAACAACATGTCTGCAATGAGTCATTGACTGCATATCCAGACTTAATGCTGCCCTAACTCCACCAAGACCACAAAATCATCTAAGCACCAATTCCAACGCAGAGCAAGTCATGCAAACCTGTGAGATGCTAGATACACTGCTAGCCTTTCTCTTCAGTGTCCCTTCTTGGCAAACAGTGAGTAGAGAACTGGGAAGAATTGATCTGAAATCATTAAAAGATCGTCGGCGAATTCCTTCAAGCTCTTCAGGAACTCTCAGGGAATGTGGGGGAATTTTTGGAAAAAGCTTTGAAAGGAGAGCCTCCTCTGAATTGCTGTAGCGACCAAAAGCTCGAGAGATTCCAATCAGGCAGGGCACTGCATACTTGCATAAATATTCTGGAAAAGTAAGAGTACATTAATAGTAACTTAGAACTTCCTCTTCATGGTTTTGCTATCACTTCATTTAACTGCTTCAGCCTAATGTGATTTACAAAGACTTATCTGTGCAAGCAGAGGAAAAACTATAAATTAACACTTCCGCTTCCATATTTACCAGTCAGCAACACACAGAATAAATGTGTGTTAAGGTGAGTCAAAAGAAAAAGCTGCTCGCTTTTCAGGAGCGACCCTGATAATTAGAATACACAAGAGAAGTTCAGAGGACAGGAGTTACAAATATAGTAACAATTTTTATAGTACCTTTATCATGCATTTGTGGGGTCTGGCACATTCCCAACAGGAACTGCATTACTTGTAGAATTGCATCCAAAATCTAAAGACAGATATATAAAAATATATTTTGGTAAAGACATATAATTATCTTCTATTAGATCACTACAACAACTGGAACTTGCAAATATTAATTTAAGCACTTCTGCGAACAATTTTTCTTAATGCTGTGTGACTGAAAACATATATTGGCCTCACTCAGCTTACAGAGCTTCTTTTGTAAAGTCTGCAGTTAGCTTGTACATACCAGCAGAGGAAAACTGCATCGGTCCTTATCTCAGTATTAAAACTGGAATTCTAAAACTCTGGGGTCAGCAGCTGGCATCCTTCAACACCCAGAAGTAAGGGCAGACTTACAAGGATCTTCTAGATACTTGACTATTAATTAACACAAGCAAAATAATGGAATGCTATGCATGTTAAAGCAATCAAACCCTTTGCAAGAAAGGAAGCAGCTGTGGTGTACTCTTCTCTAGACTTTTGTCAGTATTACAGCATTGGAGAACTGGGCACTACATCAGTACAAACTTAAGATAAACTCTACCTGCTCTCTGAGAGATGCATCCCTGTAAGCAACATCCGATAACAACGTTACCAAGCAGAAGCTGAAGTTTTCTGCCACTGGAAGCAAGCCTGCGAAGTAAGACAGAAAATAAGCCACTTAAGCATTGTGACAGAGAACATGGGAATCCCTTAACGTCTTCTTCCTTTATTATCATTTGCTCTTTCTAACTCATACAGCTCTGAGATAGATTGTAGAAAAATATAGTATAACACACAAAATTAAAAGTACACTCTAACCATTATTATTTCAGCATGGAATGTTAAAAAAAGTAGTTTTAACAATTAAAAAATGTCCAAGTTTTCAAGTAATTGAACAAAAGTAAATTCTATAACATTATATAAAAGTATAGTTACATTAATTTTAAGAGAGATTAACGGAGCTAGAAATGAAGTGGTTTAATTAGTGACTAAGCATCAAAGCTAGAAGCAGAGCATACAAATCAGGTTCCACTCTGCTGCTCTAACTACTACACAATCTTCTCCAATTGAGTAACAAAAATATATTGAGCGTAGAACTATTTTTAATTCATCAAAATTAATTTAATCAAAAAGCAATTTATCAAAAAGCAGTCAAGCAAGAAAGCCAGGAGCTATTAAACTTCCTCTTTGCTTCTAAAGGAAATCAATATTCAAGGCTGCTAAGTCAGGAGCTAAGAACCTAGCAGGACCTATCATCTCCCCTAGTACCATATCCTGAAAAACCTTCGTAATCTCTATTTCCTGGCTGGCATTCCATGAAAGATCAAAAAATCCAAACATCACCTCTGCCCTTCCGTGCATTGCTTTCTTCTATCCATTGGACTTTGGGAAGACCCTTCAGAAGTCGGAGGAGGTAAGGAACCACATTATCTTTGTGCTAAAGAAGAAAACACTCTATTTAAAATGGAGCAGAAAAGCTGAACCATATAATCTCAACAGTTTTTAGAGATATGGAAAGACTACACTAACCACACAAAGAACTTGCTGCTAATGATTACTCCACAGGCTTCTTCAATATTGCAAAATTGATTTCAACACAGGCAACTGGAAGTAAACCAATTTGATGCTATAAATCCAATCCTTTCATTCTAGGCAACAGTTCATTCCCCACAAAACTTGGGAAAAAAAGTTCCAGAACAGTACTTAACCCCAAACAATTTATTAGTTTACAGCAAGGTCACAAAATAATTTTAAGGCACCTAGAAATTCAAAGTGCCAGTCCTAATTCAGTACATGTGACTGACCTGGCACTTAACTCACCTATGTAACACTTCAGCTTCCTAATCTGCAAATCAAAGGGTAGCACTTTCCTGCCTCACAGAGTTAACTAATACTAACTGCTGGTTTTGAAAGTATCATAAAAATGCTACAAAACATGAATACAGCTGCCTTATTAAGCTTCATACTAACAAAAACACCTAAAAAACGCAAAAAAAAAGGAAAAATGCAAGCAGTATTATAGTAAGTATGTACTAAATAGAAGATGACTCGAGTTCGATGCAAACCTAAGCAACACTGCACAACTTAAAGTAACATCTAATCACTTTGGACGTAGGACTCCATGTATCCTTCCTTTCCTCTGCACAAAACAATACCATGCCCAGAAGGGATCTTCAAAGGGAAGAGGACCAGCTTGTCATAAACAGGCTGACAGACACAAAAGGGGTGTTCATACACAATGCAGCCTATGTGCACTGTTTGTCTTCTCATGCCTGGGTAGTGCCAGGCGTGAAAGGGCCTATACAAACCTGACATTCAGGAGTCCATTGGAACATACCTGTCATTCAGAAGCATGTGGGGAAGAACACAGAACGATACACACAGTTTGAGTAAATCCTCCTGAATAGCCTCTCCTTAAGCTATGATGACCAACAAACATGACAGCAGTTTGGCTGTGGCAGTGTCATGACTACTGTAGCACACTCATCAGTGCTGCCCTTGTTTCCTTGTGCTCTTCTGCCTGCATCCATCTGTTATCTCTGACCCTTTTGTTTATTTTTATGAAGAGTAAATACCAACTTTTCATTCATTTTACAAGTAAACTTGAATTAATCCAAAATTTTTCAAGTTAAATAGAGTTAGTCTAAGCAGGACAAATACCTGAAGATCAGATTCAATTAGAAAGATTCCTAAAGCAATAACAGCATCTCTGCGACGTTCATCTAACTGGAAAATCCCATGGAAATCCACTGGACACATACAGAGCAGTTTTTGTACCTGAAAAATAGCGGAGGAAAAGAATAGTGGAACAAGACTGAAAGTGTCAAAAACAATCCAAGGGAACAACAGTACATCTGTTAAAACTGCCTTCCAAACATCCACCAGTAGACCTCAGGCAAGTAATGCAAATAGCTCCTAGCTTCTCCTCATGGAGCAGAGCTGGCTGTCACGTCCATGCCCTAGCACATGCCAAGCAACAGGCCTGGGTAGCACTAACACAATAGCAAATATTTTCACAGCAGTGGAAGGAGTTGACAGGCTGTGGTTTTCAAGATTCATTCAGACCTCCTGTGTTTGAAGTGGGCAGTAGTCTTTCCATCTTCTGGAAGACAGATGGCCACATTCCCCTCCTTTAGTCAACAATCTTAATGAGAGCATCTAAGGGCCACCAAAGAATGACGAATGACAGAAACTAAAGAAAGACAGAAAAATCTCAAGTAGATATCAAACATTTTTACCACAACTTATTTTCACATCTCAAGAAGATTTCTGAAACTTTTCAGAGCATCACATTAACAGAGCGCATTCCTGCATCCCTGGTACAACAAAGCCTTCCCTTCCACTAATTCATTGGGCATTCTGCACATACAAAAAATGTGCACCACACACATACCACATTTAATCAATTCCTGTAAACAAAAACCAGGTGGACAGAGCTTTAGTTACAGCTGCACCAATGCCTCAATTACATATAGCAATGAACAACAAACTTTTACCTAGCCGAGTATGACTTTTGCTCAAATCTTTTTAGCATAACCAATTAAGTTTCCAGAACTATTACTTTCTCACTACTTACCTATTACTTCACTCCATACCAAGCAAACACACATCTAAATAATTCTCCCAAATACTTTGTTTTCCTATGGAACTGTTATGAAAAGGAAAATACAAAAGCGTATTTGTCTTTTTGTAAATCTCCTTAGTGTTAATAAATACTATCTAAAAAGGACTGCCACAATAAATATTTATGTTTGAACGCAAGTTACTTCCTGTTTACATAGCTCTTTAAACACACAGCCTTGAGATTTCTAAGCCACTAAACTATTTCCCTAGAGAATTGAAAGAATTTACTGGGTACTCAGTGGAATTTTAAGATTCTGATCCTTATACTGCCAGACCTCATGATTACAAGATCCATACACAACACAAATAATCGCCTTGCTCAACATAAAACACAGCAGAGGAAATAGGAACTTTGGAAAATAACTTCTGATGCACACGTCAGGTTAGTATCTGCAATAAAATGAGTGAGTAATTTCAGCTAGATATGAACCATTAACATAATTTAACTGCTACTATAGTCTCTCAAACTAAAGAAATAAACCCCTGAATATTAGTGAACCAACAGCAAGACATAAAAAAATTATTCACAGTTGGCTGTCAGACCAATGGCAGATTCTGAGAACAAGAACTAAGCAGTCTGTGACAGAGGACCACGAACAAGCACTATAGTTTTCACCAGCACAGCTTTGAGCTCAGAGACACCAACTCCCAACACACCCGGCTGCCCCACACCAGCAGTGGGTCTCGGTGGAGACCCACCGGGGGTACTGCCCAGGCGAGGGCTCCCACCTGCTTTTACATTCCGTGGAGGTTTATCCCAAACAAATTTTACCTTGAGCCGACTGCGTCCCTTGGATTTAACCAGATAATAAAGCGGCCTGCCCTAATTAAGCTGAGACTAATTAAACTTATAGGACTGTGTTCCACAAAATTCAGGGATGCGAAACTGCTGCAAGGACCCACGTTCCTCGCAAGGTCACGGGGGCCGATGGCCACAGCTGCTGTGGCGATGCCTCCCGTGACCATGCTTTGGGGTCCCGCCGGGCCCGCAGCCCCCACGCAGGGCCGGGGCAGGCCCCGCCCGCGGCGGCAGCATCCCCGGGCACGGACACAACCCCCCCCCGGAGCACGGACCCCCAGCGCCGCCCTGACCCGCTCCCCACGCGTGCCAGAGCCAAGCGAGGCGGCCTCCCACCCCCGCCCCGCACACGGCCGCGACCCCCCGCCCTCCCACCCCCGCGGCACGAACACTCTCCACAGGAAGGGTCCTCCCTGCCCCAGCACCCCCGATGCCGACCCCTCCACGCAGCCCCCACCCGCGTGACGCACACGCAGACGGCCCCCCCCCGCTCGCACGACGCCCCTTCTCCCCACACACACAGCCCCCAGGCGAGACGACCCCTCCCACCACCACAGGCGCAGCCCCCACGCGTGACAACCCCACACTCCCCGCAGGCACAGCCCCCCCCGCCCCCCTCACGGGGCTCCCCTCACCTTCTCCAGCGGCGCCGGGCTCTGCACCGCCAGCGACCGCGCCAGCGACAGCACCGTGTTGAAATAAAACCCGCGCGCGGTGCCCGCGCTGCTCCCTCGCCCCACAGAAGGAGCCGCGCCCGCGGTGGTCGTAGTAGTGGTGGCCACCGCCGCCGCCGTCGCCGCCGTCGCAGCGGCCACCGCGGCCGCCGCCACAGCCGCGGCCGCCATGTTCTGAGGGAACGCGAAGAGCAGCCCGCCCGCCGGCCAGCTCGCACCCCGCCCTCTCTCGCAAGACTTCCACCTCCCGCGGGATCACGGATCGCCAATCGCACCGCAAAGATGGCGGCGCTAACAGTGGCTTCCTCGCCCTTCGCCGGTGCCCCTCCCTGGCTGCCGCGCCGCCCGCCCTCAGGCCCCGCTGTACAAATGGGCGCGCTCAGCCCCACTACTTCCCTCCCCCCGCCGCGGTGGTCTCTCCCAGCAACCGCCTCTCTCTTAGCGGGGCGCCGGCACGCTTGCCCCGCCCCGGGCGGGGGTGGAGGGTGAGCGGTGGTTTCGCCCGGCGGCGGCCTGTGGGCGGAAGGAGCGGAGCGGGCCTTGGTCTGAGGCGGGGGCTTGACAGCTGGCGGCGGGGCAGGCTTGGGTCGGCCCCCGTGAGGCGAGAGGGTTGAGGGCGCCGTCTGCCTCAGGCGCTCGCCGCGGACGCTGCCTTCGCGCCCGGCTGTCGGCGGCGCCATGTCGGCCGTCTCGAGGAGCTACAACCCGTTCGCCGAGGAGGACGATGAGGAGGAGGTGGCGGCGCGGGGCAGCGGAGAGCGGCAGCGGTACCTGCAGCAGGAGGTGCTGCGCCGCTCCGCCGCCACCGCCGACAGCACCGCCCGCTCCCTCTCGCTCCTCTACGAGTCGGAGCGGATCGGCGTGGCCGCCTCCGAGGTGAGTCGGGGCGGCTCGGGGCCTGGGCCCGGGGCGGAGCCGCCTCCCTTCGCGCCGCTGCTGTGTCTGGGCCGCGGCGGCCACCCCTGCCCTGTGCGCGCCGCCCCCGCCAGGGACCGCCGGGGGGCTGCTTGCCCTTCCCCGCGGGTCTCCGGAACGGCTCCGCAGGGTCGGTCGGTGCCTCGGAGACACCGGATCTTTCTGCGCCGCCGCAGGCTGGCGGTCTCGGGGGAGGCGGTTGGGTTTCTGAGGAAAAATCCCCCGTTAGCTCCTCTCTATCTGTACGGGCCTGAGAGTAGGACTGGGCTGTGTTTTCAGCTGCTTTTAACAATTTTTATTAAGTCTTATTAATCGTATTTATGCCTATTTTTATCTGACCAAAACGCGTTCAGGGGCTCTCGATGAAGCGAAGAGCCTGCCCTGTTGTTGTTGGTTGCTGTGTGGTGGATTCACCCCAATGAATCACTTCCTCCATTCCTCCTGCCTGGCTAGCAGGGCTTGTGCTTAGAGAGGTCGCTCGTAAAGGTCTTGTCCCTTGTGTCACCTGCTAATGGCATGTTTCTTTGAACAGCAGTAATGTAGCTGCCGAAATCCACCCGGGAGCACCCGCAGGCCGCGGTAGGTGCTGGCGCTGAGGAGGGCTCTCCGCGACGCTAACACACACATGCGAGCGCGTGACTTGTCCAGGAAAGCACAAATGAGGAATCAAGAACTTAGGCTTAACATAGGGCTCGTAGAAAGACTTGAATTGTATGCGTTTGCTGCTTTATTGAAGGGAAGGAAAGAATATTCAACTAGAATTTCCTGAAGTTTAGAGACAATATGGATGCAAGTTCCTTGTTCTGGATTAGTGTTAGCGGCAGGTAGCTTTCCTGCCAGAATTTGCCAAAATCTTTGGATTACTTTGGAATAGTGTTGGTGCTGCTGAGTTGGAAAATAGCATAATTGTATATATCAACATTTCAAATGCTGTACTGCTAGTATCAGCTAAAATATTATACCTACGCTATGAAAATACTCTGTTTGTGTTTATTTCCTGTGGTTATCCTGTTTATAAATGACCAGGAACATCCCAGTAATGTGAAAATAGTATCCCTTTCCAGTGAAGGTGTCATTCACAACTAGAAATAGTACCGCTTGCTTGTTTCCCAACCTTAAACCCTTGCATTTTCACTGCATGTCCCATCTGGTGCCATGCTTGTTCCATCAAGAAGAGGTACAAACATCAGCCTGACAAAAGGCCAATACAGAAGATTCCTGGATGCTCTTTGTGGTAGGTGTCAGGAAACTGGCATTGCATAGTGATGATGGTTTTATAGCTGGCTAATGCTATGGCTGACTAGCAGCTCTTGATTGGAATGCCCTGGAGGAAGAGCGAGTGAGTGAAAAAGCTACGTGCCTTTAGAAATAATCTACACAGATGAAGGAACTCTGTTATTTTCCTTTAGTGTGTCTGTTACATGCTTGATATTTCAGTTTATCTTGGCTTTACTAGCTTCTCTTTTTCTGTCCATGTCTGTTAGGAGCTCGTACGTCAAGGAGAGGCACTGAAGCGCACAGAACAGATGGTAGATAAAATGGACCAGGACTTGAAGACTAGTCAAAGGCACATAAATAGCATTAAGAGTGTTTGGGGGGGCTTGGTAAATTACTTCAAAGCCAAACCTCCAGAGAGCAGACCAGAGCAGAATGGAACCCCTGAATATTATGCTAACAGTAGGTAAGTAAAATAAATATTGAGATTTATCTCCCACAGCATCTCTAAAATGTCACCAGAAAACCAGAACTTAAAAGATCTGTTGACTCTGTTAAGTAGACTTTTGAGATGGTGTCTAGCTCCCTTTTTCCTTTAACTCTGAGAAAAATGTTTTTACTCTTATTTATAATTTTAGTGGTAATAATGACTTGTAATTGTGGGAAGTTAATTAAAACAATTACACAAAGTTACACAAGTAATTCTTCAGAGCCTTCTGAAGTATCATGCTTACTTCAGTCTTATCAGGAAGTCATGATTTGTAGCATTGACATGCTTCCAGTTAAACATTATGTGTATTTCTCTAGCTTTAATAGAAACTGTAATTAAAAAATTTGTTGCTGTGGAATTACTGTGTCTTACAGTACTTGTCTCTCTTGAGCTGAGAAATTTATGTAAAGCCTGGTAATGCTACATGGATTGATTCCCCCTTCCCTTCCCCCTCTATCTTCCACTAGAAGAAAGCAACAGGTTGCCTCCAAGACGGAAGATACAGTTTTTGTTTTGATCTCAAAGTTTCCATACCCTATTTTCAACACTAAAGCAACCAGTTCTGCTTTCACTGAAAACAAATGCTAATAGTTTATTTTAAAGGAGCATTTAGGATTGGGCCTGACAAATTTGCTTTTGTTTAAATTTGATACTGTTCTTGTTTAACAGAGTCGGAATGAGGCCTGTGGTCCATTGGAATGTTTTCTTTTTATTCTCTTTATTACTAGATTGAAAGAAGCAATGATGTCTAGTAAAGAACAAGAGTCAAAATACCAGGAAAGTCATCCAAATTTAAGGAAGCTAGATAATTCAGGTTTGTTAACTTTATTTTATACTGAATGCCTGTTATCAGTGTGGGGCAAACTTGCACAGTGGTGAAGGCAGACAACCTTCAGCCTGTCCAGTTGTTGACTTGCGTTGCAGCCTATCATCTGGAGATTTGTATCCCTTCATGGCTTTGAATTCTAGGCAATTATCTTTCCTAAAACTCCTTATATCCGTGCTGAGGATGTGAAATTTTTTACTTGGATGCAGATTTTATTTAGCCCTTCCAGGAGCGGGGGTGAGGGAAATTATGCTGCAGCTGCTAAAGACCGATATATCCAGTGCCTGTATTTGCACAGAGGAGACTATAGCCAAGAATTCACACAAGCTGCAGGCAGCCTTGTCTTATGTTTGCCAAAATGTCAACTTACAGGTTCAGAGGTTCTCCTTTTTAACTACCATTTGTCATAGTTTTCATATATGTTTTCCTTGTTATTTCAAACATGGTTTATAACCCTTCATACTGAAGTCATTACTTGATTCATGCAAGGAAGTGTAGCTTTGGTCTTGTTCCTCTTTCTCACAATGAGTTAACTTGTGTGGTGATGTTAACGTACAAAGTAACTGTTCCTTTTTAAAGAGGTTCAATTATTTAGCTTAGTAAGAGTGAGAAAGCAGCAGGGTGTCTATAGTTGTAGTTGTGTAAGCGAAGGAGTGGGTTTTGGTAACAATCTCCATTCCACTCCATAGACTATTAAAAGTCTGTCCGATAGAGGGCAGAAATAACTCTCTGGTGGCTTGACCTGGGAGAACACTAACTGCTGCTGGTAGAAGTTACCAACTTACTTGCTTTGTTGGACGGGTTTTTTCCTTTTTTCTCTCAACTGCATAGTAGAACTACAAAAGGCAGCCCAAAAGAGCATAATTGTAGCTTAATAACTGTTCATCTTGAGGGGTGCTGTATACCTTGGACTGTTTTTGATACTATTGCCAACAGGTTATGTGATTACATGGCAGCTGTGGCCAGACTAATTTTTAATAGCCCTTCTAAAATGTTATAGCTTCTTCTTGCTAGCTTTTCTATTATAAAATATTATGTATCTACTCTTAACAGACAACAATTTCAGCAAAGCAGATTTAGTTTCTTCAGTGCAAGGGGATTCCTATCCGAAGAACCAACACCTGCGAGCTTACCACCAGAAAATTGATAACAACTTGGGTGAGTGAGAAAATTGAAGCTGTTTGATGTAATACAATTTTCAATTTTTGGCTCTTGAGCCAGAGAAAATTACTAAGTAAGATATTGTGAACAAACAGTTTTTCACTTAATTCACATGTGAAATTTGATAATAATAAAAATAAATTATTTGCTTGTATTCAGCATTCATGTGGCAGAACCCAAAGTTGATTGAAGCATACAGTATTTGAATGGTAGAATGCTGTAAGGTGTCTGTGGATCAACTACTTGCAAATATTAATAACAAGTCAGAGTTAGAAATCAATTTAATGTGAAACCAGCTAGAAACAAACTGGCTAGGATGCCTGGAATAGTATAAATCTACTGTGGACACTACTGGTATCAGTACTTCAACTCTTCAGCAGCATGCTTGTGCTTTAGAAGTAGTTAGGTTTTGAACTGTCTCTGAGCAGACAGACCAAGGGGAAAAACCCACGCCAAAACCATAAGGTCTGTTAGATCATATATTGACAAGAAAAACACTTACCAAATATGAATACGTTAGCAAATCTCTGTCATTTGAATGACAAAATGGTGCTGAAGTATCCCATAACATTTGCTTCAAGATACGAAAATGTCTCTTTAAATCATTGTATAAGTTGACTGGAATATTACTGAGACAAGCAGGCTTATTCACCTGTGGTGGTTTGACCCTGGCTGGATGCCAGGTGCCCACCAAAACCACTCATCACTTCCCTCCTCAACTGGGTGGGGAGAGAAAATATAACAAAAGGCTCGTGGGTAGGCATAAGGACAGGGAGATCACTCAGCAATTACTGTTATGAGCGAAAGAGACTCGACTTCTTTAATTTACTACCATTCAAATCAGAAAAAAACCACCTTCCCCCCACTGCTTACTTCTTCCTGGGCTTAACTTAATTCCCAGTACCTCTATGTCTTTCCCCTGAGCAGAGCAGGGGAGCAGGGAATGGGCATTACAGTCAGTTCATAGCATGTTGTTTCTGCTGTTCCTTCTTCCTCACATTCCTCCCTTGTTCAGCATGAGCTCTTTCCCACGGGAGACAGTTATCCATTAATTTCTCCAGCATGAGTCCTCCCCACGGGCTGCAGTTCTTCATGCACTGCTCCAGCATGCGTTCCGTCCATGGGGTGCAGCCCTTCAAGAACAGACTGCTCCAGCATGGGTCCCCCGTGGGGTCACAAGCCTGCCAGCAAACCTGTTGCAGCATGGACTCTTCTCTCCATGGGTCCACAAGTCCCACCAGCAAAACTGCTCCAGTGTAGGCTTCCCACAAGTCAGCGCCTCCTTCAGGATCCACCTGCTCTGGTGTGGGGTCCTCTGTGGGCTGCAGGTAGATCTCTGCTCCACTGTTAACCTGCAGGGGCACAGCCTGCCTCACCATGGGCTTCACCACAGGCTGCAGGGAATCTCTCCTCCAGCGCCTGGAGCACCTCCTGCCTCCTTCTGCACTGACCTTGGTGTCTGCAGAGTTGTGATGCTCTCAAAGTCTCACTGCTCTCGTTGGTGCTGATTTTTTTTCCGTACTATACTATCCCAGAGGTGCTGCCACTGCACTGATTAGCTTGGTCTTGCCCAGTGGTGGGTTTGTTTTGGAGCTGGCTGGGATTGGCTGCATTGGACATGGGGGAAGCTCCTAGCATATACTCACAGAAGCCACCTCTGTAGCTCCGCCCCCCCCCCCCCCCCCAAAAAAAAAAAAAAAAAACAAACAAACACCTTGCCCCTCAAACCCACTATACCATCTATTCTGAAAAGTCTTAAGCAGGTACCAGTAATATTAATAAGGAAATACTGCTTTGAATTGACATCCAGATTGTAACAGCGTGGATACTTACTACCTCTTTTTCTAAAGCTTACTACTTATGTTGAAAGATGCATTCAGCTTACCTGACTGACAGTTGAATGCAGACATGAAATTGTACATCAGTTTGGACCCAAAGAATTTACAGCTGTGCACAACTTTTGAAATAAGTTATGCAGAAAATAGAAGAATCAAAAGGCACTAAATATTTAATTTGTGAAATTGCTGCATTTCTTTCATTACTTCCCAAAACCACTCAGCTGACTTTCTCTTCCTTTGTTCTGTAGCATATATACAAAGTGCCTCTTTGCTTACATGTGTCACTGTTTAGCTGACCTAGAAATCAGAAAGGAATAGACCAAAGTAGTCAAGCACCAGTTAGTAGACACACATTTGTTCTACTCCCAAGCTGTGCAAAACTTAATAGCCTCAGAAGCATTTATACCAATAAATTATGTCATTAAATAGTTTCCTTGTAGCCAAATGAGAAAATCTGGAAATGGGATTTTTTCAATCTATGCTTGGTAAATAACTGCTTAAATCTTAGTGTATTGATGATACCTCTGCATGAAGTTTAAGGAAAAACAATTGAGGTAGTGAGCATACTGTGCATACACAGCTGAGAAAAGATGTGCCAAATTTTCTAGGAATTTTTTTTTAAAAGTAAAAAGTACATTACAGAGTATGTCATTTTATAAAGATCTGATTTGGTTTTAAGCTTTTGTCATTAACTTGTAATGGAAAAAAGGAGGAAGTGATTATTTCTGGTAGTAATGCTGTAGAAGTATTAAAATATCAACACTTCCACTACTGGAGAACAACATTTAGATTTGAGCAGTTGTAATGAACGTTTTCTAACTCAGGGTTTTGTAGAAGAGGGAATCCTGAGAGTGTCCATTTAAACAGTATGCTTTATGCTTCCTAATGGTCCCTCTCTTTATTGACAGATGAGATGTCTTCTGGATTGAGTCGTCTGAAAAACCTAGCTCTTGGTCTGCAGACAGAAATAGATGAGCAAGATGATATGCTGGATCGGCTAACAAAAAAAGTAGAGACACTGGACGTCAATATTAAAAGTACTGATAAAAAAGTCCGACAACTTTAAAGGCTTTTTAGAAATATTTTTGTCCAGCATCAATTCTTCTTGGATGTCTTATCTCAACTGATCTCCTAAAACAAAAAAATCTTGGACAGTGTCCATTTCTCTTTTTTCTGATATGTTATTGATTTTGTTGTCATTAAAATGGCATAATCTTAAGTGCAGCATAATACATTATACTTCTTCCTAATGAATATGGGAAAAGTGCATGTTGAGTGAAATCTCTCAGTGCTTGGTAAGTGGTTTTGTGCTGGATACCCTGCTCAGCTGTATAACTGTGCATGATGTGTGCGCAGGAATTTGCAATCTACAAAGCTCCAGTGTCCTTGGCCTGGGAGCTGCGATGAGAAAAGTAACTGCATTTTACCCCTGTTTTGGGGAGAGGGTAGGGGGAACAGAATGTGCTGATTTGCCCAGAGCAAATGTTGCTGATTCTGTTTACCTACAGCTATTTTAAATTCTGAAAAAATGCTGATTTCCAGCTGTAAAAATAATTCGAAGTGACTGTTCTCTGGTGTTTCTGGGGCTTAAGGAACGAACTGTTCTGTGGAAGTTGTGAAATATCAGGGATGTCATGCAGTGATGATAATACCCTGTGAACATTCCCTTTCCTAAGATGACTTTTGCCAAATGTGGCTCCACAAAATGCAGGGTTTATGTTTGGGTCACTAAATTCTATCACCTTTATAGCATTTTCTGTAAAGATCTCTAAGGGTGTCTTACAGTCAGCAAGAAGTGCTGATTGACAGTGACCCCAAAAGTTTGGATAACAAAATCAGGACTTAAATATATGTGCTCTTAAAGATTCTTGTGTAGAAATTGCTACAGTCTTGCTTTTTTATTTCCTGCTTTTTCTCAGCTTATTCCGTTAGGTGATTATTTGAAAAATAACTTCCATTTTAGAAACAGAGAGTTGGTCTGATGCTGCACAGATTGTAGGAGACTGTTCTTTAACGTTTATTTCAGATGTGATAGGGATTGAGTAGGTGCTGTGCTTTCCCAGGTAATGACTGTTTTGAAGAAACTTAGCAGGTGTGAAAAGTTCCTGCGAATGAAGAAAAGCTCAATAACATTTTTGAATCTTCCAGATAGAAGTTGGGCCTTCCAATTTGCTTTATTCTTTTGTAAGTATCACTGTAGAACAAAATGATAACAATTCTGCTCCTGCCTGAAGACATGACAGTGAGAACTTGCTGTCTGTCATGAAAACAAGTTATTGCAGTTTGGAGAGGCCAAGGGACCTGTGTCAGTATTGCAGCACTTGCTGTCACAAATGACAATGTGTGGCTAAGAAGAGAGAGTTGCTTTTTGAGCTGTATCTTGGTATTTTACCAATTAAAGGAAGACCTTGGTGTTTAGGGCTATCAAGCTTTTACCCCTCATGAACATCATGTTCACACCCTCCCTTTTTCTTTTTTCAAGGATTTGTTACCTTGAGCTGGCTTGCTGCGAAGTACATGCCATTGTTAAGGAGATAAAACCTGAGTCTTTCTTGGTTTACTGTGTCTCCTGAAAGTTCACTTGTAGAAAAATGAATCACTAAAAAAGCTATACTTCTTGGACATAATATTATGGAAAAAATATTATTCCTGGGATTACTAGCAGAGTAGAGTTGTGAGTTAATTTGAGGTGAGCTTCTGTTTCCCCTTATGTTACTGATGTCATTGATTTCAGTCCCTAAAAAGAAATGTGGTTTCCAGGGACATAAAACTTCAAGAGATATTGGGTACCTTTAATTGTTTTTTAATTTTCACTTTGTGCCATTTACGCTCATTTGGAACTGTGAAAAAACTTATTAATAACAATGTATCATCTTAACTTTTTGGGTATATACTATAATTAATTCTCTGTTACTCTGTTAGAATATTTATGAATTATATAATTTGATGTCTCAACATGGTTGATGCATTTATTTAGTAAATGATACAATCATTAGTTTTCAAAACGTTAAGTATCTTAGTGAACGAAGATTGAGATTTTGATTAGACCTACTTTAGTTTCTTATTTCACTCTCCCCTTTTAATAAAAAGGGTGAAAAGACTTGCATTTTTTTCTTATCCCAATGCTGGTTAACAGAAACACACCTTAGAAAGGCTGTATAAATTCTCTCCAGACAGAGAATGAAAAAAAGATGGCATAGTAACACTCCTTTTACTGTGAGATCTGCCTTCACCTGAATGCAACTGTTTCACAACTAAATTTTTTGCGGAGTGAGAATTTAACTAGGGAGTACGCTGAGACTTTCTCAACTAGGGTATGGCTAATGGAGGAAAAATGTAGCTGTAGTTGTGTTACGTGTAGTAAGAAATGTGGAGCTTGGGTTCATACAAAAATTTTTGTTGATTTAAGAGTGAAGTGTGTTGCCTTTCTGATGTAAGCTATTCAATTTTTTAGTCTCAATTATTTCACAAAATGAACTGAAGTTTTTGGTCGACTGTTCAGTTGTATTAGCCTTATGAAATGTTTATTGCATCCTGGATATCTTTGCCTTTAAAACACAGGCAGGAAAGGTGGATAAAAAAAATAACCCCCTATTTCTGCTTTGTGAACCTCATGATCCAAGCAGACTAGAACACCTGCATCTCAGCCATGTGGAAGTCATGCAGAGGTCTAACTTCGCATCTCTTCTAAGAATCCCATTCATTGCCTCAGTAATGTATGTCTGTCTTTGCTTAGGCTTTCCTGCTCAATTATTTTTTTTTTGGTATTTTTTAATGGCCTTGTTTTAAAGGATTATTTCCCACATCTGATTTCTTTTGTGGGGAAAAAAGGATGGTGTATGGGAGTAAATTCATTCCTGTGACAAACTGAATTCCCATTCTTGCTTTTCATACGGGTGATTTATGTTGATGAAGAACTTAAGTGTAACTGACATGAAGAGACCACACTATTTTGTAATAGTGATGAATTTTTTTGCTCCTTACAGTAACTTTCCTGCAGAAAGGGGAAATTTAAAGGAAACAAAAAATAAACCACCACATGATTTTTGCCGGTCCAGGAAATGTCATTTTGCATGTGTTATGAAGGACTTAGTTCAGTAGCTTTTCTTACTACTTCCTGAGAGAATTTTATTTCTTGGATACTCTTGAAAAACTTACTTTGTGTAGGGTATAGGACTTTCAGAAGAAATTTAATTTGCACTCAAGCGCTAACTTGGTAAGTTAAATGATATTGCCTAAATACTCATGTTGGTGTAGAAACTGGTGTCATTGCAGCAAAATACCTCTGTTAATTTTATTGTCTTGAGTAGAAGTTTAAGGTCAGAAGATAATAGAAAAAAATATTTTGTGTTCTTTGCACAAGGCATTTTCTTGTTCCTCAAAAAGTTTGCTAATACATTTTGAAGAGGTTTTAAACACTAGAAAGTAGCATACCCTGCGTACATAAGACTAAAAACAGCAAGGAAAAAAAACTAGTGTCTGACTACTAGATGCCTAGGTGTATTTGCTTTTTAAATTCCCTGAGCATTGAATTAAATATTGTAACAAGTGATGCGTAGCTGAATTTTAGTCTGTACTACAAAGATCTGTTGCTGTGCTGAACTCTGTTGGCCTACAGAAGTTGCTGGGGGCACTACATGGTGCCACGGGTTTTCTAATGTGTGAAACTCATCTGAAGTATTTTGCTGCTTAGTAGTTTTTGTGAAGTGATATCATTTGTTAAATGCTAAAATAGAAAATACTTTCCAACCACTCTGCCTTCTGAACAAACAGATTTTTGTAGGCATTTTTACAAGCATAACATACAGAGGATATGTGTTAATTTTTACTTTGAAATATATGGGGCTTAATTTTCAAAATCACAGGTAGTGATTATTTGTGTCTATGGCTTTTTTAAATAGTACTTTAATTCTGTGCCACCCAAGTGTAACAATTTTATACTAGTCAAATTGAAATATCTATTTCTTTTATTTAAGTGCTAAACTGGATTGTAGTACAGTAATTTAAGAAATTGAATGAAATGAATGTTGAATGGTAAGATGGTGAATAAAGGTGCTTATAAATGGAGAGTTTTTACATTTATTTCCCTAAAATTCTTTGCTAACAGCTTCATTGACATTTCTTTCCCATAGTAAGATCTGTTAAAGTGCTGGGACCTACTTTAAGTCTGTGCCAGAATGCAAATAAGTTTGCAGCTGGGTTTTGTTTTCTGAGAATAAAAAGAGGGTATTACGTTTCTACTTGACTCTTGAGTAGATTCTTTTAGATTCTGAAAGAGGAATGCAAATGGGCATTTATTTTTGCAAAACTTTTAACTTGTGATAATAAAATATTTGAGATGTTCCTTGAAAAGTAATCTTGCCATAGTGCTTGGTAGTATCAGGAGCATCATAAACTGGATGTAAGCATGAACAAGGCAGGCAGAACAGGAGTAAGGCAAAAAGAGCCCCATGTCATCTTGAAAACTTAAAGCCAACAGGTATGCAATATTCCTGCGTGGTCCCAAATTTGGTGATGGCAGAAAACTTCAGAATGTCCTCACCTTCAGTTAGAGTCTTATCTATATATGAAGGGAGGAACTTGGCTTCTGAAAATTTTTTTGTAGTAGTTTTGTTTGATACTGTAAAGCAGAGATCCATAAGCGCTGTTACAAAAGCTCTGAAAAGGGAAAGTCGGTATGCTAGAGGGAGATTGACAGATTATTTCTTTTTTTAATTCAGGTAACTTCATTTTGGTGCCTTTGCTAAGGGTTCTTCAACAAATGGGAACTGAGCTCTTCCATCTCTGCACTTTGTTGCATATAGAAAAACAAAAAATATGTGAAGAGCACAGTGGAAGATAGTAGAGAACAGAGCAGTGCAGTGAGTTCTGGATTTCTGCTAGGAATGTTCTCTGCTTGCTCTGCCTGCACAGAGAATCAGTTTGAGTCCTAGAAGAGAGAGTATTTCACACAAATCTGTTTGCTTATGGCTGGTCAGGCATTTTAGCCCTCTTGTATTTTTTCAAGGACTTCCTTGCTTACAACACAGTCCCTGCCTTTCTGGGAAATGAGAGGGAAGGGGAGATAAAAAGATGCTCACGCAAGGATGTAAGACCAGGCAGAGCAGGTGCTGTTGGAACAGAGGGCCTCCCATGCTTCTGCCCACCTCATTCCCTTTTCCCTGCTTCGGAAAAGAGGTTTGGGTTTAAGAGACAGTTCTACAGTTTTCATTTCATTTTGGTAGGTGGTCAGTGGGTTGGTTTGCTTCAATAAATATATTTACGTATTCCTGAAATAGGAAAATATAAAGAACTGCACTGGGGGCAAAATTGAAGGCTTGGTAAGGGACCAAAAGCAGCGAGGTGCCCCCAGAATAAACAGACTGCCAAATCAGGAAGATCCCTGAATGCCAGGGAGGGTTTTCTAAATACAGAGACTTTGGAGCCCTGCCTCAGCTATAAAAAGTCTAGATGGATTGTGAGTTTGCTGTTGGCAAGGCAGAACCTTCTAGAAAATGGGCTTCCAGCTCTAGCTGTGGATATTTTGGGGAAAACAATGGACTTCCTTGGCATCTTCATTCTAGGTGATCCTTATTTTTCCTCCATATTAATTGTAGATCTTTTTGCCAAGGGTGAGCTCTGCCTGCAGATCAGCACTCTGAAAAGCCGCTAGAATTTCTATTGCTTGGAAGAAGAAACCTTTGCCCAGCTCTAGTATGTGTCGCAGCCTTCCAGGTTCAGCTAGGGCAGTGATGGTATGGAGTGTACCACCAAGGCCATGCTGTATGTATTAACCCTTCAGTGTAGAAAGAAAAGGATACAGTTTTGAATGTGTATGTCAGGTGCTGGCAGCCCTAGGGAGTGGGAGGCACTGCTCAAAAAGGTGTATAATTGAACAAAATCTAATAAATAAATAAAAATTTACAATGTTAGAGCTGGTGGGGGAAAAATATATAGTTTAATTATTTTCCTTTGGTTTCACTCAACAAAATTTCCTGCTGACATCATGCATTTTGTAAAATAGGTAAAGTCTAGGCTCTTTATTCCTGACTTTTAGTCTCTCCCTGCATTTAATCTAGTTATTAATCAAACAGTTCGCTTGTCTTGCTGCATGATTCCTGTGTCTTTCCCGATTTCTTCCTTGCTCTTTCATCCTTTAAATTCACACACTCTCCATCCTGTGAGAAATAAATAGCTAATGGAAGAGCTTTTCTTCAATACACTCTCATCAGTGTATTCATTTTGCCAGTCCCAATTGAGTTCAAGTCATGTAGGTGCTAAAATCTGACTTGCTTGACCTAAGATTTGGGCCCCAGATTTCTGTTAGAATTTCTGTGTGACTCTACTGTTTGCATCTGATGTTTGATGGCCAGATGGCTAGCGTGTTTCATTGCCTTTTGAAGAAAAATTCCTGCAGGAGTTCCCTTGTGTGAAGCAACTGAAAAGGGTGGTGATGCAGCCTGCTCTTGGCTTCCAGTAAGATCCACAGTAATGTCAGTACTAAGTTACTGCATACCAGCACTCATAGCATTGGGTCTTGATAGTCTTGACTTTATTGCCCTATTTTCACCAGTCACCTTGTGTCTGGATTGGCCAATCTGTTTACAGTTCTGCCTGCTGGTTCTCTTGGATGATGATGACAGGATGTTCCTTGGCTCTTTGCGTGAAGTCTAGGCAGAGAGGCAGCCAAGAAATGCAGCAGTACAATATAAATAACAAGGTAACAAAATTGTAGTCTAAGAAAGCAAAGGTTAAAACCCAGTTGCATCCACCTGCCCACAGAAAAAGATTTGCGAGGGAATTACACAGGCCTGTATTTTTTCCTCCTGGAATAATGCATGCAGAATGACTGGGACTGAATGTCCAAGGACTTGTTACTTGTCATTGGATTTTCGTGGAAAGCCAAGAATTCTTAAATGGCAGGAATTTCCTGGAGACTGAGACAATTCCATATTCAAAAGTTCTGCAGCCTTCTGCTCTGAAAATACTTGGGCTGCTAACAACACTGCAGAGACCTGTGAGTCATTTTATCTGCTTCATCGTACGCTGTTGTGCTATGGGCTGTTGACATTTCTGGCATTTATTTTTATTCCCAAAGCTGCACACAGTAATGCAGTATAGATGGAGCTAGCAGCGTTTGTGGGTGCTACTCCTCAGCCCCTGCCTCTGGGATTCTCCCCACCTCAGTCACCATGTAGGCTCGGAATGGCAACATGAGCACAGTCAGTGGCAGTGCTGCAGCAGACTCCTTTGCTCTGGCCGGCCTGTCAGCTCCCACCCCTCCTCCACATGCTCCATGTTCCATTGTGACTGAGCTAGACAGAAAATATTAGTTAAAATATACTGTATCATGATACAGAGAGAATTGTTTGCTAGATGACACAGCTGCAATAATTCAGGGAAGGGTTAAATTTTGCTGGTACATGTTTAGCAAGATCTAACGAGCTAAACTGAACTGCAACATTAAGCAAAGTGCAGGTGAGAAAACTGGCTTGTCAGCATCCTGTTACCAATGCAGCAATCCTATTAAGTTGCAGAACAACTCTAGCATGCTACAAACTGGCATTTGCAGCAGAGCAACAGTAGTCTTGTTCTCCAAAGCCATAAAAATGGCCTTCTAGATAGAGAAGTGCTTTAACAAGTCTGCTTTCTCCCTCTCCTAATGAGGTGGCATAGTCTTCTCAGCTGAGCAAAAATATGGTGAATCTTTGTGCTGAATTACAGCAGAAAATATTAAACAGAGGTTCCTCTGCTTTTTATGCACACACTTCCTCTTAAAGCTCACTTGTATCAATCAGGAGAATATTGTCCCACACAAGTACTGTTTTCAGAAGTCCATATAAGTTGTAGTTTAGCTCCTCTATCTGATATTTCATCACTACTGACTTCAAAAAGTTTTTATTTTCCTTAGCCATATCCCTTGGCAATCTCACATGCCATCCAAACGACGCATTCATTACTGAAATTTGTGTGATTTAATAATTTCCTGGCACAATGATTCCAAAACGTGGGAGCAAAAATGGAAAAGGATTTTTCCATTTCCAGATGTTTGTTTTATTGCCTGAATCCTTGCTCTTGACCCTTTTGACTGGTGCTTTGTTGAGCTGCATTTCAACTGCTTGTCCAGCCTAGTGTCTGAGAAAACTGGTCAGGCTGTCACCCTTGCAGCTGAAGGTGGTGGGAAGGAGACATCCTTAGGAATCTGATGTACCTGACTGCTCTAGCATTTCTAGTTCTGCAGCTGTTTTCCTTTCCACAATCTCCATAAGCTAGACAGACGCTTTTTTTTCAATTGCCTGCTTTACTACTTAGTGTTTGAAATGCAATACTGAGGTCTCATTCCCTGCTCACGCTAACTTGCTCTGTGCTGGCTGTGCAGTGGCAGCCTGCCAGGAGCCCGAGGGCTTCACCTGTGCCCAGGTGAGGTAAGATGCAGCACACAACCAAAGCAGTTCTTCACTGTGGCATACAGCAGCACGCTGCCAGTTTTGACGTATCACTGGTCACCAGCAGCTAGTGGCAATGACAGAGCAGTGGAGTTTGGGTGCATGAGACAGCAGGAAGCTAGAGCCTTAATTCAAGAATGCATGTACTTAAGGAAACAGGCATGGATTTATGTCGAGTATCACATTAAAAGCATTAAACTTCCTTGTATCTTTGCAGTTAGGCATGTGCAGCTGTATTGCTGAGTCAGCCTGGCTGTGTTAATGATCTGTGTAAACCTCCAGGGAACACCTCTGCTTTCCCAGATGTCCCAAGTGCCAGGGTTATGAAGCCAATCGCTGTAAGAACAATTTTCATTTGGTATTTGAATGAATCATTAATTCTGACTTCCTCTTCTTTGGAGTAGTGATAAATAATGGAATTGGATAACATTTGAAGAGACATTTGTTAAGCCTCTACAACCTTGTTACATACCTGCCCAAAAATACTAAAAATGAGCAGTCTTAAGAAGAGAACTTCTGATGACTGTCTCGGATGCTCTGTTGTTTAATTGTTCAGTCATCTGTAGGCCAAGCAGTATAACATAATGTAGTTTTATTTTGACTCTCATCAAGTGCTCTGCTGTTTTAGTACCTCTGTAGTATAGTGACTGGAAGATTGCCAAGTAAAGGAAAGTGTGTGTGAACAGCCGGGAGGGATAATATGTAAATCTGGTGGAAAGAGGCAATGAAAGACAGTGCTGAGATATAATGGAATATAGACAATATTGAGCCTCATCAGAAAAATCAACATAAACAGCAGCTACTGTACAATGTCTCTGAAGTGAACTTTGTTGCTTTAAATAAACTGCATTCTACAGAGAACAGATGGATTATGAAATCTGTGAGCAGACTACCAGAAAAACAGTTTGGTCTTCAGGAACACGTTCGTGTTGATGTTCAGCATATCCTCCTGGCACAAGGGGACAAAAGGCGGCTTCTCCCTGCTGTTGTATTTACATAATATAGAGAGGAGCTGGAAAGCTGGATTACATGCAAGCCAAATATAGCTGAAAATAATACTGCATGTCGTATGTAACTATGCATGGAGATGAATAGGGAGGAAGTGATATCTGAGATGAGCACTATAATAAATGCTGCCTTGCTTCATAACCCAGCAGCTGAGGAGGTAACACACCAGTGAAACAAATCGGGAAGCCCTGACTAACTAGGGGGACCATGCCAATAGCTTCCCAGAGTCTTGGTAACACCAGCAAATCCAGCTGCACCATTTTTTTGAGAAGTGAATGGACTGGGAAGGGACAGACCATTCTAAAATGTTTAATTTTATATTACAAACAAAGATGGATTCAGGCTGTGGTTTAATCCTATGGCCTATATTTGACCATCCTTGTTTTGGAATAATTAATTAAAACCTCCAGTTTCCTGTATTCTACGAGGCATGTATACAGCCGTTTGTTCACTCACTTTGTGAAGGAGTATGATCAGTCACAGCCTAGACATAGCAAATCAAGCTCCTCTTTGCAGACACAAACTTGGCAATATGCATTAACTGAGCATAGTTCTTGCATCAGGCAACACATCATGTGCTCTCAGTCACATTCTGAGCTAGAAGAGAAACATGCAGATATTTAAAGATCTTTGGGAGGGCCCATGAAAGTGCTCATTTCTTAACACTAAACTTTCTTTGATTTCTTTAGTTTTGCTCTTCCAGCATAAACAAAGAACGAAAAGAAAAGCTTCTTAACACCTACATTTCAGTCTTCATGAAATGGAAATGGATAGAAACACACAAAGATGACTCGCTCCTGATGTACTCTGGCTACAGAACCTTACTTGATCCAGGATTTTGAACATGTTCACACTAGACTTTGGTTGAGTTGGAGCAAATGACTTGTGGAGAGCTAGGATGGAAGAGGGAAGATTCTGACATGGGGACTGGAAATCATTCCTTTGCTTCCTGGATATAGTATTGCATGGTGCAGAAAGAGGGAGGCAACTAAAAGCTACTGCATAACTGGACCTCCACACATTCTTTTTGAAATGAATACTTTATAAGATCACATTTTCCCATGATGAGGACAAAAAAGCTGCAAAGAAATGCAACCACAAAATACTAAATAAATGGTTTTAACTAGCACTTTGCATGCTTCCCTTTACATTTTTTGTGTTTGCTGAAGATACACAGCTAGAGCAGCACAGTTTGCCAAAAATTGATGTCACTTTTCTATGTCACAGAGCACCTCTCAAGCCTTCAGAAAATCAGGAAGTACAAAATACTCCTTAAATTCAGGAAGATCGGTATTTCTAAAAAGATTAACTAGACTCTAAAAAGATAGGATTGTAAATTCCCTCCAGTGCTTATTAAGGCTGCCTCTGGACAAGAGGTTTTCTCCCTTTATTTAACATCCCTCATACAAGTAGTATCAGTTACACTGAAAGCCCTGGCATAAAGGGGCACAGCTGTCTTAATCTTGCGTCATCTACATTCATTCTAGTGACAAGGGTAGGAGACGTGCTTATACATTGCTTCTGCTAGCACTAGTAGGAATTTTTTTAAAAAGTAACTTAAGACATTTCATTATGAGGACTTTGAGCATGTAAGTCTGTGCTTACCTACATTTTATTTTAGCTTAGCCATCTTGCTTGTTATTTTCTCAAAAATCTAAAAGGTAGCAAACGTAGGCTATTGAACCTCTCTGGGAAACATCTTTGTGTTGTGTTTGTGTCTTGAAAATTCCAGTCAAGACTGAAATTCCATAAAAGCCAGTCTGTTACATTTAGGTTATATATGTCATTAAGAACCATGCAATACAGAGAACTTCATTAAAACCTGCTCCACAAACAATTCAAGACAGAGAAAACCAAGAGCAAGTAAGAAAATCAGGGTGACTTATCTTCAGCTTCCTGAAATCCTGTAAGCTGACAGAAAAAAAACAGGGCCTTTGTGTTACATAAAATAGCATTACATGGTCTAATAAAAACCTCTTTTTGAAGGCGAGAACATAGTTCAGGAAATAATGGTGTTTTCAGGAGGCGATTTATGAACCTATTTTTAAAGTTGTATGAACCTATTTTTAAAGTTGATGCAGACAAAGGTACAGATTCATACAAAAGCAGGAATTTGGGCATAAAGAAAGAGAACAAAAATATTTCATGAACAATAAAACTAAATTCAAGAAGGTGAAGACCTTGGTCACAGACTTTTTTTTCGTCATTTGGGTTGACTGCTTCACAGATTTGCTGGTAAGGGCTGAACTCCCACTTCAGCCATTCTTTCTAAATAAAAGTCTCTCTGCACTCTCTGACTGCCTATTTTCATGAAACTTGCAGAAATCTTGTATATTTGAGCTTATTCCTCTCCATCACATATGACTGAATTTGGTCAATGGTCTCAAAACTTATTATGGTGGGGAAAAGGAAACACGCAAACACAGGAAAAGCATAAGTCATAAAAGACATGTTTCCTTCTGGGGACAGGGGGAATTCATAGCTTATGAATTTAAAGAGTGCTTCTTTCCAGGATCAAGAGAAGGCAAAATATTTTGTAAAGAACCTACAAAAAATGAAAAGTCTGTTTACCATCTGCATGGTTTACTACTATACTCTAAAATGTAATGGGGTTTCTGTTTTTCTTGGCTTTATTCTGTTTCCTGGATAATAGAATAACGTTAAGAAAATGAACACTGAGGTTTCCCTGTCAAGGGTCTATTTCAAAGGAAATAGCTAAAAGGCCCTAACAGTCAGTATTTCCCAAATCACACTGGTAATCTGCAATTAGAAAACATTGGCTCATTCAGTCTTGCTGTAGGACAGAAGTAAAAACAAGAAGACCACTTCAGGTCCTTTCCAGCCTTTCATTTTCATATCCCATTTATGCACACTTACTGGTTATGCTCCTAAATGGCATTTAACCACTCAGACCATTTAGGCTAAGATTTCACTTGGTCTGTTTATAAGTGTAGCTTGATTTCTGTCATCCCAGAACTAGTGAAATTAGCAATAGCTACAGCTTGATTTGTATTAGCTACCTCTTTCCTTTCCATTAGTTATATTTTCAAAGAACACGTTCACCCTCTATCCACTTGACAGATGAGCTGCCAGAGAAAACACTCTAGAGGAATTCAGCTTCTAAAAAGGTTGACGTAGCAAGCAGCCCTGACCCATCTGTCATGATTTTGAAGACAGACGTTGACTCCCATGCCCTTTATTCGGCTTTGCGTCACCAACCAGTAGAGCTCTGTTTTTACAAGGCTGGGCTGGAGGAGTTGCAATTCCAGCTAATATACTGCCTCAAAAGTAATTCAGCATCTGTGCTGCAAACCCTGGAGAACACAAGTGTCCAGAGAAGAAGCAAACAACTATATGAATGCACAGAGAGCATGAATGTCAGCACACTGCACAAACAGAAATGGCTCCTTAAACAGAAATGCTTCTGGGAGGAAAGACAGGCATATTGTTAGCGAGTTACAAGTAAATTATGTATCATCATGGCATTCTCTGCGGAGAATTTAGTCTAAAGACCTCCAGCTTGCACTACTACTGCCTCTAGACACTTCTGTTCATTTTGACATTAAATGACATCAGAATCTATCATCTCCAGACAAGCTTTCCATGCACAGGGAATACAGTATGGGGCTTCACATACCAAACTAAATTCATAAAGCGACCTTTATGGTGAACATGTTGGGAGTTAAATCCAGCATAACAGGGGATTTCCTTTAAACACTAAGCGTGTACAACATTCTCCTGGCAGAAAATGAACTAGAGGGAATTTAAACATTAAACAGTTACATATGAAACAACTCGTCAACAGAATTTCAAATAATTTCTTCAAAAACATTACAGTTTTTACCAGTTTGCTCTAAGAAGCTTGTGCAATGACTTACAAAAACCACAGAAGAAACTCACCCAGAGCCTCAGAGCGTTGTGTATGACCCAAAGTTATACGTTCAATAAGAAGAACAGATGGGAAAAGGAGAATTGAATTCCAGGGGAAAAGAACATTATTTGAATAGAATTTTGCACTAAGATGGAGAATGACTGGGACATGTACAAGGAGTCAGTTCTGGACGGGATACAAAGAGAAGAGACAGTTCTTGACTCAGCAGCAAGGAGCCTGTTGGAAGGAGAGAGAAGCAACAAACGGGAGGAAAAGGAAGGGCTCCACTGTCTCCAGGAGACAAGCTGGAAAGAAGTCCAAGGAGTGAGGGTGTGGTTTGAAAAACAAGGAGTACAATTTCAAACTGGATCCTGAAGCAAACAGGGCAGTCAGTGAGGGCCTTGAGATGCAGAAAATGTCAGTTTTCTCTGTGAGAGGCCAAATCAGAACTTTTGGAGATGTTGTGATGCTCCATTTTTGCTGCACCACAACATTTTCCTGCTGTGACTACTAATACAGTGTTCCTAAGGTTTGTGTTTATCTATTAGGCAAAACATTGACACTCGGACAGCACCAGACAGCATAAAGCTGGTAACAGATGCAGATTAAACATTCTGCATTCAATGCTGTGCCACACACATCAGCTCTCCAGCAGTTTGTAGTCATCAGTCCCAAGGACGTGCAAGTCGAACCCACAGACTCCCTGTCACTTGTAGTTTACGTATTCACACTCAGGCAGGTCTCCTGCTGTCAGCAAGTGGACACTTTCTCACATAGGCCAGAATATGTGCTAGTGTCTTTTTTTTTTTTTTTTTTTTTTTTAATCAAAACTGTAAAGTGGCCAAACATTTGCAAATTGAATATTTTTGTAGGTAAATTGATTTGGACTGATGTTGTAGAGCAAGACTCCGAGAGCAACACTTAGGAGAAATGCACATTGCTTTTCCAGTGAGACTTCCTTGGCTGATTCTGTGTGAAGACGACTAGTAACACATACAATACATATAACATTTTCCCATGTAAATAGCAGACCCTCCAAGACAAAAAATGCAGCTCTTCTCAGAGCTGTTCTCAAACACTGAAAAAGAGCATCAGGCTGCCATCCATAGGAGGAGCCAGAAAACCAAACATCTGGAGGAGAGCAACCTCTGAAAAAAAAAAAGAGAAACATTTACCAGGAGCTTTTCCATTTGCTGTCTTAAAGGATTGCTAGGGATTACACCCTTCTCAGCTGCTAAGTGCTGTGCCTCTGCCTTTTATACAGGAATAAGAGAGTAGCTAGTCAGAGGGGTACTAGCACAGCGAACAGTTAGAGACTTGAGACCCTTTACATTTCCTGTTAATAAGACTATAGACTGCAGGAAAATACCTTAAATAAGACCGGTAGTGCCTTTCCATTGAGAGATCCCAAACTAAATCTAGAAAACAAGGTTAAAAGACTCAGTTAAAACATCCACACACATAGCTGACTGTACAGAGAGATCAGTTTCTTTAGCCATGGAAGCCCAGCTACTTGCAAACTGAAGAAAAGATAGGGAAATACTTTTTCCATTTTTCTGATTTGCATCAAAATTTCAAACCCTATCAGCTAGCTCTGCAGAGCTGATCACACTTATGAGGAATCTAACCCTTGTGATCACCAAAGCCAGCTGTTAAGAAGAACAGATATTTAAACAAAACAGCATAAGGAGATACAAATG
This sequence comes from Falco naumanni, assembly GCF_017639655.2. Taxonomy (NCBI): domain Eukaryota; kingdom Metazoa; phylum Chordata; class Aves; order Falconiformes; family Falconidae; genus Falco; species Falco naumanni. The sequence goes on from NC_054054.1 coordinate 88,074,922, forward strand.
AGAAAGACATCAGCAGACATAAGTGTGGCAAAGCGCTTTTACATAAAGTGAGGTGCTTTTTTTTTTTACTACGGAAATTATGAGATGTTGTAATTAGGATTTGGCCAGCTGGGAGTGGGCATGAAGCATTATATTATTAAAACTGGATTGAAGAAATGTAACAGACCTTTAGTTTTAATTATACATTAAGAGAGTTTTGATTTCCTTAGCCAGTGATCTTTCTAGTTGATGTCAACAGTTTAGTGCCAGACTACTAAGAATGATTGCACACAGTACACTGATTTTTGTGCATTTGTAATTCTTGCAAATAAAACCATGTATCACAGACTAACCTGTTGTTTCTTTCCTTCATCAAAATTTCCTTTCAAATATAAATGATATTAATATTTATCCTGTAACTACATACATAAGAAGTCCTACTTCACTTGTGAAATAAGTGATGAAAGTCTGTGGCTCATTTTTTTTGAACAGAGCTAGTTGACTATAAATTAGAAAGCAAAGCAAAAGCTAGCAATTGGAGCTCTAGATAGAAATAATTAGTATCCATAAAATGATTGTGTGGGAGGGCAGTTGACAGAGGCAAACACAGAACAAGTTCATTATAGCAAAATGGGCTGGTGACAGATCATGTCCTGACGTCCCACTGATGGTCTCATCTCTGCAGTACTGTTCACCTGCCCTTGTTTAGAAACTAATACAGCTAACGCACCATAAACAAACTGCTGCTAACAAACCTACAGAGTAGATGCTACTTAAACCTTTTGAGAGCATGTAAAGAAAAGTTGTCTCCACCTCAGCTCCATTTTTGCTTGCTTCTGAGAAAGCAGACCTTGGTGCCTAACCCCAATCACGAGTCCTCCAGGTAGAGCTAGATTCCAGATTTACTGAGGGATGGAGTTTTAGCAGCATCTTCTGCCACCTGTTCAACGGGCTGTTCAGGATTTCCTCAGTCCAGACGCAGACCTCCAGATCTCCCATACATGGCAAAGGGGTCCCCATTGGCTGCAGCCTGCAGTTGTGAGTGCCAGTAGGAATCAAAGTGTCTTGGCAGAGCTCTGCCTATGATTCCTTTGGAAACCTAACCCAGTTTTGGTAATTCCCAGCTCCATGTATTAAAAATGAATGAGGTTAAGTAAAAATAATGAGGTTTTAAATTGTAATATATTTGGAATTGTTTTAATCTGCCTTCTGGTTTTGAGTCTTCAGGGGGCCCTTGTTCAGCTTTTCTTTGCAACCCACAGCATGAGAAACTCATTTATAAAAAATTAAATCAGAAATTCTCCTGTAATCTTGCATTTCCCAGTGCTGGGCTCTCTGGGAAAATGCAACCACCATGATGCTCTGGATGAAACTGCTGCAGTTAGCAACACCACAGCAGTTTCCCTCTCCAAGGGTTACTGCAATTTACGAGAAACATATTAGCAGTAATGTTACCTTCACCTCCCTCATGATGCTAGTGCTGGTAACAAAGAGGTGTAGATGAACCTCGCATGTTGGGCCCTTCACTTATTGGTTATTCAGTAACTTTCCAATTTATAGTGTCAACCACCTGGGGAAGGAACTCTATTTCTATTCAGAAATTGAGCAGCACGAAACAGGATGGCTTTTCAAACATACCTAGTAACTGGTCATAAACCTCCTCACCTACCTTCAGGCATGGCAGTAGGTAGCAAAGCCCATGCGGCCTGAGTAGGGCTGTGGGCAGCCATGCCACCGGACCGAGCCAGCACCCAGCACCCGCTGAGCCCCCCAGGGGCGCTGAGAAGCAGCGGCTGCCCTGGCCCTTGTGCCCCGAGCTGGGAGCCATGAGCCCGGCGGCCAGGACGAGCCGGTGTCCACCCCGAGCAAGAGGAGGAGGAGGAGGAGGAGATGGAGGAGAGCCACTCTTCGGCACAACCAGCCCCGACGACACTTGCCAGGGCAGGCCGCGGGCCCGCGGCTGGAGGAGTGGGCCTGCTCCCGGCCCTCAGCGCCCACCAAGGGCCGCAGCCGGGCGGCGGGGAGTCCCCTACCCCTTCCACAGCCGCGGCGGGAGCCCCGGGGGGTCCATCGCCCCCGGCACCTCCACCCCCGCTGTAGAGAAGGGCGGGAGGGGACGCGCGGGGCCGGGGGTCCCTGTGAGGCGACCGGCGAGACAGGGCCGGGAGGGTCCGCAGAGCCCACCCGCCGCCCCGGGGAGCCGGGGAGGGGAGCGAGTCACATGAGCGCGTGTGGAAGCAGCGGAAGGATACCTGGGCTCTGACAAGCCCTCCCGCCCCTCTCCGCTGGCCGCTGCCGGGGCGGGGGGCGCCCCGCTCTGCCCGGAGCCCCCTCCTCAGCCCTGCCACCGAGCCAGGGCGGCGAGGCGGCGGGGGGGTAGGAAGGCGGCGGGGCGTGCGGGCGGCCCAGAGGCGGGGGCGATGGGGCGGGGACAGAGGCGTCGCGAGGAGGGACTATTTGAGGAGACCCTGGCAGGCTGGTGAGGTGCGGAGTGATCCCGCCGCTGGAGTGAGCGGCCCCGGGCTGAGGCAGAGAAGGGAGGCGAGCCCGCCGGGGCGCCATCCCAGCCGGGGCACTGCGCCTGCGTCGCCTCCCCCTCTCCTCCCCTCCTCCTCCTCCCTGCTGCTGTGTGGGGTGCAGCGGCGCCTCTACTGCTGCTGCCGCCGGCCCCTGCCCCGCGCCCCTGCCCCGGGCAGCTCGCCCCCAGCCATGGCTCAGATACTGCCCATTCGCTTCCAGGAGCATTTCCAGGTGAGCGGGGGGGGGGGGCGGCGGATGCCTGGGGATGGGGCTCCCTCTCCTCTGCCTCAGCCCGTCGCTCAGAGGGGGGGCCCGCGGCCTAGCCGGGGCCGGGGGCGCGCCGAGGCGCGGGGGGGTGCAGGCCGCGGGGGCGCGTCCCGCGGCCCCTGTGGCGGGGGTACCCCTCCCCGCCTCTGGTGCGGGGCCGTCGTCCCGCTGGGCGCCGCGGGAAGGCGCGCGGGACCGAGCCCGCCCCCGGTGTGGGCTGCCGGGGTCCTTCCTCCCTCCGCCCGTCCATCCCCCGGGCCGCCGGTCCGGGCGTGCGGAGCCGCCGCGATTTGTGCAGAGTCACTCGCCGCCTGAGGGACCTCCTGCTCCGGGGAGGTGGGGGGGGGGGCACCGGGCCGGGGCCGGCCTGCTCGCCCCTGGGGCCGCAGGGGCTCCCCCGCCTCGGGTTGGGTGGGCACTTTAATCTTCCAGAGGGATCGAGGTTTTTCTCTCTCTTTTTTTTTTTTTTTTAAAATTTAAATATTTTTATTTTTTTTATCTAAACGATTATCAGCCTCCGGATTGCAGAGGTTCCTGGGAACCTCTTTCCGTGCAGCTGAGAAGTGGGAGGGAATTGGTGAGAATGAGGTGCAAGAAACCATTTGGACTTAGAAGCTACACAGCCTCTGCCCCTCCTGCCAGTAATAACAATATTAAAAAAAAAAGCTCCCTAAAAATGACACAGTTCTGTTCTTTATAGCCTGTGAAAACCATAATGCCAGTGTTGGAAAGGTTCCATGACTAATGGATGCAGCACAGACAAACCGGTTTATCTGTTTCCTCGTGAACTGGTGGTGAGGGAGGGTTGTAAATGGAGTGAGAGAACAGCAATCTCTGAACATGCAGTTTGAGGCAGGAATTAAAGGAATTTGCTAAATGAATGAGAGAACAGGAAGTGGACTTGGCAAGTCATCCTTCTGTCTCTGTACCGCCCCTTTCTGTCAAATCAGGCATCCATTTCAAAATGTGAACTGGGTATCATCCATCAGTGTGGACTTTGTGCCACTTCAGGCGTTTCAGCTTGGGAAATGGTTATTGCCACTTTCAGCTCCTTCTGGGAAGTGTTTTTCTGCTTGACTGGAAGAACTGATGTGGTCACTCCAGAAGGAGCCCTAGCTTGAAAAACAGTAATAAGACTAGTGAACTCCAGAGGTATCTAATGTCTGTGCTCAAGGGAGCAGGCACACGTGTCTCCTCGGAGTTGTCATGGCTTAAGAGAGTATAATTCTTCACTATGTTAAACTGTCACTCCCTGCCCCAGCCAATGTCTAGTATAGCAGTGATTGTAGTAACCTCAAATGAATCCGGAAGAGTTACAGAACGAATGTGGGAACTGGTAATGTTTTCTCTGACTGGGTATCTGCAGCATGGTTTTATCAGCTCTAACTTATAATATTATGTGTTGCAAACATCTAGAGTCATGAATAAATGATACATGGTGCTTATTGTTGACTGGCAGGGAATTAATGAAAAGATAAAGCTTTTGCTTTTCTTCATAGCGCTTCACCCATGTTTTGCTTTATCAGCCTAAGCCCTTCCCCTATTACTTCCAAGAAATCGGCTTGGCTACAGTTAAATTGTCATATTTAAAAATAGTGTAACAGATATACTACACTGCTCTATGATGTTAAATCAAAAGAAGCTACATTTCCTTATAATTGTGCTGTTTCAGTGTTCTTAAATTTTTCTGCACCTTAAGTCAATTTGTGTATTCTGTTTGTACCTGTAGCCATTTTAATTAGTAAGACTTTAAGTGATTAGAATAGCTGTTCGCACTGTAATTACTCAGTTCCAAATTCAGCCTGTTGCTGATGAAACATTATTTCACTGAAGTTCAGAGTCTTCCCGAGACAGTTGTATGTACTTTACTAAAAAAAGAACTGAAGCATGCAGAAAGTGGTCTCCAGAGAAACTAAACAAGCTGCAGTGCTAAATACCGAACTCTACTCTCCCACTCTTCCTAGCTGTAAGTGGATAAATGGTAGTGTGAAGTGAAACAGCAATCTTGGTCCACGTAAAGTTGGAGGGGTACTAGTGATCAGTAGACTGCTGACATTCCTTGTGAAGTTTGTTTTGCTTTGTTGATTATCCTTCTGACTGAACTGTAGCTCCAAGCCTGTGCAGGAATGACTGCCAGTTGCAGTGCATGTTAAATTTGAAGTTGTATAGCTTGTACATTCAAATCCTGCATGAGCTGAAAGATGGAGAATAGCTGCAGTGTAAGAAAGCCAGGTCTTGATACAGTAGTAGTCAAGCTGAGAATGAACTCGAGTCCTACTGTTTAGCTCTGTTTAATGCAATTGAACAGTTGCTTTTAGATGTGAACTCTGTAGGTAATAGTCTTCACAAATTCATAAAGAACTTGCATCTTGCTCATTCTTACCACAGAGGATATTATATAGTTAAGTCCCGTAGCAAAGGAGGGGAATAAGATAAGGACTTAGTTTTTATCTGGTGGCTGACCAGCTGCAGCAGTACAAACTCTGCCAGCCCTGCTATAGTGAAATACTAGCACACGCTACTCTAAGCTACTGTGATTTAACCAGGTTCTTAACTCCAGTGCTTCTATTGGAGCAATGAATTACAAATTATTTACCAGACCAAACGCTTTCAAGGGGATTGTAGTTTACAGTGGAAATGCTGTAAAAGACTAAATATACTGGTACATAGACTGGAAGCAGTACTACTGGAATTCAGTGTACAAAGTGTTCTTGACCTAAAATTAAAATTTTCCTTTACTTAGTCATTAGCTTGCTCTTAAAATCTTGTCTTTGTCCCTTTTGGGGCTTTTTTCAGTTTTCATAGCAAAAACCTCTGCTTGCCTGCAAGGAAAACAGTTGCTTATACAGAGTTTCGGGTTCCTAGGTTGGGGGCTTCATCCCTTAGATGAAGCTTCATCCCTTAGACACAGGGATCTGTAGACAGGGTTCTGCTTTCTGTTGAGTAACTAATACAGGCTCTTGAGAACAGCCAAGTTGTGAAAAATATTGTGTGCATGACATGCTTTTGACACATAAGTTTTTTGTGTCTTGCTACAGCACTGAGAAGCTGAGGTAGCCTGGTTTTAAACACAAAGGATGTAGAATTACTTCTGTCATTTTCTGGACAAAAACACTTTCTATTTGGATAGTCTGAGATGTCTTGTTAAGAATTACTATCTGTTGTGCAATGGGCGTGGCTGAGCTGAAGTGTGATGGCTTTCATGAGTTTGCTTTGGCTAGACATGTGGGCTTAAAAAGCACTCAGGATGTTTGCAAGCTGTAAATGACTTTTCAGACTTGTATTCAAAAGGTGGGGCTAAATATCATGACCTGATTCAGATATTTAGTATTGAAGAGACCGTATTTGCTCACTGGATTGAAAAGTGCCTTGCATGTGGTAGGGAGACTCAAATCATTAGATGATCTAATAATCCTCATCACAGATAGACAGGGACAGATTTTTGTGTAGGGGAGTAATTGTCACCTGAGATGAAAGCCCAGTTGCAACTGCAGTAAAACCTGTGAGCTGGTGGTCTTGCATGTTTCAACGCCTGTATACTTCCTTGATGTCCCTCACGTGTCAGGATGGGAATTGTGGCAGGAGATGAGGTGAGGGTGGGCAGTTGAGAGGGGGTGTCCGACAGCTATATGCAGATCCTTATTGAGCATGATTATAACTTTATATAGGCACATGACTAAAAGAGTTCTGAGAAACTGTATTACTGTGTTCTTGGTTTGTATTATGCTTTAAACGGTATATGCTTACAGAGCTTTTAGCAGGCAGTTTTTAATTGGATACCTGTAGCCTCCGTCCAAGCCTTACTCTTTTCTAATGGGCTTAAAAAAATAGTTGATCATCTCTAAAAATAAATACACTAGAGCTGTGTGGCATAAAGCTGAAATGCAGTATTTAAGGAACCATGGAGGGATCTCAAATTCAGAGTTCTACTGACTGCAGCACTTAGCTGGTGGTAGGTTCCAAGTACTGGAATGTCAGTATTAAACAGACAGTAAGTTAGGCTGATTCCCATTAGAGAAATGGACTTAGTTTGAGAACTGGTAGTGTCAGTGTCTGAGTTGGTCTGGGCTGGCTCAGCCTTAATCACTGCACGCCACAGAAAGGGAGATGCTTTAGTAAGTCCAATATTTAGTGGAACAGAATCATGCTGGTCAAGTAGAATTGGGAAACACTAGATCTCAGATTAATAGCTGTATTTCATCCCAAGTGTAGGACTTGTGTTTCTTCATTCAGGTTGAGAATCAACTAAAACATCTCAGGCTAATCTTTACTGTGTCAGTAAGTTCTGTGAAGCAAAAATCGTTATCTCGTTCATTCAGCCTGATAGTGAAGATAGTTCTACACCCTGAATGTAGATAATGATGTTAGGGCATGAATGGGTAGGAGAGGTGTTATGCTGTTAGTTGAATAGGTCAAGCTGAAGCACAGTGATTGAGAAGAGACCTTGAAGAGGCTGTGTTTCCACTTTGGTACTCTGGAAATATGTCTGAATTTGGATCAATTAAAGCAAGTTAGGAACTTGGCTATACTGCAGTTAAACCTCTTGACCACTCTTGTGACGTTTAATTTAGTCTCTTAGAATGAGCTATACTCTATTGGTAGATTAATTCGGATCGTGCTCAGGTGTGTACTACATGATCATGTAATTTGTCACAATAAGTGGATGTTGTCTGGTCTAGAGTCTGTAGCCAAGAACAGTGGAATTAAGAGCCCATCATCTATTCCTCTGTTCAAGGTCACAGTTGATGGAGCTACAATTTGCATGTTTATTGGGTACTAGAACTTTCTCTGTTAGATAGAAAAGCACCTGAGTTGTCCTGATACAGAGACTTCACTGCCACAGAAGCCCGTACTAGCCCCATGCCCAGTGGACTTGTTTTCAAAACTCTAGTTGCAAGAAGCTTCTGCTGATCTTGTATAAACTTTGATTCTCTTTTGGAATGAATGGCATCTACTGAAGTTTACAGGTGTGTATTGAAGTATTTACCGATAAAGTGAAGTGTTAGCTGAATGGGTCTCAATTTTGCTGAGGGGCAGTTGCAGGAGGGAGTAAATGTCTTTCTGCACGTGTGTACATTTGGCTTGTATTGCATTACTGAAACTTGAGTATGTTGAGATCAGCAGTTACTGAGCTGAATAGCTAGCTCTTCATTAGTAAGCTGAATCGAAAACAAACAATTCTGGGGCGTTCTTGGGCACAGTCCTGACACACCATGCACCTAGGTATCTCTGTTACGTACCCGATTTATGATTTCGTGAGTAGCTTTACAGAAGCTGTAACAAGCCATGATCAGCCAGATTGGAACAGACTAAAACTGTGTTTGTGAAACCATCATGGGAGTTGTTGCTTAAGGGGTTTAGTCTGTTTTCTGGTCCTGGTGTCTATTGAAGGTCCTGGTGGTATGTATCAAAGGAATCTAATGACTCAGTGGTGCTGGTGGTAGTTTTCATCCTGCCTCCTTGAGGGCAGTCATTCTTCACTTGCAGTGCACTGAAAAGCAGTATAGGTTAATCCCTTAAGAAGCATGAGTGAAGCTGATACAGTTCCTTTGCTTGAAAAGCATTGCTCTGGGGCATAAAGCAGGTGCTCAGACTTGTCACAGTTACTGTTATATAAAATGCAGCTTGCATATGTACCAGGCTGGGGTGTGCTGCATAGGTAAATCTGATTTACTGCAGACCAGTTGAAACAGTGATACTCATTCACTGCCACCTCCTGTTAAGCTGAAATCGGAAGTGAATGGAAACAAAGCTAACACAAAAGGGTGAAATTAAGAAATAGCCATCTTTGAGGGCAGTCTATTCAGCAGCACAAAATGACTTAAGTTACATAAAAAGTCACTGCTTTGTACCTACTGTCATATGATTGAGTGCAAGTTATGTTTTGAGAGTTGGACATAGGGCTGGAGGGGGGTGGCATTGAAATCCCTGCCTTTGAGCGAAATGGCATGACATCTTGGGCAAGGAGAGATGGACTGATTATTTTAATACATCTTTCCTACCTGTTACTGGTAAATTCTAAGAAGCAAGATGCGTAAGTCAGCCTGTTTTTACAACCAACTTGATATGTGCTATGTAGACTTAATTCCATAATGTTGGTAGGGGTGGGTTGCATGAGAGTAATTGGTTCTTACCATAAGACTTGCTGATGCTATGTGTTGTAGTTCTGCCACTTAATAAAATTTTAATATCAAATTTACCAGTCTTGCTAAATCTGGAATAGTGTTGCTACTGATGATATACAGCCTATCACATTATTAGAACTAAGTTAAGCAATAAATGCTTAAATTAAAACTCCTTTCAGTTTGCATCAATAACACAACTTTGGAACCTCTTTAGGACTTGAATATTAAGAATTGTGTACTTCTTTACCTATGGAACAAAGAGAATCGGAAGACAGATCATAGCTCCATAATATACACTCTTGTCAGAGAAATATGCCAGTCTTGTATTTTCTTCTGGAGGGGACTTTAGATGTAGAGGCTTGAGTTAAACCTTCTACATTAGAAGGATAGTAAAGCACTCTTCCGTCTTTCTAGCTCCAAAATTTGGGCATTAACCCAGCAAACATTGGATTCAGCACCCTAACAATGGAATCTGACAAGTTCATCTGCATCAGGGAGAAAGTGGGAGAGCAGGCACAAGTAGTGATAATTGACATGAGCGATCCAACAACACCCATCAGACGTCCAATTTCTGCCGAAAGTGCCATCATGAATCCAGCCTCTAAAGTAATTGCACTAAAAGGTGAGTTACCCTTTGTTACTGCAGTATGAAACCTACTGTTTAGCTGTATTACTGCTTACATGCGCTCGTAAGCTTAAGATTTATGTAGATTTTCAAAGGACAGTGTATGTGAGGCTGAATATTCTTGCCTGAACTTGCATGCTGTATTTTTGGCAGTGGAGTTTTCAGTAATCTTTGGATGATTTGCCTCCAGGTAGGTGTGAGATGCTTGGGCCTGGCGCTGCAGCCTCCTATTCTCACTGACGACCAGGTCAACATATGCTATACTTTCCCTTTAAACAGGTCGTGTAAACATAATGGACACTTGTGAAGATGAATAGGAGTGTGAAGCAGTTCTTACTATCTGCTCTGTCCTGGCCCTTTCTTGTAGCTCTGAAGAGCTTACTAGATATCACCAAAATGTCATAAGGATGGCCAGTAACTGTGAAAGTCTGAATGTACAAGCATGTTAAGTTTGGCCATAGTGAGATCTTGCAGATAGAAGACCTCTGCTTACCTGTGGTGTTGATACTGCCTTTAAGTAGCACTGAGCTTGAAGAAATGATTTTTAATAAATTTCTGGCTCTTAAATGACCAAATTCTGCTGTTTAATCCCAATAACTGTTACTATGTACTTTTCTTCCTGCATCTTATCTAAACAGATGGTGAGTGAACTTTGTCATGACATTTCATGTTCGGTAGTACAGAGTGGTCTAATCTCATAAAAAGTACTGAACTTTAAGGTAGCCATTTGACAGTTCACTTCATAGCCAGGTGAGGGATCTCAATCCTCAGCTGGTATTAAAGTAAACATGTTCTCCATTGGCTTGTTGCTAACCGTTTGGCTGCTTTGACTATTGACTGTACCAAGTGAAGAAGTGTGCTCTTTGTGTATGTGTATACGTGATGGAAGTACAGTTGATAGACAAAACCAAGTTGCAATATTTTTATGAGAGACCTCTGCTAGCATGTCTTGTGTGCTATTAATTTCTGCCTAAGTGTGTTTTTTTTATTGTGAAAAATCATGGTGAAATTACTTAGGGGTCCAAGAAATAACTGTCCTCAGAACTGACACAAAACCTGTAACTTCTTGTCTTTGATCTCAGGCTTATATTGACATTAGGGGGAAACTAATGTGTTAATCACAAATTCAGCTGAAGTCAAACTTTCAGTTAAGATGCTTACACATCTTGCGAAGGACTGCCTTACTTGGCGTGTGGGTAATGGTAACAATGAAAAAATAATTTCAAATCTAGTAAGAGTTCACTGTCCTTGATCTTGGACCTGTTTAAACAAACCATACTGGCAAGGAAGTTGCCTTTTCTATACTAGCAGAGCTTCATCTAGCTCTTAAAAGGAAACTACATCATCTGGTTTTAAAACTAAGCTACTATCTAAATGGATCATCATTAGCTTTGAAGAACAGAGCTTTATTCTTGCCAAGGTTAAGACTTGCTCAAAAGGAGTATTGTTCTATCTGTGCAGAGTGAATAAGCTTGTCCTCTGAACAGATAAGGTTGAGTGAATGATGTCACATTGACATGCGAAGTTGTGTTGTCAGGTACTTCGAACTTAATCTCTTCTTCTGTGAGTAAGCTAATGACTGAGAGGTTGGGTAGAAGAGAGGATGAGTGGAGCTCATGATAACCAGCAGAACTACGGTGAACTGCACTGAAAACATGGTTCAAATCAGTCTGTCACTCCAGACTTTTCCCTGATGATTGACTGAGGCTTCAGTAGTCAAATCTGTTGCATATTGTGACACAGTGTGCCATGATTGGGAGTTGCTGATAATCTAAGGATTATTGAGCAATAAACATACCAACCCACCCTCAGAAAAAGAAATGAAATGTTTTTTGATTTAAACTGAAATACAGTATGCACAATTTCATTTCTGGATTGCATGTGGCATTCTCCTGGTGTACTGAGGTTTATGCTTTGGCCTTGTGTTTGTGATTTTCTTGCTTTGCTCTGTGCCGAGAGTACTCCCCTGTTGGTATAAGTGGAGAATGCAGCACTCGGGTGCTTCCATTCTTTCTAGAATGGAGAAACTTCATGCTCCAGTGAACTGAAATGTAAATTCTTGTGCCAGTGTTCAAAAACCAAATCTGCTTACTTGACGACACTTGTAGAGAATAGTCTTCAGTAGACTGATCAGTCTGGTAGCTTGATCAGAAGAACTTATGTAAGAGTGTAGCTTCTTCTCAGATCTTGACCTTAGAAAGTGTTCAAGTAGACTTAAGATTCAAACTTATGCTTGCCCTCACTATGACTTTTTAGCAGGTTTTGCTCTCTCAGGCCAAATAATGTTTTTTTTCCAGTTTAATTAGTTTAGAGTTCTGAAGTTTGATTGTGTTGCCAACACTTAAACTGTATTGCTGAATGACTTCTGTGGCCCCCAACATCAAGAGCTAGCTGCCTAATGAAGCTTCTAAAACCATTTCCAACTATAACACAGCAGTCAGATTTAGTCTAGAAAATAGATAAGCATGAGCTTTTAGCTCATTTTAGTATCTTATTGGTTCCTTCTGTATTCTTAAAACTAGGAAGGATATTCTCCTTTCGTCTCAGAAAGACTGACTGTGAGAGTGGTTTCTGTATGCACACGCTGGTATTCCTGTTGAGATGGTGACTAGAGCCCTTCCAGAACTACTTGTCTGCCTTCTGCATGGAAGGCAGCACACTGTGGAAGTTCCGAAATCAATTGCTTAATAGCATCAGTCCACTGCTGGACAAATTGTCCAATACAGTAAATATGCTGTTTGCAGCTATCAGTTTATAACTGACGTTAGGCCTGGGCTTATTGTATTTGTATAATACAGTAACTGCATGTAAAGAACAAGGTGGTCAGAAACAGGCTGCTTTTGGTCCCAGGAGAGCTAGCAAGCTGTCCTAGAAACTAGTTGATCAGGTTAATAGTTCTTTATGCGGCTAACCCAGGGAGCATAAACACTGCCTGTGGTAACTTTGAGGGCTTGTGTTGTCTCTTGGCACTGCATTAAACTAATACAGTCAATTTACTGTATAAATTATACTAAAATGTTATAGAATGGTCCAAGAAATGTATTAACTTGGGGTTAGTATCTCTTGAAAATGATTCCTCAGTGGCTAGCAGCCTTCATATATCAAAATTTTCCAGTAGAAGGAACATCTATCTACCAGTTTGACAGTCAGAAGTGTTACAAACAGGGAAAACACTTCTGAAAAGTGGATAGAAATAATGGCATTACAAGCCAATACTCTAGCAGTCTGAGTGGGTGTCTTGTGAACAGAAAACAATATTTCTAGACATGAGTAGTCTCATCTGCAGTGAATTAAAACATCACATTGGCTTCCTGAAAGGATTATAGTCCCATATTTTTTGTATGGATTGGTTCAATTAACATTAGTTTTAAGTCTGCCCTTACTAGAGTAAGGTTTCTGGTAGTTAAAAGGAATACTAAAGTAAGGATTAAACCTGCAGTATATTTACCTACATAATGCAGCGGTAACCTTAACTGGAACTAAAGCTCCAAACCTTTCTGTAATCTTTCTGAACTTTTGACTGTTGTCCTCAATAGGCACTTGTGTTACTGTTGCACAGAGCCCATCCATCTCCTAGTAAAGTGCACAGTTTGTTCAAAAGAAAAATGGCTGAAAACCACAGCCTCCATTCTATCTTGAGCTGTTGCAAGTGTTGCGCTGTTGGGCTCAGTCCAGGTCATCTACAGCTACTAGATTGACACAAACTGGAGTCATTCATTCTATTAATTATACCAAATGACACCTGGTAGACACCAATAACTTGGTATACCAGTGCTGCTACCTAAACTAGGGCTACAGAGCTTAGACTGTGTTTCAACTACAGCTTATAGTTAATTAAATTGTTAATACTTGTCAGATGTTGCATTGTCCTTGTAAGTGTCCATAAGAAGTAGACCTTTTTTTCTTCAGAGATGGTAGAAGTGTTGGGGTTAGAGAAAGGATTCTGTTTAATAAGGGTTGAGTATCAGAGGAGACTCAGGTGTGACAGGAAACTAACCCTTTCTGTAATATCACTGGAATAGTGGGTTAAACAGGGTGCTTGTAAATATGCAGACTATAGGATGGCCGTTGTGATAATCTATCTATGATGTTTTGTCATACTAGCTGGGAAAACGCTTCAGATCTTTAACATTGAGATGAAAAGTAAAATGAAAGCCCACACAATGGCAGAGGAAGTGATCTTCTGGAAATGGATATTTGTGAATACAGTTGCATTGGTAACGGAGACAGCAGTCTACCACTGGAGCATGGAGGGAGAATCACAACCCCAAAAGATGTTTGACAGGCATGCTAGTCTTGCAGGCTGCCAAATCATCAATTACAGAACAGATGAACACCAAAAATGGCTGCTACTGATAGGAATTTCAGCACAGGTAAGTTACCTGGAAATAATAGCATGCTATGAAAACAGTTGGGAGAGCCCTGTTCCTGCTTCACTTAATAGCTGCTATAGTTTCTTAACTTTGGTTTCTATAGATCAAAAATTAGAAGATACCTCTTTTGTGTAGAAATAATCTGAGCTTTATTGCAATTAAAGTGTTGGAGGAGGGGGTGAGTGGCATTGGCTGCTTTTTAGTTTACTGTCCCAAAGGTATTGCTATAAACATCTGAAATCTTATCTCTAAAAGCTGACCTTTCTTTTTTCCAGCAAAATCGTGTGGTTGGTGCAATGCAGCTGTATTCAGTTGATAGAAAAGTCTCCCAACCTATAGAGGGCCATGCAGCAGCTTTTGCAGAGTTCAAAATAGAGGGAAATGCCAAACCTTCTACCCTCTTCTGTTTTGCTGTGAGGAGTCCTGCAGGGGGCAAGGTAAAGTCTGCTGCTGTTTTCCTGTTCTGCTGTAGCAAAACTCTGTACTAATAGAGCTTCAGTGATCACAGTTTAGTGCATGCGCTCTGAATGGTTTGGGAACCATGTGTGCAGCATTATTTGGTCAGCATCAAAATACTTTCTTTCAATAGGATAGAAACTGCAAAAAGTCTTGAGTTGCTTCGGTGAAACTTGAACATAAGAACAAACGTAGATGCAATGAGAACAGAGTTCAGGGTGTTAAGCTTATCCTTTAACCCATGTGATTTTTTGTGTGTATGAAGCTAAGTCATTTAAGCAGCCTTTTGTTTCTTGAATTTAGTACAGAGAGACTAGATAAGTCTCAATGCTGTAGGTAGGTTGTTTGCATCAAACTGACAAGGGACTTCAATAGCAGTTGAATATGCTACAACTGCAGAGCAGTCTGTAAAGAGCTGAGGTAACACTAAAATGTTGTGAGCTTTTTAGTCTTGTCCTTAAATTATTGATGAAGCAACAAGTCTCACTCAATATCTTCGACAAGTTGTCTTGAATAGAAACATATTCTGTAGTCTGCTTCCATAGAAAGTGTGTGGGGTTTTTTTTCTCTTGTTAATCTTTTCCTCATTTTTACTTTATCAAGTTCTAGAAGACGTTTTCCCTCTAATAGTCTGGGGAGCTGTGCTCCAAATATTTGTGTTGGTTCAGGACTGGGCAGGTATTCGTCAGCCAAGTATGACAAGTCGACTTCAGTAGCATATCTGAAGAGAGAAACTTCTTTCATGCGGCTGTACTTGCAGGAAATCTTGTGACATGTACTTTTTTCTTCCTAGCTACACATAATTGAAGTAGGTCAGCCAGCTACTGGAAATCAGCCATTTGTTAAGAAAGCTGTTGATGTGTTTTTCCCACCTGAGGCACAGACAGACTTTCCTGTGGCAATGCAGGTAAATATTTGACCCCCAAACTTTATAGCCTAGTAAGTAGTTGCCATCTCTGTTGTAAAGAATGATTTCTACTGGTGCTTAGCTGTCGTTCCTCCTAGTTCTGGGAGGGGTGTTAATAGATTTATGGGAGGTAGCCTGGACATTAAAACAGTAACTCAAACGAATATATAGGCTGTTCCCGTATTTGTCCAGGTATGTCAACTTAGGGTTTTATTAAAAAACAAAACAACCAAACCAAACAACGCCCCCCCCAGCAATTCCCTGCCAAGAAAACTCATAATCATCAACAAAAAAAACAGATCCATGAAAGCCCTGAATAGTGTCCTCCAGTAGAATGCCTCTAACATTGCTTTGGCTATTGAACTTCCTACTGATGTTCAGGTTTATAGATAAAAATGTTACGAGGCTTGATGTAGCTTCACACAAAAGTGGCATTTCATCTACAGTAGATCTTGCTAAGAGACAAATGGAGTTGGGGAGTCCTATATCAGCATACCTCCTGTCACAGAGAAGGTGACTTGGGAAACTGGTGGGAAGTTCTTTAGGAAAGAATGTATCTGGTTGCCTTGACAGACCAAATGTCACTCACCATGTCTGTAGGGCTAGACATTGTGTAATACAAGCAAACTATCTCAGAGCATGCAGCTGCTGACCAGTCTAATAGACCAGCTTCACAAATGAATCAAGAGATGTCTTAAACTAAACAAAGCTGTCTACATGGCAGGACTCATGTGGCTCTGTACTTCAGCTTGAGGCTTAATTAACAAAACATCTGAAGACTTGTTCCAAAATGGAATTCCTTCTTTGACTGAAGACCATTTTGGCTTGAGAGCCTCCCCAGTTTAAGTGACTTGGCAGGTAAACTGGGATACTCTATGGCTTGGTTTAGGTTCTGCTGGTGCTTTGGGTAGGCCTTGTTGGAAGTGCGATTATCTCATTAATATTTCTGAAAATAAACTTGTACTGACATATCTAGTCTATAATGCTAATTATGCCCCAGCTTTCTTCCTTAGCCTGGCTCATTAGGATGAGGAGTATGTCCTTTGCTGCAGGTATATTTTAATTTGCCTTCAATCTCTCTATGCAGTGGAGCTATGTCTCCAAATGGCTAACAAAGCTATTCATTGCTTTGAGTCTGTAAGGAAGAAGCCTGAAGCTATATTTGTTCTTAGTGTCAGTGCAAAGGCATGTCACTGCTGTACTGTCTTGTGACTAGGCTAAAGGCAGCTGTCTTAACTGTTACAGTCTTAGTCTTGACTGATAAAAACTCATCTTTTTGCAGATTGGAATTAAGCATGGTGTTATCTACCTGATCACAAAGTATGGATATATTCACATGTATGACTTGGAGTCTGGAGTGTGCATCTACATGAACCGTATTAGTGCTGATACTATCTTTGTCACAGCTCCTCATGAACCTACCTCAGGCATTATTGGTGTGAACAAAAAAGGACAGGTAACAAATCCAGCATTCTGGTGTTGAGCCTCCTAAAGCTCAGATGGAATGTAACGAACCTAATGAGTGGTTTGATGCAACTGTTGTCATGGAAGGGAGCAAGTAGCAATTTTAGTCAGTTTTTACCTCTCCTAGTACAGAACTGTTTGGGGAAGAACTTGTTTTGTTAATAATCTACTACTGCACTGATGGGCTGCAGTTTGGTTGCTATATTTCATAGTTGTGGAAAGGACAGTACTCTATGCCTTTTGTCATTTCCAGGTGCTTTCTGTATGTGTTGAGGAAGACAACATAGTGAACTACGCTACAAATGTTCTGCAGAATCCTGACTTGGGACTGCGTATGGCTATACGTAGTAATCTAGCTGGGGCAGAGGAATTATTTGCCAGAAAGTTCAACACACTGTTTGCTCAAGGAAGCTATGCAGATGCTGCTAAAGTAGCTGCATCTGCACCAAAGGTAAGTAATTCCAAAGGTAAAGCTTAGAAGTCATGGGGATTTGCCTTAGCTTAGTGGACTTGCTTAGCTAACTTGCATTTCAGTACTTGACAGTCAAAAACTGAAGTGCTGAAATGCTAGCCTTAGTTCTCTGCAGGTGGGTGGTGGTTCTGACTAACTCACTCTTGTATCCCATAAAGGAGTATCTGCTATATTTTCCAGCCATAGATAGGACTTGCTGTGGCCACTGGCTTCTTGCTAGAATGTCATTGGTCTGAAGATCTCCACCCTGAAGGCTTAAGAGTAGATACTTCAGTGTATAGCTTAACACCTGTTTTTTGACTGATACTATTCAGCCTTCATCAATTAAAATTTGCTTCTGTCTTGTGCCTCTTCAGGGAATTCTACGTACCGGTGATACAATCAGGAAGTTCCAGAGTGTACCAGCTCAGCCTGGGCAGGCCTCTCCTCTGCTGCAGTACTTTGGAATATTGCTTGACCAGGGACAGCTGAACAAGTTTGAGTCTCTGGAGCTCTGCCGCCCTGTCCTACAGCAGGGCCGCAAGCAGCTTCTGGAGAAGTGGCTGAAGGAAGACAAGGTAGGCTCGATCATGACACTGGCTTAATTCTGTTGTCTTGTAACAACGGAGTGTGAACAATATTTTTATTGATCCTACGTCTCTGAATTCTTTTGCTTGACAAAATACTGCTTCTGACTTCAGCTGGAGTGCTCAGAGGAGCTGGGAGACTTGGTGAAGACAGCTGACCCAACCCTTGCACTCAGTGTCTATCTTCGTGCTAATGTGCCAAACAAAGTGATTCAGTGCTTTGCTGAAACTGGTCAGTTCCAGAAAATAGTGCTGTATGCTAAAAAGGTAAAGTTGTTTATCACAACCTGCTAGACTCTATCTTGTTTAATGTGTACATTCTCAAGCTATCTTCCATGAGATAAGTTTGATTCCTGTCATTTAAGATTGATAAGTAGGTAAGATTGAGAAACAGTGTTTTCTTCATTGTTACAGTGCAAATTATAGTGTATAACTAAGGTCTGAGCAGTCTGCAAAATAATTCAGAACATCCAGAATTTTGAGCTACTAAATTAATGGACTGGCTCAAGCTTATTCTAGAGAATAAAGAGAAGATTGTTCCTAAATTTACAAGACTTATTGTTTGGATACATTTCAAAACAATTTGCCTGAAGTCCACTTGTAAGTTTAGGACCTTATCTGACAGATACTACCTAAAGATTGTTGAAAGATTTATCCCTAGCAGTTTTCTTAATTAACAATAGAAATTCCCTGGCACAAGTTCAGTTAAAGTAGGTGAATACTGAATTTCTGTGTCAACAGACAAGCAGCGCTTTTGTCTGGGAATTTCTGGAAGATGGGGGATGGGCTTAGCAACCTCACAGCAGTACATAGTGCCTATGCTAAGGAATTTGAAGGCTTAAAAGATGTGTAAAGGTTCCTAGTTATGCATGACTGTTTCCAAAATCTCTAGGTTGGCTATACCCCAGACTGGATCTTCTTACTGAGAAGTGTGATGAGAGTCAGTCCAGAGCAAGGCCTGCAGTTCTCTCAGATGCTGGTACAGGATGAGGAGCCACTGGCTAACATTAACCAGGTGATGCCTACAACAAGAGTACTGGTCTCTTTCTAGACAGAGGTAATAGCATAGTTTTGGGGACTGGTAAGGCCAGTTCAGGTCTTAATTGACTTGGCTAGAAAAGTTACTAAACTAGTCAAGTTTGGTTGCCATTAAGTCTTTAGAGGCAAGTGTGTTCTTAAGTTCTTGTGGAAGCTTTCTGGCTTACTGCTGTAATATTGGTAGTGGATCTGCCACAGTCTTAGTGTAAGCAATAGAGTGCTACTGTCTTACTGTTGGCTTTAACGGAGCTTACATTAACTCTTCCCATGCTGAGAATTTACAGGAAGATGAACAAATACACCTAAGTTTAGTGCTGGCTGCCAGTGGCCACTTCTAGTTAAATGGGTAGAGAAATAAGGCAACAATTTGCATCAAATAATTGCAGCTACTTAGAAATTTTCTAAGTCTTAGATTTTCTTTAGCAAGTATCCCAACAAGAAAGAAGGAATGGGATTTGCATGCTGTGTTAAAACTAAACAGAGTGGGTGGAAAATCTGGCATAATGGCTCAAAGTAATGTGCTGCTTACATTCTAGAGAAAAAGACGACAGAGTGTGAAACTTGTCTATTACCAGGGTGGTAATCCTCTGAAAACAAAGGGAATATAGCATGCCAGGTGCTGTGAGCTCCTGTTCTAGCTTTCTAGCCAGACCTTTTAACATATACAGAAAAATGTGCATGTGTGTATCTAGACCCCCTTTTCTAACTTGACCAATCTCAACAGATTGTGGATGTGTTCATGGAGAACAGTCTTATTCAGCAGTGCACATCCTTTCTGTTGGATGCCCTGAAAAATAACCGCCCTGCAGAAGGCCACCTTCAGACTCGTCTCCTGGAAATGAATTTGATTCATGCCCCTCAGGTAAGACCTCTTAACCTAGTTCCTCCAAAAAGTGAAGGAGAGACAGTAGTAGGCTTGCACAGTAATGTGATGTCTAATACTGACTTATAAGTAATTTAGCAATATCAAAGACTACTAATGAGTCATGGCTGTGACTTTTCAACAACTTTTAGGCTGAGCTGCTATGGTTCTCTGACAGTCTGAATATGAAATGTAACCTCCTAGGTTGCAGATGCCATTCTTGGAAACCAAATGTTTACACACTATGATCGTGCTCATATTGCCCAGTTATGTGAAAAAGCAGGTTTGCTCCAGCGAGCTTTGGAACACTACACTGATCTCTATGATATTAAACGTGCTGTCGTTCATACTCATCTCTTGAATCCTGAGGTAAGTCTCTTGTACAGGGTAAGAAAATGAAAGCTTAAGTAAAATGAATACCCTTTAGCACTTGTGTAGCTACCAAAATCCCTGCAGCCACTGAGATGCTTTGCAGGTACTGAAGTAGCACATGTAGCTATGTTTCAAAAAAATTGTCCAATTAATGATTAAACTGTAATCTGTATTTTCAGTCGCTTAAATCTGACCTAGTTTCCTGGGTGGGTGTTTCAAACCTTACTTCAAAACTGCATGTTTTGTAGTTGTAAAGGTGGTGAGTGTGTTTCTTATTAAGTCTTTGGTCTTAATGCATGGAAGACTGCTTTAGTAGCTGGGGTAGAAACTGGCTAGTGGTCACATTTTAGAAATCAGTCATCCTATATAAGTTACTGAGAAAAATTTGTTTCTCTCTGCAGTGGCTTGTGAACTTCTTTGGCTCTCTCTCAGTTGAAGACTCTGTGGAGTGTTTACGTGCCATGCTGTCAGCCAACATTAGGCAAAACCTACAACTCTGCGTGCAAGTTGCTTCTAAATACCATGAGCAGCTTGGTACCCAGTCTCTTGTGGAGCTTTTTGAATCTTTCAAAAGCTATGAAGGTACAGTATTAGAGAGAAGCAGCTTACTTGGAAGCCCTACTTGATTGAAACTAATAGTAACGATTGTAGCTTTTATGGGAGAGGTGCTTGTCACATGGCTGGACCTTAGGATGCATTTATCAAAGTGAGCTTATCACAGTGAGTTCTGGGGGTAGCTTTCTTCTAGACAGCTCAACCCTGCTGAGAGTCGCTTTCATTCAACTGCAGGAAAAATCAGAAGGACTTCCCCCCACACACACCTTTCAGGCTTCATCTTCCTTTCTGATCTTTGCTCAAGAGGGTTAAGAAACTAAGTTACAAGCTGAAGCCTGTACAGTCTGTTGCTTCACATACCCTTTTAACTGTGCTAAAAACATGTGACTCTTCCTAGGACTGTTCTATTTCTTGGGTTCCATTGTAAACTTCAGCCAGGATCCTGATGTTCACTTCAAGTACATCCAGGCAGCTTGCAAGACTGGTCAGATAAAGGAAGTGGAAAGAATCTGCCGTGAAAGTAACTGCTATAACCCAGAACGGGTGAAGAACTTTCTGAAGGTAATTATTCTGTCCAATGGATTGAGCAGTCCTCTGTATGTTTTGCTTAGCAGCAGATAACGGAGGGAAATACCAGCTCAAGGCTATGAGTAGTCTACTGTGTAGCTGCAATAGGAATATGATGCTATTCCAGGCATATAATAGGTCCTTCTAGGCTACCTCTGGGAAAACAAACCAGTCTTTTTAAAACTAGCTCGTATGATATAACTTGTACCAAACTCATGAATTTATTGTCGCCTAACAGTGGGTGAATCCAGGCTGGCAGAAGGAAAGGCTGTGCTGAAGTATTCAGCAGAAGCTTTATCAAGGATATTGGCTAGACAAAGCTTTCTAAAACTAGAGTCAACCTGTACTACAACATTTCACATGCTTTGTGACTGGTAAAATAGGATTTTAATGCCACTTCATTTTGTGGTGTTGAGTTCTTGCCCCAGCAACAGTCTCCTGAATTGATAGGTAAATTGATTATCATTGTGAAGCTAGAGATGTAGGCCTAATGTGGCACTTCATGAAGAGCCTAAACTTAAAACTCAACTGATACACTGGCTGCATGGTATTCATAGTGGATGACTTGCTTTTGAAGTCAGTTGCCTGCTTGTCAGTCTTAAATTGGAATGTGTTATGACTTCTAGCGCTAAAGGAACTTGGTCAGATTTTCCTGCTTTGAAAATGCTTCAGCAAATGGTGGTTGCTTACCTACTCTTCCCCCCCAATACAGGAGGCAAAGCTTACAGACCAGCTTCCTCTGATCATTGTCTGTGATCGATTTGACTTTGTTCATGACCTGGTGCTCTACTTATATCGCAATAACCTGCAGAAGTATATAGAGATTTATGTACAGAAGGTAAGGAAAATCCAGTTTTAAGTTCTTGCTGTTTCCTTTATTAGAAGGAACTTAACATTTTAGTAGACTAAAGCAAAATCTGCAACATCTTTTAGCTACTAGCTACTGCTAGTGCACAGGCTCTCCAATAAGCCTTTTGTCCATTACAAACTTAAGTGTAGTTTTTCCTGGAATGTGTATACAAATGTGTTATAATGTAAAATTCACTGCTCTAAAGCACAGCTTAAGTTAACTAGAGCTTCCCCATGTGGAAGACTGGGGGTCACTTATTAGTAATGGTAATAACTAATTTGTATGATGGTGGCTTATTCTAGGTGAATCCTAGCCGTATACCAGCAGTGGTTGGAGGGCTTCTTGATGTGGATTGTTCTGAAGATGTCATTAAGAACTTGATCATGGTGGTTAGAGGCCAGTTCTCAACAGATGAGCTGGTGGCTGAAGTGGAAAAAAGAAATCGGTAATGAAAATGCATCTGTGTATACCAGTCCTAGGCTTTCCTGACTCTGGTGTACACCCAAATGGAATTAGATGCAATTTTGTTGAATGATACAATCCTAATATTGTTTTAAGTTTCTTTATAGAAAAGCAGCTTAGATTTTCTAGTCAGTCTCTTGATATTTGAGCCATATAAGAATACCTGACAGCACTGCATGACAAATAACATGGCTTTTGAACACTTCCTGTACAGCCAACCATGGGATGTACCTTTGAAGTAAATCACAGCTTGTGTAACTAGTTTTTAGTTACCTGTAAAATGAACAAATGGCTTTAAGCATGAAGAGCTGGCTAATAGAAAAGGAATTGAAAGGTAACATTCCAAAAGCATTGGCATCTGCAACCTTCCCTGATGTTAAAATGCAGATTTGGCCTCCACTCATTTAAGACTCACTAGAAATAACTGGTTGGGCTCTGTCTGCTTTGAAGTCTGACCAGCAGAATTGTTTGAAGTGAATGCTAGGTATTAATGGGTAGCGGTCAAGCATACCTCCGTTTGAATTAGAAACCTAAAATGTTTGCTTTTTCAAAGGCTTAAGTTGCTGTTGCCATGGCTCGAATCAAGGATTCATGAAGGCTGTGAAGAACCTGCGACTCATAATGCCTTGGCCAAAATCTACATTGACAGTAACAATAATCCGGAGCGCTTCCTTCGTGAGAATCCTTACTATGACAGCCGTGTAGTTGGCAAATACTGTGAAAAGAGAGACCCTCATCTGGCCTGCGTTGCTTATGAGAGGGGACAGTGTGATCTGGAACTCATAAAGGTTAGCAAAACTGCATTTATCAACATGCTAGAACACCTTGCTGCCTGAAGTGGAAGCCTAGCTGGCTATTTGTCTAACACTTGCAGAATCCTGTCTTGGAGTCTCACTCAGGAGTTGAGGTAGGCAGGATTCATCTGTGTGGAGACAGTAATTTTTCTGTTGACAAGAGCTCTTATGCTATATGCCTGAAATAAAATTGTACAGCACTGCAATTGTAAGGTACCATTTTTGGCTTTCATCTACTGATTCTGTTCAGAATTAAATTATTTGGCCCAGATAATGAATATACCTTTGTTAATACGACTTCTTTGAACCTTGAGCACTTGATCAGCAGATGGGACAGGCTGTCACCTAGCCTGACTACAGTAGGAGGAAAAGCTTCCCTGAAACTAGAATGAGACTTGTAATTTTCCATTATTGTGGTTGACCTTCAGAGTTGCTCCAAAACTTAACTAGAAATGAGGGAAATAAATGCTGACCATCAAACTACAAGGACTTACTCTGATAGCATTCCTCTCCTATCTTAAGCTTGTAGATTCCTAGAACCTCCCTCAGAAGTTCAAGGGCAAGTGAAATTCCCAGGGTTCTCCAAACACATCTTGGTCTTAAACTGAACACCAGAGCTTAATGCCAGATTGTAATGCTTGTGGCTGCTGAGAAAGAAAACATTTTCCTCCTACCTGTGCTTCTGCATTAGTATATGCAAAGAATGTCAGCTGTGTAGGGGTAAGAACTAGCTTGTTTTGCCCTTCTGAAAGGAAGTAAACACTTCCCTGGCAAGAACTACCCTGTGAGTGTTAGAATGGTGGTAACCTAAGCTCACTGCTGAAAGTGGGTGACTTACCAGTCTGAAACAGCTATTTTTTGAAGTAATACCTCCTCCGTAGCTAGGGGGTGGGGGTGGGGAAAGAGGAAGAAGAAGGCTGGCTGCATTTGGCTGTTATTTTGGGATATGAAGGTGGCTCTGAACTGTTTTGCTAGGAAACTTCTGCTAGGATAAGCTTCAACATTCTGGTTGACTATAAAAACCTGTCAGTACCAGTTTATTTCTTGAACTGATGTTCTGAGTGGGTATTTCTGGTTCTGGAGGGAAAAAAAATTTCCTCTAAGAATTATTCTTGAGATGTTGTTGCCTCCTAGAAGAGGGCTCAGCTCCTGCAGCTAGATGTACAACATAAGTAAAATTATGCTACTACTAATTTGCTTACAGTAAAGTACTTGAGATTCCAAGAGCTAATTTAGATACTAACAAAACATGACCTGTTAGTGGAAGATGGAATAGACCTTCAGGTTTCTACTCTTCTAGTTGGAAATGGAAGCTAGTGGTACTAATAGGTTCATAACTCATCCTTGCTGCACTTCTGTAGGAGAGTTCACATTTATTCTGTACCCTTAACACCTTAACGGGCGAATCAAAGCCACTTGCTACTTTGCACACTTCTAGTGTAAAGCTAATGATGCCAGATAGTATACCTATTTCTAGCTTTAAACACCAGCACCATTCCGAAGTTCACTACTTAACATTGCCCAGGCTAGTGGCTCCCTTTTCTAGATTTAAAACTTAAGTTCTTCAGGCTTCTGCAGGTCTTCACTTCAAACAGAAGCAAATAGTTACTGTGAAGCCACTGTCACAGTATTTGTGTCGGTCAAAACCAAGAGAAGCTATAGAAATTCTGCTGGAGACCTTCTCCATGAACCTTCCAGATCAGAGGTTGGGTAAGAACCTGTCTGTGGCATTTAGCATTGGTCAGCAATTAGTTTTAGTCAGTCTTCTAGATTGTCTGATTCATAGCTAGCTAAACCTGTCTTGTGGTAGTGACCCTTAACATTAATGCCAATATTTGTAACTTCTTTAGGTCTGCAATGAGAACTCACTGTTTAAAAGTGAGGCTCGCTATCTGGTACGCAGGAAGGACCCTGAGCTCTGGGCAAATGTTCTGGAAGAAAACAACCCATTCAGGCGGCAGCTTATTGACCAGGTACAGTGCAAAAGCTAAACTGTCAGTATGAAGAAACCTCAGGATGTCTCAAGTATTGTGGAGCTGTCTTCCCCTACAAGATCTCTTGAGGCCTTACCTCAACCATACAGAAATTTACTAGGGTTTGAGTGGCAGGTATTAATTCTGACCTTCATGGTCAGAGAATTTAGTTACCAGTAAGATATTATTTCTGTCCTGTGGAGTGACATACCTCTGGTGAATTTGCTCCCTATACAGACTCAAAGTGTGAATTTAATAGTTACTTCTATACTGGATAAAGCTCTTTCTTGCTGTCTTGACAAAATGCTCTGAGTTCTGAAGCCTTAGTCTGTGGTTCACTGGAATAGGTTGGCAAATAGTTTATTTGGGGAAAACTCTTAATACTTCTCTGCCTTCAAATCTAGGTTGTCCAAACAGCTTTATCAGAGACACAGGATCCAGAGGAGGTTTCTGTAACTGTGAAGGCTTTCATGACTGCTGACCTGCCTAATGAATTGATTGAGCTACTGGAAAAAATTGTCTTGGATAATTCCGTATTCAGTGAACACAGGTAAGAGGAGAGCGTCCACAAGGTTAGCCTATTCAGTGCCTTTGTCTAGGCTGTGAAGTGACCCAAGTTATTTGTGGGCCTCTTGGTTGCAGGACTTAAGCATTTTTACATGTGTACAGTGAGGTGAAAACGCAGAATTTGAAGTACTCCGTGCTTTAAGAACAGAGCTAGTTCACACTATGCAGTTTGCAGTGATGTGTTGTGAGAGGACAACACTGATTTATAAGCAGTTTCTTTTTGAAGGCAAATGCTAGTGCATCTCAATCTGGGGTTGAAAGGTTGTTGCTAGTGCCAGAAAACGGGTGTATTTTTTTGCATGTACAATACATGTCACTTAAGCAGGTGTTACCTTGCACTACTTATAGCCTGTGCCTTCTGTTAACCAAAGGAATCTCCAGAATTTGCTGATCCTGACTGCCATTAAGGCTGACCGCACTCGTGTGATGGAATACATCAATCGGCTGGATAACTATGATGCCCCAGATATTGCAAACATTGCCATCAGTAATGAGCTATATGAAGAAGCCTTTGCTATATTCAGAAAATTTGATGTTAATACTTCAGCAGTTCAGGTGAGATGCGATTCCTTTACGAAGGTATAGAATGATAGCAATAGAGAGAATGGGAAGTGTACTGTTACATTGATTCTCAAGGAGTGATTGTCACTGAAATCGTTGAGACTTAAGAGTACAGTTCCTGTATGATGCCAAGTTGCAGGGAGAAGTGGGATTATGTGCAAAAAAGTGCAAAACAAAGTAAAAATAATGACTGGAGAGGCTCACCTGGTCAAAGTAATCAAAGAGTTGGTGTTGGCACTAGGCACTATACACTTGGGGTGTGTGTGCTGCATTTGACTCGGTGGCTGCCTTGGAGACATACTTGAAAGGTGCAGAAGTGAATGCTACTAGATGTTGTCTTTAGGCCAGCCTTACTGACTTGTGTAAGGCAGAGAAGGAACAGTAGCAACAAGAGTCTTACTCTCACTGCCTCTAATTCACTGGACAGAAATGACTGTTCTAAAAGCAGTTATCTTGATTGTTTACACAGAACAGCATATACACTTGAAGGAAGGGTTCTGTTATATTAAAATTTAATTTTTTTAACTTGCAACTTCAATTTCAAACAGGTGCTGATTGAGCACATTGGCAACTTAGACCGTGCTTATGAATTTGCAGAGAGATGTAACGAACCAGCAGTATGGAGCCAGCTAGCCAGAGCACAGCTCCAGAAGGACTTGGTGAAAGAAGCCATTGACTCCTATATAAAGGCAGATGATCCATCTGCCTACATGGAAGTTGTTCAAGCAGCTAATAGAAATGGTAAGGCAAAGCATCCCTGAACTTATGATTGCTTGAGTGTGAGCTATGTTCTTGCATCTACATCAGGCAGCAGGGATTCTTAAGACTTAGGAATTCTGTTTCAGAGGAAATGGGAGCAGTCAGTACGTGGCACGGATGAGTCATTTAAATTCCTGTCAACATGCTTGTCTGTGTTGCTATACCAAAGATAGACCTTCCTGTGGAGAGAAATTGGGCTGTTATAATCTAAAATATAGCCAAGTATCATGTATCTATATAGCTGTATATGGCAGAATTGCTTGCCAACTGGATTGTAGAATAGTTGCAAGAAGTTAAACCTTATGTGAAGGTGACTTGGTGTTTAGCAGGGAATTCTGTAACTAATGTGAACAATTTTTGGTATTATGGTGGAGGAGACCCTTGATACTACTGGTGAAAGCTTCCTAAGGTGGGCAAGGTGAAGCAATACAGAACGATTAAACAGAAGATCTTAAATATCTCTTCTCTCTTCAAGATAACTGGGAGGACCTAGTCAAGTTCTTACAGATGGCCAGGAAGAAAGCTAGAGAGTCTTATGTAGAGACAGAACTTATTTTTGCTTTGGCAAAAACTAATCGTCTGTCAGAGCTGGAGGAGTTTATTAGTGGCCCTAATAATGCCCATATACAACAGGTATGTCTTGATCCACATACATACAACATGTATGACTTGCTGCTTATCTGACTCCTGATTCTTGCTGTTACCCTTGTTTACCTTGGACTCTTAAACCAGGTTGGTGATCGCTGTTATGAAGAGGGGATGTATGAAGCAGCAAAGCTACTTTATAACAACGTATCCAACTTTGCTCGCCTGGCATCTACCTTGGTGCACCTTGGAGAGTATCAGGCAGCAGTGGACAGTGGCCGCAAAGCCAACAGCACAAGGACTTGGAAGGAGGTAACTTGTTTTTTAATAGTCTGCAGAATGTGCTATACTGTTGCTTCTGAGCTGTAGCTTTATTTCTGATAGTAGCTTGCTAACTGTTTCTGGTTATAGGGTATGTCTACAGATTTACAAGCTGTCATCTTGGCCGAGATAACAAAGCTGAGATTCAAAAGTGTAAAATGAATGGCAGAGATTATAAATCCAGAAACATCTGTTTACAATTGTACATAAGCCTCAAATTTTGTAAAGCTTTGCTAATTAACTTTCCCTTTAATATAAGGAGATTAAGCACTGCAGTATTCTTGCATTAACTGTTTGCTAACTCATTACAGGTCTGCTTCGCCTGTGTGGATGGAAAAGAATTCCGCTTGGCACAGATCTGTGGTTTACACATAGTCATCCATGCTGATGAACTTGAAGAGCTGATCAGTTACTATCAGGTTAGATTACTGTTAATATCCTAGAAGACTTCAAACAGAACTTGCGTATCTGCTAGTAAAGTGGTTACAGATAAAACCCAATACCCTCTGGGGACTGATACTTAAATTTATTCTTCCTCCCATCTCCATGTCCTAATAGCTTTCATGCATTTTTTCTGTAGTGAATGGAAGAGTGGTAGTTCTCCCTGGCTCTTCTTCTGCAATTCTGTTGTCTTATTGGAACCGTGTCTTACAAATCTAAGTGCTCTTATTTGGAGAGAAAAGCAAAGCATGTTGAGTTTCAGCAAATGTGTGTTTTAGTAAGCTTTAAGTGCCAGTTGGTTATGAATTTGCAATTAATCCTTTATTTTCCTAACTTCTAGGATCGTGGCTACTTTGAAGAACTGATTGCCCTTTTGGAAGCTGCTTTGGGCCTAGAGCGTGCTCACATGGGAATGTTTACTGAACTTGCCATCTTATACTCCAAATTCAAGCCTCAGAAAATGAGGGAGCATCTGGAGCTCTTCTGGTCTAGAGTTAATATTCCAAAGGTATACAGTAAGGTAGCTACACTGCAAGTGAAGGTGGAAAGCTGTCAGGGAATCAAAACTGACTGATTTTTTGTTTTATTAGGTACTCAGAGCTGCAGAACAGGCTCATCTCTGGGCAGAACTTGTATTTCTCTATGACAAGTATGAGGAGTATGATAATGCAATAATTACTATGATGAATCATCCCACTGATGCCTGGAAAGAAGGGCAGTTTAAAGACATAATTGCCAAGGTGAGTAGCTAGTTAACTGAATCCATGCTGAAAGTTTCTTTCAGAACAGAGGCAAAAACACACAACGGAGTTGCTGTTTAGATAATGAGTTTGCTTAAGCTACTCAATTTTCCTGCTGTACTTAAACCAACTTCCATTCATTTTAGCACAAGAATTAATCTAATCCTATACACTACATTTTCTGCTGTGCAGTACATCTGTTGAGTGGCAGCAGCTAGCACAATGTTTTCAGAGCCTGCTCAGGATCATAGGTCACAAGCAAGAGGCCTAACTTCCTTAATACCTTTGAGCTGACTGCTGTTTAAGTCTGAGGCTGTAACTGGTCTTGAAAGATCTCTGCAAATGTTTGCAGCTGTTTTGGTGTGAAAATTGGTTTTAGCAGTCCCATGAATACAGCAGAGAATAGTGAATTTATTATTAGTTTAGGCAGGGATCAAGACTGAACACATTCTTACTGGTGTTAGGGTTTCAAGGCAACAACTTAGTGGTTAAGCCTACAACCTTTACTGGCTTCAGGAGTTCAGCAAATGCTGACATTGAGTAGTGGGCTATCTGTGCCAGGATCTCCTAACTGGATTAGGTTAGAACTGGTTTGTACTACCCCTGGTAGCTTGTGTCTTCACTGTCTGGAAGCAGATGACACAGGAAGCAGTCATAAGATTGAACAGGAATTCTGCATGTAGGTGTAACACTTCTGGCCTCTAGAAGGAAGCTTAAGCTGTTACTTAAGAGTCAGATAAACTTTGTGTTAAGTGGTCTTACTTGTGTTTGAAGTACTGACTAGTCTAACCATGCAGGTGGCCAATGTGGAGCTGTATTACAAAGCCTTGCAGTTCTACTTGGACTACAAACCTCTGCTGATCAATGATCTCCTGCTTGTATTATCTCCACGACTGGATCATACCAGGACAGTTAATTTTTTCTCAAAGGTCAGTTTGGGAGCTGGCAGATGACAAGAAATCTTGTAATCTCTTCACAGTAATGAGGAATAGCAGTTTCTTCAGGATGATGTAACTATTTTTACTTTCACCTTTTCCACATGTAGTAGAAAATGTAGAACATTTTCTTGTTCAAGTTAAGACACTCCAGTCTCTGGCTGGAAAACAGGTTGACACCTGTTGGGTGGCTTTGCCTCCAGTACAAAGGCCTGAGAAGCAGCTCAATCCTGGCTTGATACAGGAAGAGTTAGCATAACTGGCCTGGAAGGCTGTTCTATTTTACTTCTGACAGTACAAGGTGCTTTGTCTGAAGGGTTTTGTCGGTAAGCACAAATTCTTGTAATAATAAGTAGGAACCTATTTTAGGAGTATGAAGTATGAGAATTGGTATACTTAACTTGTATTTGAAACATCTTAATTCCAGGTTAATCAGCTACTTCTAGTAAAGCCTTATCTGCGTTCAGTCCAGAACCACAACAACAAAGGAGTTAATGAAGCACTAAACAATCTCTTAACAGAGGAGGAAGATTACCAGGTGAGCCTCACAAAATGGATTACTAGGCCTGAGGGATGCTCCTCTTCAACAAAAAGAGGCCATAGTTTGGTTGTTCTGTAGCTGACACAGTAATTTCCTTGAGTAGAAGATAACTTAGGCAGTGTAGTAGTAGTGGGGGCAGAATCTGGTCCTTAGCAGGCAGGATTCTTGAGACACTGTGATAATTTGCAAGCAATGCAAATGCCACAGTTGTTTTTCTAGACTTCATAAAGGTCAGTATCAGGTGTGTACTCTGCTGGGCAACACTTCTGTAAACAGATTTCCTTCTGGCCTCATTGGCTGCTATTTGGAAGACACACTTTGTCTTTTAAAGGTAACTAGCTTTTCCGTCCTGTTAAGTGAAGTCAGTGTGACCTTAGCATCTTGCTTTGTTAAAAATGATCTTTGGAGAGATGCATGGAACGTGCAGGGTAAACAAGCTGTAGCTGTAGTGTTAATATCCAGCTGGCAGAACCTAAACACTTGTGCACTGTGCTTCAGATGCTTCTCTACTGTAGTTCTTGCCTATTACCATTTGGAAACATGTGTAATAACTCTGTCTCAAACAGGGTTTGAGAGCTTCCATTGATGCCTATGACAACTTTGATAACATAACATTGGCTCAGCGTCTGGAAAAGCACGAACTAATTGAATTCAGGCGTATTGCAGCATACTTGTATAAGGGTAACAACCGCTGGAAACAGAGTGTGGAGCTGTGCAAGAAAGATCGTCTATATAAGGTGAGTTAATGCTGACTTTCTTCCTGTCAAAAAGAAGTCAGAGCTATGAAGCATAGATATTCTGGATACTGAATGTTTCATTAGTTTCAAATCTGGAGTTCTAAATAGTCTTAGCCCTTCGCTTAGTTTAAGTGAAGACTCTTAAAGCAGAAGAGTTTGCAATTTCGAATGTGTATCTTAAAATCAAATTTCATAATGTTATCCTGTACTTGTAGACCTATCTTTATCAATCAATTGCATCCATACAGTTTTCCATATCAGTACAGAAAATCCTCCATAGAACTGAAGATTTATGCCCTTCTAAGGGTACAAATGAAGCAGGATTACAATGGTATGGTTTTCAAGCCTGTAGTGAGTTCACATGGGCCAGTCCTTGCCTACTCTGTAGAAGAGCTGATGAATAATCTTCTCTCTTGCCACATAGCAAGCAGTTGATGCAATAAGGACTACCCACAGTAGAAGAGATTAATATCTAATGGTGAGGTAGGTGGGATACCAGAAAGATTGTTTATCTATTCTGCCACAAAACTAAAAATCTCATCAGGTCACTTCAGGTACTTAAGGAAAGCCTGTTGAATAATGTTAATACAAGTATCTGGGTTGCCTCAAAGTAAGAGGACTTAACTGAGTGTATGTTCTGTAACTTTGCTCCTACAGAACATGCCTGGTGTTGTTAAAGACCTGACTTCATGGTATGGCAAATAATCTGGCTTACCTAGCTAGCAATAACATGCACATAAGGTATAAAGTGAGATGCTGACAAGCAAGAGTCAAGCTTAACTGTTGTTCCTTTTCTGTAGGATGCTATGCAGTATGCTGCAGAGTCCAAAGATGCTGAGCTGGCTGAGAAGCTGCTTCAGTGGTTCCTGGAAGAAGGCAAGCAGGAGTGCTTTGCAGCCTGCCTTTTCACATGTTACGACTTGCTGCACCCAGATGTAGTCCTTGAGTTGGCATGGAGGCATAACATCATGGACTTTGCAATGCCTTATTTCATCCAAGTGATGAGAGAGTACCTTACCAAAGTGAGTATTGCATAGGCTAAAAAGTTAAGACTTCCAGTGTGCTGGATGACTAGCATTATGCAAACCAGAGCTCTTTGCATGTATTTGAAATATTATTGTTCTTCATAGACTAAGTCATCTATGAAGTTCTGTGGGTTTAGTACCTTTAGGCTAGCTGGCAAAACTTATAAATGGATGCCTTTGGACTTGAAAGAGGTCTAGTTAAACTTTTGCTTTTAACAGTGGACATAAGCAACTGTGTGCTCTTTAGAGCAGCTCCATAGTTGATGAAGCTGAAAACTTGGTGAGGGCAATTTGTATCACTCTTTACTTTATGTAACTATTGAAGTACTCGGTTTTCTTGTTGCAGAGAATATAGCCATAGGAGTAGACTACTGAGACTTTTTTTTCCCACCCAAAAAATGAAAACAGAACTTTGGATATGTAGTCTGGGTGTACAATGCTGATTCCAATAGCTAGTCCTCAGTTGAGAGATTCTGATAACATGTGGTCCTGAAACGTTTGTGCCAAACAGATGTAATATACTAAGCTAAGATCCTTCCTTAGAAGGCTGTAGGGTTGCATAGGGCATCCCAGTAAAAATCTTCATTAAAATGTGTAATCTAAAAGTGATTCAGGTTGCTTCTAATCAAGTCATGTTAAGTATTCCCCTCTGAATTTTCTTGCAGGTTGATGGGCTGTTCTATAAGGTGACACTCTGATTTCAAACTCTTTGTGTTCACTTGTGTCCCTCGATATCCTAGGTTTCTTTTACAGGAATCTAGCTGTAGCTTCTGCCAGAAGAGCAGTGTAATTTAGCTCTAACTCATTTCCTGTTCACTTTCTAATGCTAAAAGGGTAACTATTCACAAGCAACTTGAAAATCCAACCAGACTCTGCTCCTCATCATGGGAAACAGAAGCAAGTGATTGAGCAGGTCTTGAGTATTTAGACCCTGGTTCACTGTATTACAGATATGTTGTGGCAGGGAGGATGCTGTTCATGAGTAAACAAAAGCAGTTGCCATGTAACAGGATGTGGTTTAAGTGCAAATTGCTTGTTATGCTGTAAATTACTGAAGAGTGCAATCTTACAGGCATGGTGAGTTTACAGAAGCTTTAATGCTGCTATTCAAACCTTTTGCCTGTTAAATATCATGAAAGTACTTGCACAGATCTTGAACACTGCTGCCTCCTTATATTCTACCGAGGAGAAACTTGCCACACAAGTTCACCCAAACTCTTCCATGTGAGGTTTAGGTCTAAAATAATGCTTTTTAAACTGCTGGTTGGATTTACAAGTAATTACATGTACTAAATACGGGATAACTTGCCAGAAGGAAAATCTGCATGGTGAAAGTGGTTTACAGTGGAACTAATTTAGTCTGTTGAATTAACTGCAAAACATGGAATTAGAATGGGCCTTAAGTGTGGTATGTCTAAAATTGTCACGTAACTAACTTCAAAAGTACAAAAGAATAGACTAGTTTATCAGCAGGGTGTATACGTCTTCCAGAACTTACCTTTCTTTTATGCATAAAAAGGTGTTAAAGCACAGAACAGCCTATGTCCCAGAAGGGGCCAGGCTCACAAAGTATGATGATGCTCATTTGGAAACCTGCAGGAGCGGTCCCTTTTGAACAACTTCAGTTATAGGCAGCAAAGCAGATAGCTTTTTAGGCTTTCCTGGAGAGCTGCTCTTGTCCCTTATTCAGGATGCCTGCTCTCGGCATGCTTGCTGTCCCTCCAACAGAGGGAGTAACTGCACTGCTGTTCAGAGTTCCTTAATGCTTTAGGGGCAGTAAAGAGGAAAGTCTAATCCAAGAGAGAGTGGGAATCCCAGGTCGTAAGTAGAGCAATACAACTAGTTTGAAACTGATAGCTCTCAATTGCTTTGATCTATGGTAATATGGATAGCATTTGTAGCACCAATATTTAGAGTGTTACCCTGAAGAGCTCTTCAGCTGACAGAACTGGTTACAGACCTACTGCCACTCAAGTTAGTAATTTGAGTTGCAAACTTCAAAAATTCCAGTAAACTGTTAAACACCAGATCTAGATAACATCTCTGAAGTATAATGAGAACTCTGTTGCAGCACTTCTCAGACCAGATATGATTCTTGCAGTGGGAGAAGATGAGGAGTAGTGGAAATACAGCATTAGGCTAAACGTAGATTTGCCCAGGATGTTAGTACTGCCTGTATCTGGATGTGAAGCTGTGTGGGGTTGTTGTTTTAATGCCTTGCAGTCTTCAGTGTCAACAGATCTCTCATTGAAGATATAACTTGTTAAACCTGAGAGAAGGAAGGTACTGTTGCCTTCTCAGATTACGCCCCCCCCCCCCCCCCCCCCCCCATTTGAATTTGTGTTCAGGGCTCCTGCATTACTCTAGCACTTCCACAAATGTGTTTAACATGAACAGAGCTTCACTTGACAGCACCGGGATCTATATAAAGCTGATACTATAGACCACTTTCCATGATGGTTCTAAGAGTTTCCTCTAGAAGTTTATGTGAATACTAATATAGTTAAACCAGCACTCTGCAGCCCAGGTTAGGCTGTAGTCCTAGATAATATCAGACTTAGTGAGTCTAGAATATTTCCATGTATCTGGGTGCTCTCATTGAAGGGGAGAGGATTTGCAGGTTAATACATAAGTATAGGTTAGGCTAGGCCCATTTGAAGTAATACTTCGAACTGCAATCTGATGGGCTTGTTTTCTGGGTCATAGAGTTAACAGTGACTAGAATAGGGCCCCAAAAAGTGCTTTGCTTGAAGGTAATGATGGTCTCAGTTGCATTTGACAGCTACTGTTTATTGCAATAAATCTAAAGCAGCTGGGAGGGCAGGTTTACAACATTGCTTGCTGGGAACATGCAGACTTCTGTTGTCTCCAACTTGCATTAGTAAAAGGAGCACTTGACAGCTAAGGTACCAGGCATGAAAAGCTTCACACGATGGTGCAGTTCCTAGAAAAGGCCTTCATAAATCTCCTGTTCGCTTCGATGTAGGTCGATAAACTTGATGCTTCTGAAAGCCTAAGAAAAGAAGAGGAACAAGTAACTGAACCCACTCCAATAGTATTTGGTAGGTGAAAGACTTGGTTTTAATTGGTTACCTATCGTCACTCTGGTCTCATTTTGTGGAGGTAACTTAAATTACTACCTCCAGTCAAAGTAAACTGGTTTCAACTAGATAGTAAAATGATTGTTTGCTACATGAACTGTATATTTTGAAGTGACATCTCACTCTTATAGTACTTCTGGTCTTCAGCTAAAGTATTGCTCCTTTTAGATGGCTCAGAACTCTAGCTTAGGAATAGTCTTTCAGTATGGTGACAGGACATACCAAGGTGTACACAACCCCAGGAATAACTTAGAGAGCATGCAAATTCCTCCTGTTATTCCTGTCTAAGAGGAATGTGTCTGCTTTCTGCTTTTCCAAGTAGAAAGGCAGACTGGCTTTCTAGCTCACCCATTTTAAGACACGTACAGCCAAAAAAACATGGCTTCCCTCAAGTATGCTGCTATTTTAGAAGCCCTTCTGAAGAGGCATTCTGCTAACAAGCACCTAGAGTGGCTGGTAAGGGAAGGATGTGACTGGTTCACTGTCTGATGTAAATGTTAACCTGAATTTAACATATGCATGAGGCATGTGTGGTCATAGTGATGAAGACAAGTCTGTCAAGGTATGCTCAGGCCTTTTGCAGCACTCTCCAGACTGTGAGACCTAACAGTCCTAACTATGTGCTTGAATTGCTTTACTTTTCAGTTCTGACCATGCATGAGTTAAATAATAACAGTTTGTTTGCCCTTCAGTATGGTCTCTTCAAAACAAGCCATGTTTATCATGTCAAGATGAGTTGATGCTCATCTTTCTTCTGAGTCCTGCCTTGCTTTTGTAGTTTTCTGGTAGCAAGGGCAGATGGCCCAGGTGCCCACTCTGTGGTGCATGTTGAGTAATAGTGTGACTTCCTAGTGTATGCTTGCACAGTGGCTGATTTTTAGCTAAAGCCTCATAATCCTGTCCCATGGTATGCTAGCATTAGGGAAGCTTGAGTTCTTAAACTAACTTTCTTTTTTTCTTATGCTTTTCTAGGCCAGCAGTTGATGTTAACAGCAGGCCCCAGTGCAGTACCTCCCCAGGCAAACTTCCCATATGGATACACAGCACCAGGATTCACCCAGCCGCCTGTTTATGGTTTCAATATGTAACTAGCTCTCTGACAGACCTTCACTGTCTCTGTTCTCTTCCTTCCCGTCCCTTTTTAACTTCTCCAAGAAGTGTACAATGGTCCTAAAGGCACAGATGACCTTCTGTTGGTTGAACACACTTGCTGCCTGGCTCAGTGAGGAGACTTCAACGGGATGCCTGTTACTGTTATTTATTGATTATTGTCCGGTTACATTTCAACCTCTGAAAGGCAGCTTTTGTTAATGACATTGTGAGACTCTTGTCTGAAGTTAAGGCACTATTTCACTAACTCGTATAGCAATAACTGCTTGAGGCCAGGGGGAAGAGAGCATATTTTTTTCTTTTGCAGAGCCCATTGAAGGCAGCTGGGAAATTGCCTGGCGCAAAGTTGTTAAAGCTTTAGCTGAAGCTACTGAAGTAGCAGGGTTGTTAACAATTCAGTGAAGCATCTCGTTAATAATGAATTGTTGAAAGCTTGTGTACATCTGACTACCCCATTTTATTTGCAGTCTTATGTGCAAAAGAAAACGGGCTTTCTAATATTTGTGCTCTGAATGTTTAGAGAAATATTGGGAAAGTTTCCTTTTCTGGATGATAATGCTGTTGGGGTTCAATGCTGTTGGAGTCTGTTCTATATTTTCTGGAGTAGATCTGAGACTTGAAGAAAATAAATCTTCTCATGCCAGAGAGCAAACACTTCCCAGATCCTTTTGTTTAACAAGAAGAGAGCATGTTACTTATTGACGTTAAATGGTACTAAAGGAAACCTCAGCTATGTGTGGCAAGTGAACATAGGAGTGTGCATGGGCTGCCAAAGCACTAGAGATGCAAGAGCACAGTGTCAGGGTTAGGGAGTGGGGTCACACTGCTAAAATACTGAGGCAGTAGGGAAGGGCCATAATCCTGACTTTTTATTTGCACCTTTAATTGATTCTGGCATTGGCTTCCTGCCACACCATGTTCTGACCCTGTCTGGTGGACAGAGTCAGCACCGCCTGAATTAACAGGGTGCCGTGACTCCATTCTGCTATGCTGCAGTAGCACCAACAGTGTGTCCGTCACCCACCTCTTTGAGAATGCCAACAGGGATGTATTATTACTTTGTGCCACTTCAAATACATGTATCATTAACGTTTTATGTGCTTAGATAACAATGTATAATTTATGGTTATGAATCTTGTGCTAATCTTGAATATTATAAAAGTCCAACTATAAATGTAAAACTGCAGTATCCACTGTGTGGTTCTAGTCTTAATATCTTGGGGGTGGGGACTGGCTAGTAGTAATACAGTACCACTAATAGCATCAGGTTTCTTAATCTGACAACTAAGGATGCCAGGCAGGAAAAGGGAAGCTTGTGCCAAAGCACCTAACATGGATGTCTTAACTGTTAAGTTAAAAGGGAGTTGCTGTCTCTTCACTGGACACATAGGCACGCTTTGTCACATGTGGAGGTCATGCTGCAGGAGATGGTCACATGCTTACATGATTTCATTCATAGGACTGGAAAAGCTTAGTCCTGTGGTGAGGGAGGTGCTGCAGTTAGTCTTCTCCACAAAAATACATCAATATAGCAGCCATACTGGTAAGCTATGCCTGTTCATACTGAATTCTACTTGAACAGGGCAAAACACCTTTAAATGCCAACTAGTAGAGACTGTTAGGGTTGTGAAATTAGAAACAGCAGACTATGCTTTGGCAAAACGCTAACTAACATATTTTCTCTCTTGGTCACTGTGCTACAGCAGCAATGGCAAAGAGATGTGGTGTGCACCTGCCTGATAGAGGCCGGAGTGCTCTAAGTGTTTACTAACCACAGTTTTGTACTGATCAGCACCCAGCAGCTCACCTTGAAATACTGAGCAGCTAATGAGTTCAAGCAAATCTGCACTCTGTACAGACTTATTCCTAGCAGGAATCTGCCAGGTAGCATGCTATTTTCCAGACATGGTACTTCTGTTGTAAGCAGTTCCTTGTGGGTCAAAAGGAATTTGGATAAGTCAGCTGGAACTAGAAACGAGCTCTAGGATTAGTATGACTCTAGGAGTTTCCTTCCTCTCAATTTAAAAACTTACTGTGACTTTATAGCAACAAGTACAAGCTGATGGTGAAATACAGTAAACTGCTAGGTTAAATATTAGAACAGCTCATGACCTGTAAAGAATTGAGCTAGCCTGGGGATCCTTAATAACTTCAGTCTAGAAATCTAATTACAGGAATGACTGAGTTCTCAAGGAAAGCAAAGATGCCAGCTCTGAATACTCTTGCTTTAGTTGCTCTCCTGGTATCTTAAGCTTTTGCTAACTGTAATGGCTTTTATAAACTTTGTGATCTTGCATTCTAAAATGTATCTAAAAACATATGCTCCCTACCATTACAGTGCAGCTGTACCTAAGGGGCAGAACACACTCTTGTGTACCAGAACACTTCACTGTTTCTTTAACAGTTAAAGTCAGTCTCTGCAGGAAATAACCTCTCTTTCAGTGGGTTAAGTGGAGGATTTAATCCAGTTTATGAAGTTGTAGTGGCCACCAAGTTTTTGACAACTTAGATAAAATTATTTTGCAGAAAGCCTCCTTCAACACCAGCTGCTCATGAATTCCCACAACTTGAGTGCGATCGGGCTAGTGCTGTCATATAGAATACTCACTTTGTGCAGAACATGCTGCAGAGTGCAGCATCTGAAGACTTAACTCTGGGTTTATGATACCGTCAGATAGTAATTTGCTTGAACCTGCATACGGCTTTTACAGAGTCATTCTTTTCCTGTGAGGAACAAGAGTATGGATTTCCTTCTGTAATAGCTCTTGTCAGACCTTAGGTGAGTTTTCCCCAATTTGGCAAGCTTTAGGCAACTGAAAATCTGGCATCTGAAATGACAAGTAATTAACAAGTGTTGCTGTCCAGCTGCTTTAACGTCTTGAGAGCTAGGTGGAAGCCAATCTCTCCACAAATGACTGCAAGGACATGTGCTCCTCTTGGCATAGAACTCTCACCAGCATTCCGCTGTGCGCTCTGTGCCTAGCGTTTTTGCTTCTTATGTTGTCCTTTGCTTCCTTGCGTCTTTAAAGGTTACTGGTTTCTTCCAGTACAAACACCAAGTGAAAGGGGAGGAAGAATATCTAACAAAGCTGCTAGAAGCAGAATTCTGGTGGATGCAGCTGCTGTCGGCTCTCTTCAGCCAGATGAGCCAGCCCCATAAACTCAGGAGGAAGGCATTGCTGGGGTAAGTTCTGTTTCTTACTGACTACATAATGTTGTGGTATTTTATATGACTCCTGTTTCCCTTCCCTCTCCCCACCCCCCACCCCTTTTTAGGGCTCTATAGTTAAAAGGTAGCATAGCAGAAGAAAATGCTAGGTCATCTTGCTGCTTAAAAGACAAAAATTATAGGCAGATGAAGCCTATTCAAGTTTGTACAAATTATAGGAATGATATGGGAAAGACAGTAGTAACTGTAAGGTCCAAAACCTAATTTTGATTTAATAGCTGCTGCTTTTTTAGCAACTCCAGTGCTGAGAGCTGGCACTTAGTGTGACATGGATCCCTTAGTAAGGCTGCGTAAAACAAGGAACAACTTTTTTTTTTTTTTTTTCCCCCTGGCAAAACAAGCAACAGTTACTCAGAAGCATAAGAGATTTCTTCTGGTTTTTGAATTAAACCTCACAAACAAATCCTTTGTTGTCTGATGCCCACTTAATGAGCGTGCATAACTCTTATACTTAGGCATACATGGGTATACTTGGGCAAAGCTGACTGTTCAACTGCTGTATAGTTAATGTTTATGCTTCAGTGTGCGACATCTTAGTTGACGAGCTAGAACTTGGCCACTGAGTAACTCTCAGCGTGATTAAACCAGCATGACAGTGGATCCAAGTTGCACTGAAAAAAATTGAGGTAGAAATCTTGCAAATCTTGGAACAAGTAGCACTGTGTGTACCAGGTTACTATAACAAACGGTTTAGGAAGTGTGCATACTACCTTGTTGACAAGGTGTATTTCTTGTCTGTAGAACTTCTTTCAGTCTTTCTAGGTCCTTCCTGTTGTAAATGGTTTGGTTTGTCACTGGTTCTAAGCTGACTGTGTTTCTTTTTTTGCTTTACAGAGTACCCCAAGACTGCTTCAATCTCGTTTGTTCCCACAAAGTAAAATTGGGGCATCTTGAATTTGTGATAGAATGTTGTGTGACATAAGGCTGGAGAGTGCTTAATGATACCAGAGTACTTTGTGACATTGGTGCATAATTAGGTTGTGGTTTTCCAAGTGAACTAACACTTGCTATAGCAACCTGCAGGTGCACCCCGTCATCCAGCTCAATGGATCTGGAGTCTTTTTATTCTGCTCCATCTACTTCAGCAACTATTCAGCCTTCAAAAAGTTTGTTGCTAGTACAGCTTTCCAGTTTTTCAATACTATGTGTTTTTCCTGGGCATCTTTCCAAAGGTAATGACAGATCCTGACTCATGTTCTACTAATAAAATGCTGCAAAACTTTTAGCATAGTTACGTGTTTCAGTCTAGATCTTTCAGGAAGGTAGCAAAATCCATCCATTTTCTTCCCAGCTAAAACAGACTATAAAGTTGCCAGCTTTTAAGCTTAAGATGGGATGGATTTGAAATACAGTTAGTGAGGTCCTGTCTTGCTTTGTGTTGGAATTTAAAAAATCTGAGTCAAGTTCTGAGTTTGTCATGCATTCTCCTGTGTGGTTCAATGACTTGAGGTGTGGGGTTTTTTTGTTTTGGTTTGGTTTTTTGTTTGGTGGGGGTTTTTTTGCCTATTGTGGTTTTAATCAAGATTTTTAAATCTCTTAATCTAAAAAATCTGGTTTTCTCCTTTTTCCCCTAGTGGTTATGAAAGGAAGAATTACAAACTCATCTGGTATGTTCTTTTCCACAGCAACGAGCTTTCCAATATTGTGCAGAGCACAAATTCCCAAAGTGCTGGTTATCTAGCTGGGAAGCCAGGAGTGTATTTGGGTGGGAAGAGGTGGTTGGTAAATCTTTTAATTGCTTTCCTTTTGGAAGATACTTCTTTTCCCCCCCTCCCCCCCCCAGTTAGAGGGTGGGGGACATGGGGTTTGTCAACTGGAGTAGTTTCTTTCAGTAATATATCGTGCTGTGAGGGAATCGTGACTGTGGTCTGGTAGCAGAATGATAACCTATGAATGCTGAATGCAGTATGTGGATTTCACTTGTCCTCTGAGATGAGTCAGGCCCGCTCAGGTGTTAATGGCTACTTCTGTTGGGCTCTCGAGAGGCTCAGTCTTGGTAATCTCAGTGAATAATCTTGAGTATCAACAGAACTTTTTCTGCATGTGTGCTCAAGTGGGAATCATGCAAGTTGTTTTGGAATAGCACCATCTTCCTTATAGTCACAGTAGCTCCTACTGTGCACACTTGAAAGCTAGGGAAACATTGACTCAGATCTTCAATATGTTCACTTCTCCTTGAAGCCCATCGTGCGTAGGATCTGTTATGCATAAAGGAATTGTTTGGTCTTGTCAGGGACCTGGGAGGAAGTGAGTTGTCTTATTTTACTGTAAGACCCCAAATGATGGGGATTGATAATGCATGGAAAGGTTTGCAGTAGGTGATGAGTTGTAAGAATTCAGATAATGTAGCTGTTTATTCAGTGAAATGAAGAGATTCTCTGCTTCAAGGGCATATGACATGAAGTTACCTGCCCTATATTGATCACTGAAGGTCTCTGAACCCATGGTGTGCTGCTGGGTGCATCAAGCTGTGCCAATTAAATGAAAAAAAAACCCAAACAACTATCTGGCAGAGGGGCAAGGGTGGTCACTGTTTATGTGCTTCGTAGGATGCAGAAAGCGCTGCCTGCAATCAGTGTTTGTGTTTAAAAAAAAAAAAATAAATAGCAAGAGTTGCTTTCATCTTCAATAGTTCTTTTTAATTCTGATTATTAGGGCCTGGAGGGGTGCCATGAGATATACAGGCTGCAGCAGCACCTGTTTTGCAATTCTCATGTCTTTCTACTGCAGCAGAAACAAGCACCAGCCACCAGCAAGAGAAGTGGGTTCGGATTGTCAGAGGGTTGTTTCCGTGAAAACTCCTGAAGTGAGAGCAGTAAGGCAGAGGAGTTGATGTCCTGTCCATAACAGTAGTTGCTCTTTTATGCTTTGACCACCCATTTCCTAGGAGATGCTCTTGACAGTGCAAGTCCAGCCAAGTCTTTACTTTCACCTAAGTCACAGGATTTAAAGCGCACCTTTTGCAGTCTCCAGCATTTCAGGGGTTGCTGATTATCTTACTTTGATGCTCTTCTTCAGGGTTTCTGCTGACAAGTAGTGTTAGCAGCCTCTTTGAGGTCAAGCTGAGATGGCCTGCGATTTGCATGTGATTATATAGGAATAATCCTTTCCCTGTTCAGCAAAGTATGCACTTCTGTGAATCCCATCAAGGCTGATGCGAGTTAAGCATGTGGCATAGTATTTTCTTGGACAAGATGAGATTGTGCACAGGCCTTGCTGGCTTGATGATTCAGGAATCTCCAAGAGCCAGTGTTTGCTGTGAAGGTAATTATGGCCTCACGGCAGTGCATATACATGTCTATCGGCATACATGAACGTTATCATCATTTGATGGAAAAGTAGTGGGGAGTGGTAGAGATTAACCAGAAATCCAAATGCATTTCTGTTTGCCATCTTTGAAAGGATTTCTCTTATTTTTGCCATTCCAGTACTGCTACCTGGAACTGGAATAGCTGCTCTGCATCAGTGCCTGGGACTCTTGAGTGTTTTTTCCTGCTGTGTTCCCTTTGCATGTTCATTTCCACCTTACCTCCCCATGGACTTGCCTCTGCAACTGTCTTAATTCTGTTCTGAAACCATGTATAGTTCTGGCCTCACCTGGGAATGAGTTCCGCAAGGCATGTACGTATTTATTTGCTTTTAATCCTGGCAGAATAGAGGTGCTTCAGTTTCCCAGA
Source organism: Falco naumanni (assembly GCF_017639655.2). Taxonomy (NCBI): domain Eukaryota; kingdom Metazoa; phylum Chordata; class Aves; order Falconiformes; family Falconidae; genus Falco; species Falco naumanni. Next base: position 88,118,478 of record NC_054054.1, read on the forward strand.
TGGTCCTTCCGCGGGCGGTTGAGCTGCCAAGCTACAGCGGCATAGCTGTGGTGCCGGCTTTCAGATGGGGCTGGCAGCTGGAATCCTGCTGCCTGAGCGTGGAGCCTTGTTAAGCAAAAATCATGTCACAAAGTGCACAGATAGCAAGTCTCAACAGGAGCATGCTCCGTGCGTGGCCAGCGGGCATTCCTTACACAAAAGGTTCCCTCTTTGGAATAAGGCGGCTGCTCCAGGTGAAAGGGAGAACACAGCTCCAGCATCCAGCTCTGGTGTTCCCTGCTTTCTGTGCGATCCCAGAGGGAAAAGCAAACAGTGTTGGTTTCTCTCCAGTGTTTCTGTAAATGCAGCTTTCAGATGTGAATTAGTGAAGGACAATGCAGTCTTCCTCTGTCTGCTAATAAAGCAAAACCAGGTAGTGCTGCTCTTTGCACGGCCTAATTACTTAGGAGCAACAGATAATAAACCCCCCTCTAAAATAACTGTGATCTGAACCAAGCCCGGGCAGTCTTTCAATTTTGAGGATCTTTTGGTTTCTCTCCCGATGCCAGTGTCAGGCGTTCGCAGGCGACTGCTGCCCTAGCACTTCCCTCTCTCCCTCAGGGAGTGAGGGACGATGGAAGCCCAAGGGCAGGAGCGGGCAGGGGGGCATCGTACGCTCGCAGCGGCGCAGCCTACCGGCCCCCGGCCCGGAGCGGCGGCCGCGCTGCTGTGCCGGTCTCGCCGGGTTGCGGGTGCTGCCCGCGGGGCGCCGGGCCGGTACCCTGGCCGCTGAACCGGGGGAAGGTGGTGCTGCCGCGTCCCGGGGGCTCCCGGCCGGCCCCTGCGGCACCTACGCGGCGCGTTTGCTCGCAGGTTCGGGGGCGCCGGCGAGCCCCGACCGCGCTGCAGCCGCCGCCGGTTCCCGCCGCCCCCTCCGGGTGCGCGCCCCGCCCCGCGGCGTGAGGATGTGACGCCGCCGGGGCCGCCCCTCCGCGGGCGCGGCCCTGAAATACGGCCCCGGCCGCCGCCGGGCAGCGCAGGAGCCGCGGCACAGCGCGGCCATGCCCGCCCCAGCCGCGCCCCGCCGCCTGGCCGCCGCCGCCCCCGCCGGCAAGGCCAAGCTCACCCACCCCCGGCAAGGCCATCCTGGCAGGTAAGCGCCCCCCGCCCCGCTGCCAGCGCGAGTGGCCGTGCCGGGCGGGGGCTGCCGTGACGCGCACCGGGCCCCGCAGGTGCCGCCTCCATCCCGCGGGCACCGCCCGTCCCGCCCGGGGCCGCTCCCGCCGGGCGCGCCCGGTAGCCCTGCGGCCAGCCCGGCCCCTCTCCCGGCAGCCCCGGGGAGGTGGCCCGTGGCGAGCCGTGCTGTCCCCCCCGGCTCGGGGCTCTGCTGCCGGGCTGCCGCTGGCCCTGCAACCTGTGGCCGCGCCGGGCCAGGCGCGGGGCTGGGGCTGCGGAGCGGGGCAGGGCTCCGCGTCAGCGGCAGGGAGCTGAAGCGGCGGCAGCGGGGCCCTCTCGCTGCATCCCCCCCACTGCACCCCCGGCGGGTTAAGGCAGAAAGCTGAGGGGGCAGCACTCGGATCCCTGCTCCAGCCACGTCTTGCACGCTGCTTTGGTACAGCTCCTTTTGCAGCTTCTCGGTGCCTCCTTTGTGTCTCTGCGTCAGTCTCCGTGGATCAGGGTGTGTTTTCCCGTCCAGTTCTGACCATTTCCATGGAATCTGAATAGGCTCTGTGTGCAGCAGTAACTGCAGAGTTAATGCGCTTCCTTGTGCTGGTGGCTGGTGTGAGCTTGGTGCTGAATGGAGTCCAAGACAGTCGCAGGCTTGTTAAACTCCTTTGTAGCTGTTCATTAGCTCCCTGGTTTCTCCTGCTACTTGCAGGACGTCTCCCAGAGTGGAGGGTAGTGTCTTCCCTTTGGAACAAGCCATCGGGGCCTCGACGTGATTGGCCTGGTTTTGAGCTTTTGTGTTTTCCAGTCAGTTCCCCCTCCTACGATTGTGCCTTTGTTCCTCAGCCCAACTCCCCGCTTCCCTCCGAGGGCAGAGCTCCAGCCTCCCACAGCAGGGACCCGGGAGGAGCGAGGCTCTGCCCATCCCGGCTGGCACGGGGAGCTGAGCCCTCGCCGCTCCGGCTCTGCCTGCCAGCGCTGCCCCCACCCCAGTGCTCAGCCTCCCCTTGTGCAGATCCCAACTGCTGGGGGTGGCAGCGCTGTGGGAAATGGACGTGAGCGCTGGAGCTTGCCAAGGGTGACGAGGCCTCGCAGGGTCACGTCGCCTGGAGGGTCTGTGCCGTCACCGGTGCTGCCCGGCCAAAGGGCTGGGGCGCGAGAAGGTGGCAGCCGCAGCCAAACAAGAAGGTGTCTTGTCCTTCAAACAAACCCTTCGGTGAGGCCAGGCTCCTCCAGAGCTCCTCAGGGCTCTCCAGACTTGTGCTGCCACCCCCTCAGAGTGGGTTGTTAGTTTAGGCCTCCTCTTATCCCCTTTTATTTACAGGTCTTTTAAATGGGATTTAATCCAAACCTAGGATGGGAAAGGCAGACTGCTTGCTCCTCAGTCAGCCTGAGGATCATCAGCTGTGGGCAGCTAACCGGCATACTGTGACAGAGGCTGCAGCAGGCTTGCCCTGCTTGCCCCTGCCAGGAAAGTTGCTGTGGGTGTGCCTGGAAGCTGTTCAGGTGGAAAGAAAGGGACATGGTGCTTGTGGCCTCTGCCAGGTGTCAGGCTGGGCAACATAGTGTAAAGCTGCACATGCCCCCGCTTGGAGGAGCCCTTCTGGGTCTGCCTGAGGCTGCAGAGATGGAAGAGGGACCCTATTAAGATGCTAGTCTTCTCCTCCAGCACAGCAAACCAGAGTAATTGGTTAATAGGCAGCCAAGCCTCTGTGGCATCTGATTGTATTAAAGAATCACATAAATGGGAGAAAGCTGCTGTTAACTCCCTGCATCCCAGTCTGCTGAGCCCTCCAGCCCCTTGCTGGGGGTTGCAGTGCCATTTGTGGCTGTCTTTGCTGACTTTAGGTGGTTTGCTGATGCCCTTGTTTCTCGTCTGACATCTGTCTGCACAACAGGGGTGTGTGCTCCGAAGCTGAACTTCCTGGAGAGCTGGAGGTGTTAAAGATGGACTGTTCCTACTGTGCTGTGCTTCGTCAGCCTCATTCGTGCTGGTGGAGTTAAATAAGCAGCCGTCATCCCACCCTGGATGCATATCAGCTCCCAGACCTTTGTGTAATTGAGATCCTCTGCCAGGGAGGCACAGTTCCCCTGTGCTGCCCAGACCTGAGCAGGCTGGCGCTGGCTCTTTTCTTAAGAGACACGAGTGAAGCTCTTGCTGCCAAGAGCTCTTCTCCTTCAGTTGTTACAACAGACAAACATGAAGTTAAAAATTAATTTACTAATGGGCTCTCATTTGTCCAAGCAGTTGTTGTGTGCCAAGGCAGCGCTTCACCTTGCTGTGACCACGGTTTGTGCCACTGCTGGTGCCGTGGCCACGTGCGGCCTGAGCACACAAAAGCAGCTTGGCCATCCTGGCCGGTTGGGTGAGTGTCACTGCCAGGACTTGGTCTTGGGGGTGCTCAGTGCAGACTGGGCTTCCAGAGGGCAGAGCTGAGTGGGTGCAGGTCACTGACACTGTTCAACCTGTGGAACCCCCTTTGCAAGGGGAAGAGCTCCCCAGGTTCTGAATTGATGGTACAAGTTGGTTTGGGGGACCTGGCACTGGATCACAAGTGACATGGCTGTAGAACATTAAGCTTTGATATAGTGTGCCTTGGCTTAAACTTGGTTAAAAGACTGGCAAACATGCAGGCTTTATGCTGAAGCAGATATTATCTGTCTTTGTAACTCATCTGCTGGCTCAGTTACCCGCTCTAAAGCGGGCATAATTTTCTTGTGAACTCATGAGCTGGGTTGAGGGCCAGCTCACATCTCTTCTGCTGGGCAATAACCTGTTAGCCGGCAGACCTGGGAGTCCGGCCATGCCTTCAGCCTCCCTACAGCCAGCTTAACGGTTTCCAAACAAACCTTTTAGCCAGCCAGGCTCCTGTCCCTCCTGCCAGCCTCCTGCAGGGTTGGGTGCTGCCACTCCGCTGTGCAGCTCCCAGCATGGGGCCATGCTGCAGTGGGCAAGTGGGGAGGCAGGAACACTGGCTACGGAGCTGGTGGAGGCAGTCACCCCTGTGTTTCCTCAGAGGGCTCCTTTCTAGGTTTTCGGGCACCATGGTGCTGTTAGATCAGCTCGAGCCAGCCTGTGGTGGACTATTTAGAGTGCAACACAAATGGTCCTTGCCATTTTGCAGGCAAACCCCTGCATCTCTGCCCTCCTGAGAGCTTTGCTCCTGGTTAGCAGTGGCCATTTGATGAGAGGCTTTGCCTGCCCTGCCCAGAGTTAAGTACAGTGTTACTCTGTTTTTAGCCAGCTTGGAAGCTGGGGTCTGCTCCCTCCCACAGAGAAGCTCACAGCTGCCTTGCTCTTTGCAGTGGTACCTCTGCTTGCCTGGGGGCTGGTGCACAGTTGCTATTCATGCCTACACCTAATCCAGCCTGGTCGGGGAAGCAGGACGCCTGGATGCTGTCCTACACAGTGCTTGATTTGGAAAAAGCTTGCAATGGCTGTTGCTGCTGCTCTGGTGTTTGCTGCAAACATTGAGTACCGCTGGGAAACAGCAGTGGCACGCACCGTGGTCCCGGGAGGATCACGGGCAGCAGGGAGAGGGACCCTGCAGGAAGAAGAAGGGCCTGCAGGGTAGGGCATGAAGCACATCTTCAGCAGGGAGCCCGAGATCACACAAGAAACAAAGCAGTAATTAGAGCTTCAGTTTCCTCTTCTTTGTTGATGTCTTGATATGATCTTTCTTAGGAAATGCTGTGCCTACAGAGGAGAGCAGTCAGGGACTCCGTGTGAAACCTGAGACTTGCTTCTTGGAGAGTAGGATCTCTTTCCCAAAAGTCCCAAGTCCAGCTGGACTTCCAGGGCCATTGCCCTCTAGGGAGGGTGGGAGGGAGGCTGTGCTGCCAGGAATGGCTGTGGTCCAGCATGCTCCTAGGCTTTTAGATAGATGTCTGGTGCTCAGCAGGGTGGAGAATGTTTCTTTCTCGATGCTGAGCTGGGGGAGCAGGGTGGTGGGCTGAACATGGCAGGGGGAGGATTGGGGAGCATGGAGGGAACCAGTCTTGCCAGCTCCGCTGGCCCTTGGTGCATCCCGCCTGGCTGTGGATTCCCCTGGGGTTGTCTCCCTGCTATTCGGGGAGTGGGGCAAAAGAAGCATGTGCCTGTGAGCCCTCACGGACCGTAGCTGCCGTCGAAACCTAAAGCAGCCCCAAAGCTTGAAACCTAAAGCAGCCCCAGCCTGTCAGCCCCAGGACTAGGAAACCACATCGGAGTGCCCACCTTCAGTCTGAATGAATTCTGTGTGCGCTGGGGTCTGCCCTGGGCTTGGAAATTTGAGTTTCTAAGCTTTTCACATGCCTGATGCTCTGCTTGTCATTCTGCAGGTGACCATTTTCTCTGGGTTGACATAAATGATCAGAAGGAGCCATCCATCTTCCTGGAGGCGATGAGTACCGCGAGCTGACAGCTCAGGGATGTTGCGGCGTCTCTCGGCTCTGATGACCTTGTGCGGTGCATGCCAATGCAGCCTCTGTGCTCCTGCCTGGGCTGTGGTGACCCTGTGCTTGTGCTCTGAGGTCTCAGGTCACCTCCTGACAACAGGGGTTGATTTTTTTGCTATCTCTTCTTTCATGCTCTAGTGACCGCTACAGCGGTCACTCCCCTGTGCCGGTGGCCATGGGACCAGAGCCTGTCCCCAGGAAGTGGCTTCTCAGTCCCAGCGGTGGCTCCTTCATCCAGCTACAGGGTTGTGCTGGGGGAGATGTCCAACAGCCCTGGGCTCTGACGTCAGCTCCCTGTTGCCTGTCTTTAGAAAGATTTTTGGACGCTTAAAAAGTAGGTGTCTGAAGCAGTGTGGTGGGTTGGTTGGGAGCCAGCTCACAGTGATGGAGCTGGGGCCTCAGGGTGTGCAGGATGGCAGGGAGAAGGCAAGTTGAACCAGGATGGAGGACTGGCCAGTCCCCAAAGGTGGAGTCAACACCAAAGGCAGATGGTGCTGTGACTGCAAGCAAAGGGGAATGGTTTCTACCATCATACTCACAGCCAAGAAGTTTAAAATACAGTAATGATTTATTGGAATATTGGCCCATTGAGAAGTAAATGTAAAGAAGCAATGAATGAGCAGGTTGTGAAAGGATGGCCTGTTGAAACTGGACAGTTCCAGTAACGTTAGGGACAAATTACTCCATCCCATCCACAGCATTATCTGCAGCGCTGTTTGCACAGGGCTGTTTACCCACCCTACGGAGGCACATTTCATGTTTGTCGTTCTGTGTATCCCTGCCGGGGGGGATCAGACTTTCACCAGCCTGGCCATAGCACACTCCCATGATGAAAACAGCCACGTGTGTATTTACCGATAGACATGCTGAACCCCCATGCCCTCCACTGGCCTTGCCCTTACTAGATAGGAGATGGGGGCCCTAGCCCCATCGCAGGGGATGGACACCCTCTGAGATGGGCTGACCTTTTGCAGGACATGTCTCTTCCCTTCAAACCAAAATGCAGGTGATCTTCTGGCAGTCTGGTTTGGGGCAGGCAGCCCTTCCCTATCTCAGCACCGTATGAGACGCTTCTCCGCAGAGGAGCCCGCATGATGGTTTTCCCCAAGGACAGGGCTGTGCATGGCAGGAGGTGCCCAGGACCACCGCGCTAGCCCTGCTGAAGGCCAGCGCTCCCAGCAGAGCACCTGCCTGTGCCTGAGCCAGGCTCTCCCTGGAGCCCGCAGCCGTTTCACAAGAGCCGTGGTGGGATGGTGCAGGGAGGGTGGAGCCCGTTAAACCCGTTTCACCACTGCAGGCAGGGCAGGATTTCTCCACTGCTGCCTTTAGCTGGGTGATGTTAATGGATGGCTCAAGAGCAGCATGGATGGCTGCCAAGAGAGGGTCGATCCCTTGGCGGCAGAGGGGTCTGTGCTGTTGGTGGGGCAGCACCTGGGCTGCAGAGAGCTGTCATGAGCTGGTGGTGGGTGTTTCTGCCTCCATGATTTGTAGCACCCTGCTGGTCTTCAAACAGCTTTTTGGGGGTTTTTTATTTCCCCAGCTCTGAAAGCTATCTTGGCTAATGGGGAAGGGCACCAAGTCTCCTGGTGAGGGTAGGAACTGTAAGCACAGCATCCTGGAGGCAGGCAGGATTGCCTGCGGTGGCCTCAGTGTGTGGTCCCTGGCATGGGTCTGGGCTGCTCGGCTGACCCTGTACGCCTGCACCTTCTGCAAGTGGCTCGGGTGCCCCCCGAACAGGGCGGAGCTCGGGGCTCAGCTTTAGCTGATGCTCTGGAGAGGAGTGGGAAGCCTGTTTGTGCCTTCCTGCTGTGCAGCCGGCAGGAGGGACAAGCTTCAGGCATGAGTCCTGTGAGAGCTCTGCTGCTTTGCTTCCAGGCCCTTAGGAATTATTTTCCCTGGCCTGAAAGCATCCTGTCAAATCTGAAGTTAAAAGGAGCTTTTTGTATGGAAATCAGGTGCTTGTGTATCTGCATGTGAAATTACCCTTAAAATGGAGAGGCTGAAATTGCTCTCCAGGTGCTCACTTCTCATCAGAGCTGCGCGGAGACCTGCTGCTCTGCCTGCAGGAGCAGGATGCTCGTGCAGGTGTAGTCACTCGCAGGAGTGGCAGAGGGTCAGTGCTGCCTCCTGCCCCTCTGTGGCTCCCAAACAGGGCAGTGGGCGCTCACTCGGGCACTTGCCTCCAGCCAGGGCTTTGCAGGGGGTGACAGTGCCAGCCCCGGCTGTGCAGCCTTAGGTTGTGTCAGCCCCTGGGGGTCTGCTCATCTTCCCCATCGTGGCTGCATCCCCCTGCCCTCAGCACTGTCCTGGACGCTGGAGCTGGGGGTTTTTGGACAGGCTGGCCAGGGGGTGGCTGGTGGGGTCCCTGGAAGCTGCTTGTTGATGGGGTTTGAGGTCATTAGCTGAGCCTGCGTGCGCTGATGCCGTCATGTGCTGCGCAATCATCACAGGGCAGCACCTTCCCACTGTCCCTAAAATCCTCCTCTGCTTCTCCCAGCTCTCCCCAGCGGTGCCCACGGGCTGGGGCCGTGTCCTTAAGTAGTGCTGCTGGCTCCTCCGCAAAGGAGAGCTAATGCTTTTCTGGGAAAACCACACCAAGTGGCTGACAAACAGGTACTTTTCCCTTCTCTGCCGTCCCTGCTGGGCCTGTGGGTCAGGTTTGCTGGCTGTTGCCTGCAGCGAGCTGTTCCCAGGGCCAGGAGCGGGATCCCCACCACCACAGGCACCTCTGGGGCCAGGCAGAGCGACCTTCCCTGAAGGATGTTCTCTCTGCTCTGGCTCTGCTACATCCAGCTAATAGCTGAGAGCCTTGGCTCAGCGTCCACGCCACCCCGCTTGCTCTTTCACCTCCTGAGCGCTCGCTGCCGGCTGTTCCTGCTGACTCCGTGGTGTTGCAAGAGCTGAAGCTGCTGGTTAAAGTCCGGGTAAACAGGTTGCAGAGCGCTCAGCAGCCCTGGCGAGGGAGGGGAGTTGAAAGAAGCTGCTGCTCGTGGGCAGTGGGGTGATGTATTTGCATAGAATAAATTTTCTGCTGGAATATAATAGTGTAAGAGGACACGCAGCAGCAGAGCAGGGCCTCTGATGGGTCTGGCTTCCAGGGAGGGAAGGGGCTGCAGGGCAGGTGGTTTGTGCTGTCCTGTCTCTCTGCAGGGTAGAACAGGATAAAATTGCCCCAGGTCACAGATTGTGTCTGAAGTCCCTGCTCTGTATGCCTTCCCGTGGGACTTGGGACCAGAGGAACACAGGGGGGTAGGAAGGGGACCTGGCAGCACAAAGCAGCTGCTTTCAGTGGCTCTGGTGTGGGGACACTTTTTGCATCCAGGTCCCCAGTTTGCTGTGGGGAGCCAGCATGGGCACCTGGTTCCTCCGTCCTTGGCTCGGGTGGCCCCAGTGCCCCAGATGCTGCTGGTTCACAGGGACAGCATGCTGTCCCTTTGCAAGGGCACTTCACAGGCTCTTGTGGATGTGGCTTTGCCTGTGGGATGCCAGGCAGAGCCTCTCTGCCTCACCTGTGGGGAGGAATGCTCTTAATCCTGGTGGCTGCTGAGGCTGTGGATGGGTTGCAGGAGGTACAGCATCCCTCCCTGTGCCGTTTGGCGTAGCTGCTGTGAGCTGAGGTGCTGGTTGCCCCTGGACCGGGGCTTGTCCTGCGTGCTTCCCTGCTGTCTGGCTTCCAGAGGTGCCAGTGTGGCAGCTGGTGCTACAGGGACAGAGGGGGAACAAACATTTACAGCCCTTAGAATGTCCAGCACTTCAGGTCTGCGGTGTAGGAGGGAGGGAGGTGGCCTTGGCCACAGCTGCAGCATTCCTGTGGCGTGGTGGCAGCGAGGCTGGTGGCACAGTGGCATGTAGCAGCACAGAGATGTGCCAGCTGCTGCTCAGCTTTTCAGGGACTATGACACCCAGCTGGAGGATTCTGCTCCTCCTCACACTGCTCGCTGGGCACCCACCTGCTGTTCCTGCAGGAGCTACTTGGCAAGTCCCTGTGCCATGGGACCGGCAGCGTCTGCCACCTCTGATGGACCTGCCAAGGATGGGAGAGGGGTGAGGGGGCAGCGGGAGAGCTCTGGGGACCCTGGGGATGGTGGCTGTTCTGTGGTGCCTCTGGGAGAGAGCCAGCGGCTGGCCACAGCAACATGAGCTGGCCTCGCTGTGGCTGCCACAGCATCCTCCCACGCCACCACAGCTCGGGGTTCTGCAGAGGCACGGAGGCCAGCAGCAGTCACCCGTCGCCTCCCAGGAGGAGCCTGCCTGGCCTGGGCTGAGCAGCTCCAGCCCCTCCTGGGAACACAGGAAAACAAGAGGCCTCTGTCTGCAGTGGCAGAGCCAGGCTGGCCTCGCGCCCCGTCCCCAGCGCCCCACGGGGCCGGGATGCTGCCAGGCTGGGCTGGCGGGTCCTGCCCTGGCCATGACAGGCTGGCACTCGGTGCCATGGTGTCCCCATCCCCGCCATGCCCATGGGAGCGGGGGGCAGCTCCTTGTCCAAGGGGCTGGGCTTTCCCCTTGTGCCAGCTGTGCTGAGTGCTGGTGCGGCTCCTTGGCTACACTAGGAGGCTGTTTTAAGGTGGGCACTGCCCAGCTGCTGGAGGGAGCGCAGCGAGGCTGCTCTCCTCTTCCTCCAGAAGGACGAAGGATGGGCCTGGGAGAAGGCGGCAGTGCCCCAGGGGATGCCAGCCTGCGCGCTGGGACATCCCTGTGCCGGGTGAGCCTGGCAGCAGCACTGCGGGAGGGAGCCAGAGGCAGCACCACAGAGGTTAAGAGTCTCTCTTGTAAATTTGAGGGCAGTACAGAAGAAATAAAACGACATGAGAAACTCTCTTGGTCCAAGGAGCTGGAGCTGCCTGCTGCTGTCCCAGGGAGCAGCTGTGGTGTCCCCTATCAGTGTCCCCTCGCAGCGTACTTTGGAGGGTGCTGATAAGTAGAGCTGTGCTTGGCTGCAGAGCAGGATAGCCCAACGCTGCACCCAGCCCCGGTGCTGGCCCTTCTCGCCCTGCCACTGTTTTTCCCTCTGGGCCACCAGCGTGTCCCTGGGCCGTGGCAGGGCTGTGCCGGGGGTGGCTGTGCCCGCAGCTGCAGCTCTGCTGAGTCACGCTGAGGATGTGGCCAGGCTGGAGGGGCCAGTGGAAGTAGCGTGGTGGGCTGGGAACTAGCAGCGACCAGACCCCACACCATGCTCTATCCGGTGGGCTGGGGGCCCACTCACCCTCCCTGGGCAAGGAGCTGGGAGGCCCTCGGGGGGGCTGCTCTCGTGGGTGTGAAGCCCCAGCAGCAGCAGCAGCATCCCAGAGCTCCCCAGCATCGCATAGTGCAGCGCTAGCTGCCGCCGCTTCAAGTATGCTAAGAGGAGCCCAACCACCAAGAGCCGGCATCACCCGCTGCCAGATTGCTGGCGCATCCCTGGGCCGCGGCAGGAAAGGCTTCAGACGATGTAATCAGCACCCGGCAGCTGCCCCTGCATGAGCCCAGGGTGGCCGGGCAGCCTTGATGATAATTGTGCTTCCACGCTGGCACAGCCACGTCTGCAAATTGGCTCCTGCCGGCACTGGGGCAGCGATGCTGGGCCTCCTTCAGGGCTGCTGGGCTCTGTTGGGTTTATAAATCCCCGTGCTGGCTGCTTGCTGTGGGGGTATGGGGCTCCAGAGGGGAGAGGAGCCTTTGAGAGGGAAATGATACTGAATCGGCAGCCGCGGGTGTGGTGTTTTGCCCAGTTTCCCCCCCTTTGGCTGATCCCTCGCCAGCTTTTGCTGTGGCCGGGTGGTGATGCCTGTGCAGGGTGCCAGGCTGGCGCGGGGCCATGTGAAGTCCCCGGGGGTTTGGCGAAGACAGGGACACCGCGTCCCAGCCCAGACCTGACTGCCAGAGGTCTGGGGCTCAGCCGTTGCGGAGCCGGCAGCAGCCTTGTGGCACTGGATGGGCACAGTGCCGCTCCCATCCCCAGTGTCCCCTCCTCTCCCACCTAGGTGGCCTGGCCGGAGGGATAGAGATCTGCATCACATTCCCCACCGAGTACGTGAAGACGCAGCTGCAGCTGGACGAGAAGGCAAACCCTCCCCGCTACAAGGGCATCGGTGAGTGTGCACCCAGCGCACTGCCCAGCCCACCGGCTGTATTCAGAGGCTCCCAGGAAGCCCGGTTGGAGCTGAGGGGGGCTGAGGGGGGTTTGATGGGAGGCACTGGGGGTGGCACAGTGGCCCTCGGTGTGGCGGGTGACGGCGGTGCCGCTGTGCTCTGCCACAGGGGACTGCGTGAAGCAGACTGTCCGTGACCATGGCATCCGGGGGCTGTACCGGGGGCTCAGCTCGCTGGTGTACGGTTCCATCCCCAAGGCCGCCGTCAGGTAGGTGTCCTGCTTGGCCTGGGGTGAGCTGGGGGGGACCCTGGGCAGCGGCAGACACAGGGGTGGGTTTGCCCTTGGTGTCCCCAGCAGCACTTTGCTGAAGCCAGGTGCTTTCCCGGGTGGGGAGGATCCTCTCGCAGGGTGCGTGGCTGCTCCCAGAGACAGACCTAGAGCAGGGGAGTGCAGCCCCCAGCCCGGGTGCCTGGGGGCTCTGGCATGGTGGCTCCTTTGCAGGTTTGGGATGTTCGAGTTCCTCAGCAACCAGATGAGAGACGAGCAAGGGCGACTGGACAGCACGCGGGGTCTCATCTGTGGGCTGGGCGCTGGTGTGGCCGAGGCTGTGGTGGTGGTCTGCCCCATGGAGACCGTAAAGGTAGGTGGGAGGCAGCCACCAGCATCTCCCTGAGCCGGGGCAGGAAGGGAAGGGGCAGGACCCAAGGGTGCCTGGCTTTTGGGGACCTGGGGGCTGTGGGGGTTTGCTTGGACTGGTTTCATAGAGGAAGAGCTGATGTTGGAAAGCCCTGTGGAGCGGTTAGGTCTGGCGGCTACGGCCCCTTCCCTGCTCCGGGGAGGAGCCCCCCACCCAGGAGCCATCCCATCACCCATTTTAGTATTGTAAAGCCCATGCGGTTGCTGGCAGAGGTGGTTTCCCAGGTTTTCCTCTGCAAAATGCGCTGCTGGCCATGGGCACAGGCTTCCCCTGTGGACTCACCTGGCCACATGGGTCATCTCTGACCTTGGGACCATCCCTGGAGCGAGGCGCGAGTTGGCTGGCAGCCTTTGGGGCCATCGCATCTCCCCTCGCCTGGGCCAAGCGCGTTGTCTCCCCGCAGGTGAAGTTTATCCATGATCAGTGCTCCCCTAAGCCCAAATACCGCGGCTTCTTCCATGGCGTCCGGGAGATCGTTCGGGAACAGGGTGAGTCCCAGGGATGTGGCACCCTGATCCCTGGGTACTCCCACGCTGCGGGACAGGGCGGGAGGTGGGGGATGGGGACAGGCTGGGATCAGCAGCCTGAGGGGGGGGTCTCAGCCCGCGTGGAGGTGGTGCTCCCCTCCAACACCTTCTTGCTGCAGGATTGAAGGGGACCTACCAGGGCTTAACCGCAACTGTCCTCAAGCAAGGATCGAACCAGGCCATTCGCTTCTTCGTCATGACATCCCTCAAGAACTGGTACAAAGGTACAGTGGCCCCGTCCCCCCAGCTGGCTGCCTCGGCCCATCCTTGGGAGCTGGGTTTGGGCTCTCCACCAGCGCTGCTTCTCATGGCTCAGCCCCTCGTGATGGATGAAGATGAAAGCCAGAGCAGGGGGGTCCCAGCTTGTGGGGCTGAAGGGTCCTGGTTCTGGATCATTACCTTCACTCCCACCCTGCATCCCTCAGCACTGGGTGGGCTTTGTGGGGCTGATGCTGCTGGATGGTCCCCTCCAAATGCCCCGGTCCCCAGTGCAGCACTGCACCAGCCCTGACCACCAGCAGCCAGACCTGGGACCTCCCCTGCAGGCTCTCTCGGGGATGTGGTGCTGCATCCCCATGCCACCACTCTGCCCTCAACCTCTCCTCCTTCACAGGGGATGATCCCAACAAGGTCATCAACCCCTTTGTCACAGGGGTGTTTGGAGCTCTAGCCGGAGCTGCGAGTGTCTTTGGCAACACCCCCTTGGATGTGGTGAAGACCAGGATGCAGGTATGGCACTGGGGCATGGTGTGGGACCACTCTGCCTGCACGGGCTGGGGTCACCCACAGCTGGAAGTTGTTTTGTGCAGCCCCCAGGGCAGGTGCCTGATGCTGGCAAGGTTTGGGAGATGGCTGGGAATGCTGCCCCCTCACAGCTAGCCCGTGGGGGTGCTGGGAGGTGTTTGCACAGAGGTGGGGACATCCCTGCCGGGTTTGGTGGCTGGCAGCAGTGAAGGGGGATCAGTTCCTCTTGGCACTCCCCCAGCTCTCTGCCTCCCCTACAAAATCCCCCTGGATGCTCCCCTGGCTCTGGCCTCTGACCTGGCTTTTCCCACCCGGCAGGGGCTGGAAGCACACAAGTACAAGAGCACCTGGGACTGCGCTTACCAGATCATGAAACACGAAGGACCCCTGGCGTAAGCCCTGCGGTGGGGGCGGGCGAGGGGTAGCACGGGGGGCAGCACTGGGGGAGGATGCGCAGGGAGGGGGCTGTGAGGGCAGCCAGCCCCATGGCCCCCCTCTATCGTTGGCAGGTTTTACAAGGGCACAGTGCCTCGCCTGGGCCGCGTCTGCCTCGATGTGGCCATCGTCTTCGTCATCTATGATGAGGTGGTCAAGTTCCTCAACAAGGTGTGGAAAACGGACTGAGGGGGCCGGGCCGGGGCGGCCCCCACCTCCCTCGCCCTGCGGGGCTGCAGCTGGAGAGCCATGACCAAGCCCGCAGCTGCCTGCTGGCGCTGCCGGGGGCCAAGTCTGCCCACGGTGTGTGTCCCCCACCCCAAACCCAGCCACCTCTGTGTTTAGGAACAGGCTCTGAAGCAGGTTAAATTATTAGTTCTGCACTAAAAGGAGCAGAGAGGGAGCAGCATCCCAGCACCCGGTCCCCCAGCATCCCAGTTATGCCCACCCTAGTCCCCTGGTGACACTTTCCCCTGGTCTCATCACCTGTGAGCACTGGTTAGTTAGGGTGAGGTGTCCCCTGGGATGGTGGCCTTGTGTCCCCAGGGCCCCCGGCGGCCAGGAGCTGCCTGCTGCTTGGGGGCCAGCTCTTTCTGGGGGCGCTGAGATCCTCCTGGGGGCTCTGTGGGTGCAGTGGCCAAGCTGTGCACCAGGCATCGCAGCTGGCGGGGGGCTCCTGGGGCTGACATTGCTGGCTGGGAGCGATGCGCCTGGTCTCACAGCAACTCGGGGGGGGGGCCACCAGCCCCACGAGCTGGTGTGGCCCCAGGCTCCGTCCTCCCTGCCAGCACCAAGACTCCCCTGGGGTGCAGCACCCTGGCCCCCCGGATCCCACTCAGCCCTATGCTGCTGAGCAGGTGCTGCCCAGACTTGCACATCTAGCCAGGCCTTTTGTCCTCCTCACCATGGGGCCGGGATTGGGGTGAGCCGGGTGCTCCCATCTCTTGCCATTTACAGTTGAGACGTGTACGTGAGCTGGGATGAGGAGGCACAGCCCCATGCCGCAGACTTGGCCCCTCCGCTGGGGGTGCGAACCCCTTCTTCTGCCACATTCCCCCCCATCTGCCTTCCCGCCACCTCTCCGCTCCCCATAGGTAACCCCATAGTTTTTGGAGCTTCACGCTGACCCACTAACAGCCATGGTGGCCGTGGGGCCGGAGCCCTGCCCTGCCCTGTGCTGGGCTTGGCCCCATGGGATTTGTGCCAATCTTCTCCCAAAGGAGCCGGGAGGTGCGGGAGCCAGGGCTCAGCCCGTCCCTCCTCCTGGCACTAGTGGTGAATGCAGCCTTAACAGGGGGGCGAAGGAGGAGAAGGGAAGCCCGGGTGCGGTTTACCTGCGGCTTTCTGCTCTGAAGCCAGTGAGGGTTGTGTTGATTTTTTTTTTTTATTATTATTATTATTCTGTTTTACATTCGCAATTTGAATAAAATCAGTCTGGCTTTAGCAGGTGCATTGCTGTCCGGGCTGTGCTGAGTGAGCAGCGAGTGGCTCCTGCAGCGTGGGGATGGGGTTCCCCATCGTGTCACACTGGTGCTCCCAGGGGAGCATCGGCTTCAGCCCAGCAGTGCCCGTTCATGGATGCTCCCGGGCAGCTCCAGGGTTGCGTTGTCCCATGCACAGCTTTTCATTAACCATCCTGGTTAATTTTATTAAGTCCTCGCTCTGGCCGTGGAGTGAAGAGCCGGACTGGCAAGGGGCGGTGGAGCAGAAGGGAATGGGCTTTGTCCCCCCGCCCAGCCCAGGGGCGGTGCGGCCAGGGCTCCCACCGCCACCACCGGCACAGCCCTTGCGCCTCACCCAGCATTCGAAAGCCATCCCTCCAGGGGAAAGCTGTCCCTTGGGGGCTCGCAGGGTCCCAGTGCCATGTGGGGCTTGCTGCTCAGTGGGGGCTGGCTGCTGGCCACCAGCTACCTGGTGGGTGCCACGGGCAGCTGCCGGCACCGGTGCTGCCCGGGCAGGAACAATGCCTGCTGGGCACCGGGAGCCCGCCGGGCTCACTGCTACTGCGACTCGTATTGCGTGAGGACAGGCGACTGCTGCGAGGACTACCATGCCACCTGCCGCCATGCCGGTGAGTGCGGGGAGGGGATGTCCGGTACCCCGTGCCGGGGCAGCCCCAGGGCAGGGGACACCAGCCTGGGCTGCTGCAGCTGGTGGCAGGAGCTTGCTGGTAGCGGTTAGCCCCGTACTTGGAGCAGTAACAGGATGCATCTGGGCATGCCGGCTGGGCTGGATTTGGAGCAATATCCTGATTTTCCACTTTTTTCCACACTGAACGTCTGGCTGCTCCCAGTGCAATAAGAGAGCCCGCAGGGCAGCCTGTGGGCTGCAGCTGACGGGTAGGTAGCGCTGTCGTTGCAAGCCTCAGCGCCATCAGCGTGGGATCCAAGGAAGAGGAGCCTGGGCATCACCTCTGCCGTGGCTGCGGGCAGGACCTTGCGCGGGGACGTGGGAGCCAGGGGCTGCACTGGGGGTGACAAACAGGGAGCATGGGCTGGGGGGGGGTGCGGAGCCAGCCTGCCCTGGTGACCCAAGCCCAGGCGGGTGCTGCCTGCGGCCCCCTGGACAATTGCAGCGGTCAGCCCTCCTTAATCTCCAGGGAGATTAGTGGGGTCCCAGCTCAGCGCGATGCAGAGCCGCGGCAGCGGTGTGGGGATCAAGGCCTGCGGAAGCGGCACACAATGCCACCGTGCTGGTGGGGCAGCCCCCGGCCGGGGGTCAGGGGAAAGGGGCTTCCAGGGTCACCCTGGCCCTTCTCCTTCCTCCCCTCTCCCCTCAGCTGTGCCGCATCTCCCCTGCTCCCCTCCTTCCATCTTCCATGCCACTGATGCTCTCCTTTCCCTCCATCCCACCTGCTCGGCCAGCAGCGGTGGGCTGCACGGTGGGGCCCTGGGGGCCCTGGAGCGGGTGCAGCTCCCCGTGCGGGGTTGGCAGCAAGGCCCGCAGCCGCCAGGTCACCGTCCCACCCCGGCACGGAGGGGAGCCCTGTCCAGACCTCAAGCAGCGCCGTGGCTGCCTGGGGGAGCACCCGACCTGTGGGACGGCCAAAGGTAACGTGGGTCCCACGGGATGCCCACCTCCCCCTGCCAGGGTGCTTTTAATCATCCCTGTGTGTCCCCCCTGCCTTCCCGTCTGGTCTTCTGCCAGAGGTGGCCAAGATACTACCTGACTCCTTCAGTCGGGACTTCAGGGATCCCTGGCGAAGGGCTGGGCGGCTGCTGCTGGAGGAGCCATCGGGGTAGGTGTAGGGCTGGGGCCCCTCTGCACACACCCCTCCCCAAAGCTGTGACCCCTTTGCAACCCCCAGACCCAAGGGCTCTTGGCCATCCCCCTGGCCATTACCTGTCTCCCCCCTGCAAACCATGGCCCCCTTGCACCCCCTCCTGGACTCATGACCCCTTTGTACCCTCCCAGAGCCAACACCGTTCTCCCCCGCCCCAACCCCATGGCGTCTTTCCAACCCCCTACAAAACCATGGCCCCTTGGCACTCCCCTCTTAGAGCTGTGGTGGCCTTGCCCCCCTGGAGCCACTACCCTCCCCACCCCCCAGACCACGGCCCCTTTGCATTCCCATACAAAGCCATCACCCCTTTGCACCCCCTCTTAGAGCTGTGGCCCTTTTGCAATGCCCACAGCCATTACCCTCCATCTCCCCCCCCCCAAAACCATGGCCCCTTTGCACCCCCCCCATCCATCAAGAAAACACCACGACCTCTTCCCTACCCTCCAATCACCTTTTTTCCCTTTTTTCCCCCCATTTCCTCCCTTTTTTCCTTCTTTTCCCCCCTTCCCCAGCTACTGTGGCTATTTTCGCCTGACACAGGTGGGCCCCCTGTGCCGTGGGCGGGCCTGGAGCCGCCGCCTGCGCCGGGACAAGCAGGTGTGTGTCAAGTGCCGGGGGGGCACGTCCCACCGCCGGCCCCACTGCGTCGGGCACGGGCTGCAAGGAGCCAGGTGGGTGGTAACAGGGGGAGGGGGGCTTTGGGGGCGCAATGCACCCTGAAGGGTCATGTGTGCCCTCCCCATGGGGAGCATCTCTCCGTGCCCCTGAGTCATCTTCCTTTTCTATTCTTAATTATAATGTATTTATAGATAAAACTAACATTATATTATGGTATGCCACAATATGGTAATACTATAATACGCCATAATATTGTAGGATAATATAATATAACGTAATATGATAGGATACATCAATAATAGGATACAACAATAATACATAATATAAAAATAGATATATTTAAATAGAAGAGAATATTTCAGCTGGAAGGGACCTACAATGACCATCTAGTCCGACTGCCAACATGTATTATTATATATATTATATATAGAAATATATGCAATTTTTTTTTTTAAATTGTATTGAATTGTTCATGGCACGCCCCAGCTCTCACTGGCTTTTCCTTCCAGGACGTTTTGGGTGGCCGCCTCAGTGGTGGGGTGCCAGGGCTCGTGGGTGCAGGAGGGGCTGCGGCAGGGCTGTGCCTGCCCCCCACCGGCTCTCATCTTTGTGTAGCCCCCCCCCAGGAAGGTGAGCTGAGCCTCCCTGTGCCACTGCTCCTTGCTGGGGAGGCGGGTGATGATATAAAAATGTGGTGTCTTTTATAATTTCACCCTCCTGCAGGCTCGCTGCTCACCCTTGGAGCTGACTGCACGCATTTTCCATTAAGTATTTTGTTTAAGAAGGGAAGAAAGCCCTGCTCATAAAAATTAAAAATAAGGGAACTGTGAAAGTGTGGTGATTAATGGTGGAAGAACGTCAGGCTGAGGTTCAGCCTGGGTAAGAAGATGATGCGGCAGGTACATGGGAGGACAACACGATGATGTCATGGTCAGCCGTGACATCCTGCCATGCAATGAGCGGCCACTGGCGAGCAACATGAGGATGGAGATGGCATCTCTGTGTGTTTGGGCTGGCCCAGCTGCAGTGCAGTGTCGGTGAGCCAGGAAGGGCGGCTCAGCTTCGTGCTGGGGGTTGCAGAGGGAAATTAAACAGAGGCACCCGCAGTCTGCACGGGGGCAATGGTGCTGGTGGGGGTCTGGGTCTAGCCATGCGGCTCGTCATCCCCCACTGAGGGGCCCATCCAAACCCCCACCTCAGCAGGATGAGGCTGCTGTGAGGGGATGCTGTGCCATGCCAGGGCTGGCTCTCGCCAGGCTGGCCGAGGGCGCGCAGGCAGGCAGGGGGGAGCTCAAAGTGGGCACAGCCCCGCATCTGGAGGTGGGAAGGAGAGGGCAGCTCATGGCACAGCCGTCCCAGCTACATCTCATGGCAGCCCGGCTGCAGGTCAGCAGCCAATGCCCATCCCAGGAGGAGTGGGCTGTCCCCATCCCCACAGTGGGGACTGTGGTCTTGGGCTGCCCCAGCGCCTGCAGACTGCCAGGTGCGCAGCTCCCTGCAGTTTGATGATTTCCAGGAGGACCTTCTCCTTCTCCAGCAGGATCTTGTCCTTCTGCAGCTGCAAGGTCTCCTGTAGCTCCAGGATCTCCATCTGCAGCTGGCTCTGCTTCTGCCACCACTCCCCAGCCATGCTGACATGGCCTCACCAGCTGGGCTGAGACCACTGTGGCACTGATGGATGGCCTGAGCGGAGCAGAGAAACCCACTAGAGATGGAGAGGGGATGCAGAGCCACGGGGAACTGCCTACTCCTGCCCTTTCTCATGCCCCTGCCATTGCTGCGCAGCCCTCCCAGCCCAGCTGCTCTCCACGGGCTGCCGGGCTGGGATGGCGATGCTTAAAGCAGACCCCAGGATCACTCCCTGCCAGCCATCCCGCAGCCTCCCAAAAGCTTAACCTGCAGGATTCGGCCTTTCCCCTGAGCCACCTCAATGTGCTGCATCTGCTGGTGGTAGCAGGGCCGTGCACCCGGTCGGGTCCCTGGCTGCCGCCGCTCCCCTCCCGCTGGGCCGGGGCCGGTGTGGGTGCTGGGCAGACAGCCACGGGAAGCAGATGTGGCCGCATCCTGTTCCATGCTGAGGTGGGGCAGCGCTGGGGCTGGGGGGATGCGGGGCACTGGGTCTTCACCTGCCCATCGGCTGCCTGCAGCTGTGAGCCAGGGCAGCACCTGCAGGGCTGGATGTTCCCAGGGGTCTGTGTGCCTTGTGGTTTGGGGGTTGAGCCCCTGGGCTGCAGTTGGGGGCTGCAGCCCGTCTGCTCCCCCATGATGCGTTTGGCTCCCACCAGAGCCCCCCCTCCCCACCATCCCTCCTGAGCAGGGAAGTTAGAAGGCTTTGACATTGAGGATGTTCTTGGCCTCTTTATTCGGGATAAAGCCCAGGCTGGCCATGGCTTAAAAACCAGGTGGTTGGATTCGAGCAGCATAAGGGGGTCCGAGGGGTCCAGGGCATGTGTCTCCTCCTCCCACCCAGGCCCAAGGGCAGGGATGCCACACCACAGGCAGGAGTGCCCCCAGTGATGCCATACTGGTGGCCTTGGGATGGGGATGGGGAGTTAGAAAACATTGGGAACAAAGTGAGTGTGTCCCGCACGGCAAGTGGGGTTCCCCTGAGTTACGCCACCGAACCTGCAGTCCTGGCTGGCGGCCAGAGAGCATCCAGCAAATGGTGGGATGTGGCAGTGTGAGCCAGAAGCCTCATGGCTACCGGGCTTGGTGTGACACTGCTCCATGCCTGGAGCTGTCAGGCAGCTCCAGATGGTGGTCCCTGTTCCCCTGGTGCATTGCCCTGGCTCAGCACAGGGGCCAGCCCACACTGCACCAGCAGCCCCTGCACCAGCACAAGCTCCTGCTCCAGCTCCTGGGTGCTGCAACCCAGCCCTGGCACGGTGGTGGCACTTTCCCCCAGTACCTGCAGCGCCTGTGCCACCAGCTGTGCCCTCACCAGCAGCACAGCCACGGCTGCGTGCAGCCTGGAACAGCCCAGCGCCTTCATCCCCCCACGGGCAGCAGCCCCTGCGGAGAGAGCGGGCGAAGGAGGCATGAGCGGCTTGGGGTCCCCCCAGGCATAGCTGGCCTGGGGGACAAGGACATCAACTTGTCTGCCCCAGGGGCTTCGTGCAGCGCTGTACCTTGGCTCCAGTGGTGCCTGCAGTACTGCAGGTCCTGTAGGACGCTGGGGCCCGCAGCCGCCAGCCAGCGCAGAGCTGAGACACGGAGCGGGCTGCTGGCGTGTGCCTTGTCCAGGAGCTGCTGCAGGATGGGGAGCAGCTGCTGGGCCAAGACAGCCGGCTCTGCAAAAACGTTGGGTTCATCCTCCTTGTACAGGCTGGTGGCTCTGGGGAGTAAAGCCAAGGCACGAGTGAAGCCAAGGGCTGGTGCCACGGTCCCCCTCGCAGCCCGCAGGTCTGGCAGCTCACTTGTTTGCCTCCAGCTCCTCCACGATGCCCCTGAGATCGAGAACGGGGAGGTGCCGCAGCAGCGAGTTGAAGGTTTCAGGGTACTCCCCAAACTCTTTCAGGAGGAGCTGCAGGAGGCTCTGGAGCCCCACGTTGTCCTGCACAAAGATGCAGCTGTGCTGGAGCAGCCCCCTGGGGTCCTGCCGCAGGAGGCTGGCAAAACCCGAGGCCTCGTGCCGGACCTCCTGCTCCTCATCTTGCAGAAGGTGAATGCCCACGTTTATCAGCCTGGAGAAAGGGAAGAGAAGGGAAGGGAAGGCCACTGCACCTCCCAGAGCATCCTCAGCCTGCCTGAAGGGGAGGGAAGGATGAACTTCCAAGGCAATGCTTCCCCAAGGGACTTTTCTCCTGGACTGTGAAAGGCACAGCCACCACCCAAGAGCTTGCAGCTTAGGATGGTGCGGACTGCGACGGGGATCGAGGGACCCAACGATGCAGTTTGCTGCTCGTAAGGGACTGACTGCTTCTATTAAACTGTCACCCACAATTTTTTTGTAAGTTGCAAGCTCTTGGGTGCTAGTGATTTTTGAATGAGTGGGGGTTTCTTTAACACCCTTGAATTTTTTGCAGGGGATACTTTTCACAGAGTCAATTAACTTGCAGCACACTGGGGCTTGGGCTCCAAGGAGCAGTGCTGCTAGGAATGCACCACGACCACGGGCAGTACTGCTCCTGCAAGCATGGCCACCTCAGGGGATGGGCTCAGTAACCTACCGCAGAGCCACGGGGACAAGCGAGGGACAGGCAGCATGCAGGGATCGCCGCACCATGTCGGCACCTGCCATCTGCAAGGAGCGGGCAGCCGCCAGCCGCAGCACCTCGGATGAAGCGGACCGGCTGCACTCCTCCAGCGCTGTGCACCATCGCTCAACCAGTGGGCTGGCCTCGTCCCCGAACCTGCCAGAGGCCAGGGCAGAAGAGGGAATTCAGGCACACCCGAGGTCACAGGACCCAGGCGCAAAGCTGTGCTGTATAGGCAAGAAGTCATGGCTCTGTTTCCAGCAAGGACTAAGGAAAGATCTGGAAGAGCCAGGCAGAGCCCCCCTGGCAGCAGCAGGGACCTACCAGTGGGCGAGCAGCAGGCTGGCAGAGCACAGTGCCTGGAAGAGGAGGTCGGGACCAGGACACTCAGCCTCCACCACGTGCAGCAGCATCTTCAGACATGCTGCCGAGGAGCCCTGGAGCTTACAGGAAGCTTCCTGCGACCATGATGAGGGGTCTCTGCAAAGATGCAGCAAAGCCTCAAGGTACAATCTCAGGAACTCTTTGTCCCTTCTCTCTCGCAGCACCAACCACAAGCTCTCCTAGTTGACAATGGGAAAGAATGTTCATGGTTAGTGGCCCCGGCACCGTGGGGTGGCAACCTCAGCAACAACCGGGCAAGTGCCCTGCACCTATGCACCCTCAGCCCAGGGAGCACAGCGTTTCCCAGTGAGCACCCAGGATCTCATCCGTGGAGTGCATCGGGGACCCTCTGCTTTCCTTGGTGACTTTTGAGCCTTGTCATACCAGCAATGTCAGCCCAAGAGCCTTCTCCAGCTCCTCGCACGTTCCTCCTGCCCTGGAGATCACCCAGCTCAGGACAGCAAGCTGGACATCGGGATTCGGCTGCCGGAGAAGCGAGCAGGCAGCACCAATCTGCTCGCCATCCACCAGCCGGGCTGCCTCGCTGCACACAAAGCGGGCCATGGTTTGGTGGAGGACGGCCAAGCCCACCTGGAGGAAAACGAGGATCCCCTTTCCAACACTCGGCCTCCAGTAAGGAGTCCCCACCCCCAGGCTTGCTGCCAGGGCGGCCATGGCCGTGACTTTCCAGGCAGGCAGCAGCACCTGCAGCTTGGCGCATCCTGGCTTCCCCCGCGGTGGGAGGCTGCCCAGCTCAGTGCTGATGGCATTGTAGATGCTTTGGGTGAAGCTGTGGCTGAAGGATGCGGGCAGGAGGGCGAGGACCTGGAGGAAGGTGGCGCGGATGAGGGGGCAGCGCTGGGCAGGGGTGAGCAGCCAGCCCCGCGCCTCCAGCTGCAGAGCCACAGGGTGCAGCGCCTCGGCCGACAGCCTGTGGGGAGACACGCTGCCTTAGCACAGGGTCCCGGGCACCGCAGCAGGCGCTGTGTTGTGGCCAAAAAGCTGTGTCTCGGTGTAGGGCGACCACAGGGGCCACGGGCAGGGAGACGGCGTGGGACCACTCACCCGCTGGTGCCTGGGGTGGGGGCCAGCAGTGCCTGCATCTGCAGCAGGCACCCATGGACGGTGTTGTGCGAGCGGACCTGTCCGGGTGAGTCAGGGAGCTGCTGGGCCAGCTGCAGGAGGAGCCCACAGCGCTGGGGCTGTGGGACGACGGGCACCAGCGCCTTGGCAGCCATTGCTCGCACGGCATAGATGGGGCTCCCTGCCAGCCCCAGCAGCGGCTCCAGAAAGTGAGCAGAGGGGCTGCAGAGCAAAAAAGAGACCATGCAGTGATGCTCTCGATGGGAGTGAAACCCCCCAAGGCACCATCGGACCACCTCCCACTGCAGGAGCCCATGGCTGAGGCAGAGCATCCCCACTGCCCCACTACCTGCCGGGGTCGTCGGCACTGGGCTGCAGCTGAGCCAGGAGGGTGAGGATGGCGTGGAGAGCGGGGCGCAGGCAGGGCCCCCCCAGTGTGGGCCCTGTGGCCGCCTCCAGCTCGCCCAGCAGCACGGCGCCCAGCTGGGGATGCTGCCCGAGGAAGGCCTGCAGGCTCACCCCCTCCGCCGGGCAGCCCTCCCCACAGCTCCGCTGCTGGCCCAGCAGCCGGGACGTGAGGGCACCTGCAGGGACAGAGCCAAAAGCAGCATCAGGTCCCATTCAGCCCTTGCCTGACACCCCACCCTTCACCCCAGCCAGGCTCCCAACCCTGGAGGGCTGCACCGGTTCGGCAGGGATCTCTCCTGCTCAGTACTCACTGAAGAGCTGGATGGCCGCGTTCCTCATAGCCCAGCACGGTGAGCCCAGGCCCCGCAGTGCCAGGGCCACCATCGGTGTGGCGTGCCGCATCAGCGCACCGCCCAGCCCTGCGCCGCGCACCAGCGTCTGCAGCACGTGGAGGGCACACACCTGGCAAGAGTGCACAGGGCTCAGGGGCACCACACAGGGATGGGGCTTGGGCTTCCATGCAAAGGGAAGATGGTGGGAAGAGACGGGGGGAGCCAGGGGGCCGTCAGCTCTCGGGCTGCCGGCATGGGCAGCGTGGCCAGGGCTGCAGATTTTTGCTCACTCAGAGGTCTCTGCGCTAGCGCAGCCTCATGCTGGAGTACCCGGTGTGGCTCTCTTTAGGGGACCTCACACAGATCACCCTGTCCCCAGATGGGCTGCAGCAGCCAGGAGCTCAGTGCCCGCTGTACTCACCTGCGGGAGGTCAAGGGTCTGGTCCCAGTCCTGCGGCAGCGCCATGGTGGCCAAGGCCAGCAGCGTCTGGATGCAGCGGGTCAGCAGCGGCCGTGTCAGCGCCGGGGCCTCCCCGCTGACAATGCAGAGGAAGAGCATGGGGAAGCCGGCGGCACGGCGTGTGATTGAGCTGCTCCGGGGTCCACTCAGCGCTTCTAGGCCCTGAGGAACAAAACCCACCCAAGATATGGCTGGAGCCTGCAGCTGCTCTGCAGGGGAGGGCACTGGCTGCACCAGCCCTGCACTGCAGTGTCTTGACTGCCAGGTGGGTGCTCGCCCCAGGGTTGGGGGGACGTGGCCCTGCGGTTCCCCAGGGCACGGGGGGGAGCATGGGGCAGAACAGGCACGGTACCTGCTCCAGCACAGTCTGTGGGATGGCCTGCAGCTCTGCGTCTGGGTGGTTCAGCAGAGCGGCACAGAACTTGGTGAAGCCCATGCTGCAGCCCTCCACTGCTCCCTAGGGCAGAGCGGTGTCAGGCCCCCGCACCCCGGAGGCTGCATCCACTAGCCCCCCATGGCCCCCAGAAACCTCTTTGCAAAGGACAAGGAGAAAACAAGAAGGCATGATGGTGGTGGGGCTGTGGCGGGGTTTGGCACTGGGATCCCAGACGGGGGCTTCCTGCCCCAGAGCAGACCCTGCCCCTCTGTGTTCACCCTCCTGCGTGCCAGTGAGAGCCCCTGGCTATTGGTCCAGGGCAGGGAGACAGCCAGAGGGGTGGGCAAGGGCCCACACCACCGCAGGTGGGACACACTCTTACCCAGTGCCGGCACCGCAGCAGGATTTCCTGGAACACTCTGGTGGCTGTCTGCAGGGTGGGTAGCGACAGGAGGGGCCCCGATCCGGCACTCAGCGCCGGGGCCAGCAGCAGCTTGGCCAGGCCCCCCAGGAGCAGCCCTATCTCCTGGGAAGAAGTGGAAGGTCACCGGGACTGGCAGCGGGGCTGCCCCGTTCCTGCCCTGCTCCACCATCGCTGCCACAGGGAAGCACAGCAGGCGCTGTCACCCCCGGCATGGGCACCCTCGGTTGCCGGTGCCATTGGGCAGTTGACCGCCAGCATGCCCACCGACACGCGCGGGCTCCGCGGCACGGCCATTTCCCAGGCAGCTGCAAGGCCTGTGTGGTGGAGGTGACATTTTCCAGGCAGCCGCTGGTGAGGCTGTGGAGATGCTGGGAGGGGTGGCTGCAGGGCTGCAGTCAGTGCCGCAGCTGGGGTCTGTCAGCGCCTGGGAACCAGGGGGCTACATCAGGACCGGCAGGGAGGTGGCTGCTTTTGGGGAGGGTGGTGGCTGCACCCTTGCTGGCAGCAGGTGAGGATGAGTGTGGCAGTTCCGAGGTAAGGGCAGAGATTCCCCCTTGGTCCCCAGGGAGGGTGAATGCCCCAAGGGGGGCTAAAGAGCCCAGTTGCTGGGCTGGGTGGTGGGTGCCATGCTGGGCTGGTCTGGTCCCCGCTGCCAAGGGGAGGGGTGCCTACCTTCACTGATACCCAGCAGCAGGTCAGGATCAGGCTGTGCTCCTCCGACAGCAGGACTGAGTCCTCTTCCTCCTGCCCCCGGCCTTTCCCCTGCGTGATGAGGGAGCCGATGGCATTCCCCATGTCAGCAAACGATGGGGCAGCAGCTGCAAAAGGGAGAAGCCTGGTCTGAGTGGAGCGGTGTGGGGCAGTGCCTGCGGGGAGTGTGGGGCAGAGGGAGGGGGATGCTGCTGGCGGGTCGCGGGACCCAGTCCCCTGTTCAGAGTGCACACGGATGGCAGTGGCTTCTGTCCTACAGTGTGTCCCACTCAGGACACTGAGTGTACTTTACCCCGCTGCTCTTTCCGAGCCATTGCTGTAAGGGCTCTGCCAGCCCCTGCGCTCCCAAGCTGCTTTGATCTGGCAAGTGCCTTGCTGCTTCTGGAAGGCTTTTGCCTCTCATTCTGTTGCCATTCCCATGTGCAGCTGAGAAAGGGACCCAAGCAGGCACTAGCGCTCTGCTCCCGCGGTTTGCCTGGCGCATCCTTGCCTGTGTGTCCTGCTTTGGACCTCACTCCCAGCCCCACTGCTGTCCCCTGCTAGAAGCAGCGAGGCCAAAGCAAGTGCATTCCCAGGGCTGGAGGGCTGCTGGGTCAAGGATGACTGTGGTGGAGGTGGCAGTGGTTCCTGGGGCTGGCGACATGCTCACCTTGCTCATCAGCACCGGGGCCTTGCTGGCTCTGCAGAGCACCCAGGAGGAAGGAGGTGATGTCTCTTGCTGTGGTCACAAGGCGGGTGAGGAGCTCCTGCCAGCTCTGCGCTAATTCTGCTGCCTGCATGGAGGCAGCCACCTCCGGCACCTGCAGCAGGCACTGCCGCAGGGCTGCGATGGCTCCTGCACAAACAGCCATCTCTGGTCACAGCGGTAGCTGCTGCAGCCCCAGCTCTCCTGCCTCAGCTTGCAGCTGAAATGGCTCATGAGCAGGGGAGTAAGCAGGGCCCCTCGGCGAGGGGCACGCTGGGCAAGTGGAGCAGCAGGACAGGGAAACTGAAGCAAGGACGTGGCCTCAGTCCTGCCTGTACGATTCCTGCCTGCTCCAAATTCCCAGGGAGGAGACCTGCTGCAGGAGCCACTTGCCGCCCTGCCAGGCTGGGGCCGTACCGTGCATCGGTGCAGTGGCTGCTGCCTGCAGCAGGTCCTGGCACGCTGCCGCATACTGGGCTTGCAGCACGTGGAGAAGATGCTGAGCGAAGCACAGGCCTCGGTTGGGCAGCACCGGGGCTGCTTTGGCCTCCAGGTGACAAACCTTCATGGTGCTGCTGTCTGACCTGGGGGAAGAGGCAGATGCTGTCATGAGGACGAGGAAGTTTTCTGTCCGTCTCTTCCTAAGCAGCTCCTCCCTGCCCTGGTGCAGGCTCCTGCACCCCAGCCCTACCCTGCTCCCCACTGCTAGGCTATTTCAAACCCAAGCCATTGCTGCCCCGAGCTATAAACGCAGACTCCGGCGAGACACCGGTGCTGCCGACACACTCTCGGGGGCTGCCGTGCAACCGCAGCGGCGGGGAAGCCGAGAGCTTGTACTTCTGCAGGATGATCTTCATCAGCACAGCTCCAGCTTCAGCCTCCTGCACTCGGGGGCTGCCCAGCATGTGCTGGGCCAGCTGGAAGAGAGCCAGGGCGACGGGCTCGGGGAACGTGGCGGGGAAGTAGCGGACGAGCAGCTCTGAGGCCAAGTCTCTGATCTGCCAAGAGAGTTGGGGGGAGCTGGGACATGGGAGGGGGAAAAGCATCCAGAGCAGGGCAAGCAGGGTGGGCTTGAGCTTGCTGGAGGCCAAGGCAGGCGTCTTCATGACCTTATCTCGCCTTTATGAAGCTCACCTCATTAGTGCTGTCTTGCAAGCAGCTCAGCAGCACCAGCAAGTTGGGCTGGGAGAAGAAGTCCCAGCAGCCGCTCTGCCGGGCGTAGCTCAGCAGGGTGGCCATGGTCCCTGCAGTGGGGACACAGGGCAGTGGGATGGGGTCGGCGGCAAGCACCCCCACAGCCGAGGGGTGATGTTCCAGGCTGGCTGGCTGTACTCACGTGGGGGCTGGCCTTTCTTCCTGTCAGGGCTCCAGGTGTCCGTGCAGGTCTCCAAGACAGCAGCCAGCAGGAGCAGAGCTGTCTTCTTCCTCTGGTAGTTGGAGCCTGGGCTGAGCGAGGCAATGCTGAGCTGCAGCAGCCACTCCACAAAGCCTGTGGGCAGAGAGCATGGCAGCGAGTGGTGCCAGGCTGGGCACCCACGTGCCCATCCCCTGGAGCTGTGATGGAGGTGCTGGGGTGGCCGCCTCACCCACTGCCTGGGCCAGCTGCCCCTCTTCCTCGCCTGGCTGGCTGCCTTGGGGCACCTTCCCTCGCAGCTGGGCCAGCGAGCTGTCCCGCAGCCGGACCAGCGCCTTCCTCACCGCTGCCTGCAGCAGCTGCCGGAACGAGGAGGAGTCGCAGTTGAGGTTGAGCGGCAGGAACTCCCGCAGCAGCCGCACCTCGGTGCCCGAGAGGGGTCGGTTGGTGCTGGGGCTGCAACAGAGGAGACCCAGCGCCGCCAGCCGCACGCCCTCCTCGCGGGCGCTCAGGCAGCAGGAGAGCCGCTCCAGCGCCTCGCCCTGCAGCAGCAGGGACCCTGCCATGCTCTTCTGTGCCTTCAGCAGCAAGACCCAAGCTCGGAGCGACGCCACATCCCAGCCACCAAACTGGCTGGCCAGTGGTGCCTGGGTGGCCGGGAGCTGCTGCAGTGTCCAGGTGAGGAGGTGGTTAGCAGCGTTGCTCTGCAGAATGGGCAGGGGGGAGCGAAGGGCCTGGGAGAGCAGGGGCAGCCAGCACAGCGCCCACCGCTCTGCCAGAACTGCCTCCGTGCCCTGCTGCCCCTCCTGCCACTCGGCGCACTGCTGCCGCACCAGGACCTTGTAGACCTCGGCAGCTGCAGGACACAGGTGGTTGGTGGAGAGACAGTTCAGGAGGTGCTGCGGCAAGTCCGGGTAGGTGTCCAGCACCTGGGAGAAAGGCAAACGACCCTCATCTCCCTGTCAGGTTGGAGGTTCCATATGGTGGGGGACAGGTCTAGGTGCAGGCCACACTGCGGTCACCCGTGGCACTGAGCATCTCTGGTACCCCAAGGTGCTTTTGGCCAGCTTTTGGTGGGCATCAACAAGCAAAGCTTCCCTCCCTGCCGGCAGTCCCCAGGGATGCATCGTTGTTGCTGCACCTCACCACCCCACCAGGGATACTATCCCTTGGGTGATGCTAAGACGGCTCCCCTGGCTGCGAAGGCTGCCTGCTCACATGGCTGAGCTGGGCAGGAGAAGGTGACAGGCAACAGACAGAGGCTGTGCCACCCCAGCAGCAGTGCCAGCTGTGACCAAGCCTCCCCATCCCCCTGCCTTCCCTACCTGCTGGCTGCCCACGTAGGGGACGATGGCACACAGGGGCACATATCTGGCTTTGATTTGCCACGGCATCAAGACCACCCTCTGCAGCATCTGCCGGTAGAGGGGTCTCTCCTGGTCCTGGAAGTGCTGGCACTCAAGGTGGTAGATCTCCAGCAGCAGTCGGAAGGAGCTGTGGATGAACTCGGACACCCCTTCCACCTGGGGGAAGAAGGACAGCAAGCTGGACTGGTTAGGGTGGGCTCCCTCCCCTGTCTTGCTGCATCAGAAAGACCCTTTGCTTTCCCACGGCTGTGGGCTTTCAGCACTGCCCCGTGACTGCGGGGCTAGAGCTGAGGACGTGGAGATGGCAGGCAAGTGAGCCAGCAGATGTAGACAGGCTGGGACTGCACCGGTGGGTGCTGCCTGGGGAAGGTGAAGCACTGGGACACAGTGACAAGTGCCCATGTATGACAAGTGCCCTGGCCTCAGCAGTGCAGGTCCCCCTGCCCTGCTGGGCAGCTGCAGGCAAGGGGGTTGTATTCGGCTGATGGAGCTGAAACAGGCAGGGGTGTATTACGGGCAGGGGAACAGCAGCTGAGATGAAAGAAGGAAGGGCTGTTCCTGGCTGACATGGCATGGCCCTTTGGTACCCTGTCCTTACCGGGGTCTCAGCATTGTCCCACACCAGTTGGGTAAGCTGCCGGAGGAGCTCGGTGTCCTGGGCCAGGACGCGCGTCCCTGTCAGGCGCCAGATAGCAGGCAGGCTCTCCCGCAGGTGCTGCAGCCACAGGGCACAGGCTGTGAAAGCAGAGAGCTCCATGCAGCCCTTGCCCTCAGACTTACCTGTGGCAAAGCTGGGTCTTAAGGGGCTTAAGGACCCCACATGCAAGGGGAGTGGTTTCCCTGTTAGGTACCCAAGAGCCCGAGGGGCTTCATATCCATTGGGCTGCAGCAAAAATTAAGAGCAGTGTCCAAACCAGCTACCAGGATCCCAAAAAGCATCTTCCCTGGGAGAAGGTGAAGCACCATAGGGGCTCTGTTTCAAACCTCCCTGCCATGGCAGGGTTGTCTCCTACCTTGGAAGCAGTAGTAGTGGCAATCCTTCTGCTCCTTGGTCAGGGCACACACAGCAGGGAAGATCACGTCCAGCAGCAGGCAGGCCTGTGGGAGCACAGTGGCTCAGGAAGCAGGCAGGCAAGGGCTTTCCAGGGTGAGAAAACCCTGCCACAGGACAGGTAAGGAGAGCACTGCCTGGTTCTCCTGCTCTTACAGCAGCTTATTGCTAGCTTTTGCTCCCTGTCTGGAAGTTCTCAGCTCCTGAGGACTTGGGAGATGATGGAGGTGGCAGAGCTGGAGGCTGTGCCCTGCCTGGCGCAGCCCTGGGTTCATGCTGTGGGAGCACAGGGCAAACGCTGCTGCTGCTGCTTCTCTTGTGCAGGGGCTACTTTTGGCACTGCCTGGCTTCTCAGGCCCCCAGGAGAGGAAAATCCCTGTGCAAGTGTCTTTGGAAAAAGCAGGCCCCCGGCTAACTCGCTGTGCTCAGCAGGATGCATGGAGCGGCTGGTGCAGCCTGGCTCCATCCCCGAGGGATCCACAGCCCCTGCCGGTGGCTGCCAGCCCTCTTCCAGGGCTCTCTCAAGCCACAGCCATTGGGTTTGAGCTCTCCTACCTTGTGGGTGAAGCTCTCCAGCTGGCAGCTGAGGATGTCCACCTTGCAGCATGTCAGCAAACCTCTGGTGAGCACCAGCTTCTCCAGCCCATCTGGCTCCAGGTCGGGGGGGACCTCCACCGCCAGCTCCCCAAACTTCAGTTCCCCCGTGCCTGGTGGGAAACGGCTGCATTGGATGGCAGAAAGACGGCAAACCCAAACACTGCTCTGAGAGCAGACTGCCCTGGCTCATCTCAAGAGTGACTGTGGGAGGTGGCTGGTGGCAGCTGGGGGTCCCAGACCCTGAGAACGGGACACAGCAGCAGAGTCCGGCTTGGACTGCCGGTGAGTGGCACTGGCCTCTGTCCCCTCACACACAAACATACCTGTTGCTGACACCCCCTTTGCCAGAGGCCGTTCCCGGCTCTGGATGAAGCACGCACCTTGACTGGGGAGCTGGAAGAGGGTCAGCACGGCGCTGGCCCCATCCTGGGGCTGAGGGGCTGTGTTCACCAGCATGCTCAGGGCCGTGCCCGCCAGCAGCCTCGTGTCCTTGTTCAGAGCCTGGACTCGCAGGGAAGGCAAAGGCACAGCTCAAAATCCCATCTAAAACCAAACCCCATTTCACCACCCCATCCACGCCCATGCAGGTGACTACACAGGGTCCCTCGCACAGCCCAGACACCGGGGCTGTCTCTGCAGGCTTCCCTCAGGGAGGGGAATGGGGAAAGCACCCGAGAAGGACAGCATTGCTCTGCTCCCCAAGACAGGCAGCACCATCCCTCCCCGGGGCCATACACACCTTCCCCCATGCCACCCCCAGCAGCAGTCCCAAGAGGCTCTGCAGGGTCTCACTCTTCCCCCCTCTGCTCCACACCAGGGGGGCTACATCCTTTGGCAGCACCTGGAAGAGCTGGAGGCAAGCCTGGAGGAGCAGGAGGGACAGGGGCCACAGGGATGGCTGTCAGTATCCCTCACCTCTGAAAAAGCAGTGATTCCTCAGGGACGGCCATTTGAAGCGGCTCTGTGTGTTACATCCCTCCTGGACATCGCTGCCAGTGCCCCACCAGCCCTTGCAGGGGCTGATCCTTCCCCAACTCCCAGATTTGGCTCTTACCTTGATGACCAGGTAGCCCCACGTGCCGCCAGGTGTAGGCTGGCTCTGCAGCACCCAGCGCAAGGTGGTGACCAGGCACTGCAGCAGTGGGGCCAGGTTCTGCCGCCAGTGCTGCCGGCCCAGGCTGCTCTCCTCCATGAACATGCACACTGTGGGCGAGGGGACAGCATCAGCCCCCGGCCCACCCAGCACTGTGCCTGCAGCCAGCCCTGCTCCTGGTTAAGCCAAGGGCTGCACTGCTGGTAAGTGGGGTGAGAACAGGGCTGGGATGCAGGGGGTGCTTTGGTTTGTCTGGTTTCCAACTGTTCCAGGTGGGTGGGCAGAGCCATCGGGTGCTACTGGGACCTGTGCAGAGATCCCATGGATCCGGCTGATCCTTTGTTTCCCCTCCCACGAGCACAGAGGACCCGGTCTGGGTGGGCAGGGCTTGTCCTGTACATTGGTGGTATGGGCTGGGAGAAGCCCCCGGAGGGGAAGGAGCAGGGACTGACCTGACTGAAGGTCCCCAGGAGACAGCACCTGCAGGGGCAGAAGGACAGTTTGTCCTGTGTGACAATACACTGGGGCTCGGTACCTTGGGCAGGAGGGTCCTGCCTGCGCCAGAAGCAGTCCCGGGGATGAGCAAAAGGCTGGCGTGATGGGCAGCCACGTGTCGCTGGCTGCAAGCAGGGCAAAGCCCTGGAATGGTGGGAAGAAAAGCGAAGGACCCCGGGCAGCCCAAACCAGGAGGTCCCTGTCACACAAGGGCTCCAGCAAGCCCCTGCAAACGCCAGTGCCACTGCACAGCTGGGGTCCTCTCACCTCGCTCTGCGGCACCAGGCCAGCCAGCAGCGCGCCCACCTCCTGGGCCAGCAGGGCTTCCTTCCCCACCGCCAGCCAAGTCACAATCTGCCGAGAGACACCCCGAGTCAGTTGGCCTGCCGGGACCCCCCGAGGACACCAGTGCAGGGCACTTTTTGAGGAGTTCCGTGGTGTCGCCCAGGCCCCTCTGCCGGTACGGATGCAGCTGCACCGAAGCCACGCCAGCAGCGGGCAGAGGCAGCTGACACCAGCGCTCACGGCCTGTAGCTGCTCTGAAACCACAGCCCAGCCGGCTGCACCACAGACCTGTTCCAGTTTCTGGAAGGAGCTGGAGCTGCTGGTTGCCTCCATCTGGAAAGCCAAGACACAGCGGAGCAGGGGCTGAGTCTCTGCCTCACCCAGCGCCTGCAGACCCTCGCTCAGCACCCGCGACAGCAGGAGAGCCTCCTCCAGGTGCTTGTCTTTGCATCTCTTGGTAGTACTCCTGGAACAGGACAGGGATATGGTGGGGATACACCGGCTTGGTAGGGATTGCGGTGGGGGGGAGACCCTGGCTCGGTGGGGACCGGGGTGGGTGTGCCCCAGCTTGATGGGGGTTAGGGTTGGAGTGCTCCAGCTTGCAACACTCCTCTCCCACAACTGCGCCCAGCATTGCACAGTGCGGGGCAGGGGGGAGAAGGAACTCCTCGAAGCTCCGAGTCCACAGCCCAGCCCGTTCCGGCCAACGCAAGCCCTTGGTGGGGCGCAGCAGGGCGGGCAGGAGGACCCGAAAACCCCTAAAACCTGCTGCCCTGCCGCTGCAGCGCGGCCTGGATGCGAACGGGGGCGAGTGGTCCCCTTAGCGCGTGCCGAGCGGAGCCCCCTCCCTCCCTCCCCGCGCCCGCGGGGTGCTCGGGGGCTCCACGCCGGGGGATTCCCGGGGAACCCGCGCCCAGGGGATGCCGTGGGCTCCTCGCCCGGGGCCCGTGCACTTACCCCGCGAATTGCCGCAGGCAGCGCAGGCAGGAGAGCGCCGGCTGCGCGATGCCCAGCGCCCCGTAGAAGGCGGCGCAGGCCCGCGCCTCCCGCTCGGCTCCCATGGCCGGGGCCGCCAGCACCATAGAGCTGGGCCGCGCCGTGCCGGCTCAGCGGCGCCCCCTAGCGCTGCCTCCGGGCGGGCGGGCGCCGGGGGTGCTGGGGGCCGCGGGCGAAGGCGAGCCCCCCCGCCCGGCCCCCGCTCGCCTTCCCCGCAGCCCCCGGCGCCGCGCTGCAGCCCCCGCGGGCTGCGAGTCGGGGATCAAAAAGCAGCAGCATCTGAAAGCTGGTGCCACAGCGGGTGGGGAGTGTGAGACCCGGGAGGGCTGAACACCGGGGAGCTGCTGCTGCTGCCGAGCCCAGAAGCTGGACAGCGTGGATGGTGGCTGTGAGGTCTCTGAGACACCAAATGAAATGCTTCGGAGAGAAATAGTTGTCTCACTCAATCGTGCTTCATTGTGTCAGAGGAGGTTTGGTCCTCCACAGTCCTCCTGCTATGCCATGGGCACCATCCCTACTAGCCAGCATCCCTACTAGCCAGCATCCCTACTAGCCAGCATCCCTACTAGCCAGCATCACCATCAGCCATCATCCCTACTAGCCAGCATCGCCATCAGCCAACATTCCCTACTAGCCAGCATCCCTACTAGCCAGCCTCCCCATCAGCCAGCGTCCCCATAAGCCAGCATCGCGGTCAGCTAACATTCCCTACTAGCCAGCATCACTATTAACACTAACGCCCAGCAAAGGGACTCTGCTTCTTCCTACAGGATGGAATGGCCCTTGGAGAAAGAAACAGATTTATTCTAACACTTGGTGTTAACTATCATCAAATCCAAATTATTTCTCCAAGTCCTTTTTGTCAGTTGGCACAGGGTTGAACAATTTTAACAGGCATGATTTTAAGATGACATTTAAAGATCCCTTCCAACCCAAACTGTTCTATCATTCTATGATTTCTGTATCTTTATTAAACATATTTATAACTCCTGACTAACTCATCCCACTGAACTTCACCCAGCAGCTATCGAGAAAGTGCTCCTTGCTGGGGTTCACCCTGGAGGACTGTTTTTTCCCTGGGTTGTTTCTCACAGTGGCACTGGGGCGAGCAATGGGCATCGGCCGCTTGCATGAGCTGGCAGCACAGGCAGCCCAGGAGAGTGTGGCTGGCGTGGGCCAGCGTCTGTGCTGGGTGACTGGGAGGATGCTGAGATGTGGTTCCCTGGGTGAGTGATGTGCTTGGGGACAGAAAGGCCCCAGTCAGTAGTTTTTGGCAACATTTGTCAGCAGCATCCATCTCTGTCCCACTTTAGAAATCATCCTGGAAGCCCAAATGCCCTGACTGCTGCCAATATAAACCAGTGAAACAGCCCAGGATTCACCTCAGGTAAGGCAAAGCAGTGCAGGAGGATGGTCATGTCCCTCAGACCTGCTCCTCTATCCCTGAGCACCATGGCCACCCCTACGGGAGTGGGGGAAAACAGTGCCAAACCAGAACTCCCATGTGTGCCAGCACCCAGACAGGGGCAGGGCAGGGGAGGGTGCTCCCATGATTTAGGGTCCCCAAAGATCCTGTTCCCATCCCCTTCTGCTGCCTGCAGAAGGGAAGGGCAGGGGACGGAGAGGGGGATTTTTTTCTGGTTTCACCACAGGAAGGATTTTCAAACACTATAAATTCACTTTTGACAAGTGAACGGCTAAAGCAGATTAACCTTTTTGCTAATCTTCTATAATGGCTTTGGAATCTCCTTAACCAATAAGAAAATGATAAGAGCCTGTTTCTTTTCTTTTTATCTATATCTATATTGTCCTCCCTTGTCTGCATTTTTTTTTCTTTCTTGTTTTATTTTCGTTTCCTTTTCTAATATGAAATAGCCCAGCGATCCTATCTCCTGGAGGCTCAGTAAACAGAACATCAATAATCCCTTTCCTTTATTCCTCTCCAGTAACAGGGTGCAGAGAAGTGTCTGCCGATTGGGATTTGATTACCAGCAGCTATCAAAAGTCTCTTTGTAAGATCTGGGTCCTAAATCCTATAATTCTTTGATAAAAGAAGTATTACCAGTCCATTTTCTGAAGTGAAAGGTATGGGAGGAATGAAAGAAAGCAATCAGCGGAGATCCTAATAGGCTAAGTGCATGTGTGGTGAGAAGGCAGGGGCGGGCAAGGGAGGCCAGGGAAAGGCGTCTTTTGTTAAGGATGGGGAAGGAGAATTAATCCGCTTCAGGTGTATGATTATTACAGCCAAGAGCAGAAAGGGTTGGATCCTCCACCTGCCCGCAGCATGTCCCAGCTTACCTTCCCTGCTGTCCCTCTGGACTGGCACAGCACAGGGAGCAGAACCTGGCTCTGCATCCACCTTCTGTGTTAGCATTTGGGTACAAGGATAAAAGCTGGGAGCAGTTTGCGATGATGCCTGGTGTTTGGGCATCTCTGGAGCGCTGACAGCTTGGCAGGACAGCAGTGAACTTCTCAAACCTACAGCAAATACGTAAAGATTCATAAAGCATGCTTATAATTTATGCTATGCCATCAGCATAGCTAAAGGTGAGGCAAATAAAGGGATGGAAGAAAAAACAGTGGTTTGCTTTTAAGTGAGATTTTACAGAGGTTTGGGGTTGCAGGTAGAGCGGCTCTGGGGCATCTTTTCCCGGCACTGGAGACCAGCAGGGTGAGGCAGCACAGGCAGAAAGCAGGGCCCAGGAGAAAGGGATGGGGACGGAGTGGTGGCTTTCCTGGAGACTGGCTCTCATTTTTGTGTGGTGCTGGAGAGGCTGCTGGGCTGTTCAGTGTGAAGTCATGAGATGCCACGAGGACCTTTGATGCGTAATGGTTTCACAGCACTCACCTGTGCATCTCCTTGGTGTGGGCCTGTGTAGAGGGATTTTTAAAGGACCGAGGACATATGTTACCATTGTCTGGGTTGGACAACCCAGGCCTGTTAGTTGAAGCTGCAGAGCAGTTTTAAATTGTCCTGGGAACAAGCAGTGGGAGAAGGAAAACAAGCTATGCACAAACCAGAAGGCAGGTGCAGAGCAAGTCCTGGGAACCACGAAATCAACACACTCTCATCGGCACACTCTGGTAAGGCACCTGCAGCATGCCCACCGATCAGCGACACGGACCCCCACGTGGCCCAGAGACTTTTATCCAATCACCTGTGTGTAAAGTCGGGTGAGCAATCGGTTTAAGTTATAAATATAACCTGTTTGTTTAATAAAGTGAGCACAGCATGTAGCCATATTGGTGCGATTGTCGTGGCTTGGCCGACTCTCCACGGGGGACCCTCTTTGGGCCTGGTATCATCTCTCCCCTGAAAAAAAACACCAAGTGGGAGAGCATTCCCTGTGTGAACTGCGGAAGCCTTGCTACTCTGGCTTAAATGGAACTGCTGCGGGCAAGAACCTTTCCTCAGCAACCTGAGCTCAACCACACCTTCTCTATTTTAACCCCATCTGCTCATTTCAGTTATAAACCCAAGATGGAAGATGTCCTCTCTCCTCCTGTGGACCACATCTGCCAGGCCTTGCTGTGCCCTTGGGAGGGTCAACGCCAGCCGTCTCCTCCCATCCTGAGTCACTGCTCTTGGCCATAGCCTCACCCCAGTTTCTCTCACTGGACAAAAGTTGTTGGGAATTGAACTGACAAAGCTTTGGGGAAGCCCGGCTGCCCCAGCAGCCCTCCTGCCTGCTCTGGGCTCAGCAAACTGCCCATCAGCTGTGGCACCGAGATCATGCTCCTGCCTGAGCTGCTGCACATGAAGGCAACAGGCAGAAATCCTCCCGTTCCCCTCCTGATGCCGCGCTGGGGTACTGCTCAGCTGTGCAAAAGGTGGCTACATGCCACTAAGCTACGCCACAGAGCTGCTGCAAGCTGCCAGTAATCTAATTTATTAAGGTCTTTGAATCCTTACAAAGAGTATGTTGGATACATGCAAAGCATCTGCATTATCACTGTGATTAGGGCAGTGGAGATGGGGGAAAGAGGAAGGAGGGAAAATACAATTTCTCTGCTTTCAGCAGAAAATAAATCAACTTTTGCAGAGAGTTATGGTGCAGCCAAAGGCTGTGCTATCATTAAAAAAGATTTTTTTATTAAGCTGAACTCTCTCCTCTCTCATATTGTATGATATGACAGCTTTCTTTTGATGGGAAAGCTTTCATCTGGCCAGAGAAAGGGATAATTTGCTTCTTTTAAGGAGTTAATCCTCTGGTCCATTTCCGGGCTGGGAACAGCTATCCTCCCCCTTCCTTGGATCGGAGGCTGCAGCACAATGGAGATCATAACCACCTCAAATCTACACCCAAGATGGAGAAATCAGATTTCCTTCTCCAGTCATTTTTGTGGGATTAGCTAAATCTTAGATCCACACTAACCCTTCACAAAGCTGCCAAGATTAGTTAGAATTTATTTTATTCACAGGGGGGTTTACGGTTTTCTTTCCAAAGGGATTATATCTCTCTCTATATATATATTTAGGGTGGCTTCAGTCATGAAGCAGCTAGGTTAGAAGGAGAAAAAGTGTCTGTGTGTATAAAATAAAAACTTGGCTGCAAGAATGACAGTCACTTGAAATGCCAAGACAAAGCAGCAATTCTGGATGGCTTTGCCAGTCCATTTTAAAAGCCACATAAGCTGTCTTCTTCCCCTGTAAGACCCCACTGCGGACTTAGTGCACAGAGAGCAAACCCCGCTCAGCCTGAGCTGCCCATTCCCGCAGCCGCAGCTGCCAGCAGAGGATGTCTTCAGAGCCAGTGTCGGAAGCCGATGCCAGCAGGAGAGGCCTCAAGAAGCCGTGTTCATTCAGCATTGAGGACATCCTCTCCAGCCCGGCAGAGAAGAGTCCCCAGGTCCTGGCCCCACTGTGCCTCCAGAGCATCTTGGACTGCGCACCCAAGGGGCTGTGTGAGCTGGAGACCATCCAGGCCAGCTCCCTGCAGGAGGAGGAGGAGGAAGAGGAGGAGGAAGAGCTGGAAGGGGCCGGCTGCAACTGCTGCTGCTGTTCTCACACGACTGCCCGTTCCTTGCAGGACTCAGTGAGTTGGCTGGGTGAGTGTTTGGGTTTGACTCATGGCGTAGGGCTCGTGGTGGGGCTGGAGCCAGTGCTGCATGGAGGGGAAAACCTGGGCATTGGGCAACACCATGGTGTCCGGCCTGCCACCGCAGCGGTCCCAGACCCCAGCTCTAGCAAGCTGAGCTCCATCCTCAGCATGGTTCCCAAGAGCAGGCACTTTTATCTGCAATGCTGCCAGAGTTATAAAAGCAGCAAGTGCTATTTATTACTGGTTATTACTGGTGTAGTGTAAAACACTTGAGAGGATGATGCTTCTGGGGGGAAGTTCTCTCTGGAGTGTGGGACCTCATTGTCATGCTGCCCGTGCACAGAGCTGTACCTGTGCTTCCTGACAACACCAGCCCTGGGGGGACCTGACTTGTCCTTTACGGAAAAGAGGTTTTGGCTCTATCTAGCAAAATTACTGCATCTAGGGGGGAAAAAAAGTAGTAAACCCTTAAGAATGCAGTTCAAGAACATCCTGAAAGTTCAGAAATCCCCTGTATCAGGACTGAAGCATAGCTCCTCACTGGCCTGTATATTTCCAGCTATTTTCTGGAGCTGGCCATAGCGTAATTGGTAAGTAAACAAGGAAAACCCAATCAGTGCTCCCCACCTGCATGCTTCTCCCAAAGTGATGCCTTAAGCCCTTTTCTTGCTTGCATGGTGATTGCGCAACTCATCACCAGCCCCAGCTGGCTTTGCTGCCTCCTTCCAAACAACATGCATGAATGCAACTTGTGCCTGGACTGCTTTGAGCAAGATGGATATTTCAGCTGCCCCACATCTAACACTGCCACTGTACCTCTCCCCTTGCAGACGCCCAGTTCCCCTGGCCCATGCGGCTCTTCCACTCAACAGTCAGGGTCTGTAAAAGTCCTCAGGGGAACTCGAGTGAGCTGCAGACTTTCCACCAGATCCAGCGCCGGACACGCCGGCACCGCACCATATTCACTGAAGACCAGCTGCAGGCCCTGGAGACACTTTTCCATCAGAACCAGTACCCGGATGTCATCACCCGCGAGCACCTGGCAAACCGCATTCACTTGAAGGAGGAGAGGGTAGAGGTGAGATCCCGCCACTCTGTGAGGTGCTGTTAGCTGCAGCCCCTGCAAGAACATAGACCAGGGCATGTTCTGTATGTATGAACACACAGACATGCCCAGTTCTACTCGTTCCCTGCACCCAAGTGTATAGTCATTATTTAT
Source organism: Falco naumanni (assembly GCF_017639655.2). Taxonomy (NCBI): domain Eukaryota; kingdom Metazoa; phylum Chordata; class Aves; order Falconiformes; family Falconidae; genus Falco; species Falco naumanni. The sequence goes on from NC_054054.1 coordinate 88,158,993, forward strand.
GTGATCTGCGTGACTTCTGAATTTGCTATGGGGAGTGGGGGTCCCAGCTCCCTGGTGCCCCTTGCATGTACCTGAGCAGGATTGCAGGGGAGGGATTGATTAAATTTTGTCTCAAACTTTTATACTGGGAAATGTATTACAATATCCTAACGCTTGTGCTGTACAGTCCAGGAACGTACTGCCTGCCACCCCTCCAGGTAACACATGAAATGCAGAAGTTCTTTTCCTGTTTCATACTTTCTAGGTTTGGTTTAAAAACCGGCGTGCCAAGTGGCGGCATCAGAAGAGGGTGTCTGCTTCAGCACTGCTTCTTCAAGGCACCAAGAAGCCCTCGGAGGAGAGCCGTTAGTGGCTGCAGGATGCATCTCTGCAGATGAACACCAAGAGCATCCATTTCTCGTAGCTGACAGGCACCATAGGGGGGTAATCTGAGGGGAACTAGCGAAGCACAGGGAATCTCTGTGATTCCACAGGACAGGTAAAAGCAGACATGGCACTTTCACATCCCAGTTTCTCCTCCAAACCTAGTTCACATAGCAGATAACTCACCAGGCATGATCCTCAGATGCTTAAGCAGAAACCGCTGCCAAAAGCCCCTGCCGGGGCAGAGCTGTACCCATGTTAAATGCCTGTACTTCGGGAGAAGGGGAGAGTCCTCCTCCTGTCTCTGCCCCGTGCAGGCAGTAGCTGTGCTTGTTTTACTGCTGTAGATCTGCAAATTATCCTGCAAATGAATGTTTCCTGTTTTCAGCACCATCATGGCATCTAGAGTTGCTCTTGGGGTTGAGCTTACTGAACAGGCCATGTGTTGCTTGACAAATGAACATGGACTTATCCCTAAAGCCCATGGGAGAGGTGACCCATGTGTTGGCGGTGAGCGGGTCCGGCATGGCCAGTGTCCAGGTCATGCCAGTGGCTCCCCACCAGCACGAGGGGTGCCGGTGTCCCGGCAGGGCGCGAGGGGTGCTGGTGTCCCGGCAGGGCGCGAGGGGTGCGGGTGTCCCGGCAGGGTGTGAGGGGTGCGGGTGTCCCGGCAGGGCCAAGGGGAAACCATGTCCTGTAAAGCTGCCAGAGAAATAAAACTGTCCCGGCACCGCGTGTGTGCTGTGGTGAGCTGGCGGTGGGGGACCCTGGCCAGGCCTGCCCTGCTTGCCGGGCCTACCCTGCCTACCCTGCCTGCTCCCGGGAGGCCCCCGCCGCCCCGGCGGGTCCCGGGAAGCCCGGGGCTTTCTGAGGAGGCCTGAGGGCGACCGTGGGGGTTGCTGGGGGTCAGACCCGCCGCGCAGCCCGCGGGTGCCGAAAGCCGCGGCGCACAGCGGGGGGCCGAGGCGGCGCCGCTGTCACCAGGCGGGCGCGGGCGGGTCCTCCCGGCCGGCAGGGGGCGCGCGCGGCCCAGCGCGGCGCTGCTGGGCGGGGCGGCGGGTGTGGGACGTTCTGGCGGCCCGTGGCGCAGCGCGGTGACGTCACGGCGCGGCGCGTTCGCGACGGCGGCTGAGGAGGGTCAGGGAGCGCGCCGTCCGTCCCGGCCTTCGGCGCTATGGAGGGGGCGGCGGTTCCAGCGGCCTCAGACGAGGCCTTGGTTCCGGCTGCCGCCGCGGGCGCCGCCGTGACGACGGTGAAGGAGGCGACCCCGCCGACCCCGAGGCGCCCGAAGAAGATCCTGGATGAGGAGGCCTACATCGAGGTAGGCCGGCGGCGGCGGCTGGCCCGGCAGGCCGCTCTCCGGGTACCTGGGCCCAGCGGCTTCCGGCGCGGTGGGGCACGGCCCGGTCCGTCCGCGGCTACCGCCCGCTGTGAGCCCGGCTGCGGGTCGGGCCTGGCGACGGGGCAGCTCTGGGGCCGCCCCTTGGGCTCCTGCGGCCACGGCGCTCAGCGCACTGCCACCGGCCAGGCCTCGGCTTGGAGCGTCCGTGGGCTGCGCGTCCGTCCCCCCGCCCCCCCGCCGTGGGCTGCGCGTCCGTCCCCCTCCGTGGGCAGCGCGTCCCCCCCCGTCCCCCGCCGTGGGCTGTGCATCGTCATGATTGTTGTCCCCTCCGTGGGCTGCGCGTCGTCGTCGTCCTGTGGGCTGTGTGTCCCCCCCTGTCATGGGCTGTGCGCAGCTGGCCCCCAGCTGGGCTGGCACTCCGAGGTGTCCCAGCATGGCCTTGCAGTTGTCTCTCTGTTTGCAGAGTTTAGAGAAAATCATTCAGCGAGATTTCTTTCCTGATGTGAAGAAGTTGCGAGCGCAGAAGGAATATCTGGAGGCTGAAGAAAATGGTGACTTGGAGAAAATGAGACAAATAGCTATCAAGTTTGGCTCTTCCTTGGGCAAATCATCGAGGGACACACCAGCACCCTGTAAGAAGTGGCTTACTGGGGCGTAAGGGTTTTCTATCTAATATTACTGTTCTGGTTTATCTAACTGTGCAGGCAGTGCTTATCTTGAAGATTGACATTGCATGGCAATTATATACCACGTTGGGCAGTAGCCAGTATCTGATGGGTGATCTGAATTTATCTTTGATGTGTTAAGAATTCTTTCTTGAGGGAGTGGTTTTGGAGAAAACCAGCTGTTGAACAGCTGTTCCTCACAGGCATCTTTTGCCAAGTTCCTACTGCCTAGGGAGCGTTACATGCTCTAATATGCAATGTTATATTATCAGAAACTCTAAGCTGTATTTTGAATCCTTATTATAATTTTAGGGGTTCTTCTTACATCTACAGATGCATAAGGTTTTCCTGTATTGGGGGCAGAAGGTGTTGGAAGCCTGTGATTATCAGAGGGTCACACAGAAGAAATCCAGTACCCTGTTGTGTGTTTACGTTCCGTTCGAGTTCAGTGTTTCTTGCACTAAAGCCCAGTCCCTGGCTGAGCTTTCACAGTGGGGTTTAAATAACTAGCTTTCTTGAGGCAAAGGACATGTCACCAAGTAGTCTCTCTTCCTCCCCTACTGCAGGTTCTTGCTCTGGCCTAGGTTAAGATTGTTGTGCTGCTGCTTGCTTCTCTTGGCAAAAGCTGTGGATAGGGTGACAGGTACACCGGGCTGTGGCTCTCCTGTGAGTTTTTGCCAGCAGGAGGAAAATAACATCTTAGATAAGAACAAAATCTTGTTCAGTGGTTGGGACAGAATTGAACAGAATATTTTGGAGTCTTTTCACAACTTTTTAAATTGTTGTTCTCTTGATGTCTTCTGTGACTTGTTTGGCACATGACCCGTACTGTGGTGGAAGATGTCACAGCAAGTGTCCTGTTGTGAGCTCTAGTAACCTGTGCTCATGTGAACCTTTTTTTTTTTCTGTCACAGATGTTACTCCAGCCACATTTGAAACCCCAGAAGTACATCCAGGTGGCCTTCCCCTGGGGAATAAATCCAAAGTTGGCATCAAAGCTGCAGAGGAAGGTGAGAATGATGTTTCTCTAGCTGAATTCTTCAGCAGCAGGAAAATATTTCTGTGAGCTCTGCCTTCTGTAAGGATTTTAGGTATTTAGCAGATGTTTAAGGCAGTTTTCTTTAACCTTCTAGTAGGTGAAAATGATGACTCTGAAGTTCATGTAATGCTTTGTCATGTGTGTGAATTCTCAATTATGGGTCTCTTTATGGCCATGTAAATTCTTAACTCGGTTGATCTCTTTTAAGGCAGTAAATTTTTCCTGTGTCACCTGAAACTAATGCTGTAAGTAGCAAAGAAGTAGGGGCAGAGCTATTCATAGAGTGTATTAAAAACGTCTGCTAGCACTGGCTGTTTGTGCATTTTCCTTTTAACACAAATAGCTATAAATGACATAAAAGGTTTTATGTGAAAGTTGGTTATGTGTCTTCCAAAAATGTATTATTGTACCACTCTGCACATATATATTTCTTTTTTTTTCACCAAGCTTCATATGAATTATTAGTGGGTCCATAGAAAGCTCACTGTCAGAAGGGATTAAAGAATTATGTATAGTGCTCTTATAGAATGGGAGGTATTAACCTTTCTCAGGCTTCTTCCCTCCTCTTGTTAGGAGAAGCAGAAAAAGATGATAAAGATGCACTTCCGAGTCTGGACAGCTTCTTAGCAAAGCACACGAGTGAAGATAATGCTTCATTTGAGCAGATCATGGAAGTGGCCAAAGAGAAGGAGAAAGTCAAGCATGCTTGGCTGTACAGTGCAGAAGAGGAGTATGCCCAGGTAGGGATGTGGCTCAGCTGTATCTCTGCTCTTCCAAAGTGACACAACAGGGAAACACCATTTTACATTTACATTTTAATCTTTGATTAAATAGAATATTATCTTACCTTCTGTTTTGGAATCCTGCTAGAAGTGTGGATGAGAATTCATGGGCTCTGAGCATGGGGTTATTGCATTAGACTGATGAATTACTCATCGTTGAATAAGAAAAGAAGGGTCTTGATTTTGAACAGTAGGTCCATGGGCTGTTCAGATCTAAATCTGAGCTAAGCCTGAGTTTCCTGGAGCCTGTGATAGCTCATTGCTTCCTTTTGCAATCCTGTTTTTTCCCCATCTGTACCACAAGGACAGTGTTGACATAGTTGCTGAGGATCAGTCTGTTCCTAAAGCTCTGAGACACTGAAGCATTGCACAAAGTGCAAGGATTACTGTTGGCAGTCTCATAAGCAGCAATAGCAAGGACAGCAGCTGAGAACAGTTCCTGTTGTTTGTCCATCAGCCTTTTATTACTTGCAGTTAGATTGTCTTTCTTATTTCAGTCTTCTTTTTCTATAATCAGTAATAATCCATTCAGCTGCTGAAGTAGTGTGCATGTCATGGCTGGCTGTGCTGTCTTCCACAGCTAGCTTTGTGGGAGGTTCAGGAGCTGTTCTGGGGCTGCCATGTCAATCTTTCTCCATCAGCAGTGAGCAGCTGTCAGGAATGGATGTGAGCTGCAGTGCCTTTTAGTGAAGTTTGGCACTGACAGGAGTGTTTACTGTTGTTATGAGTGTTACGTTTTTATCTCAGCTAACGTAAACCCTTGGAGTCTGTTACATTAATGCCCTCGGTGGCTGCTTATGCATCTTCTTTGCTGCAGTGCTTCCATCCAGAATTAAAAGGCAGGCGCTGCCTGCCTTTTAGGTCAAGATGAAGTCACTGGACCCGATCTTGTGCTGATGTTCTGTGTCTTAGGCCTGGTTTAGGTCAAGGTGAAGTCACCGGACCCGATCTTGTGCTGATGTTCTGTGTCTTCCTGTCAGCCAGCGTTCTGTTCAGACCTTGCATTTCCTTGCACAGCATGCCTGTTTGTGCAGCAGACGACTTTGCTATGCCTCATTTAACATACTCAGTGACAGCACTGCTATTTAAATGTATATGGGCAATACCTCTTAAAGAAAACATCAACCAATGTCTTTAATATATAGCTTTTGGCAGTAATTGTCTAGTTTAATTAGTGTGAGAATTTTAAAATGGAGTAACTTATCAGTGGCTGACTGCATTCTGTTAGTTTCTTTTTGGTATCAGTGATACTAGTGTGCTGGTAACAGCACACAAGTAATCGCGTGATTATGTCAAATGCTTCCATACCTGTACTGCCTATGGAAATGTTTGGAAACTCTTTAAGGATTGAAGAAGTGTCTGTTTTTCTGCTACTGTTTGCCTTAGCTAAGACAGTTTGCATGAAACTAGGACGGTGCAAATACTCTTCCGAGGTTACATGCCAAACCCTTGTAGACTGCCTTTATATTAGATATGTCATATGTTGTTCTTCCCTTATTTAGTAACTAATGCTTCATTTGAATTTTGTTTAGTAGATAGAGGAAAAAAACAGAAAGTTTGAAGTATCACAAGAGTTGTTACAAGATGTAATAAACAATGTCATAATCTTTCTGATAAGATAATTCTTTAGTCTTACTTGATTTTATAGCAGAACTTCATATGGAGCTGTTTGCAAGCCCACCTGGAAACAGGATGTTTTCTCAAATGCCACTTGCCAGAGAGAGAGAGTGCTTGTGCAGTGCCAGGTGCAAAGTGTGCTAGGGCAGGTAGCTGAGCTCATGATTGAGCTCTCCGAGTTGTGTATGCCTGATTAAAAATGGCAGGAGTCTCTTTCAGACCTCATTATTTTTTTTTCTCTTTTAATTTTTTTCCATCGCCTTTTTAGCGACGAAATGATCAGCTGGCACTTCCTTCAGCAGAGCAGCAAGCTCTGGAGAATGTGAAAGCCGGACTGGAGACCTGGGAATACACAGCTCGAAACACCCTCATGTATTATCCAACAGGTGAGGCGTGCAGGTTTCTCAGGAGAGGCATTGATTCTAGGTGGGTTGACTTCAAACAGTGCTTACAGGTTTTCTATAGATGACTGAGCAGCTCTTACTGGTAATGCTGCACATTTTCTTCTGTGATGCTCAGATATGTAAAGTTGTTTAAAAATGTTGTTGGGGGCTTCCCCTGCCCCCCCCCCCCCCCTCCCCCTTTTCTTTCTTTGGACCTTTGTCCTCTGCCTCTGATTGCAAACTTTGATCATGTTCTATTTCTCATTGAAATAGTTTCAGGAGCCAAAGCTCTTTCCAGTTTGCCCTTATTTATGAGCACTTTCTTGTCATCTTTATTTATTCTTTGCCTCTGCTCAGAGTGCTCTTTGGACTTGTTGGTCCCTTGGTTGCTGTAGAAAACTACATCATTTCATAAACACAGGATTTTTTGGCTATAAATGTGCAACTGGTAATTTCTGTAAACCAGTAGAGAAAGCAGTGTCTTGTTAGCAGTTTTCTTAAAAATAAAAAATTTAAATCTGATCTTAATTAATAGATTTCAGGTATTAAAAAGCATATATCTAGTGCAAATTTTGTTTTAAATTGCTAGAGATAGACACTGCAATTGCTAATGGATTTTGTGTTGTGTAGGAATGTGTGGTAAGTGTGATCACGTTGGCTGGGACATTTAGAGCACGTTGTCTAGTGTTACCTGAGCCCTCTCTTAAAAAAAAGTTTTGCTTTTCAAGGTGTACCTGATGAAGATGATGTATTTAAGAAGCCCAGGGAAGTTGTCCATCGAAACACCCGTTTTGTGAAGGACCCTTTTAGCCAAGCCGTGAGCAAATCACAGCTCCAGCAAGCTGCGGCCCTCAATGCTCAGGTTGGATAATTTTACTGCTTCTGACTAAAACCTTGTTAGACTTAGCCCTCTGATGTTCATCAACCAGGAGAACTGTGTGTGTGCTAGATACAACTGACTCACACCTTGCTCCTCATGAATGGTACTGTGTTTTTTATTTCAGTACAAGCAGGGCAAAGTGGGACCAGATGGGAAAGAACTGATACCCCAAGAGTCTCCAAAAGTGAATGGCTATGGATTTGTGGCTACCCCCTCTCCTGCCCCTGGTAAGAGGTTTTTCTTATATTTTTCTGATACAAGAGGACTGCTACTGCACTTATTTTGATGCTGTTTGTTCAGTACTGGGGAATTATTGTTGGTTTTGACAAGGAGGTAAGCCTTCTGTCTGTATGTCTCATGAGCTGGTGACTTTCTTGTGTACTATGTATGCCAGCTTGATGCAGTGCTTAAATCCTAGTCCAATACACTGACAAGAGAAGCTATGCTGTACCTAAGAGGTTCTGAATGAGCTGCTGTGCCATTGCTTAGGAATCACCTAGAGGACAGTGAGCATACCTAGGCAACTGGGATGCTGTGGCTGCTTATTTTGTCCCTGGATGATGCTTCTCTAGAGCTTGAAGATAAGAATTCAAACATTTCACAAACATTAAGCTTCCAAAGAGTTCAAGTGCTCATTTTTCAAAACAAGGAGCATTCATGTCATTGTGTCCAGTGACGTTTGCTGAGTGACATTTCAGCCTGGCTCAGGGATATGGCATATCTTGCTTCATTTACAGTCTAACGTACTGGTTTCCTCCAGGTCTACTGCTTTCTAGGTTCTTCCTTTGTCTGAATACCCTTGTGTATTATAGATTCCTTTTGTTCAGATGTATTAGCCCCAGGATACTTTCAATTAGAACAAGTTTTTCTTCCAGTTGAAATGTGGTATGAGTTTTTAGCTGTTCTTCAGCAGCCGTTATGTTTCCCTGTCTTTTGTTGTTATGCTAAAAGATGAACGTAGTGATGCTTTTCCTCTGGGAAGCCTGTAGGTGGCATTTGGAGTGCACCTCCTTTCTCCATTGTGAATGCATTTTCCAAACCCTGGACAGCAGGATTTTCTAGCCAGTGACTTAGTCTGGCTCCTAGAATATGTTCTGCGATTGTAGCTGTTACACAAGGTGCAGTCACTGCTGGGTACAGGCTAGCCTCAAGGTCAGTTGAGGGTACGTTTGGCTATTCTATGCATCTTAAGTCCTCTGCCCATTTCCCTGTTTTTAAGTAGTTCCCTCTGTTGAAGGAACTTTCATACAATAGCAGAGGGGAAGACTAGTACTGTAGAAGAAAGAAATGAAAGTGACACTCAGAAAAGCTCACCAAATGGAAAAATAAACACTTGGAAAGGACAGAGCTTGGATGTTGTAACTTTGAGGGTGATACAGCCACAGGCAGTCCTGTGAGCTTAAGGTCATGCCCTTTTAATGGGAACCCCGCATTACATTCAACATTGGCTGTGATTTCCCCTGCAGTAGGGGGGCTCCTTTGGGTGATGATGAATTTGCTGCATTTCATTATTTGCTTCTCTAGACTTTTTTAGTGGTGAATCGATAGTCAAATGTCTTGCATGAGCATGACTTTAAATTTTTTTTTTTTAGGTGTGAATGAGTCTCCCTTTATGACATGGGGTGAAATCGAAAGCACCCCTTTGCGTCTAGAAGGGTCAGAAACACCATATGTGGACAGAACACCCGGACCAGCCTTCAAGGTATTTCATGTCATGAGTCAGCATGTCATTCTTTTTTGAGGGGGGAGGACTAAGAAGGGAAAGGCAAGTGAGTAACTAATAGATTAACATTGTTGTGGGAGTGTGACACATCTCTGGGCTGTGTTCCCAGTCCTTGAGACTAATAATCTAAGTTCTGCTTGGAGGGTGGAGGTGTGGATATGGCTCACATGAAAGCTGCTTGGTGGAGATACCTGAGGTGGAACACACACTGTTGGCAGGAGAGCAAGACACCATATTTGATCATGGGCCCAGACAGGGGCTTTGAGAGGAAGCTGAAGAGACACCTGATTTCCCTGATTTTAATGTATGAATGGGTAGAAATTGTAGAATTTCCCTCTGTCTTGATCTTCTGGCTGTCACAGCCTTAGGCAAGTGTATCGCTTGAGAGTAGAAAAGGTGCTCTGGCTTTGCTAATGGCACCTGACCCTGCATGCCGCCCGTCTCCTGCTGGTGTCATTGAATGTGAGCTGCCTGAGACTCTTAGTTTAAGAAAGGTGTAATTTGCTGTATGTGCTCTGAAGTCCTTGACTGGTTCTCCTGCTGTTTAGCAATGTCTGTGTTTGCCTGAGAGCTGGCTGGCTACAGGCCAGGCTAGGCAAGACACAGGTGACATTGTTTGTCTAGGAGAGACAGCAGGAGGAAATGTCAGAAGTAATGGCTGCTTCCTTGACTGAACTGGTTTTACTGTTTTTGTTACTTGCCAAGGCAGGTTGAAGGTGTCTCTGTGTCCTCTCTGGCTTTTATATATATATAGTAGCAGAGAGGTGTAGGCTGACCCCACTTCTCCCTGGTTTAGATCCCTGTAGGCTGGAATCCAGCTGTGAAGGTGCTTTGACTCATTTATGCAGCTCTCGTATGAGTGCCTTGGTGAGTGAACTGTGTGATGCGTTTATAGATCCTGGAGCCTGGGCGCCGTGAGAGGTTAGGACTCAAGATGGCCAATGAAGTGGCAGCTAAAAACAGAGCAAAGAAGCAGGAGGCACTTCGAAAAGTGACGGAAAACTTGGCCAGGTGAGACTTCTGTTCTGACAGGAGAACTGGGGATGAGTATTTTCTGATGAGATTTAAATCAACATATGTAGAAAGGGAGGAATAAGAGTACCGGAAGCATAAAGAGATACAGTCAAACTAAAAGTTTTTAGAATTAAAAAGCTCAGTTCCTGAGGGGAGGTGGCTGATGGCTGTCCCTCTTGTGAGCATTGCTGTTCTGCCCTGCAGCCACTCAGCAATGCATCTGGATCAGTGTCTTGCCTCATTACAAAGAGGAGACATGATAAGTCTTGGTTTGCTGGGTCACAGGAAGGATAGAACAAGCTCAAAGGAAAAGGCAGGCAGTGCCACTTAGGTTTGGGAGGGATGTAGGAGGTTTCTGTCACTTGTCTCTCTAGAGAGACAGGCTTGTGTTTACCTGCAGGCAGAATGACTTCTGCAGCCAGTGGGTCTGGTCTGTGTGTGTGGGTGGACACAAGAAGAGTTCACCTGTGGAAGCATTCATGCTCTTTTTGGTAAATGGCAGATTTTTACTGTAAAATCTCTTAAAACTGTTTATTCTATTCCAGCCTCACTCCAAAAGGACTAAGCCCAGCAATGTCACCAGCTTTGCAAAGACTAGTAAACAGGACTGCAAGTAAATATACTGACAAAGCCCTGCGAGCCAGCTATACTCCTTCCCCAGCCCACACGGGAACTCCTGGTTACAAGACACCAGCAGGTGGGTCTCATACACCCACAAGCACACCACAGTCTAGGACAGTATCTCAGACGCCGGTATCTCAGGATACTACATCGATCACAGACAATTTACTGCAGCTTCCTAAAAGAAGGAAAGCATCTGATTTCTTCTGAATATTCCAATCACCAGCAAGGTGGTAGTGAACTGGCTGTGATCAGCTGTCTGCAAGCTGGATGTTGTCAGCTGTCGGTAGTAAGGGGTGTCTAGATACAACTGCCAGAATGGAAGCCAGTGGTTACAGTACCTGGGACCAGCACTACTCTATGTAGCTAAAATAGCCTGTGATGTGCTTTTTGGAAGCAAAGTATCTCCTGTTGTGGTATAACTTCCCTTTGAACTGCATGGGTGGGATGCACAAGGCTGCTATAGCAAAGAGATGCTTCCTGCAATGGCAGAGAAGATTCTGGACTCTTGGAAAATAGCGATAATTTTTTTAAGATATATTTCTTTTTAAGATGGCCATGCATTTAAATATGTTTCTGTACAGATGTGTCTATTTATAAAATGTAAGCCTTCCTAAAAAGTTGAACTGGACTTTCTTCCAGCTTGTCAAATTTCTTTGGTTTTGTACTTTGCAGAAGGGGGGATAACAACCATGTATAGTTGAGACATGACCCAGAATTTTAGAGGGCTTCTAACTTAAGGTAGTTTAAGTTTAAACTGATGTTCTTGAACGTACAGCGGGCCTGTCAAGAGAGTTGGTATGTTATGAAAACGGTATGCATACAGTTTCAGGCATCAGTTCACACTCCCTAATAACCTGCCCTCTTACTGAATCCAAAATGTGATTGATGCATGTGTGAATTCTGCAGCCGGTGTAGTAGGAACCTGAGAAACATGAGTGTAAGAGCTGTTAAGTGTCAGCAGCACTGAAAGAAACTTTCCAATGTGTTTTGACAGTAAGTTCTCATGCCCCCAAAACATATCAGAGACAGGTCTTTTGGGAATAATAGTGTTAAGCTGTTCATTCACCTTAGCAGATGTACTGTGTTGTCTTTTGCTATGCTTTGTAAAGCCAAAGATAAAGACTATTGCTAGAAGGGTCCAGAGAAGCTGAAGTTGAGATCCAGCAGTTCACAAGTTAGACCAACTTTGTATTATTGTGAAAACCAACCATCCTTAAGAAGATCCAGTTTCATTCTCCTCTCCTTCCCTTTCTGGAGAGTGGGATCTGCCTTGCTGCTTGTGCTCAGGCTTTCCTTCACACAGGTTTTGGTAACGCTCACCCTCTTCTGCAGCTAGCAGAGGGGAAGGGGTTGTGGATTTTGGAGTCTGCAACCATGAGTGTTTCAAAACTTCATCTATGCACAACCTCTGAGACACATTGGGCTGGAGTAAGTGGTAAATGAGGTCCTTGCACTCCGCAGTCAGATATTTTGAGTTGGGGAAGGAAATCCTGTGTTCTTTCTGAATACAGATCATTTTCCTGACATTGGAATCATCAAATGGCATTAAAGCATAGACCATTGTATACAGGATGACACCCAGGCTCCATATGTCGGAAATCCTGGGGTCACAGGGAATGCCCTGTAGCACTTCAGGGGCTGCGTACGCAGCAGACCCACAGAAGGTTTTGCTGAGAATAGTTCTTCCGTGTTTGTCCCGAGACAAGAATTTGGAAAAGCCGAAATCTGACAGCTTGATGTTGAGGTCTTTATCAAGAAGGATGTTCTCACATTTCAGGTCCCTATGAGCAAAGTCTAAGTCGTGGCAATACTTGATGGCAGAAACCAGCTGCTGAAACTTGATGCGAGTGATGTCCTCTTCCATAGCTCCTGTGTTCTTAATGTAGTCTAGGAGGTCTCCCTTTTCCCCCAGCTCCATCACAATGTACACTTTTCCAGCTGATGTCTCAAAAATCTCATAGGTTTTGATGATTGAGGGGTGGTGCAAACATCTCAAAGCCTCAATTTCCCTGGGGAGAAATCTTTTCAGGAAGTCCTGAGGACTTTTCCTTTTGTCGATTATCTTGATGGCCACATTGCATTTCAAGGAGTTGCAGTAGGCAGATTTCACTTTGCCGAAAGAGCCTTCTCCTAGCGTGTTGCTCAGGACGTAGCCTTTCTCTCCAAGCACCAGAGCATCATCCATGGTGGGAGAGCTGGGGGGAGCTGCGTGAGTTGGTGCTGGTGTGCCTCACACGCGGCGGCAGGTGGTGTACCCGCGCACCATGGTGGCTGCCTGGGGTGCTGGTGTGGCGGGTGGGTGGGCACCCAGCATGAGCTGCTGTGTGATGTCACAGGCAGCTACACCTGCACCCTGGGCAGTCACCATGGTGCGTGGGACCCTTCGATCCTTTTATAAAGTTGCTGGGTATCACCCAGGGCAAAACTTAACATCAAGCTGCTGAGAGACATCAGTTGAACTCCATCTTCATCGTAAAATGATCTTCATATTTACTTTTGCTAGGATGGAAGTAGCTTAAATGTTTTTATTTCCTAAAATGTACCCAAGTCTTTTCATATTTATTGTCTGTTGTCTTTTTGTATGACTCGGATGATCTTTCAGGCCCCTTGTGGGCTTGCTTCTGCTGTCTGGTGGCCTTGCTCCTCGTCAGCCAGCTTTCCTCAAAAGGGCTGGGATGCTGCTTTTCTTGTGTTCACTGGGGCTGTGTTCAAGAACTGTTGTGTTTTTTTTTCTTGTGGGCTTGTTAGGGGAAGGAGGTGGCTTCTCTTAAGTTCATCTCCTTGTTGCTTACCCAGCCCCTCCATTTTGTAGCTCTGATGATTGACTGCTTTTGTAGGCTTTGGAGCTGGCTTTTTCTTAAACGTTTACTCAGTGGGGGAGTTATGTTTTGACTTCCAGCTTCTGGTGTTCTTGAGAAATAGGCACACCAACACCTTCCTGAGAAGGGTGCTGAGGATTACTGTTTTGCATGTTGATTGTTTCACTGTAATCAGCCTCTGGGGCTTTTTGCTTTGCGTTGATCTCAGCTTTTGCAAATTTGTTTTTACAGCTGCTTTGTGTGTGACTCCAAAGACTTGATGGTGTTGATGATCACAACACAGGGGCTAGGGACGATCTGGCTTCATCCACCAGCGTGGATGACAGTGTCGTTCTGAAGAACAGAAGTGGTACTTCTGACAGCCATGCAGGGGCTTTTGTTTGGGTTTTTCCTCCCTTCCTTCCTTTGAAATGTTTGGCTAATCTTTATAATTAGCCAATAAAATGAAGAGCAGTTTCGGTCATATGTAGCCTGCACTCAGAGCTGTGGTTGCTCCACTGTGAGCTGACCTCTGAGTATGAGATGAGCACTTGTGTGGTGTGATCCAGCCTGCAGAAGCACCAAGCGCCTCGTACACAGCTGGCTACACCTGCTTCCGGCTAAATTTCTTGCACCATGCCTGAGTACAAGACAGCCTGTGTAACACTTGGCTGTCTTGACACTGGCTATCATCAGGTGATGTTTTACCGAGGGAACATTCATGCTCTTCCACAGCACTTTGAGCAGTGCCTGCAGCCTTCTGTAAGGTCTGAGGTGTTTGATGCTCTTTATCTTGGTGGAGAGCTTCCTTTTGTGCAGTTTCCACTGCTACTTCCAAAACTCATGTGCCTGATTCTGAAAAACCCTTCCAAGGGACTCGGTTTTTATAGTGCACCTTGTGACAAATCAGTTGATGAACATTGCTAGGAATTGTGACTGTGAGAAATTAGTAGGGTTTGCTTTTTTTTTAGTTCTGAAATAATCAAAGGCTAAGTTACTTTGGTTTTTATGAGCAAAAAATTATTCTCAGGTACTCATGAACGAATGTAAAGGGAATCCATTTACTAAAAAGTTTCCATGCTTTCAGAGATGTTCTTTAAGGACCAAACTGACTAAATAGCAATAAAGTTCTTAGGTAATTAAAAAAACCTATTTATTTCATAATGATCACACGATCTGCTTATCTCCATAAAACGTAGGACCTCTCTGTTAGGGTGTGCAGGCAGGTGGCCAGGCTGTGGCTCGCAGTCTGGGTCACTGAAAGGACCAGGAGAAAGGAGAAGATGTGCCCAGAGATGGCTGGATGCAGCAGGTGGCTGCTGGACCACTACAGAGAGGACCCGGGGCAATGACTGAGCTTCACCCATGACTGAGGAGGCACACGGGGGCCACCTGGGGTGCGGAACCTGGCTGGGTGGAAGTGACCCAGTGAGAAACACCAAATTGGGCTGCAGACATAGCAAGGCTGGGCCCAGTGGGAAAAAGTAGTTGGAGGAGGGTTTTTTTGGGAGGAGGTGAAGGTTAGAGAAAGGGACAGATTAGAGAAGAACAACCGTGGCAACATGGGGAGAAGGTGGGATATGGGCTAGATGGGCAGAAGCAGGCTGCGATCAGTGTGCATGGCTCAAGCTCTGTGCCTGATCTCCTCTGTTGTCAGTTTTAGATGGTTCCTACCCACTTGCCAGGTGCAGGAGCTTTCTCTTCTGGGCATGGGATGCATGTAAAGGCTGGGCAGTGTTCAGGGGACCATGGATAGTGTACATGTGTGTCAGGAGCGGGATGGGGCATGTGTCTTCCATGGCATTTCAAACTGGTCGTGCTCGTACCAAGAGGTAGCTGGAATAGTAAGAGGGGAATCTTGATATCTGAGAATGATTAGTTCCATGTTGTGCAATGCATGCTTAAAAGCAGATTGCATTAAATACCCTGTGGGATGGTGTTGGCTTTTATGTTCGCCCTCAAGTGAATTAACCTACACAGCCCTACTAAAATCACAGTCTTGATTCTGCCAGACTGAAGGGCCTTCACGTGTTTGCTGGGAATGTAATTTATTTTCAGTGAAATGCTATAAAACTGGATCTCTTGAAGGGGATGTAGTGCTTTTCAGATTGGCTGTTCTTGTAACGCCTGCTGTAATGTCTGGTCTCTGCTTCCTGCTGCAGTTCAGCCCCTGCTATTTGTAATTAGGGAATCAGTAAATTCTTTGTTGCCAGATATTTTTGCTGCTGTAGCAATAGCAGAAAATGTGCCTTACAGTGTGAAAACCCATCTTGGTTCTTGAGGACTTGTGATTATTTTTTTTCTCCCATTTTTCAGAGGGCTGCAGCTTTGCACCCACCTGAAAGTGGGTTCCAGAAAGGGCTGGGGATCTGCACTGCTTTCTGCTTCTCTGATTATTTAGCTCAGAAGGGAAGCTGTGGTCAGAGATGCTTTGTTGTTTTGAAGAACCAGGCTTTTTCTCTGTAAAAATGAAGGAAATGGGGCCACTCACTCAGGGGAGTGGGAGATGGAGCAATTCCTACTTCCTCATATTTGTGTTTGTTGCCTCAATCTTGGCTCACTGCTGCTGGCCCCGCAGCAGCCGGCTGCAAAACCCAGCCCAGGGGTCTGGCCGAGGTGAGAGCCATGTTCAGCACCCTCCCCGTGAGCCCCTTCCCTCTGCCATTCCCAGGCACGGCAACTTTTCTGCGCTGTGTTTTGGGCACAGGTGATCTGCACTCACTGGTTAGAGAAATGTGCTTTCCCAGTAAGAAACTGGGAGTGCCTGGGACGTGCCAGGGCCCACACACTCTGGGGTTCGGCGTGTTTTCACTAACATGCTCCATCCTTGCCCCTCCTGCCCGGGACATGAGCTTCCCCCGGTGCAGCCCCTGGTGCCCCTGCCTGCGGGCTCGAGGCCAGTGCAGCATGCCGGGCAGCTCTGCCTTGCACTGCCTGCAGCTCGGCCAGGGCGTGGGCAATCCCGTACTGCTCAGCACTGGGAAATGGGAGCCTCTTACCCTTCGCCATTGCCCTGCCACATAGCTGGGCTGCTGGTTGCCCCTTTGCTCAAGGGTACTGCGTGGTTTGTGGCGCTCGCCCCGTTCATGTGTGTGCTCCAGACCTGCCTCTGTTCGGAGCTGGTGGGGTGCTGCCAGTTGCGACTTGGGGAAGCAAGGGCTGCCTTTCCTTGGGACGAAAGCCAGGGACAAGCAGCCAGTGCCCTGCTCTCATGGTGGAGGCATCGTAGGACATTCATTTCTACATTGTCATTGTCTACATCTACATTGTTAATGCCCAGGCCTGGGTGTCATGGGCTTGGGTTGGATAAGGAATGTCCTGGATCAGTCTGGGGACATGCATGCCACTGAGCTGCAGGAAGCCAGGCTGAGAACAGCCTCCCCCCACAGCATCCCTTGGGAGGAACAAAGCTGGGGACTTTGTTGCTCGTGTTCCGTGCTGGAGGATGTTGTCACACTTCAGGTCCCCAAGGACACTCGGATTGTGACGGTATTTGGCAGCACATGAGAGCTGGCAAAATGGGTTTTGGCCTAAATCTTCAGTCAGCTTCTCGCTGCCTGTGACGCACTCCAGTGGGTCCCCAAGCAGATGTCCCCGGCCACGCAGACCTGAGGCCCTGCAGGGCTCACAGCTCTAGGGGTTGGAGCCACAGCTCGCGCTTGCTGCTACCTCGCTCCAGGGAGCAACAGTTCCCAGCTCTTGGCAGGCACCAATTTCCACTGTCACATTAAAAAACTTCACATTTAGGTTTGGAAAAAGCATCTTCCTAATGCTGCTGAGCATGGCAACAGCTCCTGCAGGACCAGAGGGGGTGAGTGCCCAAGAAAACCCAGAAAAACCACATGCCCCTGCCCACGGGTTAGCAGCCTGCACCTGGGCAGTGGCTGAGGGGAAGCAGAAGAAATGAGAGAGCAGAGGTATCTGTACATCCATCAGGAATACCCCTGAGGGAGGTTTACTGCTGGATATAGCAAGTACTTGGTATTAATCAGGAAACAGGGAGTGGGTGTAGGTTTGGATCAAAATGGTCCTTACTGGAATTTGAATGTGTTTTTTTGAAAACTTCAGCTGGTGACATAGAAGTGGAAAAGATGTTGTTGTAAATACTAAAAACATATAAAAACTTCCCAGGTGGCTTCCCAGGTTTTGGCTTTGACTCTGAATAAGGTTTTACTGCAAAGCCTGGAATTCCCCGCAGAGTAAAGCACCCTGCCAATGCCAGCAGCCCCGGCGGGTCAGCCGCTGTATCCAGCCGTGTCCGGCACTGCCCAAACATCGCTGCTTTGCTTCCCGGCGTCAGAGCAGCTTCCAGCTCAATTTGGGAGGTGGGTGTTAAAGGTAAAACTGCCTTTTGATCCCAAACATCACCTGGGCTGACCCCCAGCACCAGGATTGCTGTGGCACTGGGGCCGGTGCCTCCTGCCCAGGCTGGGCTCCCTGGCCGCACCAGGCACCACCCAGCCCGGCATGACGTGCACCAACACCCAGGGTCAGATTCCTGAAGGCACCTGTCATGTGCAGGGCCATTAACACGGATCGGAGCCACCCAGCTAGCGTTCGTTACGCCTTTCGTCTCCGGCTGGGCCTGGGAAGGGGGAGCACGGTGTCTGCAGGAGGTGTGGAAGCTCCAGCTGGCACCAGGGCCCTGGCTGCGGGGATGTGCCACGCCGGCTGCTGCTTGTTGGCGTCACCCCTGCAGACGTGTGAAAACAGGCTGTCACCCCGCGGTGGGCAGCGGGAGCAGGGTAACAAAGCAGGCAAACGATGGCCAAGGTTGGGAAACTCCAGCACTTGGTGCCTGTGCTGTGGGGACAGCTAGGTGACAGGGCTGGGAAGTCCCCATGGAGGCAGGGAGAGGCATCGTTGGGGATGGAGAGGAGCTGGAAGGGTCGTCCTGGGGGACAGAGGAGGGTCCTTGAGGCTGTTGTGGAGGGACAGGACAGGCTGGCTGGTGGTGGAGATGGAGGGGACTGGTGAGGGCCACCCTGTGGGGCTGGAGGGGACAGGGCAAGGGATGAAGGGAACATGGCATGGCCATCCCAGGGGCACAGAGGGGACTGGTGGAGGCTACCCTGGGAAATGGACGGAACAGGGCAAGGCCACCCCAGGGGGACAGAGAGACTGGGGTTGCCATCCTGGTGAGGGCAGAGGCGACTGGTAGCGGCCGTCCCGGGGGGACGGTGCTGGCTGGCGATGGCCATGCCGGGGACCTGGCGGGCGGGTGGGAGCTGTCCGGGCGGGATAGAGGGCACCGGTGGAGGCATTTCTGGGGGGAACGGAGGTGGCTGGCGGTAGCCGCCCCGGGGGGACGGAACAGAGTGGGCAAGGAGACACGGGGGTCACGGAGGGACGGGGGTGTGGCCGGGGACCCGCGCGCCGCCGTCCCCGCTGCCCCGCGGCGCTCGGCCGCGGCCGGCCCGCGCTGGGCGGGGCGTGTGCGGACCCGGGCGCTCGGCCCCGCCCCGGCCTCGCCGATTGGCCGAGCGGCGCGCGGGGGGGAGGGGGCGTGGCAGCGCGGGGGGAAGGCGGCGGGGAGGTGCGGCCGCCATCTTGTGCGTCGCCGGAGCCAGGCGAGCGGCCCGCAGCGTGGCGCCGCCCGACCCCCGCGCTGCTCCCGCCGCCGCAGCCGCCGCCGCAGCCAGGGCCGCTGCCTCCCGCCCGGGGGCGGCGGCGGACGGGGGAGGGGAAGAGTTCGGTGCGGACGGGGGCCCCCCGCGGGCCCGGCGGCGGCGGCGGCCCCTCCTCCCGCCGCTCCTCCCGCCGCACCTCGCGTCCCTCCCCG
Organism: Falco naumanni; assembly: GCF_017639655.2. Lineage (NCBI taxonomy): Eukaryota > Metazoa > Chordata > Aves > Falconiformes > Falconidae > Falco > Falco naumanni. The sequence continues at coordinate 88,178,005 of NC_054054.1, forward strand.
CGGGTTTGTGGCGCTGCGCCGGGGGAGGATGAACGGAGGATAAATGGTGCCCAAGGCGGACAGCGGCACCTTCCTCCTCCTTTTCCTCTTGGTGCTGAGCATCACCGAGCCGCTGCGGCCAGGTAGGGGCGGCGGGGCCGGGGATGCCGGTTCTCTTCAGCCTGCGGGCGGGTCCCGGGCCCGGAGCCGTGCGGGAGCGGGGGGCTTCCCGGGGCGGGGGGCGAGCGGCGGGCCCGGGGCCGGCCGGGTTATCTCCGGGTTAGCCTGCGGGTCAGCCTCCGGTGAGCGGCGGGGGCTGCCGGTGCCGCTCCGTTCCCGCCGGGGACGGTGCGCCCGGAGGGGTCCGGCTCCGGGGTCGCCGGGCCCCAGAGCCGGGCCCGGGCCCGGGGGTTGCTCGGGGCTCAGCTGGGGCCTGTCGGCTGCTCCTCTGCACTTTTAAAGATGCGGGACCTGGGTGAATCCTGGGGTGAAACATCGGCCCCCTGTGCCGGCTGGCAGCGTCCTGAGAGGGCTGTGCGTTAGGGTGAAAAACCCTCGTTTGAAAGTTTGAAAGCTTGAGCAGAAAGCTGCATAACCCTACAGGTAATTAGCAGTAGAAATGCGGCGCCATGACTAAGTTTTCAGGTGCTTCTTACTTAACCTGCTTTTATGTTGTGGGCCTTGGATGACAGCAAAACAAGGCAAACCCCCTCATTTTTAAAGTGCCATTTGATCATGCTGGAAAGAGGAAAAAACCCTGTTGCATCTTGGTTTGTATGTCATCTTCCCAGTTCTGTTTTTGCTTCTTTTAGGGAAGCAGTTTAGTGATGGAGTTTGCGTGGTAGCTGCTAGGCACAGTGCTTTAAAATGTTAACTTTGGAGAAATGTTTGGTGGTTGCTGGTTGAAAGCTACAGCTTTGCTAGGTATGTCACTCGGTTGGGGATTCTTTTTGGGTGTTGAACTTGCTTGGAGCTTGGCAGAGCCCTCCCGTATCTTGGGCTGCTCTTGCCAAAAAGCATGAATAGCCAAAGCGTGAAGCTGCCTGGAGTGGCTTTGCAGGTTTGGGAGCCATCCTCCCATCGCACCGTGCGACTGCTCCTGGGTGATGCTCTCTCCTTCCTAAATAGGAGAGTAAGAACAATGGTGTGCTTTGAAATCCCCTGGTTCTTTCTCTTCGAAATAACTCTTATGAGCCAGACTAATAAAGCGTAACAGTATTAGTGCACTGCGTTTAAGTAAGTTCCCAGTACAGCTGAAAGACAATTGGGTCAGTGTAGGCGGTCTTACTGAAATAACTAACTTGGATGTTGAAACTGCTCTTGTGTGTGCCTTGCTTTGTTTTAGCTTGTTTCTGGCGGTGCAGTAAATACATACAGCTTATGATATGCTCTTAAGTAGCCAGAAAAAAACCCCAACACCCAGCCATGGAGTTGCTTAGGGCTAGAGGCTTTTCTGTGGGAGAAGATACTATGTAAAACTGATTTCAAGTAACCTTCTTTATAGCTGGAACTAAGTGCTACAGACAGCTGAATTAACGGTTGAAAAGGTTTAGCAGAGATTTGTAGCTGTGTGTACTTTTACAGATGGGTTGATTTGACCCTGAACTCTGCTGATGTTGAGCACTGTAGCCTCCTAGAAATTAGAAAGTGGCATTTTTCATATTGTGTCAGAACATTTGTTGCTCCAGTCTGATACTAAATCTGTCAGCAGCCGATGCTTGATTAAGACAAGTTTTTCACCAAGGTTTGCTTCTTTAAGGCAAACGTAGTTTGTTTTGGTTTTTTTCCTCCACTGGTGCTCTAATGTACCTGCTTTAGAGATTTGTGGTGCTGTAGCCATGCTGGCAGAAGCATCCTTCTTGTGAGCAAACCTTAACTCTCATCTGCTCAGGTTATACACCACTGGCTTTGAAACCAGTAGCATTAGGATTCCTCTATGGCAGCTATGTATGTGTTCCTCGAAATTTTGCTTGAACCATATGTATTCCTGAACCTAATGTGAAGTTATCCAACTGGATGTATTGTTGCAGCTAGAATTACTTGCTGCACGAGGAATTTCCAAATTCCACTTGGAATACATTCATCCATCCTGTTTACTTGGAGGCTCCAGTGAGTGTGGTGGTTGAGCTGTCCATGGTGATGCCTCTCCTTCCTCCTCAGAAGAGAGCCCATTGCTTCAGGGTGGCCTCACATCTTTTTGCCGATGTTGTTTGCTTTTTAGCTTACTTTGATGTCTTGAATCTACTGTCCCAAATAGATCACCCATTTAGTAGATTAAATAGTATGTGGATTGATCCTGAAACAGAAGATGGCTAACCTAATGACAGCAGGGAAAATCTGGTTCATGCAAGTGCAGAGGATGTACAGAATGAAATTTGTCGTTTTAATCAATGGTGAAGAAGTATTCCTTGTCTTTTTGGGGGAGGTGCATGGATTTCCTCAAAAAGGGAAGTGTATTTGGACTTAGAATTTATTTTCCTAGTGGTGTTTTTCTTTTTCCTTCTTTAAACCTGTGTTTTGTAGCAACTGTCTCATTGGTTTAAAAGGGATGCCTGCAGCTTGCTTAGCTTAAATCTGTACTTGGAACTATCAACTGAGTGCTGCAGAGTGATGGGAGGTTTTATGTACTCTGAGATGAATGTGTAGTCCCTTCACAATTCAGTCCCAGCGAATCAGGCACCTCTTTGTGCTTCCATGTTAATTTGACGCTAGCTTTGTATCCATGTTCTTGCTGCGCTCTTCAGATAAATAAAACCTTCTTTTAAGCCTCCTCAACTGTAGTATCTTTTCAGGCAATCTGAAAGCCAGTGATTTTATGTGGACTTATTTTTTTCCGCATTTAACGTGAGATGGGTTTTAGTAAATTAGGGGAGAAATTAATTAAAATTTGTTTTTTCCTGATTTTTTCCATCTTGGTTACATGAGTCTGTTTTACACTACTGCGTCACTAACAGCATTGGGTACTTCCAACATACCATGACATCCTCCCTAGCCGTGGAGGCTTGGGTTCTTGAAGGTATGGTGGGCAGTTAAATTTTTCTGAATCTGTGGACTTTTAATGGTAATTTTGTGTCTCTGAGAATCTCTGCTCAGATTTTGTTGTCCCATTATCTGCTTTCCTGTTCTAACAGTTTTGGCCATCAACTGCTTGTTTTGACTAGTTGCCTGCTTTATAATTGTTGTTATAATTGTTGAAAGAGGTTTGTTGTGTTTTTGTTTTTTTTTTTTAAGTAGGGCATTTCTCTTTGAGTTGTTACTCATGTGTTTAGAAGCTGCTGATGTGAATTGAAGCTGAATGTATTGGACTTTTCCAACTATATGGGTATACAGTGAAGGACTAACTTAATATATTTATTCCTATAAACACTTACTGAATTGATTATATCTGGTGTTCAGATACTTGCTCTTGGGGATATTTACTACAGTAGGGTTTGGCTTAATATTAACTTTTCTGGGACAACTTGAAACATCTGCTTTGGGTTATCTGACTAGCTGGCTGAGAGCTGTTGTCTTTATGTGAAGAAATACTTCAGTGATGTGTTAACTGAGTCACAGTAAACTGTAGTGGTCCTAGCTTGGATTTAGACTGAGTTTCTGAACACTAATGTATTTTTTTGGTTGCTGAAAAAACATTGGAGATGTAAATTATTACTAATTCAGTTTTGCAGCACAGTTTGAGAATATGTAAGAAATTGCTGTTTCTGTCAACATCCCATTGCACAATCAAAAATCAAAGGTTTCAGCGTCTTTAACATTGGGAACTTAAACAGTCTGGAATAACTAGGATGACATGTTTCAAAATATTGTTTAGAGGATTAATTAAGATCATTGCTAAAGACAATAACATGTTTTCATATTTCTCTAACATGATACTGCTGCTTGCTAATGGAAAACACTTTAACTTGGTCAGGCTTTATATTGGATTTTGTAATAATGGTTTAGTACAGAGCCTTGTGAATGTAGGTCATCGGGCTTTCTTATTAGAGCATTTGCCAGGCAGCTAAAAGCCAATTGAGTTCTTGTTCTTGCAGCTTTTTTCCTCCACTTCAAAGCTAGCTAGAGGAAGTAATTTTATTTCCAAAGTTCTGTTTTTGAAAATTTTACACAATTTATCTAATTGGCAATACTTAGAAAGACTTGCCAGCCCAAGTGGTCTAATAAAAAATACCCACAACTTCAGCTTTAAGATTGAACTTTTCATACACTTTGGTGTTTGCTTGCACGCAGCTGGCAATTATACTCTTACTGGTGGGGTGTTGGTATCTTGACACAATACAGTTGACAAGTGTGTTTAAATTGCCAGCTCTTTCTTGTCACTTAGTAAAAAATTGTAGGTCTTAAATGCAAGGCAGAACTCCTGGAAGTAGAAGTCTAAACAGACCCACAATCAACATAATTTCAAGGTGATCCACTTGTGTGCTGTGACTGAATGTGTCTGGTTTGCCTTCCTCTGCTCTGAAGGGAGTTTGCTGGCAGGCAAATAGAAGCCTGTATTTTGCTTTTTGTTCACTGTCTCTACCTTAGCAAGAGCTGTGCTGAGTAACACTTACCCAGTTCCATGTCGTTGCTAGCTGCAGTCCCTGTCTTTGTTTAGCTGAATTCCCAAGTGAGGGCTTCTAGATGTGAGGGGCAGAAGGGTTTTTATCACACCTCCTCAGTTTTGCTGAAAGCAGGGCTGGGCTTTCTTCCAGTTTTATGTTCCCCCCTCATCCTCTTCTTAATCCACTGGTTTTAGGGTTGGGTTTTTTTTACTTCCTACTGTTAAGTATTAGTGTGCTCATTTCCTGGTGTTCCTGTGCTCTGCTGTTTGCTGTTACAAGCTGCAAAGCGAGGTTGATGGGTTTGAAAAGGCTTTCATGCGGCTGCTATCAGTGTAGCAGAGAGAAAAGGCAGAAGGTATCAGACCTTATTAGCAGGTCTGATACTTTAAGACTGGTAATTCCTGGTGTTAATTATAAGGCTTTTTTTTTTTTCTTTTTTCTCTCTTTGCTACTAGTCGTGGCTACAAAGTAAAGGAGAAGAAATGCAGTAGGCAGAGGGCTGTTTGCATGCATTGCTCTGGTTCTGAGAAGTAATAATGGAGAAGGGGAACATGCAACTTCTACGTCCCTTTGGTAGGTTTGGGAGTAAAGGAAGATTAAGCCAGAACAGCAGAAGTGACAGAGAGCAGCCCTGCAGCCTCTTGCTGTAGCACAAGAAGGCAGCTGTTGAAGTGCAGCTTCGTTCTCAGTAATTAAGGGGAAAGGCACAGCTAGCTTGAAGAGAGAAGAATTTTAGATGCTAAGTGTGAGATATGTAAAATCCCCTAGTGAATGTCAGACAACCAGCCAATACTCCAATGAATTACCCTGTCTCCTGGAATTAGCTTTGTTAGGGCTGGTTTTGATGTTGAATTGTAGTGCAAGATGGATCTCTCTGGTCCATCTTTGAGTAGTGCCTGGTTCTCTGGGGTTTTATGTGGTGAATTCTTCTAACTTTTATAAGGTCTTGTTTAATCTGATGGGATGCATATAATTTATTTTGTGATTAGCAGCACTTCTTGTTGAGCTTGCATGCATTGCACTGTGCAGAGCCTGCACACCCCAAATTGAATTTCTAGTACCTGAAGCTTGGCCAGAGCAGAACCTGGAAACGGCTCAGCAGCATTCCTGCTCCTGCCCTTCAGGGTTTAACGTGGATGCTTGAGTTTGTCTTGTATTTAAAAATGAAGTAAGTGTGTGAGGGGTTCTTGCACTGATAACTTGAGCAAGGAAGTCCTTGAGATGGAAAAGGAACAGATCACAGCTGATGAGAGGCTCTGCTGGTCCTTGCCTCTGTGATCTCAAGGACTAACCTGTGATGGGAAGAGGTTTGCTAATCTTTTGTTCTGTGTAGACTGATAGAAACTTAGGGCTAGAAGGGATACTAAGAGATTGCATCATTCGTCATCTTGTCCCAAAACAAAATCTCATAAACCCGGGCAATTCTTGAAGGATATTAGTCTGGCACATTTTTAATGATTTCCTGTGATAGAGACTCCAAACACCAGATTCTTTTGGTCAGTCTAGTTGCCAGTCTGTTGCTTGTTCTGCAGTTGCAACTTACTATTAATGTCTAAATACAGTGCTGTGCATGTGTCTGTTGTATGCCACAGTTTTAAATAACAGTTTGGCAGTTTCCCAAGACCGTTTGGATGCCAGGACCCGCCAGTTTCTCAGCGGTGGGTGCCTGGCAGTGCTGTTCCTTCCTGGCTTTCCAGTCTCTGGAAGGGTTTCCATAACCATTCAAGATCCTTGCACGGCAAGCTCACACCTTTGCACTGTACTTCCCATGATGGTTTTGTAGAGAACCTATTCAGTTGAGGAGAAATCACACATCGTTTGGTGAAGTTGTCCTTGAGCTGTAGCAGAACTCTAGCTACCGAGTTGCTTAAAAATGTGAGTTCGGGATTAACCTTCAATCTGCATTCCCCAAACTGAAATACTTGGGTATCTCATAGTTTCCTGTGAACTGTTTAATTTTGTTGTTGTATTAAATGGTCAGCCTGCTAATTCTGGGTTTGATGAAGAGCATTTTAATGGTATTTGCTATATGGAACTCCTAAGGAAGTTGTTACTAGTGTTTGATGCCTACCATTTAGATGATTTAGAAATACAATTTTAAATTTAATGGCAATTGATAGTTGGCTCATTAACTATAGCTAAACAGAATAACATTCAACTTCCTAGTTAATTAAAATTGGTTGATCTAACCATTATATTTAGCTTCTGTTCTGTTTATTGATTAGTGCTTGACAATTGTCAGCCAGCTCAGTGGGTAGAGATGCAGAATTAGCTTTTAGTGGTTGCTCTTGGGACATTTCCCTTAACTTACTGATTTTTTTCTTTGTCATATTTTCCTGTAGCTTTTTCCTGTGTTGTCTTCTCTTTCACATACCTCCTATGCTGTGCTTCCTCATACTTTTCCTGCTATGAGACCAGTTACTTGGAATACCCAGTGAAATTATTTGGGAACCAAAGCTAGCAGAAAAACGGGATTAAGTGCCGTTTCTGGTAGAACGATCCTGGGTGTACTGGGCTGGCTGCAACTGTTTTCTTGAGGGAGCTTTAGATGTTGCTTTGAAATGCTGAAGCCTCCATCAGTTTGTGATTTGACGTTCAAATCTGCATTGCAGAGTGGGCAATGCCACAGCAGCTGAGGTTTGAAGTGGGTGAGTGCAGCCCTTAGATCTGTGTGGAGGGAGGTCAGCTCCAGCCTGGACTGTGGCTCTCTCAGCCCAGCTGTGCCCTCAGATCTCTGTGGGAAGATAGATGGGGTGATAAAAGGGTAGGTGTCTGAGAAGAATTTTGTGTAAAACTGAGTTAGTGTTTTCCTTCAGTATCTGAATGTTTTGTCTGTGCTAATATTTCTTTAGCAATTTAAATAAAAAGGTTTCTTCTGACTTAAAAGTAATGTGTCGTCTTTTATACAATTTAAAAGACAGCAAATAACCCTGTTTCTAATACCTGCTTGATTTGAGTTTGTGCCCAAGTAGGATTTTGCCTTATGTACACTTAACTTTGAAAACATGTTGCAACTTCTTTTAATCTAGGGGTGATCAAAACTGTATTTGTGTTTTCTGCCTGGATTTGTGAAATTGTTATGCTTAAATTCCTCTTTACTGATTAAAATACAGTAACATAGATGTACTCTGTTAATGAGATCTTGGAAGAACCTGTATGAAGAATTGTGGATCTTGCAGGAGTGAGATCCAAGTGCAAGGGCTTAATGTGAAGCATTGCCCCCCCCCCCCCCCCCCCCCCTCCCCCTTCCGTACTGGTAGTAAGTGGATTGGAAAGAAATGGTTCAAAGGCACTATAGTATAGGAGTGATCATCTGTGGTTTTTTGAGCAGTAATGAAGCTGAATATAATTTTTCTATTGATGCAACAGCTGAAAAATGGCAAAGATCAAGCTTCATGGTGTAGTACCTGACACATGTGCATGATAGAAGCTGGTTGAAGAGCTGAAGAGCGCTGGCAGTACATGAGCTGTTACAAGGTGTGGGGAATGAGAAAATTACCCTTAAAGGGTTAGCTGGCTTTTTGTAAACGTGTTGGACTTTTTATTTCCTGACTTCTGATAGAACTGTTAAACTTACGGGTTTGATATGAAATTTCTGTTTAGGTATTTGTTTTACTATGGAACTAGAAAGCACAGTATCTCGTACAATGTGGACAAACACATCAGTGACTGACACTGGCTGCATTCCTGCCGTGTTCGGCTTCAGCTGAGCAGGGGAATGCTATTCAAAGCAGGAGCCATTTGCTCTAGTACATGATAGCCACTGCACCAGCTACTGTGCAAAGGATAAAACGGGTTTTCCGTATGTGAGGTCAGAATATTTCTGTATATCAGATTTTTGCTTTTAAGTGTTCTAGGTGATTGCTCATGAAGTTTTGTACAAGATGTGAAGAAAAAAATGAAATGGGAGCAAAAGCTTTTTTTAGTGCGACCTGCATTTGAATAGTGCTCATGTGCATGTTTCCTGTCTCCCTGAATTGTTAGATTCTTATTTAAGACCACATTTTTTATTCAAGACCATGACCTTCCTTAGGGCCCTGTGGAGAGCTGCTTTCATGTTCATTTGGTTTTGAAATTAAGAAATGACATTTATTTTTGTAGAATGGGGTGGTTAAAAATATCTGATTTCATAGGTAGGATTTTGTCACCTGTTTGGCATTAAAGACTATTGCAGTTCCTCGTGTTTTAATTCAGTGAGGTATTGTAAATACATACTTGGCCTTAAATTACATGTTTTTATTGATTTGTTTGCATTGCTGTTGTAGTGAAAGTTTGAGGATATGATTAAATACTATTCAGTCCTGGACTGGGGGCAGGAAACAAACCCGAAAGATGAGATACTAACTTTTTTGTTTTCCTGCAAAGTAGGAACATGTGTTGTCTTGTCAAAAGTAAAATGGGCTTACTAACTAACAGTGCTGAAATCTGGCAATTCCTACTTTCAGTTTAATGGTGGCTACAAATTAGCCTTGATTGCTCTGACAGTTCTTGAATTGCTGTTATCATGTTTCATCTGAATGCTCTTCTTGTTGAAACCTGATCTAAATGAAATACTAATATAGTTAATGTAAAACTTTGGATTTAAATTTTTCTTCCCTCTGGAAAACTCTGATCTTTGTAGAGTATTTGTTGGGTTTTAGCGCTTTTTTTTTTTTTTTTTTTTTTTTTACACTGACAGTTTATTTGGTCAAAGGGAATACAGCTTCTTTCCTTAGTGATGCTTCTTAAATGAAAGCTGGTTTGCATAGAAATAAATATTGGTCCAAAATTACTTGATAGGATGTGTACTACTCTAATCCTGACAATACAGTTGGTTGGAAGAGGAGACAAACCATCTTATGTGCTTAGATTTTTTGGTGTAATTTTGAGTAGGTAGCTACCAGGTATTAGGTTAAGATAAAGAAGCACTTTCTAGTTCACTTTTAGCAGCAGTTTCTCTAGACTGTTTTTAGAGGCTTTTCAGCAAGCATCTTGTGCAGAGACTGTCAGAAATTAAAAAAAAAAAAAAAAAAAGTTCCTGGTATTCAAATACTTCTGATTACCAGACTGGTCCTTCAAGGGTTGCAGGCACCACTGTGTAGTTATGAACATCCCAGAGGTGACTCTGAAATGTACTTGAGATTCTATAGGTGAAGGACCAGTGTAGATGCTTCCTGGGAGGAAAGAGGTGCAGGTGATGCTGAAAACTTGTGAAGACAACAGCTGAGAACCAGATGCTTTTTTCTTGTTCAGAATGACCCCAGCTTTGTGAAGAACTGCAAATGAGTAAGCAGAGTATGTGTCATGAATATGATGGTTTAGAGTGGAGTATGAGGATCTTGTCATAAAAGCTGTGTTTAGAAGAAGGTGAAGGTTTGAAGGGGGGATTGAATATGGAATCTGGAAATAGCTAAGCTGAGTTACCAGGTAGTTTAGGTATTTGTGGTGTATGTGGGATAATCTGCCAGTCCCAGCCTGACTATATGGATTATAGGGGGGGAAATACTGTTTCTGATGGTGCTCTTTTCTGGACAGGATTGATTACTTGCTGAGTATTTCACTACTGATGTCATTCTTAATGGACTTTTTCTCTTCTTGTTGCATTTGTTGGGAGAATTAATGTTGTGTGTGTGAGACTATTTAAATTCTGTGTGAGGAATAGTGCTGTTTTCTTAACACCCATGAGCATGTTTCATAAGTAGTGGGGTTTAATGAAACCTGGACTCCAGTGCGCTTGTCTCCTATGTCCCTATACTTCCTCTGCTGTAGTACACTTGCGTCACACCATGGATTTATTAAGGCTATGTTTTCTCATGTCCCCTCTGTCTGTCCACAATACATCCTCTGGGATGAGGAAGCTGGGAGTCCTGCAGGGTCTTGTGCAAAGGTCTAATTACCCCAGGTCACTGCTTCCCTCTGCTCCCACCTGGGAAGCCACCCCACCGTGGTGACAGTGTGACACATGTGTTGGTGGGCTGACAACTGCTAAGCGATGCAGACCACATGGGGTTTTCCTGCCTTTTGAAGGGGCAGGGCTGTTATTGCTTCATTCCCTTACATTGGCTGTAGGCTTTCCAAAACTTGCATTGCACTCTGTACTTTTTTTGGTTGTTTTCCTTAAGCATGCTGGAAATTGTTTAGTGAATTTAATTGTGAGGTGTGATTGGCACTTTCACAGTCCACTTACTGGTTGGGCTTTATTTAAGGAAAGGGACAAAAATTTGGTGCTGCATAGGTTTAAGTCGCTTGTACTAAAATGCTTAAGTCCCACCTAAGGCTGTGCAAACCATCTGAAGTCCTGAACAGGATTGTTGATGTAGAGGAACTGTAGGCTTTAATTTTGAGCCGTATTAAAGTGTTCTCAAGTACCCATGACTTTGGTTTTGTTTGTACTGAGTGCTCTTTGTGCCAGTGCTGTATTTTGCTTTTCCCTTCTGCCTGTTTACTTACTGTCATAATATAACAGTTTCTCGGGGGTTGTGAGAGTGTGGAATGCAAGCCTCTTGCTTAGCTGGTATCCTCACTGCTATGAAAATAAACTGGTTTTCAGTTTGGAATGCTGCATTGCTTAATTCATGGTATATTTTTGGCTTAATTTAAGTAGAAAGTTGTATTTTCTGTGTGGTTTTAGCAGTACGTGGGAATTGGGAAATACATTTTTTCTGTCTCAGTCCTAGGAATAAGTGTCCACATTCATAAAGCACAACGTCTGTATTTTCTAAGTCTTAGGAAATCGTAGCCAGGGTTCCCATTCAAGAAGCTGTGATGTTGTTGCTTTGGCTGAATGCCGAGTCTGTTGTGCTGCTTAGCTTTTTTTTATTATTTGTTTTGATTTTTTTTAATCCTTATTGGCATTGAGTCTGCCCTCCAGACAAAGAGCAGACAATGAATTGCATTGAATGACACTTGTGAGCAAGGAGAAACTGGGTCAGTTCCAAGCATGTGCAGGGTGTAGGTATAACACTGATATTGAGTCATAGAATTGTTTAGGTTGGAAAAGACCTTTAAGATCATAGAGTCCAACCATTAACCCACCACTAAACCATGTTCCTAAGCGCCACATCTCAATACCTGCAGGGATGGTGGTGACTCAACCGCTCATTCAGCTGCTCCTCATAAGGCTTGATCTCCAGACCCTTCGCCAGCTTTGGTGCCCTTCTCTGGATACGTTCCAGCACCTCAGTGTCTTTCTTGCAGTGAGGGGCCCAAAACTGAACATGCTGTAAGGTGTGTTCAAGGTGTGGGCTCACTAGTGCCCAGGTACAGGGGCATGGTCACTTCCCTTGTCCTGCTGCCCACACTATTTCTGACACAAGCCAGGATGCTGTTGGCTACCTGGGCATGCTGCTGGCTGTTGACCAGCACCCCCACCGGGTCCTTTCCTGCCAGGTGGTTTTCCAGCTGCTCTTCCCCAAGCCTGTAGCGTTGTGTGGGGTTGTTGTGACCCAAGTGCAGGGCCCGGCACTGAGCCTTGTTGGACCTCATGCATGGCCTCAGCCCATCCGTCCAGCCTGTCCAGATCCCTCTGCAGAGCCTTCCTGCCCTCCAGCAGATCAACACCCCTGCCCAGCTTGGTGTCATCTGCAAACTTACTGAGGGTGCACTCGATCCCCTCGTCCAGATCATTGATACCAAACAGGACTGGCCCCAGTACCGAGCCCTGGGGAACACCACATGTGACCGGCGCAGCTGGGTAACTCCATTCACCACCACTCTGGGCTTGGTCGTCCAGCCGGCTTTTTACCCGGTGGAGAGTACACCTGTCCCAGCCATGAGCAGCCAGTTTCTCCATGAGAATGCTATGGGAAAGACTTCACTAAAGTCTAGGTAACCAACATCCACAGCCATTCCCTCATCCGCTAAGCGGGTCACCTTGTCATAGAAGGAGATCAGGTTTGTCAAGTGGGACCTGCCTTTCATAAACACCTGGTGGCTGGGCCTGATCACCTGGTTGTCCCGTACGTGCTGCATGATGGCACTCCAGATGATCTGCTCCATAACCTTCTCCAGCACTGAGGTCAGATGGACAGGCCTGTAGTTCCCTGGATCTTCCTTCCAGTTCTTCTTGTAGATGGGTGTCATGCTTGCTAACTTCCAGTCAATTGGGACCTCCCCAGTTAGCCAGCGCTGGTGATAAATGATTGAAAGTGGCTTAGTGAGCGCTCTGCCAGCTCCTTCAGCACCATTGGGTGGATCCCATCTGGCCTGTAGATTTGTTTGTCTCTCGAAGTGGTGTAGCAGTTCACTGAGCATTTTCTCTTGGATTATGGGGGTTTCATTCTGCTCCCCATCCCTGTCCTCCTGGCTCAGGGGGCTGGGTGCCTGGAGAACAGATATGAGGGGTTGAGGTGGAGGAGTCTGCTACTGTTCCTTACAGTGGTGCAAAATCTTTTGATGGATGTTAGGGTCATCTAGTGTAACTTACTATGACAGAACACTGAGTAATACAGCATGTTCATTAGTTATTCATTAAGGATTTACAGTTTTCAGCTGGAGTGCTGTCACAATTTTAATTACTTCATGAAACTGCATGCTGAGGTCATGCAGAAAATGCCGGTGCCTCTAACATGTATTATGTATTTATTTTTGGAACTGATGTGTTCCTGCTAAATAAGATTATAACTTCAGAATCTCTAATTTTCAGGAGCTGGAATTAAACTTGAGAATAGCACAGGGCCCTTTTTTTTTTTTTTTCTTTTCCCTTTTTTTTTTTTTTTTTTTTTTTTTTTCCTTTGAGCTCTGTGCTATGTGCTGTTGTGTTTTCATACCCTCCTGCACATGCTCGGGCCATGAAGAGCCAAAGCTACGTGACCTAAGGATCGTGCTTGGGCACGTTTTCAGTAGCATAGGTGAACAGGTGAGCATTGTATCTTCTGAGGAACTGAACGTGAAAATGGAGTGCTCTGTTCTGTAGTTTTTTGATTGTTCTGTAGGTTTTTAATTCCAATTATGCTGCAGGCTTTTAATTTGAAGAACCGTAAGCAGAACCAATTTTATTGAGGAAACTAAGGAATAAACTTCATTTGTGGAATGGATAGTTGCCTGTTGGTGATTTGTGAGCTTCACAAATTGTTTTTTCTCTGAAAATAAGGTGGTGTTATCACAGTCTGTTTTTCTCATATTGTGGCTTTGTTACAAAGTACTGTATGTACTCTCTGCTACACTGAATGCAGCAGTGGGTGGGGTAAGGATAAATTTAAAAGCATGTAATTGAAGTAAGATTCACCAAGTGATATAAAGAAACCTGCTGGGAGATGAATGGATGGTGAAAACTTCTCTGAGTTCTGGAGCTGAGGGGAAATACCATCCTCTTGCCCGAGAGCAGAGCCTTTGCGTGGGATTAGTGATACCTCAGAGACAAGTCAAAAACAAGAAAACCTGTTCAAAGATTGTGTCAGAACATCGTCAAGTGCAGTTTGTAGTCAGCTTCTCTGTCACTGAAAACTGTTCAGCAACTTTCACTTCCAGCCACCACAAGCAGAGGCCGGGCAGCACTGCTGTGCTCTTCACAAGCTGGCAGATTTTCAGGAATTTTGCATGAGATATGATGCCTGCTCCGGTGAACTACACCTGTGGATTTGAGAGAAGTCCAAGTTACAAAAACTGCTTTTCAAGTGCAGAGAGACTAGCTTAGAGACAGTTTTTTCATGTATCTGGTGAGGATTAAATTAAGAAAACCATTGTGGTATTGTTGCATTGGGAATATTAAGAATAATCTAAAGTTTCTCTTACTACTTACAGAGGTATTGGTTGTGTTATGCTTCCTCTGAGCATAAATATTAGATATGGAGCTCTGTTTGTTTTTGTGACAATGATGGGTGTGGTGTTCCTTAAGTTGTTTTGTTTCTGATACTTGTTCACAGGCATTTGTTGAGCACCGGTGTTGAGCAAAATCTCCAGAGTGAAGGATTTAAGGGGCTAGGCTTCTTGCTGAAGACGCTAGGATCTGATCATGCGTGTTCAGTTTAGCATAGGCCAGGTTATACAGAAACAGTAATTTGAGAAAAAAGCAGTTTTCAGTTACGGTAAACTTGATGTGTTAAAATATGGAATGATACTGCAACATGTAGGTACAGGTCTTAACTTAAGGATGGAGGTTTAGTATTATAAAAATATAAGAAAGACCTGTTGGACAAGTTAAAATCTGAATAAGAAGAGTTACTGGCCTAAGCACTTGTAGTTAAGAGTTTTTGTTAATGTTTAATCAGGTTTTGATAGCTGTAATTGCTTCTTGAAATCCGAACAGAATACTCTCTTACAGGTTGGTTCATCAGGTTTGGCACAATGAGTGACTTTACACTGAGAAGGCAGGAAGTATTTTTGTCTTTTGTTTTCCTTCAGTCTGTAAATAAAAATGATGCCAGAGGATCTACCACATCCAACCTTGAGGAATGTGACCAAAATAAGCCAAGTACTTGAGGTACGCACAAAACTGCCATTGTTTGTTAAAGCTTACGTACCAAACCAAACCATGTAGTTATCTTTTCTAATACATGCATTTCAGAGTAATAGCTAATAATTGAAATAACATTAAATGCTGGTTTGTACATTTAATCAGATTTCAATTTCCATACAAATGAAGCTCAGCAGACAAGAGTAGTCTTCATTAGTGTAGCAAATGAAAAGTGGTGTTCCTTTCTATGAAAAACTGAGATTCAAATCTATACTTGCTATATAAATGCTAAAATCTAACATGTATCCGTAGTCTTAGCTACAGAAAGAATATCTTAATTTACCACACTTTACTGACTGGTGGATCTCTTTAATAAAGAAATGTTAAGTCATTGCAACCAGAAGAACCCAGACTTTCATAATCAGTCACTGAGTTTAATCTCTGCAACCAAAGCACTCTCCTGAATTGACACATTTTGGAGGCTTTGGTTTAGGCCTCTGGCTTCTCATCTGTACCTCTTAAATCGTGGATTGCCAAGACATCAGAGTTTTTGTACCGCTAATTATTTATGTATCAGAGTTAGGAACAAGTAGCTTATAAGGGAATCTTCTGCCTGTCAGGGTTACATTTCTGCTTTAGGAGAGTTTTGGCTTTCTAGTGTTCCTTTTTCCACTGGTTTCTGTAACGGTAAGCTTCAGTGTCTTGAAAATATAAGGTTGAAGTTTAGATTTTGAAAACTTTTATGTGTTCACCTAATGCTTTATGAGAGGTGTTTATTATATTTACCTGAGGCAAGGCCTTTGTCATTTTTATTGGATGTAGCATTTCTTTGGGCTGAATTCCTTTTACATCTCTGTAAAGGATGATTGATTGAAGGAGGATAAATAATCCTGTGAAGGCAGTATCAAAGCATTCTCATTTACCCACCACCTTGTCTTTGCAGAAGTGTTTTGATGAGTAAATAGTGCTTGTAGACTGTAAGGGTGCTTTTTTTGAGGTCCATAAGCAGTTGGCATCTGTTACTTGGCAGAAATTTTTATAGCTTGCTGGTTTTTGCCTATTGCCAAGAGCCATTTCCACCCTTGCTGCTTCTCTTACCCCTGTGGTGGTGTGACCTGGTACAGCTTTTCGTGGGTCAGCACAGTGACTCTGGTCAGTAATCAAGGCTTTTTTTGTGGTATGGAGGTGCCCGTCCCAGCTCTGTTTACTGGACAGCACAGGACTGAAACAAGCTGTTCTGCCTCTGAGGAGATGTGTGTGTAATCCCAGCATACCAGAAAATGTCTTCTATTAGAGATATACTTAAAAAAATAAACACCTTAGTAGATGATCTAGCTTCATTGGCAGACAACTGTTATGAGGGCCCAGTTCCACATTAATTGATACTGAATCGGTATAACTGTTTCTGCTGAATTAGTTGAGCATGCAATCTTTCTGACTGCAGGGGGACAAACTGTAGCTGAACTGATTTAAAATTAGTGTGGACAGACAATAGCTTAATTTGATCTGAAGCTCACTGTTTCAAAGCCAACTGATGAAATTAATTTAGAAAACTAAACTAGCAAGGTGAACTTGTATTGAATCAGCATTTTATCTCATGTTCCTATTACAGTCTTGATTTGATATTGGAAGTTCTAAAATGAGATTTACTGTGTTGAAAAGCAGTCTCAGATACAGGATATAGATCCTCCTCTGCTTTTTTTCAAATAAAATAATTGTTTTGAGTAATTATTGTCCCTTACCTTTTGCATAAAAAAGAAGATGAATAAGAAATTAGTTCACATTTAAATGCAAGCAAGAGATGCCCTAGTTGAAATACACCTCTGAAAGACTTAAAATGAAGCAGAGAATGCAAGTTGCATGTAGTGTAGCACCCAGGGTGGCACGCTGACCCGAGTGTGCATCTGCTGCAGGAAGGGTGCACTGTGGCTTCCCAGTGCTCAAGCTCCAGAAGGAAAATGTTCTCAATTACACAAAAGGATGACGTGAGATGATTAAACCTGAAGGAACTTCTTGGATTGTTTTATAACGGCAAAAAGGTGTTTGTTTTATGAAAGGTGAAGCTGCTGGAAATCAAAGCAGTGTGTGTATATGTGTATTTTTTTATTCATGTGTCATGAAGTTTTTCCTGTAGATAATGCTTCTTGTAAATATCTGTTTTGAGTACTTAGCAGAAAATGTGGAAAGTTAACATGCTGTAAAGAAAATTTAAAAATCTAGTTGAGCTCTATGTTGAAGCACGTGGTAAGTGTTGTAAAACATAGGCATTCAACATGTAATTCAGAAAATCTTCAGAACAAAAGCTTCCTGTATGACTGTAAGCAACCAGTTTGAAAACTTAGGGTTTTTCCCTGTATGAAACCTAGATTTTTCTCTAAGTCAAAAATCCTGACTTGTCACTGACAAACATAGAAAAGTAGTATTTGGCAGCTAAGGAAGATGAAGACTTGTTGTTTATATGACACTATTTGAATTTATTTATTGTCTTGCCTGTTATGTCTGGTATTTGATTAATTAAACTTACAAAACAGTTGGATATTTTCTTTTAAATTTCAAATTATAGGTCCACAACTATCTTTGGCAAGACAACTTTCAGGTGAATCACTTGTGGGCAGGTGATATTACCTAATAATGTGTCCCAGCAAATTGTTACTGGGTTTTTTGGCCTTTGCTTGACAGTTTTATCTTGGGTTATATAGTAAGCGTGTAGAACTGATACATGGTTTGAACCTGATTTCAATTTTTCTTCTCTTTTTTTATGTAAAGGTAAGGAGTTCCTTGCTCCCTCTGACCAATTTGTAGTTCTTAATAAACTGTTGCTGGAGAGAACAGGTGAAGTGTTACCAGAGAACACATTGTGTTAATTGTTGGTATTTCTGACACAGACATTTGCTCAGATAGGAGTGTGCAGGTTGCTTGGCTTGGGTTTTAGGGAAGAAATGCCCTATTGTTGGGATAGTATGGAAGCAGCATTCAGGACTTCTGCTCGTAGGCTCTTTTTATCCGTAGCCTTTAGCAAACGATGTGATTCTCTACTTCATTCTGACCGCTGATGGAAGGATGACTTGGTTAGCAAGATTGTTGAGGGTTAACATTGTAGAAATGCTTTGAGATGGTAAACTGAAAACACTGTATATAATGACACCTCGCCGCTTGAAGTGTTTTCACGTTCTCACACTGCTCAAATTTTGTGATGTTTTGTAAGTTTATAGTATGTATAGTGCAAAAACTACAATTGCTGCTATTTCCAGCGTTTTACTTGCCTCCCTTCTTCACAGTAAATGGCAGATGAATGTAATTGTTCTAAAATGAGATTTCAGTGTACTAAACTTTGTGCTGTAGCATAGCAAAGACTGTAGCTGATCCTTAAAAGAAAAAAGAAGCCTTTTATGTTAAAATCTCATATGTGAACCATAATACTGATGAAACTCATTATGCGGCTGCTGGAGGTGGTTGCCTTTCCATTTTTTCACGTCTAGGCAGTTGCCTTTAGCTGATGTTGTATCGGTGCCTGTGCTCCAACAGCTGCTTGCTTGTAGCTGAACTTGTGCCATTACATATTTTCTAACAATTCTGAAAATACAGAATGTTTCTGCTTTAACAGCTGGTAGAAAATGTGTGTTTTTAGTAGTTTCATCCTTTCTTGCGGTGAGTTACCATCAATAGCTATGAATAGTGGGGGATATCTGGCTTTAGGGACAGAAGTGGGACTGGTATTTTTGAAACTTTGCAGCTCTTTTGAAGAACCGGAAGTCTTACGTGGGTGAAGAAACGGTTTTTATTTACCACACTCCTGGAAAGTACAAAGTCAGACCATGTGTTAAGTGATTACTTGCATTTCAAAAAAGATGGATGGTGACTTTGTGTTGTACTGTTGATTGCTACTGCTTATGTCTTCGTGAATCCTTTTCTGTTGCTGGCAGCATGACTTGCCTTTCCTGCAGTAAAGAGGCAAGCTTGAAATGTTTTCATTTTTCTGCTGTTTTGATTTAAAAATAAGCTACTGAAATGAAATGCATGACAGGGTTGTGGAGACTAGCACCTATCCCGTGCATCCCCGCCTCTCCCAAATTTCTTGGTTCCTTGGCCGAGTATCTCACAGGCTCATTATAGGGTTGCATCTGTTTTTATCTATGTGTTTTACCTCTGAAGGCTGTGGCCTGGCTGGCTGGTGTGCTCTGCCGTGGCAGTCCTGAGCGTGGGGCCGAGGGGGTGTCAGCAGGCAGCCCTTGTGCCCAGCTGAGCCCTTTGTGCTCAGCCAGTGCTGCTGCGCACCCGCTGCCGGACCTTCTCCAAGTGACAGCCTGCCGGTGTGCGTACCATGGGGCCTCAGTGGAAGTCTGTACTCCCATCGGTGGCAAGGCGCTGCCAAAAGAACTGATCTTAAGCATCAGTCCTGAAGGAGGCCATCGGGTATGGCCAGATGCCCCCTGAGCACAGGTGAGAGGAGGTTAGATTTTCTCAGATGATTGCATCTTGTTTCTCTTTGTGCTAAACCACAGTAGGCAGCACACAGAAACAAAACAATTCAGGTGAAACTCATCCAGAAACTGCATGATGATTTAAGGAATTCAGTAACGTGGGGATATGGGCCCTGGGTTAGGATGGCTCGAGAGGTATTATGGGCAGTGTTTGCAGAATACAGAGATTTTCATTTCACAGTATTTCTTTCAGTGTCACATTCCCCGCCTCTGCAAGAGAATTGTGTAGCAGTTTGTGTTTCTTGGTCTGAAATAATTAGTGCATCTGACATACGTGGCTTCCGTTGGGAACAATTGTTCAGCTGGGTTGAGTGGTGTTTTAATAGAAATGTTTTGTACTCTTCCATGTATCCACATTCTTCAGACAGGAGTGTCTGTAATACAGGAAGTAATGACATTACGGCATGTAACTGGCATTTTTTAAATGCCCGTAATATTGGGATGGAGTCATCCTTTTATCTGAACCAGTCATATGTAATTGTACATAGAACAGCAATAGAATGTATGAAATTGTAGAGACAGAAGTATTCTTTACTGGTTTTCCTGTGTGCACATTGCTTGTAGTGCTTTCCTGGTGGGTGCTGCCTTTCGACACCAGAGGGCTGTGGAATAGCTTTCTTCACAGGGTGTGTACGTGACTTCTGTTAAAATCAAGCAGTAAAAAATAAAGAGTTTATTTAAAGTACTGAATTTTGCAATAACTGCAGGTGGATGCAATGGAAACTGGGAGCTGGGCTGAGACTAGACTTTCCTGTGCAGAATATCTACCACAGGCTCCAGTGTAAAATCTGTACTTGAAACTGCGATAGTAGAACTTTCTAAGAAACCTTCCACTGTGTGCGCAAAAGTGGTGAAAGAAGCTGCAATGATTTAATGACAAGTCGATGCTTTTCTGTTAACTTGAAATTTTGAATAATTTTAATTTCAGCTTGAGGTTTTGCATGCGTTTGGTTTGTGGTCCATCCATTTCCCCCTCCCTCCTCCTGCCCAAATTAAAGATGTTTTTTAAATTTTCTCTCTTGCTGCACTGGGTAAGTGAAGCTTAATCTTTTATTCCCCTAACAGGGTGGTGGTGGTGTGCTCCTTTGGGCTAAATAAATTTCCCTCTTTTGGTTAAATGAATTATTTCATTTTTGGGGTTTGCTTTGTTTGTTTGTTTGTTTTTAATTTGGAGGGGGATCATTATGACCTAACCTGGTAGAATTTTATTTTATTTTATTTTTTACATTTACCCCGTGCTCATTCTCTGTTACCTGTTTGGACTGAGTAAAACTCTAAATGGGTGAGAACATTCTTGTCTTCCTGTAAGGTCTGTTGCCATCAGTATTCTGGCAAGTCTGTGTGATTTCTTAGCAATTTTTTGACCTGAATGTTTTCTCTGGGTAGATGATTGCCGTGAGCATGTGTCCATTTTTTATTTTTCTAGAAGAACAGGTCTGTGCTTTGAAGAGAAACCAGACTAGAAGTGAGTTTTAATCTTAACATTGAATTAGAAGCTTGTTATCAATATCCTATAGCAATTATTAGGTATGTGGGTACAGCTTTTATTGCGAGTGCATGATAACTGGTTTTATTATGCCTTGTCATGTTGTCTGAACAATTAAAGGTGACCTCTGTCTTGATTTTGTTTAGATGTGTGTTTCAAGAAGGTAACAACTGCAATTCTAGCTCTCTTCTTAGATTGTAAACAGTAGATGAGAGAATACATACCTGTGTTTTCAATTTTCTTTTAGAGATTTCTCCCTGCAAAATGGATACCTACTTGATTCTTTCAAAACCAGGGATAAGTGTGTTTTACTTTGAAACACTTTTCTCTTTTAAAAATAAAAAAGCGTTTGTTCTCTAGACATAGTTTACCTGGGATTATTGCAGCCTGCTGAGAGGAAAATGTGCTACCTTGTTCAAAAACATTGGTTGGGAAATTGACCACCACCGTCCAGAAGGAAGGTGGAGCAATATTGGTCTGGTGTGAAAGTGAGCCTGTGGGTGCTGATGGTGACTTGCAGACCTGCCACCTCTAAACAAGCTTAAATTGTTCGCTTGTGTAGGCAGATTTTTTTTTTATTGCAAAAATGTTTTGAGGGACACAAAATGAAGCTGAATTATTAGATTCTGGCATTTGATAGATGGAATTGATACAAAGAAGCTTTGAAAAATTTGTACTTTTTATAATGCTAATTAGGTCTGACAGTATAATGATGGCAAGTAGGCAGTAATCTTGCAGAAGCAGGAACTACATGTTTGCAGATATTGACAGTTTCTTGTGAAGGATGTCTTCATATGGAGAAATTCTACAAAAAAGCTTAAGCTAGAAAGTGAAAACAGGTTCATTGATACAGATATTGTTTTACAAGTAGTTCTATGAAACTGCTCTAAACCAGGCTGGACATTTGCGCAAGTATACGTGGTGATTGGAATGAAAATAGGATTCTGAATTTATTGTGTAATCTATCACTTAACTACCATAACATATTTGTGTTGAACTTTGGTTCTGAGAAAAGTGAACAAGTAATCCTCAGTGCCTCACAAGAAATAAATGGGTAATGCTACAGTGATAGCTGCTCACATGGTATCTTTATCAGGAAGTCTGTTACCGCAGATGTCTGAGAGCATTATTTCCCAAGCACTGGAAGCTGGCCCACCTGTCTATTAAAAGCACAAACATGCAGTTTAAAACATAGAAGTGATCTGAAATGAAGCAGTCTTGAACATGCTGAGTTATCCGGAGGTTTTGTCCATTACACTTCAGTAATATGTTACGTGATGGGTGATTAACATATGTACAGACTTGAAAGAATAAAGGCTTCAAACAGCACAACTTTCTTCTTCCCTAGAGCTCCGCTGCACCCCAGGGGAGTTTGCATGTCGGAGTGGTACCATCCAGTGCATCCCTTCAAAATGGCAGTGTGATGGATGGCCCACCTGCGAGGATGAGAGTGATGAAGTTGACTGTCCAGGTAAGTATAGCTGAGAAGACTGCTTAACCTCAGCGTCAGCTGGTTTTGCAGCAGTACTTTGACTCTTTAAGATTGCTTGCTTATTTTTATTTGAAAGTGGAGATTGTTTGGTAGAACTGTACCCATTATTAACAAACTTTGAGTTGGATTCTCTTCAGTTTATGAACTAATGCTACAAGGAACTGTTTTGCTTGTCTGAGTTATCCTTCCATTCTTACAGACTGAGTAGGTAACCTGGAGATGAGAAGAGTTTGTAATCTAAAAAGAGACTTCCATGACGAGGAAGAAATAATGTTGCAGTTAAACCAAAATGACACCTAGACCTGTGTCTAAATTCAGAATTACTATTTTGGTTGTATATTACTCAAACTGTTCTGGGTGACATTGTTGGACTTCGGTAGAGAGCTTGTTTTATTGTTCCCTGTTCTGATTATGCTTCTTGTGCTTAAGTGGAGAACTTTGTTCTGCCAAATAAGCTGGTGTATTTGCTTGTTGTAAACTCTTGTGATAACATGCTTTCAGGAGCCTATCACCCACAGTGGTTCTCTGCTAAAGCTACTGGATACTGAGCTGTCTTT
Source organism: Falco naumanni (assembly GCF_017639655.2). NCBI lineage: Eukaryota > Metazoa > Chordata > Aves > Falconiformes > Falconidae > Falco > Falco naumanni. The sequence goes on from NC_054054.1 coordinate 88,200,913, forward strand.
AAAAAACAAGCAAAAATTTTTATATAATCATGGTTTAGAAGATTTTCATTTGTTCCTGACAAACAAGCAAATGCAACTATTTTTCTGTGTTTCTTAAAAGTGAAGGGACCTGTAATTTTTTTTTTTTTTTTCTTTAAGAACAATGAAGCAGGAATCTGAAAGCATGAATGCAGCTGTGGCATAATTCAAAACTGTTATCTCTACAGTGTGACTAAATTGCATTCAGAAACTATTTTAAGTATTTTTTTGCCACTAAACTACTTAATTTGCTTGAGAGAGAATCACAAAGTTTGCAGCATAGTCATCACAGCATTCAGTCTGTCATCATTCTGAATTGTGGGTTATTTTAGAGAGGTGCTACAAAATAGTAACATCAGTATTTTACAGCTTGTTGCTCTTCTAAATACTCCTATTTTCTCATGGAGTGAGAGAAGTAGATCTAACACTCAAACTTTGGAACTTACTATCGTTTACCATCTCCCCAGTGTGTGTTATGCACAAATAATTCAAAGAATGTGTTCAGTGCTCTTTTTGGAAAGCTTTTGACTAGTTTGTATGAGTGTATATATTTGCAGCATGGGGGACAAAAGTGTTGGTATTTTCTTCTGACATTGAAAGTTAAGCTATGCCATTGATATTCTGTTTAAGGATATTCTTTATAATGTGGATGTCATAAAGAAAGATGATTTTATAGTTGTGCTGTTTTTCTTGCTCCTTTTTAGCTAACTCCGGCCAAATGTGAAAAACTAGAGACATAATAAAATTCTGGAGGTTAATGGGAGTTAATGTTTAGGGGAAAACAGAGTCATGTTAGTGTCTGAATTTACTCAAAAAAGCACTGAATGCTTTACTTGTGGGAATATTGAAACATGCACGTTAGTAGAAAAGAGTGTTTTTGTCTTGTTGCCTAGTGTTATTAGTTGGCAATTTAAGTTGCTGCATAGAGGATGCAACAGGATGATGTAGACTCAAGGACTGGAATTACAAAGGATATTTAGTATATGGCTAGGAAGAGGATTTCATGAAAGTAACATTTTTCAGTAAATAGGCTCTGCTTTTGTGTTTGGGGTGTACGTCTCACTGGACTGTCTGGCCTGACATGAGAAGAACTTTAAGAAATTAAAGGAGATGTGTGGGAAAGACTTGATTCACCACTATGTCTGTACGTAGGAAGAAGAGAGTAACATAAAGAATACTAGAGGGGAAAATGATGGACAGCGTAGAGAAGGAAAGTATTCCACTTGATGAGAAGAGTAATTGGATAAGTAATTGGTGAAAAGGCAGTGCACAGTAAAATAGCCAGAAAGCTGGGTGTGGCGTTTATGAAAGAACTGAGCTATTTGCACAGTAATGCAAGGAGTGTAGCCAGCAAACCAGAGGAACAAGAACTACTGGTGTAGGATGTAAAAACTCTATTATACCTATAGCAAAAAAATGGTGGGATAATGTTGTGACCTGAAATGGGTGTTGAAGGGCATGTGTTATTCAGAACTGTCAAGAATAAGGACAGGCTGGTGTGCATGTGAATGGTGTGCTGGAGTATAAAAAGGAGTAACATGAATGAAAGTAAATCTCAGGCCAGAAGAAGTTTGGAAGAGCAAAATTTTTTGATGTTGGGGAAAGTGATATATGTGACCAGTCATAGGAGAGATTAAGTCCTGGGACGTTGATTGGGCAACTAATGCTGCTAATAATAGTAGCACATAATCATACTTATGAGTGGTAACTTTCTTTGGCCACTGAATTAACAAGAAATGATACAGCTTTAAATTTAGACAATACTTTTGGATTTTGATGAACAATCATAAGATGATTCAGCTAAATTTGAATACTTTTTAATTAAGGTTCTTAATTTCAATAAAGGCAGGCTGAACACTAAAAGAACCAGTTAGTGAAGCCACCTGGACTTGTGAAACCTGGAGAATTAGAATATCTTTAAATTAAAAGGTATGAAATCTCTGAAGCATGAAAAGAAAGCTTGCAAGGAAGGGCCCTGGATCTGGTTAGGAAGCTTGTGACTTCCCAGCCTTTGAGCTACTAATGGCACACTCCAATGTGAGCAACTCAGAAAAGATCAATGGCAGCGAATTAATTTCTTGTGGTGGTGGTGAAGGTGTGTTTTAATGACTACATAGTTACGTTGGTATTTTTCAAAGGTTTGCTACAAAGCCATTGTAAGTTATTTGACACTGTTGGTTTAGTTCACTTCTTTTAGGCCTGATTTCATGTTAATAACAAAGCTATTTTAATAAGAGGATCATTAATTAATAAATTAGTTTGGTAATCATGTGTTGTCTGAAGTACAAGAAACACCCAAACCGTAAGACTTTTTTGTTAAAATAATTTCTTCAGGAATTTTTTTAGTACACAATTAGGTAAGACATTATTAATTCATTGGCAATCTGAGTAAGTGTATGAAATGCTTATTTTTGCTAGGACATAAATTTATCTGAAGATAGTCATAGCTGGTTTTATTCTTGCAATCTTTTTTCAGAATGACCATTTTCCTTTAAAACATGGAATTTCTTCCAGTTCCAGACTTGCGATGTGTAAAGTGCTATTCCCCTGCCCTTCTCACTAGGTGCACAAACCATTTGTGGAAGCAGCAGAAGTGATCACCCGCAATTCATATCTCTGATAGACTAGAACTGTTGGCTGCTTGCTCTTGTGAGCATACTAAAAATTGCTGGGGGAGTTTATGTAGCATGTGCCTGCAACTCTCTTCTACTTGAGCAGTGGAGGCTCATGAAATTTGTGTACTGTTCCATATCAACAGTAATTGATCCTAAAATTAGTTTACCCCAAAGTTGTGTATTCTGTGAAATAACAGAAAGAGACATTCGTTTCTTAAACAGGTTTTTTTTTTTACAAATGGGAATTTATTCTTACTACTCACTTCCTCTTATAAAAGTAATCAAAAGCAGTAACATAACTTTCCACATTTATAGAAGTTCTGTATTTAAACCCATAAGAAGGAAGGGCTCTGCAGTTTGCCTTTTTACTGCTCATTGGATTTGCAGCTTTGCTTCTACCAGAACATCAGATCGGTTTCCCCAGATACCCTACCTCCTTTCCAGGCCTTCTGGTCATTTGCAGCAGTACGACTGGAGCAGGCTTTAGTACAGCTCTAGCTCTTTACCTGCGTTTTATTCTTACACTACAGGCCTGATGTTTGTTTCTGTTACACATGAACACAGAATGGATGCCTTAAAAATTCCGGTGCCCTTCATAAATCCTATCCATATCAGTTTTTCAGCTTGCAATTATATTGGTGATCATTCAGTTTCCTTCCTTTTTTTATTTATAAATGGAATTTTTCCCAGGAATAAGTGATCAGGTTGTACTGTCAGCCATCCTTGGGCTTCTCTCAGCATCTGAATTTGAAAGCCCTTCAGATTGCCCTGTAGTGCACATCCTCACCTAATGCCACATTCTTCCTTATAAGTTATTTTCTAGACCTGCTTGGTTAGGAAGAACAACACTGGAAAGTTTCAGCGAGTTGAATTCTTAAGTGTGTCCCCCCCTGCCCCTGAGCCTACAGTCGGCACTGAACAGCTGGCCATCCTGGCAGTGGTGGTCCTGGGGCAGCAGTGGCTAGCAGTCCTATAAACTGCCCTGCAGTTCCATGGCAAATGGTATGATTTTACATGGTTTTATGTTGCGATTGGGAGCCTGATTTCATACAGAAACGATCTTGCTAGGGAGCTAACTGTAAATGCTGATCTTGAGCCTTAAGGACTTCCTCAGATACTGTATCAGGAGGGAATGTGCAGACTTGGAGGTCACTTGCCCCGGCACACACACACTATATCCTCTTTGAGCCTGCGAAGTCTCCTTTGTGGAGCCAGCTGAAGGTATGGCCAGTAACTGATAAAGCAGCAGCTGCAGCACGCTGTTTTGCAGTGATCATAAACAGCTTTGTGTTTTCTTTCGCCAAGGATATTGTGTTTAGTTGAAACATTTGGTTGACACTTGCACTTCCTAGTACATGTCCTTTTTTAAAGCTAGGTAATAATGACAAAAACCTCTGATCATTTTCTGAGCCCTCGCTGAACTCCTGTATGATGCATCCTTTCTACCCTACTTTGTGGTGTTTAAATTATAAGCTCTTTACGGTCAGTCTATTACTTTGAATAGTGTTCAGCACAGCAGGGTGCTGTTCTTGGTTGGCATCTTATTTCCTGGCATAATACAGTTGATAACACAAATCATGGAACTGCTTGATCTGAGAAGAATCATTCCTCTCTGGGACTTTGGAAACTGTATTTCCGAATCTTTACACACAAAACTGGATTTAATCCTGAAGTTCCCTCACCTGTCAAATTAGCAGATGGAATTAAAAGCTTTCCAACCTTTTAGTAAGTAGTGTACTGGACAAAAACTTTGAAGAGAACAAGGCAGCTTTTTATGTAAATTTTGAGAATCTTACGTGTTTAACCAGGAGCAACTCCTATTTTGGAACAAATAAGGTATGACAAGGCCTGTTTGCTTCACAGTTTAATTCTGGCGTAGTTTGACATAGTACATCTATCCTTGTGAAGGGTTTGGCTTGAGTGACTTGTCATCTGTGACACAGTAACCCTGGAAACTAGTTCAACTCCCCAAAATCCAATATTCACCCCATTATGAGTCCTGACCCTTCAAGGACCTCTGTATATTATAGTCAATGTCTTCTGTCAGCTCACCCTTTTTTTGGTGCAAAGCAGCCTTTGATGTGTGTGGCAGATTGCAGTTTCTTTTCTAGCTCCTCCAAACACAGTTTTCCATTTGGTGTCATGTTTGTTCCACCATGTAGTGCTACTCGGCACGTTCTAGCCTGTTCCTGTCTCCGCTGGTGCCAGCTCTTGCTTTTGTGTGGTCTCGGCTCATGTTCCATTTGCACTACTTAGCTTTTTGCTTCCTTTTACTTGGTCCAAATGATAGAAGCACTGGAGGGGGATGAGAAGGGAGCTTTCTGCTCTGCTTGGGCACTTGGCTTCCCCTAATGAGACACCATGTGCAAACAAACTGCGTGCTGAGATTCCGTGGATAAATGCTGCCGAGTAATCTTCATGGATGTACACAGAAGGGTATGGACAATGTAACTGAATTATTTCCAGCCTCTATGAATAATGGGAAAGCTCATGCTGCTTTCAAACTTTAACTGGACTGTGTTTTTCCCCTCCGTGGTTTTTTTTGTGTGTCCTCCACAGGAACAGCAAAACATGTACGTGTGGCACAGAGCTTTCTCTGTGAGTTACCAGGGCTGTGTCTTGCAGGCTGCGGTGGCAGCACTTGTTCAACTAAAAGAAACTAAGCAAATTTTCTTCCCCTTCCAATCTCTCAAGCTTTGTTCTGAACAATTGTTGAACTGCTTTGATTCAGATCTGAAAAAGTTTGCCACTACAAAATGTAGAAGGAGCCATCCATCAGAGTAAACTTCCGTTCTGAACTGTTAGCTTGAAGTTTTAAACAATGGAAAATAATCATAGAATCAGCAATGCTGGGCAACTTTCTAGATGGATAGCACTATACTTAGACTGTAATCATGCTAAAGTGAATTAGATGGCAACTATAAAATAGAAGGAGATGGGTGAATACTAATCATGACATTTGGAAACAGACTGGAAGATGCTTATGTCCACTATGCTATAGTATTCAAGGGGAGAAAAAAAATTGTGCCCCATGACTTTTCCCTTGAACCCATTTTTCCCTTTTCCCCACCAACTAACAAGTAAATTACATTTCTCGTAAAATTGTATGAAGTCAAAGGAAACAGAACTATTTGCTTTGGCTAGTAAAAATACTACTATTACTGTCACTGCTTGTGGTTGTAGTATCTGGAAGAATAAAGATTTTGGAAAATAGCTGATCTTCCAACATTTGTACTTTTCAGAATATTAAGTATGTGCATAAGTAATAAAAATGATGGCTTTTCCTTTCTGAAATACTTAAACGTTGTTAGGTTGTGGTCTTCTGACTTAGGTTGTTATCTTAAAGCTTAGTCCATGGCACTATTAATTTATTTTTAAAGATAAAAATACTTCTATAAAGGAAGCAGGAACAGCAAAGTGCATACAAAATTTTTCTGCAGAGCATTGAGGAAGTACAGCAGAAAATCAGTCCCATTACGCCTTTGCCATCAGAATCTGCAACAGCTTTTCATGGCAGTCAAGTGACTTAGAGGCTTGTTAGCATCTCTTTATTGCCCTGGAAAAACTTGTCATCGTTGCTTTTCTCACAGACTGAAAATTCAGGTCAAATAGGAGCAATTTAATATTTGAAGAGCACCAGTTTCTTAAGCAGCTGACAGTGTTGGGCTTGAAGGAGAAGTGGCTTGTGGTGGCTGCTTTCTGCCTTTTCAGTCCTGCCTGGTTTCAGCGGCAAGTCTGCTGAGACGGGCAGAGGCTGAGGAAGGAATGAGTGTCCTGCTTCCTGGGTGAGGACTGATTGCACTCACGTTGTGTGGGATCTGTGTAGCTATTTTTCAAAGCATCTGGCATAAATTCTGTCCGTTTAAGATGTTAGCCCAAGTAACCCTTTCTTAACATATAAGGTTAAAACCTGTGAACTTCTGTTTTATTCCTGGAGGAGGTAAATTGTTAAGTCCTTGTGGGCGTTCTATTTAGCCATGGAGGGTCAGCCATATGGTGTTGCATCTGCTGTTGCTTCTGAAAGGGACCTAATTCTTCATGCATTTGGTTCTTACTGGTTCTTTGGGTTTAGTTGTTACCATTTAATGCCATGGGAAAATAGAACTTCCCATGCTGAGCTCAGTTCATCTTTGATAAAGCATTCTACAGTAGCTAGTGTTATTTTTAAAGTCTTACTGTAATTAAAGATTTGCTTTTTTAGTGTCTCAGTATTGCTCTGAAAATCATAGTGTAAATACTGCTACTGAACCGTTAGGATTAAGAACAGTCAGGTTCTAAAACTAAAAATAGTTTGGCCTCTAAAGTAATAAAAAATAATCAGTGATCTGCACTGTCAAGTTATTTTACCATTTTGTGTCCTTTGAAGTATGCACTAACTGAATTTCTTGGCACAACCTTCTTGCCTGTGATAAATAGCGTATTTTAATATTGAACAGTAGAATTACTATTGCATTCCTGTAGGGCCCTGTGAGTGTATTATGCACAGCCATTTCTTAATGGGTGATCTCTATAGACATGTAATTCCTAGGATAACGTGATAATTAAATATCCCTTGCTTATCCCATTAGCCAGGGCAAACTCAGTATGCTAGAGCCAGATGAATGCAAAGCTACTCTGCTGTTCCTGGGCTCCAGCTAGCGATTTCTTTTGAACATTGGTGTTAACGTTTGTTCCAGGGAATTGCGTTGTTTGATGGTGGGTCTTGTGGAGGTCTTTCCCCGCAGTGAATACACGGAACAGTCCCCAGCTCTGGGTTTAAATTATCATGAAATTGCTGGTTTTAGAAAAGAGAAAGTTTTACTGATATGGTTTTGAATATATTGCAAAAAGGTACAGTCGTTTTTGACAGGTTTAACTACATAGCTGCTCTTCGTTTGGGATGGTGACTGGTTTATTTGGTTTAGCTAGGCTAAATAGAGCTAATCAGCTTTAAAGGAAAATAAGCTGATTTTTTTATATAGAAATTAATGTCTGCATAGCTCTTCGCTGGTTAAACTCTACCTTTAATAACATCTAGTAGTATTAAATTACATACTAGTAGATATTTCTAATGCTTACATTCATAGGTTCTTTGGTTATTAATTTTTCTCTTTTTAAGGTTAATCCCTTGTTTCCAGATTAATCCTTCCTGGTGCTCATCTCAGTCTTCCTCAAAGGTTTCTCCCCACCACTGTACCAGCCTTCCTACTTAGGACCTTGCTAGTTTTGCTGGCTATGGCTTACTCTGCAGCGTCTCCACCTGAACTGTGTGTTCCTTATTTACTCCTGGTAGCTGGGGGAACCCCTTTTCTGGAATAACATCTTGCACTATGTTCAGTTACTGAATCCAGTTGTCAAAAGCCCTGATACCGAGATGAGGATGTGTGTGGTTTTTGTTTCAGAAATAATGAACTAACATTTCCAATAGAAGCTTGAGCAAATGAAAAACTTTGTTCTTCCGGCTGAAGATGGGTTTCCTTTCCTGGTTTTAATTTTGTCCTAGAACTCAGAATGTGTTGAAAAATGTGTTGGAGAAGTTGTCTTATATCCTTGAACATAAAACTGAGAAACAAAGCAGCTGGATAGTGGGTAGTTCTGTAAACAGGAACAGATAAAATGCACTGGGGATGATGCATTTGCTGCAGCAATTGAAATGGCAAGCATCAAGTCCTGTGTGCAACTGCAGGCTGCTGAGGATCTGCAGAAGGATTTAGCTTATTCTGCAAGACTCGTGTAATGGCTTGTTGGTTCTTTTCAATTGTAGGTATTTTGGTTATGTACTGTGTAAAATGGCCAAGCTGTTATTGCAGGACCTACCATCTTTGTTTACCTCTGTCATTTATCTTATATGTCTTGAATGAAAATCCAGAGAAAGTTTAATAAAAAGAAATCTCTCTTTGCTTGCATCTTTCACCAGTACTGACTATTCCTTCTGGTCCCCAGGCTTGACAGGGGACCAGCGAACTTACCATGGGAAGGAGAATGTGGACTCCAGGCACAATCGAGGGAGAGGAGGAGAGACAACCCGTTTTCACACTGTCAATGTGGCACAGCCTGTCCGATTTAGCAGTAAGTTGCAGACTGGGAAATCTGGGCCATCTTTCTGCTAATTAATTTAGCAATTTAGGCAATATTTTTTTAGGGAGAAATTAATAGATTTATCTCTTGCATAGCTTTTTGACCAGATTTTATTCATGTGCAGTACTTTTGAAGGTTTTTGTACACTTCTTCTGTGTATGTCCTGTTATATTGCGCAGTTTATATAGCAGGCCAATGCATGCAAAGAATTCTACTTCTGTAATCCTCTCTTTTTGTGAAACCAGAGTTGCAATTTTCTGTTATAACCCATTGCAATTACAGAAAACTAAGCCCACGGTTTAAGTAATGGTTTCAGCCTGCAGCAGGGGATATAGTCTAGCCCTTGTCTCTTGATGTGAGCTTGCATGGAGGGTTGTCCCCTGGAAGGTGTGGGGAAACCAAAATTGATTGCTCTTGATCGAAGTAAATTTGAAGATGAACTTAAGGATGTTGCACTGTTAGTTAATTAAGTGCGTTTCTGATGTTGTGAGTTTTATATCATTTTTAATAGGAAAAATACTCTTTAGGGAATGGGGAACTTAAATTCTTCACTTCTCTGAAGACAAAACCTGTTAAGGAACTGTGTAGCACTTGATTGGGTTTTGCTGTGTTACTCGCATCAGTCAATCAGGAATCTTCAAAAAATATCACTTTAGTGTCATTCTACCCTCTCATCTGCAGCACTGTTTGTGCCACCGTCAGCATCCTAGTCCTTGCCTTATCTAAAGAGTTAGAAGTGTCCTGCAAGCATCCTTCCTGCTGATCATGGCTTGTAGTGACTGCTGCCTTATCATGGCTGAAACCGGGACATGCCTCTGAATCTCTGCAGGCCCTAAACATCTAAATCTCCCCTGCCTTCTCCCTCTTATCTTGGTTCCCTCTTTGCTCCAGGGTTCACACAGTGATTTGAGAGTGTGAGACAGCACTGATTAGCCTTGGAGGGAGGGCTGGGACAGGTTAGGAAGGGGGTGTGGTGGGAAGACAGTATGGCAGTAATTGGGAAAAATTGCTTTGGACTATGGTGATCTGAAAAAGACAAATGATTAGCAAAGGTAAAAATTCACCTCATTGTTAATTTTTTTTAAGGACAAAAATGCTTATTAAAAATAGGTATTTTGATTTGTCATGGATTCCAGTAGCTAAATTATGTTAGTAGAATGTATAAAGGACAATAAAGCAATTTAGAAATTGATACAGCAATATCTAATATGCTCTGCAGTCTGATTGGTACTGTATTCTGTCCCACCTTAGTGAAGCAAATCTTAAAAGATCCCATATAAATGGAGAATAAGGAAAGACATTTAATTAAAAGGCTTCAAATCTAAGTTTGTGTATCGTTATTTGATGACAAGGGTTGCTGTTTCTGAAGAGGGAGTTAAAGAGGCTTGAGAACAGGAACTTTGTGAATGTATGCCATGAACATAAAACAGTATGTGAACTTAAAGTTCCTTTCTTAAGTGTTGTGCAAAGTAAATACTGCAAATGCAGGTGCTAAAATCGTATTTCATGTGCGTTTTAAATTTCAGCTGCCTGTCTCTGTGATTTTCTCTGTTAGTTACCCATCACCCCCAAGAATGCCAGTCAAAAGCCCATGGGCCTGTTTCATCCAGAAATGCCTCGAGGCTTTGCTTGCATATTCCCTTAGTTGAGCTGATTGAGAGAAAGTAGGCACAGCAGTTCATGCCATCACCTCCTTACTTCCTAAAGATCCCCTTCGCAGTGATGCTTTTCCAAAGCAAACAACAGTTACCCCAGAATCCCCGTTGTCTTCAGTGATTGACTATGGAAGCAGGATTACGTGAATACTGCTGAGACTGTAGAAGTAGATTGAAAACTTCACAGCAAGTTGGTTGTATTGCTAACCACCTAACAGAAAGACACAGTCATTAAATTGGCCACCTCTGGTTTTTTCTTCCTGCTTCTTGCTGCTTGTTTTGGCTTGGATTGATTGAACTGACTGGATTTATAAAGATGTGCAGGGAAATGTTTTCCACAGTAGATCATCAGTCTTAATTAAAGACTTTAAAGCCTGTCACAGTACAATGAAACATTACTAGGAGTTGCATCTTTTAAGATACATTAAATTTTTTTTTCCTTTATCAAAATCTGTAGTAATGTAAGTCTTCTGTGATCTGTAATGCACATACCTCCTCCTGGTGAGGTGAAATATACACAGTATGTTGTGTGTACACATCCGAATGATGATGCACTGTGTTGTCATAGACTGATTAGGATGCATTATCTTGAAGATCCTAATTTGGGGGGAATGGTTTCCCTTCTATTCTTCATGTTTCCTAGGAAAGTGCCCAACAGGATGGCACCACTATGAGGGCACAGCCAGCTGTTACAGAGTGTATTTAAATGGAGAGAACTACTGGGATGCCGTGCAGACATGTCAGCGGGTGAACGGATCCCTCGCCACCTTCACTGCAGACCAAGAGCTAAGGTTTATCCTGGCACAGGAGTGGGACTTGGAAGAAAAAACATTTGTAAGGAAGGACCAGCGTAGGTGAGTAGGAAGGAAAGGACAAAGATCTTGTATTACATGAGAAAGGTTTCTGTGTGATAAAAATGCTGGTAGTTCAGTTTGCTTAGAGAATCTAATGGTAAAATTGACTTCAGCTTAATCAGTATGAGCATGCTGGTTGACTGTTTGGCCATCTGTGTTGTATGTTTTAATTAACATTAACAGGTAGGCTACAAGTCAACAGTCTCTTTATCTTCAGGCTGTCTCAACAATGTACTGGTATTCTTGAATTGCAACAGGGAAGATGGATTTTACAGTGACTTACTGCTGTGCTACCTTGTATAAGAAGTAATTCTTTAAATTTTTCAACAGAATTTTTGTTTCTGATAAGTACCAGTAGCTCTAACAAAGACCGCAAGCTTGAGATAAGAATGAAATAAAAAGCCATTTTGAGTTGCAAGAACTGTTCCAATGGCCTAAGATATTTCATTTTGTTAGTTCACAACAAACGAAATTCCTTTTTTTTTTTTTTGCCTGTGGGTTTTCTGTCAGTCTTACTGGCTGCTATGACATCACGGGTCACCAGGAGTGGTTCAGTAATGGTGTATCTCTATCTCTGGAGAGCTAGACGGTTTGATCCAGAACAGTGTGACAGAAGTTGTATATGTTTATAAAATACTTCTGGATGCTTTTCTGTGGTTTTTGTGTTCGAGATACTGAAGTGCTGCCATAACAATAAAATAAGGTGCTTATAATGAATAAAAGATGTGGTAAGTTATCATTTGTAAGTGTAGAAAACTATCAAATATTCTCCTCTGTTCCTCACCTGTAGTGTCTCTCTCTGCATTGCCAATGTATGGGCTTAAACGTTAAGGAAAAAATCATCAGAATGTTTTGAAAGTTAGCTTTTAAGTATGAAGACATTGGAAGGTTCTGTGTCATATATTTTAGTTTGTTAGTATCTTTCTGACTTGTAGCTTTACAATCTAACTTAATTTCTTTGTAGGTTCTGGGTTGGATATCAGTATGTGATCACCAATCGAAATCACTCTCTGGAAGGCCATTGGGAAGTAGCTTATAAAGGTAGGTCTCTCAAATTACTAATTAATTAAATGGCCCATGGAAGCTGTCTTAAAGCATGAATATTATGTGCAAGAACAATGTAACTTCTTTTGGTGATAATGTAGGGGAACTGCTTTGCTTTACAGTGTCAAAACGAAAGAGTTTAATACTCAATACACATCTTATTTTCAAGTCTAAGAAGTTTGCTATTTTTTCACATTGAATCTTGTGGAGACAGCATGGTTGTCCATTTATTTGGGCTTTCCCCTTGATTAAGCTGAAAAAAAGGAAACTACTCTGTAGGTTTTTTTTAAGCACCAGCACTGTGAATTCCAGTGTAGCATTTGGAAACTAAGCTGAAAAGTTTTCTTCTCGTATACAATTTTCAATAATGGAAAATCTGGAAGAGGAACTGTCCATTAGATATTGATACAGCATTATGAACAGAATTTTGATGAACATTTGCATCTTGAAAAATACATCCTTTGACGTGTGAGAAGTAGTAGAACCCCCTGCATAACTTTCTCATGACAATACTTGTTTACTGTGCTGCCATGCACAAGATTATTGACGTCGTTTGTCATTCAAGTAAACTGAATGTTCAGACAAAGTTATTCTTTCTTGTAGAGGATGGAACACTTTCTTCAGTTCCTTAAAATAAAGCACCTAAAGATGTCTTTGGACAGCAGGAGAAAGGGAGGGAGGGAATTTTTATGTAAATTATGCCTTCCTGGTTGTCTGAAATATCCATAATAGGGATTTCTGCTCTGCACAAAACTGTTTATATAGGTAGGTTTCTTCTGTGAAGCCCAAGGAAAAAAATCCACGTTCTTAAAAGCACCTTCCTTTGCTTTTTGGAAAGTTGACTGCACTGCCATCTGCTGACAGTGTTAACAAACAGGGAGGCCTAATTTACAGAAAAACCCTGACACCTGTTTTTATTGTAAGCGGTATTTTATTCGATGCATTTTATAAACTTAAGCCTTCTCAATACCATATATTCTTTTGATTGCAAGTTTTCTGTTTAATAAAGGGGTAGCCATATGAAACACAGCACAGAGTAGCATTCAGTAGCTTCTGAAAAACTTTATTTAAGCTGCATTGACTTGTAGCAAGGCAGACTCTGAAATCCGCAGTGTCTGTTTGGAAAGTGATTTAGGGTCCTATAGCTTGCAAATTTTAATCCGTTATAGGGATGTGGAAGCCCTCAAAAAATATAATAGGAGGACTTAGTTGCATAAACAAAAAACCATCATACCTAACGGTGTTTGAAAGAAGTGTGAGAAGACTGTGTAATACGCTTACTGCAAGAGTTGTTAAAATCAATGTTTAAGAACACAGATTCGACAAGTGGGCTTCTGAAAACGTATAGGCTAATTTTTACAATTGCTGTGTCTTGGTCTCCCATTAATCTCTGCAACTTTGTGTACCAGCAGATTTCATGGTGAAGTGAGCCAGAAACAACATTTTAAAAGTTATAAAATGTCTGCAACACCTCTTGCACTGTTTGGAACCAATCACAATACAGTCTCTTAACAATTGCATGAGTTAGGAGGACCAAATAGTCTGTACCATCACTGCAGAAGCAGCACTGCAGCCTTGTTCTCCGCATAGCATGGCTCTGCACTCTGAATGAGCAGTGTGAGACATTGAGGAGCAGCTCTGCAGTGTGCTGCACAGGATAGATCTACACACCTCTTAGGAAGCACTGGTCGGTGCTTGGAGTGTCAGGTACAGGATTGGTATGGGTCCTTGTTCCGCTAGTAGCAAGCGTGACCAAAGCCCGCATTGTTTGAAAGGGTGCATAACTATTGGCAGGCAAACCCCACAGGACTCCGCAAAGCAGCACTTGTAGCGATATTGGAACATCAGTCCTACTGGTTCAGAATGACAAAATTACCCAGTACTTTGAAAACAGCAGCCTCTTTCCTCTGAGTCACCCCTTACCTCCCCAGTATTTGCCTTCCCTGGAGGAATGTTGCTAATGGAAGCTAAAGCTAGAGGACAGTAGCCTTGTAGCAGGGTTGGTGTGCATGAAATGAGTGATATTACAGAGCCTTTCTAAAGCATTGCATACCTGCAGGCTGCTTATACCAATGCATCTTGTTCTAGGCTCTTCAGAAGTATTTTTACCCCCTGACCCTATCTTTGGTACGGCTATGTCTGAAAAGGAAAATGTTCTTTGTGCCCAGCTTCAGTGTTTCCATTTTCCTACCCTTCGGCACCATGGTTTACACAGCTGGTATGCTGAAAACTGCTATGAGAAATCTTCATTCCTCTGCAAAAGAAGTAAGTTGGTTTTACTTCAGCGTTAACTGCGTTGCATGTTTAAATATATGCATAATAAATATGGGGAAATCGGTTAGTTATCCTTTCTACTTTTGCCCAGTGAAATTAAAAAAAAAAAAAAAAAGGCGGAGTGGGTGGTTTTTAAGTTTCTGTTTGGTTTTTATAAATAGGAGCATCACAATGTGTGGTAGTCAGGCACAGTACAGATTTTCACAAAAAAATTGTTAAGCAGCTCTGTCAGCCCCAAAATAAAGTATACTTGAAAAAGAAAGTTAAAAAAAAAGAAAGCACTTTACTATCATAAATTAGTAGCTTCACATGAAAATAATGAAACACTTATTTCTGGTTTACTTTGAATATAGCAAATTCTAGTAAATTCTTTCCAGACATTTATTAGAACTGGGGCGGGGCAGGGGGTGGGTGGGGGGTTGGGCAGAGCAAGTGGTGCTGCAGACTTAAAAGTGAAAAAAAATTACTTTCATCCTGTATCTTGCATTTCTTTACTTAAAAAGGCTTGATACCAACAGAGGTATTGGTGGCATTTTCAGGTAATCCTTAAGAAACCTGATATAGATTGTGCTGCTTTGCAAGGAGAAAGTTGAACTTCTTTTTTGCAAGCTGAACTGTTACTGCAGTTCTTGAAATTTTTCTAGGTTGCTTTTTCTTTAAAGCAGGACAAAGACTTACAGAATGGCAAGGGAGGAAAATCCAGCCCTTTGCCTGCTTTTGCACCTGGAATACTGAAAATTAGGAAGACATGATGATGCCTTGTCTACTTGAGATGTAATAAGATCTTGGAATCTGATGTTGAAGGACATGGGTTTAGTCAAAATATGATCAAAGGATGACCTTTTTGGTCAATTTTTTGAGGTGATGTTGTAAGGAAGGCGATAGCTCTGCCAAAACATTAACCAGAGGGTGAGGGTATCGGATGTATAAGCTGAGCAGAAGAATGCTGTGTCCAATTTCAGGCCTCTAAGTACAAGAAAAGTGTTGACAAGACCTTGACGAATGGAGGCAAGTTCAGTGGGGGCCAGCAGGATGGGTGATGTGGGCTGAAGTGCCTGTCTTTTGGGGTGAGGCAGTGGGAATGGGGCTCTTTCAGCCTGCAGAAGGGGAAGGCTTCTGGGGGATCCAAGAGCTGCCTGCCAGTACTTACCAGGAGGTTATCAAGAAGATGGAGCCAGGCTCTTTGCAGTAGTGCGTGGCAGGAGTCAAGGGTCGCTAAGTTGAAATGAGATTTGAATTAATGCCAGGGAGAACTGTTTAATCGTGAGGGTAATCAAGAGTGGAACAGACTCCTAGGGCCGTTGTGCAGCTGTGGACACAAAAAATCTCAGAGGTTTTTATGACCAGATTAGCTAAAACCCTCAGCAACCTGCTAGGTTGTCGTAGCTCTCCTGCTTTGAGCAGGAGATTGAGCTGGAGACACCTCCTCAGGTCTCTTCCAATTTGAACTTTCCTGTGGAGCCTCCCAGCAGACCTGTGCGAGGGTAGAGGGGGCAGGCCACCCTCCTGTAGCAATTCCTTCAGCTGGCAGGTCCCAGTGCTGTCTGCGTTCCCTCCCTCTGGTTTTGGTACCTGCCTTCAGCTGGAGGAAAGGACAGTGGACAGAAGACAGCTAAACTTCGTCTGCTGTGCGAGGATCAAGATGCAGCTAAGTGCGTCAATTCCACTAAGTACCTAAAACTCACTTTGTCAATTTTGAGCAGTAAATCATCCCTGTGTGCTCCCAAACTATCCATTTTCTTCCCCACTCCTTGGAGATCTGTTTTCAAAGCTGCTTTAATGTGAAGGTGAGGCTTTTAACTGGTGGTCTGCTTATGTTTACAAATCACTTCATGTAACAGAATAAACTGGACTTGGTCTGGCTGGCTCAATCCAAGACACTTGGATATTGATGTACGTTTCTGTCCTAGGCCAGACTTGCGTTGATATCAAAGACAACATTGTCGATGAAGGCTACTACTTCACTCCAAAAGGGAATGATCCCTGTTTGAGCTGTACATGTCACAATGGTGAACCTGAAATGTGTGTGGCTGCTTTGTGTGAACGGCCCCAGGGGTGTCAGCAGTATCGCAAAGACCCTAAGGAGTGCTGCAAATTTACGTGTTTAGACCCAGGTAAGAGCTGACTGCTACAGTTTTGTCAAGAAAAATGAGTTTGGTGCTCAAATTGGTTATCCTTGGGTATAACTTTCTTTGAAATGATACATCTTTTTTTCAGTGCTTCAACATTGCTGAGTACAAGCCCCCTGTGGGGAAAGATACCAAATCACAGGACATGAAACACTTCAGAGTGTGTCTGGAAAGAATTAGTTGTCCTTGATGCTACCTATGTAGGAGAAGCAGTAGCTGTTTTTTCTGTATGGAGGTTGACACTACTGTGGATTTTTCGTAGAGTACCTTGCATGGTTCCTTTGTTGTGTTTAGTTGTCATGAAAAGACTTTTCACTTAATTAAGCATCTTTTTCTGGACATGAGCATTTGTGTGTGTGTGTGAGTTTGCATGCAGGGGTCGCATGGGAAGCAGAGTTTATAAATAGTTTCAGTAATAATCAGGACATGCAGCCTTGTTTATTGGATTTGGCATCTCGGTGACGCTTCTTGTTTTGGATCAGTAAAGTCTTCAGATGGCTCTGAACTGTTTGTCAGTTACCGTTTGGGGATGCAAATTTGTGGGGGGTTATTATTCTGTAAAGAGACTTGTGAAAATAAGTGTATCTTACTTGGAACTTACTGTGAGGGTGGTCAAATGCTGGAGCCGGTTGCTTGTGGAGTCTCCATCTGGGAGAGGATTTTCAGTGCCCGATTGGACTCTGTCCTGCGTGACCTGCTCTAGCCGACGCTGCTTGAGCAGGGGTTGGACTAGGTGATACCAGGACGACCCTTCCAACCGCAACTGTTCTGTGATACTGTTATTTCCTGGTATTTTGAAAGAACCTAATCTTATCTGAGTGCACTAAGGAACTATTGTTCTGAACTCTTAGGGAAAACGTGGAAGGTCAGAGGGTTCTTTCATTCCGTTTCAGAAAAGGGGTGCTTATTGGCTTCCAAAATTGCAGTCTTTCTGATCTGTCTCAACTACAGAAATTAAAGACCACTAGCTCCTCCTGGCTGTCACTCACATTTGTTCTGAGGGCTAAGCTTAACAGATGTTCATAGCTAGTATTGCAGGTTGGTCGGTGATAGAGTGAGGACAAAAGAGGAGTCTTCCTCCCACTCTTACAGCAGTTAAGAGTTTTATCTTCACTTTTTTTATTTTCAGGAACAGTGTCAGCAAAGCATCATCCGGCAGACAGGATAAGATGACCTGGGATAACCTCATGCTTTAATCCTTGCTTGTTGCTGTGGGTCTTAACTGTTTCATGAATACTGATTTGAAGAGTGTGTTTTACCACATTCTTTCTGATCCTTAAGCTCTTCTTTCTCTACTGATGCTAAATAAAACTGTTTCATTATACTCTGGCCTGAAGTGTTCTGGTTTTTTTAGTAACTTAATTTTTGAGAGAAGAATCATCAAGCAGTTGTCAGACTTCCTTCATAATGAAGTTACTTCAGCTACTGATAAACACTGAAATTTTTAAATGAAGCATTTCGGTTTTCCTTCTGGGTGTTTATAAATGACTCTTCCAGATGGCAAAATTAATGAATTGCTTTCCTTAATCAGCATGTATTTATCTTTGTCCAATTCTTAACATATATCTTCTCTAAGCTCTGTTACAAGGAAAGAAAACAGTTTATTAATCAACAGTAAGTAAATTAATCACCCAAGGAGAGACTAGGGGGAAATAAATCCTGCTGTTGGGCTGGCAGGTAATCAGCTCTCGCAGTGTGAGTGGGTGAGCAATGATTATAAGTGGATAACAACTATTACTCAAGGACTTGGTAGTAGAGGAGTTTTTCAGTGGTAGGAGTAAGCTGGGCAATCACAGCTATACTCTTTTGCAAGATGCAACTATTTAGTTGATAAATAGCAGAGGAGAATCTTTCCTGTACTAATGCTGAAACCAAGGTAATCTGTCTATTGCTCTCTGTGGATGTGGTAGAAAATAAATTTTTCTGTGTGGCTCTTTTTTAGACAGACCTTCAACTCTTATTTGTGAAAAGGTAATAAAAGAAATAAAATACTTTTAAAAAGCTGATGGTGCACAAGCTTTTCTAGTGACTAAACTGGTGCAGTTGCAGGGTATTACTACTGGATTGAGTGTAAAACAGTCTTTCTGAAATAATCTGTTTGTATTTATGTGGGGTGGAGATCTGTGATGACTTACCTTGTTCTGCACAGGCTGAGTCTTTGTCCTTTTTTTTTTTAATCTAGGACTTGACAATAGTTTATCCAACTAAACAGGTTGGATGTTAGGAGCTCTCACAGGCTGGGACCAGTGTGATAGAGGCCCAAGGTGCCCCCAGAAGGTCCAAGAACTGCAGTTGTAGCTGATCTAAAGAGAATACATGGAAGTCAGACTTTCTGCCTACAAGATTGTGTCATGCTTGGCTGTGTGTATGTTTTACTTCACTCACTTTCTTTAGGGCAGTTACTAGCAGTAATTTATGATGTTGATGGAGTCAGCATTGCCGTGAAATGGAGGAGGAACAACGGCAGGTCTGTGGCGTTCAGGAGGGTGTGCTGGTTGGTGTGTGACTGCATCAGTTCAAGCTCTGACAGTAAGAGTTGCTAAAAGGTTGGACAGCACAGAGGCTTTTGTACGGCACAGCCAGATTTGAGAGGGTGTGATGTTCAAGCTCCATGCATGGTGCACTACTAAATGAATTTCTTGTTGCCAGGAATGCATTATGTAATAATACCAGCCTGTTAGCCATGTACTTTGCCGATGTATAAATGAGGTGTTTTTTTAATGTTACTAGCATTTGTAGCAAGCCAGTACTTAGAATTTTTGTAAGGTTTTTAGCTTGCTTTTGTAAGGGATCTTTGATACAGCTTTAGTGTCTGTTAGTGAAAGGAAAAGTATTGAGAGGAGAGGTGGCCAGGATCTGGCTGGCTGCTGTAGGGAGTGCAGTGGCACCACGGTGGCTGGGGAGAGGGGCTTGTGTCTGGTAGTGCCCGTGTCCTGTAGCAGTAGGTGACCAGGTTGTGCAGCCACTTCATCTGTTTCTTATCCACACCTGACCTGGGTGTGTGTCTCTTTCAGAGCTCTTTAACGGGAAACTGGTGCAAAGAACACAGCACAGTCATTTTTAGGTAATTTTTCTTTGTGTAGATGTGGTTTAAACCCATCCAGCAGCTAAGTACCACACAACTACCCGCTACTCCCCACTCCCAGTGGGATGGGGAGGAGAACTGGGAAAAGGTAAACCCCATGGGTTGAGATAAGAACAGTTTAATACTTGAAACAAAGTAAAAATAATAAAGACAACAATGATAATTGTAATGAAGTGGAGAGGGAGAGAGAGGAATAAAATCTGAGGGGAAAAAAAAACCCAAGTGATGCACAATACAATTGCTCACAACCCGCTGATCAATGCCCAGCGAGTCCCTGAGCCATGGCATCAGCAGCCCCCCGCCAACTCCCCCCAGTTTCTGTACTGAGCACGATGTAAACATCGGTGTTATCAATGTTATTCTCATACTAAATCCAAAACACGGCATTGTACCAGCTACTCTGAAGAAAATTAGTTCAATCCCAGCAGTAACAGGACAGTAGAGTGTCTGTATGTGCACTTGCTACTTAAGCATAACCAAGTGTGATTAGTTGAATTGTGAAAAATTAATACCTGTCACGTCTGGTACTGGTAGAACAGTGAAAATTTGCAGTCACAACAGCCTTCCAAGTGTGGATCTGGTTAGCAGTGGTATAGAGCTCTCAAAGTCCTAACCTCCTGCCTGTTTTGTGTTCTGCCACTTGCTTTCTATGTGATTCTAGGAAAATACTTAATTCCTGTTTACCTTAATCCCTTCAGTTCCTGAATGGTGATTATCATGTTGATTCAGCTTTTTAAGGTATTTTTAGTTCCTGTCACTTGATGGTGCTAACCAATGTACCAATGACACTGGAATTTAGATGACCAGATCTTGGTGATAATGACTAGAGATTTTTGTTGTTGATGTAAAAGTTAAGGTGTTCAGGAGTCAAGTAGGCATAGTGTGTAGATATGCTGGTTCTTAGGCCTTTCCCATAGCTTCCAGGCTTGCTGTCCTCTTCAGTATAACATCATCAGTCATGCCAGGGAGACAAGTAGATATGCAAAATGCTGTTAACCTTTCCTTTTTCCTATTTTCAGAGACCTGAAGCCATCAGCACCTTGTCCCTTTTGCTGATTAAGATATTTTTAGAAATGTTTAGCTCTCCTTGGAATAAATAGCTAAATCACCTGATGATTCATCATTTTCTTACATTTTTGAAATACAGATAAATGTTAAATCAGGCTAATGAATCTTTACTCTGCGTTTCTCTCTGTTACTGACAGAACACCAAGAAAAATAGTCTTGAACAACAGTAACGGGCTTCTTTTGTATGTTTTATGTAACAGATGGCAACAGTTTGTTTGACTCAATGGCTGGTGGAATGCGTCTGATTGTTAGCTGCATTTCCTCCTTCCTCATCCTCTCTCTGCTGCTCTTCATGGTCCACCGGCTACGTCAGAGGCGGAGAGAGCGCATAGAGTCTTTGATTGGAGCAAATTGTAAGTAGCCTGTGTCTAATAAATCTTGATCTAAGTAGTGTATGTGCTTCAGAATAAAGAGAGCAGAAGAAATACAAATTTGTGGAAAATATCAGCATAAGTCTGGTTATAGGTTCTAGTCAGTACTACACCCGAACGTAGCTCTGTGCTGGCTGCTTGGAGCTGGTCATGGTTTGTGAAAGTTTTGGTTCTCTGAACCACTCCACATTCAAAGAGAACACTTGTATGTCAACACTTTTACCTTGTGCCTCATGCTCCTTACTGACAGGTTGATGTATGTAAAGGTGAGAAACGTCACAGTCTTGCTTGACTGTGCCTGTGCGTGTGTCTTGGTAGGTTCTTCAGACTTGAACTTTTTTAGCCAATAATGGAAAAATATGTTTTGTTTGTATGTGGTACAAATCTGAAATATATTCTATGTGTGAATGATCCCCTTAGCTTGAAGAGGTTAGGATCAAATGTAGATGTGATGCAGGGCAAACAGGCTGGGAGCAGGAGGCCCTGGCTATCGTTGTGTAACCACAGTGAGCTTACTTGTGTAGGTTATGTAGACTTTTTTAGGTCTTCAGGAGACGTGAGTTCCTTGGGTGTGAAAAGTGGAGACAGGTGTTGAGATCTGCCTTAAACTGAAGAAGAGGAAAGCATGGGCTAAAGTCACTTTTTTTTCTTCTCTTGAAATAGTGCACCATTTTAACTTGGGCCGCAGGATGCCTGGTTTTGATTATGGTCCTGATGGTTTTGGAACTGGCCTTACTCCACTGCATCTTTCAGATGATGGGGAAGGTGGGGCATTTCACTTCCATGATCCACCTCCGCCCTATACTGCTTACAAGTATCCAGATATTCAACATCCAGATGACCCACCTCCTCCTTATGAGGCTTCTGTCAATCCAGACAGCATCCTTTGTTCCACTCCAGGTATGCAGGCAACAATTTCTCCTTTCTTCCTCTCTTTCTTTTTGGCTAGATGGTAGGTTGTTGGGTTTTCTTAAACTATAATCATGTGTTTCAGTGATTGTGATAGGAAAATATTTCACAATAAAATCTCCTATTTCTGCAAATGGAAAAGTCTTTTGTTAAAATATACCATTAAGCTTGGTTTTTCTCAAAGGTTCTTTGGATCGCCTAAATTACAAATGGAATCCACGCTGCAAGCACTTTAACTCGTATCTTACCTGTTTTCAAGCCTTACCTTGGATGGGTTGCCTGGTTGCTTAGTTTCCACTACGCTGGTACATTTCTGGTCTTTTGGAGATTGGTATTAAAAAGTAGAACAAATGTCAAGTACAGGAGATTTAGAATAAAATACATCAAGCTGCTTCTCTCCTCCCCACTTCTCCCACCCACACCCCCCAAAAATTGACCAAAAATATCACTTTCTAATGATTCACCCAGTGCTCTTCAGTTTTGCAGCTGTGATAGTCACATACTGTAGAAATCATTCCAATTTGGGATTTTGTAGCAGCATATCTCACAAGATAAGTGAGCCTGATTAGTGCAAATATCTTATTTATATATTGAAGTTTTATTTTTGCTGCATAGTTTTCTTTTGCAGTGTCATCTCTTTGTGCATTAATGCAAAACCAGGAAAAACTTGGAGCTTCCAGAAACACAGATAGTAAATCTATTTAGGAATGTGAATTGATAATGCTTCATGTTCTGATGCTGCTTGGTTTTTGTACTTTGCAGATGGAGTTCTTTCGCAGACTGTGCAAAGCAGTCCTCCATCACTAGGAAACTGTGACGTATCCCCACAGCTTACAGAGGGATCGCTTCCTCCCTCAGTTGGTCCTTCTCCAGTGGAGCTGGAAGACTCTGCTGACAGCAGCACCTTTCTTGTCCCTCCTGACACACCGCTAAATGAAAACACACCGGCAGAAACTCTTACGGGCAGCCGTCACAGCCACTGTTCTCTCAATACCATTGTATAAAGGAGTAAAAAGCTGATCACCAGTCAGAGTTCTAGCAACTGTTTGCACAGACAAACACTAATCCGTGGTTTGAACTTCAGAAGGAATCTCCACTTTGTTTTTTGAACACTGCTTTTTATGTTCTAGATTAGGATTGTGCCTCTCGATTTTTGGCTGTCGTTATTCATTCACTAATTGGTTTGTCCTGTAAATATGGATTGTATAACTGCTCTTTTTTTTCCATTGGCTATGGAAAAGAGTGCAGAGAATTCCTTTGACTTCTAAGGAGGTAAAAAGTATGGGTAGGGTGTTTTGTTTTGTTTTGTTTTTTTCTTAACCTGAGAGGAAACAAAATTATACCAGAAGAAAGCTGCTTGGATTTGGCTGGATCCACTGGACCCAGGGAACAGACAATGGAAAAGGAGGGTGGGGGGCAGTCACCTTTCAATTGCTTTCTCTCACTTCAGTGCTGAACTTGGAAAAGGCAGAGAAGACGGAACTGCAAGGGAAGGGACTGGGGCCTGTTTTATGGAATGGGAACACTTGAGGAGCTAAAACACATGTCACCAAGTAAGAGTTACACGGTGTGAAACGTGTGTGTTTTGATCTGCCTTGCTGTTTCAGAACACCTTAGGGAGTGACGGATGAATGATCTACACAATATGTGACAAGTGGGTAGTAAGAAAACTAGGATTTGCAATTACAGTTATTTGTTGGTAGCTGCAAAATCTCATCGGGTAAACTTTTGGCCCATAAAGAAAACTGGGTCTGTGTAACACTTGTGTCCCTTTGGTAGAATCCTCATATGTTTTAGGTAGTACTTTAGGGAAGAGATGGGGAGCAATTAACTTTGATGTAGTCTGACTTCACTAAATGAAGCCCCTGTTTGTTATAATCCCGTAAGGAAGATTAAGGTATTTTCTTTGTAGTTTAACTCCGTTCGTTAAGTTTAGCGAACAGTTGCACAAGATTGGCCTGGATAAAAGACCATTGTTCTTGCTTTACTTATTGCATGCTATATTTAGCATGTAAGTGTGTTCCCTCCATTTCACTTCTTTACAGTTCTGCAAATGCCATTTAAAAACAGTGATCAACACACAGTATACGTGCTGTTTAATTCTAATTGGACACTTGTTCCTTATCAGAGTCCCATAAATGGCCAGCCCTATTGTAGGGATTTCCCCTGTGCCCCTCAATTTATCCAGGTCCCAGGAGGGGGGGTTATACTTAAATGAATAAAGCAGTTTCCTTCAGTCTGATATGTCATCTTAAATTTCCCCCTCAGACTGAACTCTTTAAGTTAATTTGCAGATGGTAAAAAGATTACTTCACTCCCTCACTAAACCCAAAGTCAGGTACTGTTGGTTTTATGAGTGCAAAATAATCTTTACAGGTGATTTTAAGTTTGGATTTCAGTGTACAAATAATTTATCCTTTCCCCCCATCTTCCTTCTGCCTCTCCTTGACTTACTGTAACAGTCAGCAGATGAGATGGATTATAAGGAATTTGTCAAGAATGCCCCTTGTGAGTGTTCTTCTGTTACCTTATGAAAGGTGCGAGCCTAGAGGGACAGGAAGAAAACACTGCATGGTGGGGGTGGTATGTGATCTATTTTTCTAGTAATGATGAGAAATCAGACTTGTATGACAAATCCTAACCCACTGTTGTGGTTTCCCGGTGCAGCTGACTCTTTCCCCATTGAATATGCTGCTACTTTCTATTCTGTGTCTTGCCCATAGGCTTATACTGTACTTGGGGATTGGTCTGGACAATTCAGCTCCTTTTGCACAGAAAACTGTGAGGTTT
Organism: Falco naumanni; assembly: GCF_017639655.2. Classification (NCBI taxonomy): domain Eukaryota; kingdom Metazoa; phylum Chordata; class Aves; order Falconiformes; family Falconidae; genus Falco; species Falco naumanni. Next base: position 88,225,782 of record NC_054054.1, read on the forward strand.
GTTATTGAGGTCGTATCTGGTGTCGTGACATTCAGGCACTTGCAAACGATGTTGAATCCCTCGGAGAGCATGAATCACAGTTCTGGGGCGTGCTGCTGGCACATGAGTGGGAGAAAGCATGTTAGGAAGCCTCTCCGCCTGGAGCCGTACCACCACCCGCAGCCTGCTCTCTGGTGTGACTGGCTCCAACAGCAGTGGTACGAAACGAGAGGAGCAACTCTTCACCATGTGGGATCTTTTAGCGTCTCCTCCTCTGAGTTCAAGTCCTGGTCTAACGAAGTGGATGGATAGCAGTAGTCAGAACCATGCGTACAAATGATCGAGCATTTCTGAAGTATGAAAATAAAGCGGGTTTTGTGCATTTTTGAGCACATTCATACGTTTTATACATTGTATGTACTGATTTTTCTTTAGTTTTATAGGTACGAATGTGTGTGCGCGCGTGTGTGTGTTTCTGGGTGGCGAGATATATATATGTATACATACTGTAGATGGTAACCTTTGTGCTGCATCCAGCTGGATGAAGCTAAGCACTGGGATGTAAACTAGGCTCTTAGGGTTAATACTTCTCTCAAGCTGGCTACACTCTGTTGTAGGACAGGCTGTGATAGTGTACACTTAAGTAGGATGCAAAGTCTATGCTACTACAATCTGTTCCTGAAAACTATTTTGTTAGAAGTGCAAAATAGAAAATTTGCAATTTCTTTTGAAGCCAGATGGAATATTTGTTCTTTGTAGTATCCTAGCGCAATAACAAAAGGCCTTTTGGCTTGGTTTAGTCTCTGAAGCTGTGTTTTCTGGCTGAGGTGAACAGATACCTTACCTCACACTTCTCCTAACACTGCGGGAATCTGTTCAATGGTTTTTTTTTATTTTACTTTTGGTTCTGTAGTGAATTTTATTTGAAAATAAGCTCTGTTACAACTGGCAACTTCATGGTGGCTCCTGGTTGTAGCTATTCCAAATGGAGGCTTCTTTGTAGAAGCTTCAGTGTGATATTTCCCCCATTGCTTCTGAGCCTTTTCCACTTGTGTATTGGCACAGAGGCTGCTATTTTCTCTCCTTTTTTTCCCTGTCCTCCTTCCTCTTAACTGTAAACAAGGGAAATTTTGCCTTGAACAGAGCAGCTCACTCAGTACAGCTCATTTACCTCTCGGTGAGCTTCTAATTTGGCAATAAAATTGTCTTTCTTTTTTCCCTTTTTAATGTAGCTTTTTCACATTGAGTACTCTCTCTTGAAGTAAGATCCTTTGTAGCAGAAAACGTCACAACTACTCAGACTTCTGGACCAACTGGGGAAGAGTTAAGTTTTCTTGACAGCAGTTGACTCCTCCGCAAACCTTCCTTGCCCTTGGCAAGGTGACTGGTAAGCAGTTTGTCCTGAGCACCAATTACAGAGAGTTGATGCTTGCCCAAGGAAGACTTTTCTGTTTTGATTGCCATTAGATTGATGAGATCTTTGGAGTTACTTTGTGCATTGATTCCCAGCCCCCCCGCTGTTCGCTTCTCTGGATGTTTTTCTTAACTACTGATGCATCCCAAATGTCCCTCCAGACTCAGCGAGGGAGGTGGCATTACCACATCATTCCCAGCAGCACGAGTGAGCAGCGAGTGCATTCCTCTTGGGATGTCCTTAACCACAGTTGTTGTGAAGTTGCAGCGCTCGCTTGTGTGCTGGGCTTGCACCTCCCGTTGCGGCCACAGACAAAACTACTCTTCAGATTCCCCATCCTTACAGTGTGCTGTGGTGCCATATTGAGGTCTCGGCTGTTCCTTCAAGAACAGCCCTAGATACTCGCTTCTGTTGTTGTTACCGGTGATACCTGTACAGTCTCACAGCAGCCTCTAATTTTTTTATGAGATGAGTTGTAGAGTGTTGTAATGTTAGAGGGACGGTGGGTTTCATTCTGTGCTAGAAAATCAAAACTGTCATTCAGATGTACAAAAATATTGTCTGCGTAGTGTTCAGTTGTGTCTAGTTTTGAGCCTCAGATTATTTCTTTACCCGTTCATGGCAGGACACTGATCTAGAAGAAGAATGAAGTGGGTGGAAATTTTTTTCTGAAGGCTTAATCTTACAGTCAGCGGGTGCTCTGCCTCCAGAGGTGTCGTGGGGTGATGGCCAGTTCATGCATCTCAAGCTTCACTTGGGAAGAAAATCTTTTTGTGACCAGTAATTATTACCGTTCTTATCCCATCTAATGTTAAATGAATTTGAAGCTGTTTTTAAAGATGGTTTTATCTTTCAGATGTGGCTTTTCAGTGGCAAAGCACAGACAATGTTGCCTCATGCAATCCATAACATGTGTCTCTTCTTTTTTCAGTTGCTGAAACTTCTTTTTTCTTCCTAGCTAAGGAACATGCAATATACAGAAATTTCTTTTAAGTTTTCCTTGCAAGTTGGGAGCTGGACCCTAAAATTAGAGCAGATGAGTGTAGAGGAGGTGAATCAAAGTTCATACATTTGCTTCTGATGTTCCCAGGTTCCAAACGAAATAGGCGTTTCTTTGGAATAGATGCTTTCAGTGATAAAGATGTGCTTCCCCTAACAACAGTCTGCATTACCTGCCGGCTACGGTACGACATAGCTTTAATTTTCCAGTATTGTGCACCTTGAATGTTGAGTGGGTTGGAGTTGATGCCAGCAGAGATGCTGCGTGCTCGGGCTACGTTCGTAGCCATGCTGCACCATACCCTGACTGCTGGGCTGGAGGATGCCTGGGAGGCTGCGAGAGAGAATGAGACACTGCTTTTTACCTTCTCCTGGAAAATAATTTTAGCCAACACTGCATTTGCAGGCTTCTCCTTTGTAGTTGGTTTGTGACTGGACTTAACTGTGGCAGTGTATAAAAGATTTTGATATTCTGTGAAATACCATGTAGAATTTAAATTTGATACTATAATAATTCAGTCCCTGTGACACTGTTCGGGATTTTTTTTTTGTTTGTTGTTTTGTTTTAACATCTTTCTTTGGGGTTGGCACTAATCTTTCTTTTTTTTCTCAAGATGCTGTGAGAAACATTTCATCCAAATGCCAAATAAATTGTGTTCTGTAAGAGAAATGGCCTGTTCCAGTGTCTCCTGATTTCTGCATCAACGTGATTCCTCAGTGTTGTGAAGGAAGGTCCTGTTAAATCACAGTTCTGAGCTGTGATCTTGCAAAAAGATCAATAAATGCATTTAACTTCAAGCAGGGAGGCTGCTGGAGTCCCTCTGTGTACAAATTCCAGTGGAATTTATCTGTATTAGTGTAACTTTAAGAAAGTTGGTTTTATACCCAAAAAGTTGAAGTGCAGCCTGTTCCTGCTGTGCTCCCCAAACCTATGGGAAGATGCTGAGCCCCAGGCAGGAGGGTCAGGTGGTTGTGCTGGATGGGAGGGGGTGGTCCAGACCCCCAGCTCCCGGTGTGGGGCAGCAGGCTACCGGCAATGAACAGTCGGTGGCCGCTGTGAAATCAGAGGGGGGACGGTGTTGGCACTGAGCCATGCTGCCTCTGGGTGCCCAGCAGGCACTGGGGAGGCTGGTGGAGAGGCCTGATGCAAGGTCCCACTGGCCTTCCCTCTTCAGCTATTCCAAAATTTGAGCTCCAAACTTTACATTGGATTTCTGGAGGAAGGTTTTGGGTACCTCCACCCTTTCCTTCATTGTGTGTTACACCTCCTGTGTGGTAGGGGGGCTGGCGGGAGTGTGCTGGGGTGACGGTGCTGGGGTGGCAGGAGGAGCTTTGGTTGGTGGTGTGTTCTGGGTGTGCAGGGGCTTCCCCGTCCGGCGCCAGCCCCAGCTGACCTGCGGGGCGATGCACTGCACGTGTCATTTCTGCTTGGACCAGCCCGGGCTGCCGTACATCACAGTCAGGGAGGCGAGCTGGGGTGTGTGGTGGAGGGGGGGCTCTCCTGCCCCTGTCCCCTCCGCCGAGCTGCGAGGTGGTGCTGCCTCTCCAGAAAGAGCCTGTAACACTCAATTATTTAACAAAGCCGGCTGATAGCGGGGAATACCCTCCTGAAAGAACTTGCTGGATAAATCAGCCTCTTCAAACAGCTGTGCAGGCTGGTGGCTGGAGCTGGCAGGCTGGTGGCGTATGGGTGGCGCGATAGCAGGTCTGAGGCGAACGGTCGCATCTCTTCTGTCCAGGCGAGGTGTGTTCGGCCGTGCTGCTGGGTGTTTGCTGTGGAAGTCACCTCTTGAGTGGTATGTACTTCAAGTGACGTGACTGGAGACTCCAAACGTTGGTGTGGGCAGTGTGCTGGCTGGAGGACCTTTTGCAGTGGGCAAAGTTGTGCTGCTGGCACCTACCTGCCCCTGGAGCCGGCTGGGCAGTGGGTGCGGGGCTGCGGAGCCCCTGTGTCCTTGCCCCTGGCCTGCAGACAGCCCTGTGCGTGGCCTGCAGTAGGAGTGCTGCAATCAAGCGCTGCAATCGCATTTTCCAGAGCCAAGCAGAGTCAAATCCACTTTACCTGGGGGAATTAGCTGAAAAATTAACAACTGATCTCCTGGTCCCAGCCTGCCGTGAGAGGGGCTGGGTGTGGGTGCAGGGGAAGAGTGGCAGCTCCGTTCTGCACGGTCCAGACCTGGCCCCGGTGTTGCCTGCCCACGCTCCGGGCTGGGAGCTCAGGTGCTGGAAACGTTCACTCATTTCTTGATGAGTTGCCGGGCTCACAGTGTTCGTTGCGAGTGCTGCGGCACAAGTCCCCGCAGCATGGCTGGGTTGTCCCTGTGCCCCGCTCGTGGCCGCAGGATGCGTTCATTGCTGAAAGCCGTCCAGCGTGCAGTGTCATCGTCACCACGGGTGCCGCAGAGGGCTCCGCTCTCCCTTTCCTGCGCCCGCAGAGGGCAGCTGTCGCCGCAGCTGCCTCCGTCACTGCTGGACCCGAACCAGCGCAGCCCCCAGGACCCAGCACCTCGCCTCTCATCTCTGGGAGATGCCGAGATGCCGGTTCAGCCGAGGGCGATGGGATGCAGCCCACCCTTCGCTGCTGGTCTTGGGGGGACAAATGCCTCTCTATAGCAGCTGCCTGAGGCTGTGAGCACTCGGAGGGGCTCAGTCTGGCAGGGACCGCGTGGGGCTCTGCTGGTGCTGCAAGACCCTGTGCAGATACAACTTGCCTTTCCTTCCTGCCCTGTTGTTGCCTGCGGTCGGGGGCGATGCTGCAGCCAGGAGTGCCTGGAGCACAGCCAGCGCTCTCGGGGCTCACCACTGCTCCCCAGGGACATGGGGGGGGGGGGGGGGGCAGCGGCTGTCAGCATTGACATTTAGCTGTAAGCTTTTACCAGCTTAAAATGCATTTTCCTGGGAGGGTAACTGGTAGCCATGCTTAGTGCGGCATGTCCAGGGCGCTCAGCCCCTGAGAGGATGCCAGGGACGTGGGGACACAGGTTGGACGCGTGTAGGGGCCACGTGCTGGCAATGACCCCGGGGGGTGCCAGGCTGTGGGGGGGAGATGTCACAGACCCCGGCAGTGGTGGGGGCATGGGATGAATGAAGGGGCTGCGCAGTGGCGTGTGGCCAGTGCACATTTGCCAGCCACAGTGCTTCCTTTGTGCCGGCACCGGCAGTGGGCTTCTGCTGTGCTCCCTGCTCTGCTCCCGGCTTTCTGCCTGGGCTAGCAGCAGTTTATTATGGAGATCAAAGATATTCATGGAAAATCAGAAGTGGATGGAGTATTTATTGCCAGTGAACTTCACTGCCCCACTGTACTTGCTTCTCTGGATGCCTACAACCCTTTGTGGACCTATCCCTGGGTGATGCGAACCACACTCTGGCAGCTCAAGCCTTTGTCTTGTCACTGTCCCCGTCAACCCAGGACACTGGCCAGGCTCCCAGGTGGCAGCGCAGGATTTACCTCCAGGAGTTGTTCTTGGCACCTCCACTGCGTGCTGGTACAGTGCTTGCTGACGGTGCACGTGGTGGGGGTTCCCAGCAGGGTGGCACCATGCCCACGACTGATCGATGGCTGCAGCTTAAGTAACTATTTTTATTTTTCAGTGGTATTTTTTCCCCTGCTATGGCTCTTGCCCTTTGTGCTGTGACTACGTGCATCTGCAGGGATTCACCCACCTCCCGGATCTATGGCAGTAGGATGATGGATGTGGTCTCTCCCTAGGAGGACAGCACAGAGCTGTAGGATCGGCTGTGAGCTCACCACCACCACCGCGGCAAGTACAGAGCAGCTCTTTTAAGGTTTGATCTGGTTCCTATAGAAACTGGAGGTTGCTCCTGCCTGGTGCCTGTGCCAGCAGCCAGTGGTGCACCCCAGGGAGCAGGGCAGCTGGGGATGGGAGGGAGCAGGGTACGGCACAGCACCTCAGTGCTGCCGCTGCCTTTCCCTGTGCCTTGTAGCCCCCCTCTGCTTCCTTGCTCCACTCCTGCCCCGTAACAGGGCCATGCTGAGCCCCACCATGGCTCTGCACCCCCCTCCAGCCACACAGGGTTCTTGTGGGTCCCTGGGCTGGATGTGCTTCTCCTTGTCCTGGCAGAGCCCTTAGTAGGACAAGGGACTCACTTCCGTCACATGCTGGGTTGTATGCTGCAGTATGGTGCCGCTGGCGTTCCCAGCCATGCAGTCTCTGTGGTGACACCTCTGCTCTTGCCCTCCTTGCCAAAATCACCACTGGAGAAGCCTGAGAACTTTAAAAGAACGTCCTGGTGGGCACCTCTATCCTGGGCAATGCTCTGGGGGCGAATAACCCAGGGATGGTGGGTCCATCAGCTCCTGAGCCCCAAGGGTCTGCAGTTTCCCCCCCACTGCCTGGCACTATGGGCTGTCCTGTTCCGGGCAGAAGGTGGGGGTGCTTGTGCCACTTGGTGGGCTCACGTCTCCAAGGGAGGTCTCGGTTCCCCCCTGGGTGCTGGAGCAGCTCTTCTCCTCCCCTGCAGCAGGCTGCGGACTCGGTGAGACCCTCCGCCTCGCCTGCCCGCCCTTTACGGATTGCTCCGGAAGGATGATCGCAGCCCTCTGCAAACTACCTCATCCCCGGAGCAGGGGCCAAGCATCAACCATGGCACAAATCCAGAGCAGCCTGGGGGAGCCCTGCACTGCTGCCCTCTTCTGTGCCCCGCACCCGTGCCCAAACACGTGGGTCCGTGCTGCCCAGGCACCTGCCTGGGGCTGGCTCTGCCCAGCAGGGGGACGAAGATGCTGTGAAGAGACCCCACCGAGCACATGTCCCACCGGGTGTGTTGTGCCCTCGTAGCATGTGGCAGCCAAGCAGCTCCACTGAGCCGGAGCCCGTTGCTGGCCAAGCTGGCAGCAGGAGGCTTCTTCCCACTGCCCTTGTGCTGCTGCCGGGTTTGCTCATCCTGGCAGGCATCGCTCCCGGCCAGGGCCCAGTGCCGGCAAGAGGAGCTGCGGGCTGGGCCCTGTGGCCTCCTTTCACTGCTGCCTGAAGATGGCAAGAGATATTTTAGGAGAACGTGACAACACTCTGCTCCTGTGTTTTCACCCCCTTCCCACCTGCCCACTATGAGAGCTCAGCTCCGCTGGCAAGGCGCTGGCTCCCGTGGAACCTGCCAGGATGGGTGCAATGGGGCCAGCATGCGCTGCTTCTTTGTTGAGGAGCTGAATACCTGGACCCACCAGCATGGGGTGCTTGCACCAGGCTCTTGTGATGCCCAGGTGGGTGCTGAGCTCCTGCCCCAGTGCTGCCCACCTGCCTGGGCCAGCTGGAGGGGAAAGGGCTGAATCCTATCCCACCAGTGTGCTGCTCCTTGGTGACTCAGGGGATCCCCTACAGCATGGCTGTGGAGACCACCTGTGCCCTGCGGATGGGGTGCACTGAGTGTCTGCTGGGCTTTGCCCAGGGAGGGGCTTCTGTTGGCAGGGATGAGCTGGATTCAGCCCGTGGTCCCCATGGCACTGCCTGCCCCTCATCAGGTCCCCAACGGGAGCATGGGGGATGGCAGGACCCGCTGCTGGCTGGGGGGTTGCCAAAGCTGGGGGTGGGGGTAAGGCTGTCCCATGGCATGTGCCTGCAAGGAGTGGGGAGGGGATGGGGCAGAGCTGGTGCCCCCAGCCCCTTCTGACTACTGACAGCCTCCCTGGGGCCCATCTGTGGCCCCACAGCACCGTGCACGGGGGCAGGATGGGGCACAGCGGGGATGCTGCTGAGCCCCCGCTTCGGGAACGGAGAGCAGGATGGCACGGGGGGGGCACCCTCTCACCCCTCCGCGGGGAGCGGGCCCGTGCTGCACCCGGGGGCATTTCCAGCCCCCCCCTCCCCTGCCTTGTCCCTGCCGCCTGCCCTTGGGCTGGCATCCCGGGCAGGGGCCTGGCACAGCACAGAGGGGCTGGCTGGGGGCCGGGCCGCTCCCCCGCTCCCTCCTAGCAGCCGAGGAGTTAAAAACTCAGCCCTTGTGATGAATATTTAACAGCAGTGCACAGGCTGGAGCGGAGGATTTCTGCGGGCTGCCGGGCGCTGCCAGCGCTGCCTCCCGCCCAGCCCCGCCGCCGGCCCGGGCGCACTGCGGAGGACGGGGCGTCGCGGCGGGGCCGCTGCCCACCGGTGCCCGTCCCTGCCGCCAGCATGGGGACACAGGGGCTGGGGATAACTTTTCTGACTTTGCCTCTCGTCGTGCGAGCAGCCGCGGGAGGTGAGATGCGCCGCCTTCCCGCCCTCCTCCCGGGGCACCTGGGGTGGCCGGAGGGGACACGGCGGGTCCCCACGGTGGGAGAGGACCGGGGTCGGGGGCTGCGGGGCTGTGGTCGCCTGTGCCAGCCCTGGTTATCCCCTCCCCTTTCCCCCGTGCTGGGGGGTGATGTGGGGCCGGGGTGCTGGGGGCAGCTGCACCAGCAGGGCTGGAGGTAGGGACTGGGGCACCTGGCCTGGCCCAGGAGCCGTCCCCTGCCCTCGTCCCCTGCCCTCCCGCCATCCTCCTCCCCACTAGTGGATGTCCCTGCTGTGCCACCAGGCTTGGGGAGGTCCCAGCCCACCCTGGGCTATCTGACTTGGCAGGAGGTGTCCAGGCCAGCCAGGGTCCCCTTGGGGCATTTGGGTCTTGGGCTTCAGCTCATCCGCCCCACAGCCCTGCACCACTGGGAACCACTAAGGAAGATGAAAGCTCTGAGCAAACTGGGGCTGCTCTCCCGGGGCTGAGGCACTGGGGTGCTCACCTGCGTTTGGGTCAGGCTGGTGGCAGCAAGCGCTACCCTGGCTCCTGGCAGAAGATGCTCGAGGTCGGGTGAGGGCTGGTGGATGTGGCTCTGGGGGTCTCCCAGGAACTCGGCTTCCCCTTGGACAGGAAGGAAAGCCCGAGGTCCCTGCCCTGGGGACCCTCTGAGTCCTGCACCATCCCAGCTCTCCTCTGGGGCTGGTGTCTCCTGTACTGCTGTAGTAAGGATTTGGATGCGGTGCTGCAGCCTGGGGCCACAAGCAGCACAGGTGGAGGCAGGCAGGGCTGCCTTTGTCCCGCTGGTCCGAGCGGCTGCGACTGGCATGAGAACATGGCTTGGCTCGCCTGCAGCCGGCCCACTGGCACAGTCCCTTGGTCATCAGCAGAGACTACTCATGTAGGCTGGCCCCAAGCAGCTCCAGGTTTCTCTGTACCTCCTGCCAGGAGCAGGACAGGGAGCTGAGCAGGGAAGGGCTGTGCTTCCTGGCTCCCATTGCAGAGCTGATGGCCCTGGGTGGATGTGCAGACAGCAGGAGCCAGGTTCTGGCTTCCTCAGCATCCCACCAGCATCTCCTCAGCATTCCCTGCGTCTGCTGCTCCAGCACCCAGCATCGAGTGCATGGTTGCTGTGGCCACCTCGAGTGCGGGAAGCAGTGCTGGTGGGAGTTCGGTAGCCCTGAGTGACGGGGTAAGCCGTCGTCCCTGAAGCATGGGCACAGGCCTGCCCACCGCCATCCCCTGCCTGCTACAGCCCCCCGCAACCGCATTCTGCTGCCAGTCCACCCACGGGAGCCACGGGAAGCACCAGGGGAGGGCTGCGGCAGCCCCCCACTCAGCTCCCTGCTCACCCAGGGCTGCTGGGGGGTGGGCAAGGCATCTGGTGTGGGACGAGGGGCTGCCTCGGCTCCCCAGGGTGGGTAAGGGGGGGATGGCCTCACAGCAGCTGGGGAAGGAGCCCCGCAAGCAGCGAGGTTTGGCCGCCTTGGAGAGGATTGGAGTGATGCTGAGGGAGGTTTCCCTGTGGAGCGGCCGGGGGAGGCAGGGAGAGTGTGAAAACACCAGCGCCAAGAATAACCAGGATGAAAATGAGTGCCAGCAGGACCCCCAGCTGCAATGAGGAGTGTCCCCGTTGTTGGGGGGCTGGGCATGGCTGCGGGTGGGTTTGGGGAGTGGGTGCTTGGCTCCGTTGCCTGCCCTGAGCTCTCCTCTCTCCCGCAGGGCAGTGGTGTTATGACTCGCAGGACCCCAAATGCGGTGAGTGGCGCCACGTGCGGGATGGGGTGTGCTGGGGCTGTGCAGGGCTCAGGCCCCCACATCTCCCCACAGCCTGGCTGTGGGCACCCTGAGCAGCATCAGTGAGGCTGCAGTCAGGAGCATGGCTTGGAAAAGGGCAAATTCCCCCATATCACACCAAGGTAGGTGGTTAGAGGAGCCCCGCTTCCAGGCGTGCTGGTGTAGAGACTGGAGACAGGTGCCTGAGCCCCTTGGAGCAGCTTGGCCGCGGTCTCCCACCCCAGCCAGGTCTGGGTGCTCCTGGGGCAGCCTTCTCCCTTTCACCTGAAGCGAATTAAATCCTGGATTTAAAATATGGATTAGCAACCCCAGCGAGGCACAGGCATCGAGGGGGCTGGGGGCACAGGGGCCCGGCTCGAGGACGGACGGCTCCGTTTGGGCAGGTGGTAAGCCCTGCCTGCCCGTGCTGGGGAAGGGAAGCATGGCTGGGGGCACTTTGTCTCAAAGCATGCAAATAGCTTGTAAAAGGTTAATTAAGGATCAACGAGCATTTAATCAGCTGTTACAGCCCAACTGTTTTATAGGTCTTGGGTTTACATGCCCCGTGCCCAGCTGCCGTGGCATATTGGCCGTGGCCGGTGCATGTAAATCGCTGGGCTCCACTTATCCCTGCCGGACCAGCGCTTGGTGTTACCAGCGATTTAATGTCACCAGGCCGGCGGCGAGGGCAGGTTTTGGCAGGGAAGCAGGGCCGGTGGGAAGCGGCTCGGGCAGCATGGAGCCGGCCATGTGCCCACACCAGGGCCACGGGGAGGGGTCCCTTAATGAAGGCACAGGGTAATTTGTGGTGCCACCCAGCAGCACCATGCTGGGGAGCTGGGGAGGCAGCGGCATGGCCAGGCTGTGGATCCCAGGGTTTCCAGGCAAAAAGCTGCCTGGACTAACAAGAAAAGCAGGGAAGGAGACAGGGCTTAAGCCTGGGGGGCAGGAGGTGGGAGTGAGCATGGGTCTGGGGTTTTGTCTGACCAAGAGGAAGGTAGGTAAGTGTGACAGCTGAGCAGGGGACAGCTCCCCCAGAGCCTGGTTGTAGCCAAAGGCTGCCCCGCCACAGCGTGTGCTGGAGCAGAGCCTGTGGTGCCTGGGGGGGAATGCCCTGAGCTCCCCCAGGACCGGGGGTGCCCTGGGTGAACAGGGCTGGTGACATCGGGGGAGCTCCCGTTCCCTGGGTGGAACTGCAGCCCAGCCGCTGGCAGTGCCCACTGCTGATGCTGACACCCCAGGCAGCCCGGGCTGCCCCTGGGCCACCAGGGGAAGGAGCAGGGTGTCACGGCAGCCATACCAGGGGCTGTGGTGTGGGGGGGGCGGGGACTGGTGCGGCCCCACAGCAGGCGTTTCTTGCAGGGACAGTCAGAAGGGGCTGGCAGAAAATCCTGCCCTTCACTAGCGGCAGTCTGGAGGGATGGACGATGCTGCCAGGCTAAATATAGTCCCCGGCCCCGTGAGGAAATCCTGCTGAATTATGGATGAGGCTGCAATAAGCCCCCACTCATCAATAGGGGGGAAGGTTGGCCGGGCAGGAGGGTGGCTTCCATGGGATGCAAGCAAGCACATTGAGGCTGGCGGGGCCAGCCTCGGCCCTGTGTTCTCCCTGGGGTAGCAGTGGCTGGGTGGCTGCCCGCGGTGCCCCTGCTCCTCCTCTGCAGGCCCCAGCCACTGGAAGGAGCTGAAAGCCACGTGTGGCGGTGACAAGCAGTCCCCCGTGAACATCGACAGGCGCCGGCTGCAGCGGGACGGTGGCCTTGGGGACATCCTTTTTGAGGGCTACGACCAGGCTCCCCCGGGCAAGTGGAGGCTGGCAAACGATGGGCACACAGGTGCGTGCTGCAGGTGGGCACCCTCCCCTGCCCTGGCTCCTCGGGCACCATCCCAGCCAGGGCTCAGCTCCACCACCGCTTTGTGTTAGCACGGGGATGAAGCCTGGGGAGAATGAGCCCAGGTGTGCCAGGGCTGTCCCGCATCCAAACTCTCAGCCTTACCCTGTCCTGCTTCCCTCGCAGTGATGCTGAGCCTGGTGAGTGAGTCGGCCTCTGAGCACATCGCCATCAGCGGCGGGGGCCTCCCCGGCAGGTACCGTGCCCTGCAGCTCCACTTCCACTGGGGCAGCCCAGCCGGGAATGGCTCTGAGCACACCCTCGACGGACGCCAGCTCCCCATGGAGGTAGGTGAGAAAAAGCACCCATTGCCCTGTCTGGGTGGCCCCTGAGTCCTTGGTGTGATAGGACAGCATGCTGCTGCTGCGTCCCGAGGGTGCCATGCAGCGGGGTGCCAGGGCTCTGCGGTGTGGCACTGTCGAGTCTGGCTGTGCTCACCATCAATCACTGCAGCCTTGTGCCGGTGCTGGGGTACAAGCAGCCGCTGCGCAGGGCACCTGAGTGGTTAAAAAGCAGCTGATGTGAGACTCAAGGTCTTTCTTTATCGTGTGTGGGCTAAGCTGCCTTGTTGGAGGCCCTCAGCGGCGTTTGGAGGGCTCTGCACCCTGCTGGGACCGCACGCTGAGTCAGTGAATGCAAGCAAGAGTGTGCAGGAGCATGCTGTGCCAAGCGCACTGGGATCCTTCTGGGTGAAAAAGGCTCTGTGCCTCTAAAATATTAATTGTCTGCCAGAGGAGAGCAAAATTTATGTATTGTGGCTGGCAGGCTCCCCGGGACTGCTGGTCCACTTTCTGCATCCCCTTCAAAGGATGCTTGCTTCATGGGGGTGCTTTGATCCTCCGAGCAGCCTCTCTGCAGGAGCGCCCATGGGACCTGGGACTGGGAGGGCTTTTCTGGGGGGTGGTTGGCTCAGCATCTGGCCGCCCCAGGCTGGCCAGGTTGATCTGTGGGTGAGTGCCCCGCTGCCAGGGGTCAGCTGGGGGTGGTTGCCCACACTTGGCCCCTCCGTGCTTTCCCCAGCTGCACATTGTCCACATCAATGTCAAGTACCGGACGCTGGCAGAGGCCAAGGGTCATCCCAACGGGCTGGCTGTCCTCGGCTTCTTCTTCCAGGTGGGTTTGTGGGGAGTCACACTGCTGGTGGGTTGGGGGGGGGGGGGGGGGCGCCCCAGGATCAGGCTGCTTGCAGTGTGGCTTGGGGAGCATTGCACAGCTGCCCCGAGGGAGTGAGGGTGGGCGGGAAGGCTGAGTGAAGGCCAGGAGGTGCTGCGGAACCTCAGTGGCAAAAGGTGCCATGATCCCCCGCCAGCTTTGCTCAAGGGGGTGCTGCCTGGGAGCTCTTTCCCGCTGCCCCTCTGCGGCGATGTGGGTCTGGGGGTGGCTCTGCCTGCGGATGCTCAGTGGTGCAGGATGACCCAGCTCTGCCCTGCCCGGGCTCTGCCCTGCCCCAGCTGCTTGCTTCCCCCTCTGCAGGTCTCCGAACCCCCTAACACCAACTACAACACCATTGTGGCAGGGCTGAGGAATGTCTCCCATGCTGGTGAGTCCCCTCCTCGTCAGGGCAGGGGTGGAACGGGGAGAGACCCCAGTGTGGGAGGGCAGGGGTGTGCCCCAGTGGGTTGGGTAGGGGGGGACCTGCTAGACCGTGGGGCTATCTGGCTGAAGGGAAACCACTGAGGGTGGCCCTGCTGTCCCTGCTACATCCCCGGCACAGGGTGGGCTGAGTGCTCACGTCTTGCCCTGCAGGGGACTCTGTGGATTTGGCCTCCACCTTCCGCCTGAGCACCCTGCTGCCGCATGCTGGCTGGCTCTCCAGGTACTACCGCTACCAGGGCTCCCTCACCACCCCTGACTGCAGCGAGGTCGTCGTCTGGACTGTCTTTGAGGAGCCAGTGGAGATCGGCCGGGAGCAGGTACTGGCATGCACAGCCCCATGTCCAAAACGCCGGACCCCCCGGGTGGCCCCTCTACTTGCCCTTCCTAACCCCTAAGCAGCACAGGGAAAGTCATTTCTGTAATAACGCTCCTGGCAACCAATTAGTTTTATGGGGGTTAAGTAATGAGGCCATGGCCACATGCCAGCAAGGAGAAATCCCATCCACAGAGCTCTCCTGCCCAGCCTAAGTATTCAGAAGGTGAAATGGGAGTGAACCCATTGGAGTTTGGAAGACGGTCCAAGGAGGTGGGTGGGTGCCTGGATGGATGGATAGATGAAGTTGTCCTCTGCTGCCCAGGCATCTTAGTAGATGAGTCCTTGAGGGAGTCACGGACCAGCCACTTTGTAAGTGCTCAGCACAGGCACTGAAACACAATTGACTCCTTTAAAACTCAAGACCCCGTCCCTGTAAGGACCTGCCTCATGTACTTACCCTTCGGGTCTGGTTTCAGGAAAGCAGCGAGGGGTGGTGGGAGGACTTGTGCCGGTGTGGGGCCACGCCATGGGTCCTGCGCCATCGGCAGTGGGGTAGCACGAGAGGGGACTCGCAAGTGGGGAGGGGCTCGAGGTGCCCAGCAAAGTGCCTGCCCACCCTGCCTCTCCCCCTGCACAGCTGCGGGCGTTCGTCAGCACCCTCCACTTCCCGGCCACCGGCTCCACGCTCCTAAAAATGACCAACAACTTCCGCCCGCCGCAGCCCCTCCGCAGCAGGAAGGTTTTCGCCTCCAGGGCGGCCACGGCCAGTGGTGGGTCCCCACATGGGGGCCACCACCACCTCCTGTCCCCCCTGCTCCTCCTGGGCCTGCTTGGCCCCTTCTCATCAACTCTGTAGGGTCTAACCCAGCCTTTCAATGGTCTCCGCATGAGCATCGCCCTGCTGCAATGGTGACAGGGAGGTGCTGCGTCTCTTTCATGGGTGAATGGGAAAAAACATAACAAAAAAGCATGTCAGGACCTTGGCTGGTGAAGATTTTGCAAACCTGGATCTTTGCAAGCCTGGAGCTGCCCTGCAATGTCCCTGTACCCGGGCGGTGGCAGCCGCTGGGAGAAGGATGGTCTAGGGGCTGGAATAAAGCCGAGGTTCTTGCTGGCGGCTGTGGGTTGCTGCCTCTTTGGCTCTGTGTCCCTTCAATGTGGCTGGGGCAGGGTACTTGGCACGGGGGTGCGGGGTTAGTGGGGAGGGACCTGGGGGACCGTGTCTGGGTGGCACTTGGGGATACTGGCCCCATGCATGGCCATGCAGGCAGGCATGAGGCTTCCCCTCTCCTGGTGCAATAGATCCCCAGGGCCAAATCCTGACCCTGCAAGTGGCTCAGGGTCCTTGCAGTCCCTGTGCTTGCAGACACTGCCCTGCTGCTTTCCCCAGGGTTGGGGCTGGCTGTTGGAGGGACGGGGCTGTCCCCGGGGCCACAGCACTACTCAGTGCTCTGGGGCAGGTCGCAGGGAACCGATGGCTTTTTCCATGGAGCTGATTTTACTCTGGCAGGAATAGCTGCAGCTGCTGGCACTGCTCCTGTGCTGCCTGCTGAGGTGGGGGCAGAGTCAGGGCCCAGACGAATGGGATGGTTCATAATTAATGTGCTGAAGCTCCAGGCGTGTTCCTGTCTTCTCCTGAATTATGGGTGTTAGAGCACAGGTTGCTATATGGGAGCAGAGTGAGGCAGGCTGAGGTTTTCATCATTTCTGGGGAGAAACCGCTGCTCCAGCCCTCCCCCTGCCAACCTGCCCAAGGGGTGGCTGCAGCACCCATGGGTGCAGAGGCCTGAGCATCCTCCTGGCACAAGGCTTGGGTTCCCTCTGAAGCCCACAGGGGGGAAGGGGCATCTTCAGGGGGTGAAGGGGCCCAGCTGAAGGCCCCATGGTCCCTGTGAGGGAGTGCTTGCAGGCCCCTGCAGGTGCCAGGGCTCTATAAAGCCACCCCAGAGCTCAGGTTTGGGGTCTCAGAGCAGCCGCCCTGCTATGGGGAGGGGACAGCAGAGCTGCTGCTCCTGCCTGGGGGTGCCAGGTGCCATGGGGCCTGCAGCGCACACGGGATGCCAAGCACGGGATGCTGTGTGGGGATGCCGAGCAGGGGATGCTGCGTGGGGCTGGTGAGCGCGGGATGCTGTGTGGGGATGCTGGGTGCGGGATGCTCTGCGGAGATGCCGAGCGCGGGACGCCACATGCAGCCGCAGCCCCCTGCCACCAGCGCGGTGGTGGCCATCGCCCAGCTTGGCAATTCCCTCCCGGCTCCAGTTTGTGCCGGCTGGCGGCAGCAGCCCGCTCAGGGCCCTGCGCTGACCTTCCCCCCCGGACCGTGTGAATCAAGGGGGCTCAGCCCCGGCACCGCCGGCAGCGTGCGGCCACGCTCGCCCCGTGTGCCCCCCGGCAGCCCGGGCTGCCGCCGCCTCAGGGGCTGAGCCCGGCCCCGTGCCCCCGGCCGTGTCCCCCCGCAGCCCCGGCCGCGCCCAGGAGCCGGGACCCCGCTCCGCTCCGCCCCACCGCCAGCGGGGCAGGGCCGCACGGGGCCGCCAGGGGGCGCGCGCCTCCCGCCGCCGGCACCCGTGTGCCCCGGGCCGCTGCACGCCGTGGCCTCGTGCTCCCTGTCACCTTGTGTCCTCGGGCCCCTGTCCCTTGTGTCTTGTGCTCCCTGTCACCTCATGTCCTCGGGCCCCTATCCCCTGTGTCCTCATGCTCCCTGTCCCTTGGGTCCTTGGGCCTTTGTCCCCCTGTCTATACTCATGTTCCCTGTGCCCCCATGTCCTCGTGTTCCCTGTCCCCCTGTGTTCTTGAGCCCTGCTCTCCCATGTCCTCATGCCTTCTGTCCCCCCTGTCCTCAGGCCCTACACGCTGAGTCCTCAGTCCCCTGTGTCCTCATGCTCCCCATCAGTATGTGTTCCCGTGTTCTCTGTGCCCCCATGTCCTCAGGCCCCTGTTAACCTGTGTCCTCATGTTCCCAGTGCCCCCATGCTCCCTGTGTCCCCCCTCTCCACTGTCTTCTGTTTCTCCCCATGTCCCACTGTGCCCCCTGTGTCCCACTGTGTCCTGTACCTCTCATCCCCCCATATTCCCCCTGTGTCCTCCATGCTGCCCGTGCCCCATGTCCCTCTATGTCACACTGTTCCCCCTGTTCCCCAGTCCCCTCATGCCCCCTGCCCCACTGCGCAGCCCAGCACCAGCCCCTCATGCCCAGAGGCTACAGGGCAGCTGCCCCACAGATGTGCCCGGGTCCAGCCCAGGGTGGTCACAGGCCCCGCTGACAAGAGCAGCAGGTTCAGCTGCAGAGCGTGGCGGGACCTGGTCAGCCCTGGTGACCCCCAAATGGCTGCAGCCCCCCAGACTGCTCCAGTGCCAGGCCAGGATGTGAGGGGCACCAGGGCAGTAGGGCCAGATGTTTCTTGCCCAGGAGGTCCATTGAGGGCACAAGGCTGTGGCTCTCCAAGGGCATCAGAGGGCTGAAGGGCTGAACCCTGGGAGCAGATACCCCTGTGCTCAGGGTCCTCATCCCCTGGAAGACCCATCCTGGACAGCCACAGTTCCCCTGGCAGAGGACGGCAGTGGCACCAGGCAGGGCCTGGCAGCTGAGGCTGTCTGGGCAGCTGGGCAGCGAGACCACCCCGAGGGCTTGGCACACACTGTGCAGCCTGCTGGCCCCCCAGATCTGGTGAGGTGCTGTGCCTCCTGCTGGGAACGCTGAGCTGCCCTGCTTGCCGGCAAAAAGGACCTGGATACCCCCCACCCACCCCATCGGAGAGCCATTGCTGAAATGGGGCCAAAAAATGGCTCTTCCCGCCTCCCACCCTGCCCGCGACACGGCCGAGCAGCGATGCTCTGGGTGCCACGTGCTAGAAAGTGCATGCCGAGGAAGCGGTGCGCGCTGGGGCTGGGGCTATTCCTGGCTCCCAGCTGGTGTTTGGCCCAAGTGGGCTCTTGTTTTCAGCCAGGCTGTAATTTTTAGCAAAGGCTGTTCCTGAGCAGTGGGCCTGCGGTCAGCACAGCTGCCTGGGCAGAGCACCGGCTCGGCTTGGGGGGCTGGCCATGCGTGTCGGCACCCCCCTGCCCGTGGCCAGCCCGGCAAAATGTCCCCGGCAAAAATGCCCAAAATATGGCAGAAATGCTTAAACCTGGTGTTCTTCCCCTGCTGTGGCTGCAGAGCAGGGGGAAAGGGCTGGGTCTTTGCTGTGGCGCGGGCTGGCAACGTTTGCTCGGGGTGGGGATGCTGCCAGTGAGGGTGGCACTGGCTGGGGGACAGGACCCAGCCCTGGGGTGCACCCCACATTACCCTCCAGTCCCCCCTGGCACTGGCTGCAAAAACTGTGGCACTGGCACTGCTCTCCCTGGCAGGCTGTGGAGGGGGAGAAAACCAAATCTGGCGTAAAGTCCTCCCTAACTGGTGGAGTCAAACCCTTCTGCTCCCCACCACATCTCCATCACACCCCTCAGCCACCATTGCCAGCACCTTGCCATCACCCTGCCACCAACAGTCCCTGCCTAGAAGTTTCTTAACATTTAGCTAAAAAAACCCATTTTGGGTGTCCCAACAAGGGCTGAAATTTAACAACCCTGTTTCTCCAGATGGGCAGTACCAGCCCTGTGATAAAACCTCTCCATCAGCACACGTGCCTGGGGAGACGTGGCAGTTTACACCAAATGTGAGTAGAAAACAAGGGTTTGCTTGATTGCCAGACCAGGGCTGAAGCTCTGTTGGGAGTTTTATTTTATTATCATGCTAAACTTGAGATGATAAATATTTTGAAACAGCTGAAAGGTGTTTATTGTTGAGTTGGTTCAGCTGGTTTACAACCTGTTTACAAGCCCAGGCGTTTATCTTTGGGGCTGTTTACCTCTCACAGGGCTGTGGCTAGGGTTTAATACACGTCTGAATAAACCCCTGGCAAGGGGTCCGGCCACCCCTCCCCGTGCCTTCCTGCAGGTCGCCAGCTGTGTGCTGCGGCAGTTGCTGTTTTGACAGAGCTATGCAAATATTCTCATCTTCAGAAGCGGGCTTGATTGCTCAGGTTGTGTTTTCAGCCACGTCAGCCTCAAACATTTATTTATTTTGTTTAATTCTCTTTCAATTGCAGGTCAATAAACCTCAGCCTTGGGCTTTCTGGCTGTCCACGGCTGGGGCTTTGACCCAGGGGTGTTTGATAGTATTTTATATTTCATAACTTTTATTTTCCAATGTATAACTTGTATTTTATTCATTTATAACCAGGATTTTGTTTCCCAGATCTGGGGAAATCTGCCCTATATTGTGGGAGTCTGGAGGCTGCCTCATGCGTCTTGCAGCAGGTCAGACTAACAGACAAGCTCAGCTAAGGGGCTGCCTGGCAGGAGGCAGGGACTGATTAGTTTAATTCGGTTAATGAGAGAGGATTCAGGGTGACCTGGCAGTGGGGTGGCAGCAGGAGGGACAGAGCCCTGAGCTGAGCAGTGTCAGGGTCAGCCCTAGTTCTGAATCCCACACGTGTGGGGTGAGCAGTGCCCAGCCTGGGGGGCCTGGGCGCACTCTGGGAGCATTGCAGGGGGGCAGGGGGTGTGTGGGTGTGCGCACACATGTGCCAGTGTGTGTGCACGTATGTGTGTGTGCACGTATGTGTGTGTGCAGCAGCTGGGACACCCCACACCAGGGCAGGGACCACTCTGTTAGGCGAGACCCTGCTGGGGAGGGCCCTGCCAGGGACCCTCCAGGAGACAGGAGGGGTGACCCTGGGCTGGGGGCATGCACCCTGCTGTGGTACTCAGCCCTGCCAGCCTTGGCAACAGTCCCCAGTGCAGTGGGTCTCTGCCCTTCACCCATCCCACCCCTCCAACAACTCTGGGCAGCTTCAGGCTGCCCCAAAACCTGTCCCCCAGCCACGGTGGCTGGTGGCCCTACAAGGTGACAGACTGGTGAGGCAGGGGCAAAGCTTGCTGCAGCAAAGAGCTGGCGACCATCTCGAGGCTGAGCTGACTTTGGCTCAGCTGCGTGGCACTCACTTGCCTTCACACGTCAGCACCCACTGGAGACAGTTTCGCTTCCTTTTTTTGGGCCCCCTTTCGAGTTGCTGGTTGGAGACTGTGGCGGGCAAGGAGTAAAATTAGCTAGGGGATGCCCCGCGGCCGCACAGCTGCATGGCGGTGCTGGCTGGGGGGGCAGGAGGGGGCAGAGCTGGCGTGGCACAGCCTGGACTCTGCACGGCCTTTCCCCCAGCCCTGTAGAGAAGGTGATGCGGTGGATGTTGGGATGGGGTTCAGAAGCCACCAGCCACCCTGCTGGGTGCTTGGGGGCTGCACCCCCCCTAGCTCAGGCACAGCAGAGGCCATTAGGTATCACCCGAGCTTGGCACTGCTACAGAGCCAAAGCAGGAGGACTGGTGCCACCCTCCCACAGCTGCCCCGGTGGGTCTGGCTGTCCCGCTCCCCCCAGCCAGAGCTGGGCTATTCTTGGCCCCAGCTCTTGCTTTCGAGTTTCAGCCCTGCTGCCTCCAGGAACAGTGGCTGTTTGGGTGGTTGCAGCTGCTGCGGGGAGGGCGGGTGGGACGCCCCCATCCCCTCCGCCACGTCACCCGTGTCTCTCCAGACAAGGTGTTTCATCAGCCCCAGGTGCACTCGCTCTGCTCCCACCACATCCCCACAAAGGGAGACCCCAAATCCTCCTGGCACGAGATGCTGGGGCTTGCTATGGCCTGGGGAAATCACTGAGTGATGTGCAAAAGAAAGAAAAGCAAGCCCAGGCTGGTTTTCAGGGACAAACCTGGCCAGAGATGTCCCCTGCGAAGGGGCTTCAGCACGACCACCCCCAAGTGCAAGGCCACGGGTGCGGGAGCTGCCCTCACCCCAGGACGGGGACTGGGGACCAGAGCAGAGCTTTGCCTGCCAGGGCTGGGGGTGCTGTTTTGGGGCAAGGGTTGCAAGAGCTCTGCCTCCATCCCTGCATCCCTCCCTCTGGTCCTGGCTGTGGGACCCCTCTGAGCCCAAAGCATCTGAACCACCAGGGTTTGTTAAAACCCCTCTTGAAAGCCTTGCTAAGCCCTCCCCTGCAAGCCTCAGCTTGGGAGCACAGCTCTTGCCAAGCCCTGTCCCCACCGTGGGACCCCGCTGCCTCTCTGCAGCTAATTAAAGCCTTTCTGAAGCATCTCATTTACTAAATTAGATCTCCCTCATTTTTAAATTAATGGTGAGCTGGGAAAACAAAAAAAGATAAATGACTGTTTGAAATTGCAGCATAGGAGATGGCAGAGCGAGAGCTGCAGCTGGGGAGAGGCACGGGTTTCGGTTTCACTCAGCACATTTGCTCACCAGAAAACCCCACTAAGGGTGGCGGCGGGAGCAGGGTGGGCCTCTTCTTCCCAGGCACCACATCCCTCCCTGCTGGGGTCTGGATTGGGCCCCACATCCTAGTGTGATTCCCAGCAATGGCTCTCCAGCCCTGCTGAAGGTCTGTTGTGGGTAAAACTGGCTGGAAATTTGCCGTGCTGCAGGTGGTGAGGGAGTATGGGGGCCCTGGGGGGGGCCAGGGCCACTGATCTATAATTCAGCAGGTTTTTCCTTGCCAGTTGTTGCTTATGGAAAGGATTTAGCAAAATCTTCTAATCAATAATTAGTGAGGTTTCCTACCCCCAGAGTCGGAACTGTGCCTGGGCTCTGCTTGCCCAGACCTGAGCCGAAGCCAGACCCCAGCTCATGGCCCAGCAGCGCCTGCCCCAAACTGAGCTCGTGAAAAGTTCAGTCCGCTGTCCTGTGACCAAGGGACAGGCTTTACCCATGGGGCATCGAGACGGACTTCAAGCCCTGTGGAAAGTGTTGCTCTGCTACCCCTCTCCCCTCCAGCCACCCCCCAAAAATGTGGCATTTAGCAGGGTAACACCTGGCAGCATGGCTGGGGTGGGGGCTCCTTTGTTACCCATCACTCACTGCAGCCTCAATCACTGCTTAAGGGTGTGATTTGCCAACAACTGAAATCAATAATTAGTGAGGCCTGAGCTTTCTCAGTGGGGAAAAAGGCAAGTATCCTTCCTAGCAGCAGCTTTCTGTCCTTGGGGTATTTTTGGCTGGCAGAAACCCAGGCAGCTGCTTTCCTCTACAAAAGCCCCGGCAGCACCATGAGGCTGGGGATGAGGGTGCTGTGGGCAGGGGTTTGCCAGGAAATAACCTCGCTTGAGTGTGGTAAGGGGCTTGGTGCCCGAATGGAGGAGTTGGTGCTGTCTCTGGGTCTGCAATCCTCAGCACCGAGCTGGGACAGGCATGTGTGGCCATGCTGCAGGAACCCTTGCCTCCCGGACCTCTGACCGCAGCCCGGCAGCCCCCCAGGACCAGCTCTGCCAGTGTGGGCTTTCTGCCTGGGAAACTGCTTCTTAAAGGAGCTCATCTTGAAACACAGCAGGACAGGTCCCTCCATCACCTTTCGTTTCCCTGGCTCTGATGTAGGTGGAACATCCCGCTGCTGGATCCTTCCCGGGGGCCAGTGGCAGCCTGGAGTGCTGCAGTTTGGCCTGGGCACAGGTTTGCTTTGTGGGGAGGGGGTTTCCTGGGAAAACCCTGAGCCTGTCATGCCACGCGTGGGCAGGGACACTGGGACTGCCTCCATCAGCCCAGTCCCCTGTGCAGGGTGATCGGCAGGGGGTTTTCCCCCATGCGCGGGGCTGTGCCATGGCAGGGTCTCCCCTTGCCCGGCTGGGGAGCAGGGTAAGGCAAGAATAAAGCCAACAAAGTTGTTTCGGAGCATGAGGTGCCTCTTGGCACCTCTAGTGGGGTCTAGGGCCTGCTGCCAGCACCCTGCCAAAGAGCAGGAGGGAAGGAGGGCTGGGGCAGACCAAAGCTCATGTCCATCTCTGCCCTTCCCACCCGTGCCCTGCCGGGGCTGCACAGTGCCCATGGCCCCACATCCCTGGTGCGCACCCCCACACGCCTGCCACATGCCTCTGGAGCTGCTCAGCGTGCCTGGGGAAGGCTCATGCTGTCCCACATCGAGGACAAAATGCCTGATACAGCTGGGGAAACCCCAGCAGCCCCGGAGCAGATCACCCGGGGCAGCCCCTGGCACAGTGGGGCGTGAGGCTTTGCTGGGGGTCAGAGCAGGGCTGTGCTGCGGGGGCTGAGCCCTTGCCTGCACCAGCCGGGATGACCCCTTCAGCGGCATGCAGGCAGGGGGGCAGGCTGGCAGAGACCCGGGGCACTTGGTGCACCTCCCAGTGCCCCACATCCTCAGGGGCTGTGAGGTCACTGGGCAGCAAGAGAGAAACAGCAGCCACAAACAGCCCCGCTGCTTGGCAAAAGCTGATTTTAGTGCATGTGGAGATAACGGTGGCACAGGAATGGGGTGGGGGATGTAGGAGATGTGGCCATCCACACAGAGCCAGCATGAGTTCGGTGGCAGTGTTCAGGTGACACTTGGGTGCAGGGGACATAAGCAGGGGCAGAGGGGAGTGGTTTGGGAATGGGGACAGCATGGAGCTGGGAGCTGCTGTCTCCAGCAGCCATAGGGAGAGGGACAGGGATGTTGCTGCAGTTCGGAGCTCAGGCTGGTGCTGCAGGTGTGACTGCAAACCTGGAGCTGGCTGGAGAGCTGCACACCCTGCAGAAATACACACTGGCAAAAGCACCTTAACTGAGTAAGTAGCAGCATCTTCCCACCAGAATGAAGTCTTCTGCAGTGCTAAAACACTATGTTGCCATTGCTGGGAGGTCCCCAGCAGCTCTGGGGGACACAGAGTTCCTTCTGTCAGCAGCAGGACGACTGCTTTGCTCAGGCCATCACTGCCCACCCTGGCATGTCCATGTGAGCAAGAGAGGGATGGAAGAAACTTAATTCCACCTGAAGTTCCTCATTGGTATTTGCTTTCCTTGGCAGGTCTGGGGTTGCTGTCGCAGGGTGGGGAGGTTCTGCTCCCTTAGGTGTTTTGCCAGACAAGAACAATGCAGAGAGCACATCCCTCAGGTCTTGCCTCATAGAATTTGGGTTTGGCAGAAGATTGTTGGTTTTGTTTTGGCTTAATTTCCTGATAAATCCTCCAGTGGTTGCTGAACGGCTGGGTAAAAAAGAGCTTTAAAGAGCTGGGGTGGGCAGCTCCATCCAAGCTTTCTGGGTTGGATGGAGGCATTGGGGTGGGCAGGGTGGATGGAGGCACTGAGGTGGGCAGGACAGAGTTGCTGGGGTGGACAGGGCAGATGGACGCAGCAGGGAGGACACATGGCCGGCAGTGCTTTCTCCCTGCTAGCTGCTGGAGGCTTCACTCCAAGCAAGGCCAATGTGATGGGGTGCCTTAGGGGGAGCATGGCTGGCAGGTCGAGGGAGGGGATCCTGCCCCTCTGCTCTGCCCTGGTGAGGCTGCATCTGCCGTGCTGTGTCCAGTGCTGGGCTCCCCAGTTCAAGGGAGGCAGGGAGCTACTGGAGAGGGGCCAGCAGAGGGCTAACAAAGGGGATGAGGGGGCTGGAGCATCTCCTTGATGAGGAAAGGCTGAGAGAGCTGGGTCTGTTCGGCCTGGAGAAGACAAGGCTGAGAGTGGATCTTATCAATGTGTACAAATACCTTAAGGGTGAGTGTCCAGAGGACAGGACCAGGCTCTTTTCAGTGGTGCCCAGGGACAGGACAAGGGGCAACAGGCGCAAACTGTAACACAAGAAGTTCTGTCTGAACATGAAGAACTTCTTTACCTTGAGGGTGACAGAGCCCTGGCACAGGCTGTCCAGAGAGGCTGTGGGGTCTCCTTCTCTGGAGATGTTCAGAGTGACCTGGATGCTACTCAGTGCAGCCTGCTCAAGGAGAACCTGCTTTAGCAGGGGGCTGGACTGGATGGTCTCCAGAGGTCCCTTCCAACCCCGACTATTCCATGATTCTGTGGTTCTGTGTGTGCCCATCCCCTAGTGAAGGTGTTGGCTGGCCCCTGGCCTTCCTGCAGCAGCTGGTTGCCAGCAAGAGGCAGGGAGGAGCCATGGTGGTCGTAGGGTCCAGGTCCCTGGGACGGGCATGGGGGCTGCCCTGAGTGGGGCTGCCCTCTGTGCCTCCTAGGGGTCTGGTCACACCTCCTGTGCCTCGGAATCAATAGGGGCTGGGGGGCGAAGGAATTGAGAGAAGCCCTGCAGAGAAGGACTTGGGGGTGTTGGTGGATACAGAGCTGGCAATGTGCACTTGCAGCCCAGAAAGCCAGCCACCTCCTGGACTGCATCACCAGCAGCAGTGCGAGGGAGGGGGTTCTGCCCCTCTGCTCCACTTTGATGAGACCCTTCTGCAGTGCTGCATCCAGCTGTGTCCAGTGTAGGAAAGACAAGGACCTGTTGGAGTGTGTCCAGAGGAGGCGATGAAAATGGTCAGAGGGATGGAATGCCTCTGCTAGGAGGAAAGGCTGAGAGAGGTGGGGCTGTCCAGCCTGGAGAAGAGAGGGCACTGGGGAGACCTTACAGCGCAGCAGCCTTTCAGCACTTAAAGGGGGCTTATAAGAAGACAGACTTTTTAGTAGGGCCTCTGGTGATAGGACGAGGAGTAATGGTTTTAAACTGAAGGAGGGTAGATTTAGACAAGATATAAGGGAAAAAAAAATTTTACCATGCAGCTGGTGAAACACTGGCACAGATTGCCCAGAGAGGTGGTAGATGCTCCATCTCTGGAAACATTCAAGGTCAGGTAGGACGAGGCTCTGAGCAACCTGCTTTAGTTGGACATGCCCCTGCTAACTGCAGGGGGTTGCACTAGATGATCTTTAAAGGTCCCTTCTGACCCAACCTACTCTGTGATCCTATGTGCCCAGAGGGTGCCTGCAAGGACACATGGCAACCCAAAGCCTGGTGGGTCCAGGCACCCCACTGGCACTGACACAGCCTTGGGAGGGGGATGCTGTGGGGCTGGACCCCGCTTTTAGCAAGAGACTGGTGAGGGGGCATTTCCTCCAGAACTTTACACAACATGGCTGGATGCTCCCATCTCCTGTCCCTGGAGTGGCTCCTGGGAGCTCTGATGGGTGATGGCAGCTGAGTGCTGGTGCTCCCAGCACAGCCATGGCCATAAGCTGCTCCATGAGCAGGACTACAGGGGAACTTCCCCAGGGCTGTGCTGGGGATGGGGACAGGCTGTGTGGCACATAGAGGCCCATGCTGCTGTGGCACAGGGTGCAAGGGACAGACATGTGCACAACTGGCAGCTACACTGGCACCTCCATCCCGGGGAACATGGGGGTGACTGAGGAAAGGGGCACAGAGCCAGGGCAGGCCAGCAACGGGACATGGCTGGCCATGGCCCCACCACAAGCCACGTGTCTCTGCAAGGGACCTAGCACCCAGAGGGCAGCAGGCAAGGGATGGGGGTGGCACACTGGAGCCATGTGCTCTCTGCTGGCATGGGACCTTAGGCCAGGCTGCTGCCCCAGGCTTCTCATTCCCTGGCCTTGGCAGTGCCAGGGGCATTCATTGGTGTCCCCAGGGGTGAACAAGAGCTGCAAGGAGCCCAACAACGTGTGTGTGTGTGTGTGTGTGTGTGTGTGCGCACACACGCATGTGTGTTTCCATCCCACCCTCCTGCATCCTGGTGCCACTGGGGTGACGCCAGCTGGTGCCAGGGGGAGCAGACGCATCAGAAGGACACAGAGACAGGGATGTTGAGCCAGCGCTAGTTCAGTGTCGGTGTTTATTTGTGTGACACTCAGGGAGGGGGGACATAAGCACGGGGCAGGGGGACATGGGGAGAGACATCTGTGGGAGGGGGAGGGAGCCGCTGCCCCCAGCGGAAGAGGAGGAGGGGGGGGGCCAGGGGCCGTTGGGCGCAGGGCGGTCCCGGCGGGGTTAGGAGCACTCAGATCTCTTCAGGGTCTTCTCCACGTTGCCAGCCTCGTGCGTGACCTTGCAGCTGTAGGTCTCGTGGCTCTTCCATTCGGAGGAAGTCAGTGACAGGTAGCTGCTGGCCATGTACTGGTTGTTGCTCTGCCGCTGGGGCTGGCTGGTCTCGACGCCGTTAGAGATGGTGCTGCCATCAGCCACCCAGGTCACCTGCACGGCGCCGGGGTAGAAGTCTCCTATCAGGCACACCACGGTGGCTTTGCCCTTCTCCAGCTCCTCCAAAGATGGTGGGAAGAGGTAGACGGTGGGAGAGACCTTGGGCTGGCCTGTGAGGAGAAACAGCAGTGTGGGGGTCAGAGGGGACCCTGTACCCCACCACAGCCCCCTGCCCGCCTGCCCTGCCCGCCCCAGCTGCATCTGCCCAGAAACTCCTCCCTCCCCCCACAGCTAACAGTTTAGAATTCATAACTAACATATTCAGTTTTGGAACATATATATTTAATATATAAAAATACATATGTGTGTATATATGTGTGTAATGCACATACACATACATCACATATATACTTGTATATATGTTATATATACACTATATGCATATATATGTGCATATACACATATATGATAGGTACTGGAATATACAGCAAATACATATATATTACATATATAAAGTATACAATATACTACATAGGTGTGTAGTATATACGGTTCTATAAATATATAGAATTATATAACATTTATATAATATACATATATTTTAATATGTATATATGTTTTATATATGTATTCATATATATTACATAAAATATTGGGTTAGTTGCCATAAACCCATCTCTTCCCTTTTGCAAGGCAATTGTTTTTTAAAAAATCAAAATTACAAAGAGAAACGGTCCTGTTTTCTGCTCAGTTCTGCTTTCAGACTTGCCTCAGAAAAACTACAACTAAGAATCACCCAGAGGAAGATGGAGGAAAGCTGCTTTGTCTTTCTGAGGTGGTTCTGCTGCCTCCTCAGATGTACAATGTCTCTGTCTCTATTTGAGAATGAGGAGAACTCTGCCATGAACAGCTTTCTGCTGAAGAAATTGTCAAACTAAATTTTTCTCAGTCTTATAACCCCAGTAAATTGTTTCAGATTTTTGGACAAATTCTTTTAAAAATTAAAAAGACAGACAGACAATGTTCCTGGAAGCCTTTTCAACACAATAATCTCTGTTTTTGACATAGTTCACTTGGACAAAAGGATCTTGAAGATACCCTTGAAGCCCTTCAGTTATGACCCCAGGGACGTGCCATTTTAACACCAAGTCAGCTGGCACTTCAGCCTGATGGTGGCTGAGATCGGGCTGCCACCTCGCAGTGCCTGCACCCTCAGCCACGGGACCCCGTGGAGAAGTCCCTGCTCCTCACCGAGAGTGACAGGCTCGGTCCCCAGGACTAAGACTTAAGGACTTAGACCTTAAACTAACACTAATCTCTTTAACAAAGACAAAAATTGACATTCTTAGAGATCTAAGAAATCTAGAAATAGAGATCTATTTCAATTTCTGAAATGGACTCCCTGAGACCTGAGACACATTTCCTGGCCAAATTTTAAGATCTTTCAATTGAGAAAATACCCTCTAATCCTCCGTGGCACGCACCAGAGCCCTCCAAGTCCAGAGGGACAAGACACAGCCCAAAACACCGCGCTTAGTGCCTGTCCCCAAACTGGCGGCAGACCCCAGCCCAGCGCCAAGTCCAAGAAAAAAACCCCAAATAACCAAAAATCAACAAAATGTCACGATTTCGCAGTGGGGAAGGAAAGACCGAGAAGAAAACGGCGACTCACCTAGGACGGTCAGCAGGGTCCCGGCCCCGAATATACCACACAGTGATACAGGGCCATGCAAAAACCTCCTGCCTCATGGCAGGAGCAGTCCTGGCCCCTGTGGACGTGGCAGGGTGGAGGTGATGGGGTGGAGATGCTCTGATGGATGCAGCAGGATGAAGGTGATGGGATGAAGATGCTCCGATGAATGCAGCAGGATGAGGGTGATGAGATGAAGGTGTCCCAGTGGACACAGCAGGCTGGACGCACAGTGCTGGACATGCCCCGGTGGATTTGGCAGGGTAGGAGCAGCGGAACAGCCGTATGGGGATGAATGTGTGTCCTTGCTGGAGGGGCCACGGGAAAACAGGTGGCCTTGGCCCTGCCATCCTGCATGGACTGTGTTGACTGGGCTCTCCAGAGCTGCATTGTCCCACCGCTACCCAGAGCTGCGCACCTTGTGCTTGTTACAAGCCCATGTCCCTGCCTGTGGTGTGGGCATGTTAACCCCAGGTGAGGAAGGGCTGGTGGAGGCTTTGGGTGCCCCTGAGGCACGACAGGAAGCACCTTGCCTCAGACTGCACTGCTGCCATGCGGATGGCCGTTGGCTAGCCTGGGGGGGCACCATCCTGCCACCTCTTGAGCCACACCATGGCTGCAGCTGGGGCAAATTGTGACAATCAGCTATCAGACAGTATGTGTGTGGATAAACCTCATGAAGAAACCATCCACCTGTCCATCATTCCCACTGCCCAGAAACACAAGTGTTGGGTTAGGTGTCATGGTTTCACAGGGGACCCCACCTCCCAGCACCTGTGCCACCCTGCAGCTTGGCCTTGCTCCCCATGTCCTTACCTGGGCAGGATTTTTGGTGCCTGGTGGGTGGGTGAACCTCCTTACAGCAACTGTGTCGGGGTGCCCTGCTGCACAGAAAGAGCCCAAGCAGCTGCTTGTGCCCAGCCAATGGCCCTGGTGTCCCATGAGCATGGTGGGGAGGCAGCCAGGCTCCCAGTCACTGAGGCTGCTCGTGTGCTGCTGCTTGCTGTGGATGGCAGAGCAGGGATGGTATTTTGCGTTCTTCCCCCAACCCATCTCTCCCAAGGGATATCCAGCAACTGTGCCACTGTTGGCCAAGGTCTTGGCTGAAAACACATGTCAGTCCCCTTCTTAATACCCCCCATATGAAAAGCTCACTGGCTCACAAGTTTTAGTGAAGGTGCCCCCCCCAGTTTGGACCAGTCTGCCTCTGATGGCTTTATAATAAGGTCCACCCAGTCTCTGGGGCAGGGGGTAGCTTGTCGGGTTCAGCTTCACCCCATCTGAGCACTGCAGCCCTCCTCCCT
The DNA here is from genome assembly GCF_017639655.2 of Falco naumanni. Lineage (NCBI taxonomy): Eukaryota > Metazoa > Chordata > Aves > Falconiformes > Falconidae > Falco > Falco naumanni. Next base: position 88,255,868 of record NC_054054.1, read on the forward strand.
GGGCCGCGCTGAGACGCCAGAGATGCTGCGAGCACAGGCAGCATGGAGCGGGTGGCATGGCCTGGGCTATGGGCAAGCTGGGGGCCAGGCACTGCAAAGAGCATGAGGTAAAGGGTGAGTGAGAGCAGCAGGTCCCAGTGCATGCGTGTGCTGAGGAAGAACACACGTTACCGCCAGGATGAGTGCGGTGGAGGGCCGGCAGCCGAGGCACTGCCGGTCCTGCCCTGCGCATCCTCCTGCCTTCGGGAGCTGAGCTGGACAGTGCTGGCACAGTCTCTAACACCAAGCAGAGCACTTAAACCCATCTCAACTGGTTCTGCTGAGGTGATGGCTGCTTCCCAAGGCACCGGGGGTGGAGGATGGTTCTGCCCCACCAGCTAAGCCCGCTCTGGAGCAGCACAGACAGAAAAGTGTGGCAGTTACATTTTCCTTGCACAAGAGACAGGCAGACTGCAGAGACATGCAGGTTTGCTCCAAGAAACCCTGTCAGCAGCATCCCCTACCCCTGCAGGAACTGTTTCCCACAGAGCTGCACTTGCCCATTCTGCATCCCCCAGGTAGTGCCCTATAAGCCCTTGCCTTCACAGCCCCTTGGAGCAGCAGCTTTTAAGTAAGCGCTCCTGGAAGCATCTGCCAAGGGCCATGCCATGCCATGCGGGTTGGAGAAGAGGCATCAGAGGCTGTTGGTAGAGAGGAAGAGCCGTGACTTACAGAAAAAAGCATATAAGGGATGCAGATGCTTACATACAGCTGCAACAGACAAGGCAGGGATGAGCCAGGATGGGTTTCAGCTAAAACCAATTAACTTAAATTCCCCAGAGAAGGCTTGGCTGCTGCCTTGTAAAGTGTTTTCCCAGCATGGTGCCAATCTCACAGGGCACAGGGTGCTCAGCTCGAAGCAAACAAGCTCTTGGAGTGCTGAATTTCCATAGCACCGACTTAAATTGAACTCAAAAATATTCAGATGCTGTGGTTTGTGCATGTGGTTATAGAAAGAGGCAGAATCAGTGAACCTCCTGAGTCACTAGGAAATAAACGTTGCTTCGAAGATTTTGTGGTTTGGAACACTTTCTATTTCAGAAGTCTGCTTTGCCTCTGGGAAGGCTTATGCATTGGTGTAAAGTCTGAAACTAGCCAAAAAAAGCACTGAAATTGTCTATGCAAAGCATTTACCTGAGTCCAATACTATCTATTGTGGATGACCAGTTTCTGAGCATTTCTCAGACTTCGATGTATTTTCAGTTCCATTTCAGGAGAGGACAATAAAGGGGGACAATGTTCAGCTCAAAAGTCCAGCTTTTCAGTTTGGAAAGAGACATGGAGAAGTAGAGATGCTGTGCTGGATGTGCCAGGGGGGTTGGCCCTTCAGCACCTGCACAGCATGTGGCTTTGGCAGGAGTGGGGGCAGGTGAGGCAGTGCTGGTCCCAAAGGAACACCGGGGAGGCTACATACCACTGCTGTACCACTGCTCTGCCTTAGCTGCTGGGGCCAAGCAGCAGATGCCGTGCCAGGCACCCTCCACTGTTGCCACATGGCTCATCCACACATTCCTGGAAGTGAATGAGAATGAAAAAGGATAGGATGTGCCATACAGAGTATAAACCATCCAAAAACTGCCTGGCATGGCTTTTAAAAACATCTTCCCACAGAAACTGGATCCTCTATGGACGAAAATGAGCCCTGACTGGGGAGAAGTAGCTGCCTAGTACCCAGGGGCTCCTGGCATGGCTGGGCTGGGCGCAAGGCAGGGAGGCAGCTGGCGGCGCCCTGGGTAATAGCCAGGGAGCACAGGGGGAACTCGGCCCTGCAGTGTGGGGCTGGGACAGGGCAGGGAACTGCCCCAGAATCAAACGGGGACAGCAGAAATGCCCAAAAGGCTCTGGCCATGGCAGGAGGTTTTTGTATCACTTCCCCATTGCACCGTGTCACTGTGGAACCAGTGTAGGGGTTGCTTTCATAACTACCACAGTAATAGATGGCCTCGTCCTCAGCCTGGACCCCAGTGATGGTTAACGTGCCCGTGGAGCCAGACAAGGATCCAGAGAATCGCGAAGGGATGCCTGAAGGTCTCTTGTCATTCCAGTAGATCAGAGCGACAGGGGCAGTGCCAGGGACCTTCTGCTGGTACCAGCCATATCAGTAGGTACTACCCCCACCCCCAGAGCAGGTGATCTGGACGGTTTGTCCCAGGCTGGCTGACATGGAGGGTGGCTGAGTCAGCGCTGCCTGGACCAGGGAACCTGCAGAGGGAGAGGGGAGAGGGGAGAAGACAAGGGTCAGCCAGGGCCCCATGAGCACAGCCCTGCCCAGGCAGCAGCGCGGGGGCCCTGTGCCCAAAGGCCCCGGCCGGGCACAGCGACTCTGGCCATGGCACCTGTGCCGTGGGCGAGCACCGCGAGGAGGAGAGGGAGCCAGGCCATGGTGCGATCCCAGCAGCTCCGTGTCCCCACCACGATGGGGCTGTGACATGGACCCCAGCTCCCTTTTAAGCCCCCGCCCGCCCGGGGCACGGCCCCTCCATGCAAATCTGACCCCGCGCTCTCGCCTGGGTCCTGCCCGCGCCTCCCCCCACCGCCCTGCCTGCTCCACGCCCAGCCCCACCACCCCACAAGCAGCGGGGATTGTCCCCCGGCACAGAGCGGAGACACGTCCCAGCCCAGAGCCCAAAACGTCACCAGCATGGACACCCCCATTCCCGCCCTGGCCAAGCGGCCACAGGGCCGAGGGGTGCGGGAGAGCTGGGCTGCTGGGGGCGGGGGCGTCAGACAGTGCCCCCAGCACCAACATCCCCCACCGTGGGGAGCAGATGAGCCGCTGCCTGTGCTGGGGATGGAAGGAGAAGCCCTTGTGCAGGCTCTTGGCACTGCCGTGCATTTCTGGGGTCCAGCTGGGCCCACCTAGGCTCTCCCATGGGGAGTGGGCTGGGAAAAGCCCCATTTACATCCCTCTGAGATCTTCAGCTGGACGTTCTTGGTGACCGATGAGTACCTGGGACCTTGACATGGTGCGGGCAGGGGGAGCGGGGCGCGTCGGGGAGCGCACAGGAGCCCTGGTCCCTGAGGGCTGCAGGGTGCTTGGTGGAGCCCAGCGGTGCCCCCCTGGCCCCAGCCCATGGCACGTGGCCCCCCACTCCACTGCACGGTCGTCCCTGCCCAAAGCCTGGCCCTGGCACACACCTTCACGCCCAGCCCTCGTCCCCTGCCCCGGCTCCCTCAGGGTGACACAGGAAAAGTCACCGCTCAAGACAAGCAACACCAACAGACACAGAGGAGCCAACACCTTTGTCCCCAGCGCTAGTCCCGGTCCCGGGGTACCGCAGCAGGATGGGGACGGGGCCAGGGTGCGGGACAGCCCTTTGCTGTCACAGGGCTGCCATGGGACACTGCCCAGGGCCAGGGGCTTCCCAGGGGCCAGAGGTACAAAGAGCCAGAAGTGCAGAGCCTGCGGGCTCCTCCTGCGGCGCGGCAGAACAGCCCCCAGGCAGCCCTGCTCTGCCCCGGCAGCCTCACGCGTGGCCCTGGAGCTGCTGCGCCCGTGGGAAACGGCCCTTGCCAGCGTTGGCAGGCGAAGCTTTGGCCCAGCTGCCCACCCCTTGGCATGTTCCCACTTGTCGGTGCTGAGCCCACCGCTCCAGCAGCGCTGAAGCCCCTGGGGCGATGCCCGGGGAATCCTGGCACGGCTGCGCTGGGCGCAGGGCAGGGCAGGGAGGCAGCTGGCAGCGCCCCGCGTGCCAACCGGGGAGCCCAGGGGCAACTCGGCCCTGCAGCATGGGGCAGGGACAGGGCTGCTGGGGGTCATCTCCTTCCCACGTGGCAGGGGCCGGGCACAGACCTGGGGCTCTGGGACAGCTGAGCTGGGACACCAGGCACAGCCATCTGCAGCACAAGGCAGGGCCATGGCGGGGACCTGCCCAACATGAAACAGGGACAGCAGAGATGCCCAGCTGGCTCCGGCTGTGCCAGGAGGTTTTTGTATCACTTCCCCATTGCTCTGTTTCACCGTGCCAGCATTGCTGCTGCCGTCATAGCTACCACAGAAATAGACGGCCTCGTCCTCGGCTTGGACCCCAGTGATGGTTAACGTGCCCGTGGAGCCAGACTTGGATCCAGAGAATCGAGAAGGGATGCCCGAGGGTCGCTTGTCATTCCAGTAGATCACAGTGACAGGGCCAGTGCCAGGGACCTTCTGCTGGTACCAGCCATAGCTATAGCTGCTCCCGGAGCAGGTGATCTGGACGGTTTCTCCTGGGTTTGCTGACACGGAGGGCGGCTGAGTCAGCGCTGCCTGCACCAGGGAACCTGCAGAGGGAGAGGGGAGAGGGGAGAAGACAAGGGTCAGCCAGGGCCCCACGAGCACAGCCCTGCCCGGGCAGCAGCACGGGGGCCCTGTGCCCAAAGGCCCCGGCCAGGCACAGCGACTCTGGCCATGGCACCTGTGCCGTGGGCGAGCACCGCGAGGAGGAGAGGGAGCCAGGCCATGGTGTGATCCCAGCAGCTCCGTGTCCCCACCACGATGGGGCTGTGACATGGACCCCAGCTCCCTTTTAAGCCCCCGCCCGCCCGGGGCACGGCCCCTCCATGCAAATCTGACCCCGCGCTCTCGCCTGGGTCCTGCCCGCGCCTCCCCCCACCGCCCTGCCCGCTCCACGTCCAGCCCCACCACCCCACAAGCAGCGGGGATTGTCCCCGGCACAGAGCGGAGACACGTCCCAGCCCAGAGCCCAAAACGTCACCAGCACGGACACCCCCATTCCCGCCCTGGCCAAGCGGCCACAGGGACGAGGGGTGCGGGAGAGCTGGGCTGCTGGGGGCAGGTGGCACTCACAGCTCCCAGGGACGGGGCTGGGACGATGCCAGCCACCAGCATTCCCCACCCCACTCTCAGCATCTTTCCCTCCTATGGGAGTCCCAGACCCCACACCGATCTTGTTCGGTCCTCCCTTCCCCAGTGTACCTCGGCCCCATCATCACTGCTCTTCCACCTTCTCCTGCAACAGCCATGTAGTGCCTGCCCCTTGCACCAACCCTGCCTGGGCCTTCTGGGGCCACGTGGCCAGCCGCCCCATGGCACAAAGGGCCCATGGGCTGTGAGGACACAAAGTTGCACAGGAGCCAGAAAAGCACCTGTGGGCTGCGTTAGCACGAGCGTTGCCAGAAGCCACGGAGAGGATCCTTCCCCTTGCCTCAGCACCCTGAGACACAGCCCAGCGCTGTGTCAGCTCTGGGCTCCCCAGCCAGGTATGGGGAGGGATGGGCACAAGACCCATGAAGGGCTCTGAGGATGATGAGGGGCTCAGAGCATCATTGTGTGGAGAGAGACAGCATGAGCTGGGGTGGCTGAGCCAGAGGTGGGGAGTCTCAGGGGCATCTTATCAACATTATAAATATCTCCGGGGGGCAGGTAAGGAGTTGGAGCTAGGTTCCTCTCAGAGGTGTCTGCTTACAGCACAAGGAGCAACAGGCACAGGTTGAAACACAGGAAAATCTGCTTAAATGTAGCAAACCCTTTTTTCCTTTGCAAGGACAGTCAGACCCTGGAACGGCTTGCCCACAGAGCTGTGAAGTCTCCATCCTTGGAGATATTCAAAACTCACCTGGACAGGCTGTGGACAACCTGCAGTAGCCAACCCAGCTTCAAGCAGGCGGTGGGATGAGATGATCTCCAGAGACACCTCCAGCCTCAGCAATGCTGGGGGTCTCCCCAGCAAGGGCAGCAGGCGGCACCCGAGGGACCCTGGGGCAACAGGGGGTTTGTGCTGCCCTACCCCAGTGCTGGGAGTGCAGCGACCTTCCTCAGCACTGGTGCCCCAGCTGGCTCTGTAAGACACAGCCTTCTCCTCCTCAGCTTGGACTCCAGCACTGGGTAACGTGGCCATGGAGAGTGAAATGTGCCCAAGTGCTTGTCCTGGTTTTGGCTGGCATAGAGTTATATTTTCTTCTTAGTAGCTGGTGCAGTGCTGTGTTTTGTATTTGGTGTGAGAATAGTGTTGATAACAGATGGGTTTAGGTGCTGTCAAGTAATGTTTATACTAAGTCAAGGAATTTTCGGTTCCTCAGGCCATGCCAGTGAGAAGGCTGGAAGGGCACATGAAGCTGGGAGGGGACACAGCCAGGACAGCTGACCTGAACTAGCCAAAAGGAGTATCCCATACCATGGGACGTCATGCTCAGTATATAAACTGGGGGGAGTTGGCCAGGGCCTGACCATTGCTGCTGGGGAACTGGCTGGGCATCTGTCAGTGGGTGGTGAGCAGCTGTAACATGCCTCACCTGTGCTTATTTTCCTTTCCATTTGGATTTTGTTACTCTCTCCTTCTCCATCCTTTTCATCATAATTACTGTTGTTACTATTATTACTGTTAGTAGTAGCAGTAGTATTATGTTATTATATTTTTTTATTATTTCAGTTATTAAATTGTTCTTATCTCAACCCTAGGCTTTTAGATTCCTTCCCAATTCTCCTCCCCATCTCCCTGGGGAGGGCAGAGTGAGCAAGCAGCTGTGCAGTACTTAATTATCAGCTGGGGCTAAACCACAACACTGCCACACATGCCCTCCCCAAATGACAGGGGACAGATCTGGGGCTCGCTGGGACACCAGGCACAGCCACCTGCAGCACAGGGCAGGGCCATGGTGGGGACCTGCCCAACATCAAACAGGACAGCAGAGACTTCTGAGTGGCCCCTGTGTTGGCGGGAGTATTTAGTATCACTTCCCCAATGCTGTTTCCTGTGGCAGGTGGCAGCAGCATAGCTGCCGTCCCAGCTAGCACAGTAATAGACGGCCTCGTCCTCGGCTTGGACCCCAGTGATGGTTAACGTGCCCGTGGAGCCAGACTTGGATCCAGAGAATCATGAAGGGATGCCCGAGGGTCTCTTGTCATTCTGGTAGATCACAGTGACAGGGCCAGTGCCAGGGACCTTCTGCTGGTACCAGCCATAGCTACCACTACCCCCGGAGCAGGTGATCTGGACGGTTTGTCCCAGGCTGGCTGACACGGAGGGCGGCTGAGTCAGCGCTGCCTGGACCAGGGAACCTGCAGAGGGAGAGGGGAGAGGGGAGAAGACAAGGGTCAGCCAGGGCCCCACGAGCACAGCCCTGCCTGGGCACCGGGACAGGGAATGTCAAAGGCAGAGAAGACTGGACCCAGTTGCCATCAATGGGTAAATCTGGGGAGCGAAGCCCAGCCCAGCGCATCCCAGCACAGAGGCAGCTCTGGCAGCAGCAGCAGGACACGATCAGCAGTAGCAAGAGGCACTGGCATGGCACACAAGGCCACACTGTGAGAACTTTGTAGGGACCAGGACAATGGTCCCCAGCCACAAGGTCACCTCCAGTTCTCTGGGATGTGAAAGGAACAACATTCACAGCCACCGCCATACAGAAGGGACAGGAACCTGCTTCAGTCCTACGGCTACAGCTCTGCTCAGCCAGGAGGGTGAAGGGCAGAAAACCTTCCTCTGACTTTGGAATCCATGTCTCACTTCCTATTACTCCTTGTCACCAGACACCATAGCCACCGCTGCTGCTGTCCCAGTTACCACAGTAATAGACGGCCTCGTCCTCGGCTTGGACCCCAGTGATGGTTAACGTGGCCGTGGAGCCAGACAAGGATCCAGAGAATCGAGAAGGGATGCCCAAGGGTCTGTATAAGTTAGAATGGATCACAGTGACAGGGACATTCTGCTGGTACCAGTCTTCCATAGCCATAGCCACTGCTACTCCCGGAGCAGGTGATCTGGACGGTTAGTCCCAGGCTGGCTGACACGGAGGGCGGCTGAGTCAGCGCTGCCTGGACCAGGGAACCTGCAGAGGAAGAGGAGAGAGGGGAGAAGACAAGGGTCAGCCAGGGCCCCACGAGCACAGCCCTGCCCAGGCAGCAGCGCGGGGGCCCTGTGCCCAAAGGCCCCGGCCGGGCACAGCGACTCTGGCCATGGCACCTGTGCCGTGGGCGAGCACCGCGAGGAGGAGAGGGAGCCAGGCCATGGTGGGATCCCAGCAGCTCCGTGTCCCCACCACGATGGGGCTGTGACATGGACCCCAGCTCCCTTTTAAGCCCCCGCCCGCCCGGGGCACGGCCCCTCCATGCAAATCTGACCCCGCGCTCTCGCCTGGGTCCTGCCCGCGCCTCCCCCCACCGCCCTGCCCTCTCCACGCCCAGCCCCACCACCCCACAAGCAGTGGGGATTGTCCCCGGCACAGAGCGGAGACACGTCCCAGCCCAGAGCCCAAAACGTCACCAGCACGGACACCCCCATTCCCGCCCTGGCCGAGCGGCCACAGGGACGAGGGGTGCGGGAGAGCTGGGCTGCTGGGGGCGGGGGCGTCAGGCAGTGCCCCCAGCACCAACATCCCCCACCGTGGGGAGCAGATGAGCCGCTGCCTGTGCTGGGGATGAAAGGAGAAGCCCTTGTGCAGGCTCTTGGCACTGCTGTGCATTTCTGGGGTCCAGCTGGGCCTACCTAGGCTCTCCCATGGGGAGTGGGCTGGGAAAAGCCCCATTTACATCCCTCTGAGATCTTCAGCTGGACGTTCTTGGTGACCGATGAGCACCTGGGACCTTGACGTGGTGCGGGGATGAGCACCTGGGACCTTGACGTGGTGCGGGCAGGGGGAGAGGGGCGCGTCGGGGAGCGCACAGGAGCCCTGGTCCCTGAGGGCTGCAGGGTGCTTGGTGCAGCCCAGCGGTGCCCCCCTGGCCCCAGCACATGGCACGTGGCCCCCCACTCCACTGCACGGTCGTCCCTGCCCAAAGCCTGGCCCTGGCACACACCTTCACGCCCAGCCCTCGTCCCCTGCCCCGGCTCCCTCAGGGTGACACAGGAAAAGTCACCGCTCAAGACAAGCAACACCAACAGACACAGAGGAGCCAACACCTTTGTCCCCAGCGCTAGTCCCGGTCCCGGGGTACCGCAGCAGGATGGGGACGGGGCCAGGGTGCGGGACAGCCCTTTGCTGTCACAGGGCTGCCATGGGACACTGCCCAGGGCCAGGGGCTTCCCAGGGGCCAGAGGTACAAAGAGCCAGAAGTGCAGAGCCTGCGGGCTCCTCCTGCGGCGCGGCAGAACAGCCCCCAGGCAGCCCTGCTCTGCCCCGGCAGCCTCACGCGTGGCCCTGGAGCTGCTGCGCCCGTGGGAAACGGCCCTTGCCAGCGTTGGCAGGCGAAGCTTTGGCCCAGCTGCCCACCCCTTGGCATGTTCCCACTTGTTGGTGCTGAGCCCACCGCTCCAGCAGCGCTGAAGCCCCTGGGGCGATGCCCGGGGAATCCTGGCACGGCTGCGCTGGGCGCAGGGCAGGGCAGGGAGGCAGCTGGCAGCGCCCCGCGTGCCAACCGGGGAGCCCAGGGGCAACTCGGCCCTGCAGCATGGGGCAGGGACAGGGCTGCTGGGGGTCATCTCCTCCCCACGTGGCAGGGGCCGGGCACAGACCTGGGGCTCTGGGACAGCTGAGCTGGGACACCAGGCACAGCCATCTGCAGCACAAGGCAGGGCCATGGCGGGGACCTGCCCAACATGAAACGGGGACAGCAGAGATGCCCAGCTGGCTCCGGCTGTGCCAGGAGGATGTTGTATCACTTCCACATTGCTCTGTTTCACCATGTCAGCACTGATGCCGCAGTCCCAGTTAGCACAGTAATAGACGGCCTCGTCCTCAGCTTGGACCCCAGTGATGGTTAACGTGGCTGTGGAGCCAGACTTGGATCCAGAGAATCGTGAAGGGATGCCCGAGGGTCTGTTGTTGCTCCAGTAGATCACAGTGACAGGGGCAGTGCCAGGCACCTTTTGCTGGTACCACCCATAAGGATTGTTGCTACCACTGGAGCAGGTCCTGGTGGTTTGTCCCAGGGACATGGACACTGGGAGCAGCTAAACCAGAGCCATGTGAGAGCAAGGAGCTGAGGCAGAAGCTCTCCCTGCCCAGCTGCAGAGCCCAAGGCTCCCAAGGGTGGCAAATCCCATGCACCCAGGGCAGCTGCAATGCCACACAGCCCTGGGCAAGACTCAGCCTGGAGGACCAGAAATGTAGCAAAGCTTTTCTTGGGCAGCTATACAGGTTCCAGCTCCTAACGGTGGCCGAGGCTCTTCTGCCCACCATGTTGATATTGTGTAGCCGGGATGAGCCCAGAAAGGGCACCTCTGGCACCAGGGCCCCACCACTGGGGACATAGTCTCAGACCTGACACAAAGGACACAAAGAGAAGGGGATTGGGAATGAGAAGGGGAAACCCCAAATCTGGAGGGAAATCCCTGCCAGGCTGAGAGGAAGGAGGAGATAAAACCAGCCTCTTTGAAACTCAAGGTCTCACTTGCCTGTGGCACATCGTCACCATCATACCAGTATAGCTGCTGTCCCAGCCACCACAGTAATAGACGGCCTCATCCTCGGCTTGGACCCCAGTGATGGTTAACGTGCCCGTGGAGCCAGACGTGGATCCGGAAAACCGAGAAGGGATGCCCGAGGGTCTCTTGTCATTCTGGTAGATCACAGTGACAGGGCCAGTGCCAGGGACCTTCTGCTGGAACCAGCCATAGTTATAGCTGCTGCTACCCCCGGAGCAGGTGATCTGGACGGTTTGTCCCAGGCTGGCTGACACGGAGGACGGCTGAGTCAGCGCTGCCTGGACCAGGGAACCTGCAGAGGCAGAGGAGAGAGGGGGAAAGACAAGGGTCAGCCAGGGCCCCACGAGCACAGCCCTGCCTGGGCACCGGGACAGGGAATGTAAGGCAGAGAAGACTGGACCTGGCTGCAGTTACAAGCAAATCTGGGGAGCAGACCCCAGCCCAGCGCATCCCAGCACAGAGGCAGCTCTGGCAGCAGTAGCAGAACACGGTCAGCAGTAGCAAGACGCAATAAGATGGGCAAGAAGGCAACTCTGTGAACTTTGTAAGGATGGGAGCCATGATCCCCAACCACAAAGTCACCTCCAGTTCTCTGGGACATAAAAGAGATGACATTCACAGCCATGACTATTCAGGGGGGACAGGAACCTACCTCAGTCCCACGGCCACAACTCTGCTCAGCCAGGAGGGTGAAGGGCAGAATACCTTCCTCTGACTTTGGAATCTGTGTCTCACTTTCTATTACTCCTTGTCACCAGACACCATAGCCACCGCTGCTGCTGTCCCAGTTACCACAGTAATAGACGGCCTCGTCCTCGGCTTGGACCCCAGTGATGGTTAACGTGCCCGTGGAGCCAGACTGGGATCCAGAGAATCGTGAAGGGATGCCCGAGGGTCTCTTGTCATTGTACTCGATCACAGCGACAGGGCCAGTTCCAGGGACCTTCTGCTGGAACCAGCCATAGCTATTACTGCTCCCAGAGCAGGTGATCTGGACGGTTTGTCCCGGGTTGGCTGACACCGAGGGCGGCTGAGTCAGTGCTGCCTGGACCAGGGAACCTGCAGAGGGAGAGGAGAGAGGGGAGAAGACAAGGGTCAGCCAGGGCCCCACAAGCACAGCCCTGCCCAGGCACCGGGACAGGGAATGTCAAGGACAGAGAAGACTGGACCCAGTTGCCATCAATGGGTAAATCTGGGGAGCGGAGCCCAGCCCAGCGCATCCCAGCACAGAGGCAGCTCTGGCAGCAGCAGCAGGACACGATCAGCAGTAGCAAGAGGCACTGGCATGGCACACAAGGCCACACTGTGAGAACTTTGTAGGGACCAGGACAATGGTCCCCAGCCACAAGGTCACCTCCAGTTCTCTGGGATGTGAAAGGAACAACATTCACAGCCATTGCCATGCAGAAGGGACAGGAACCTGCTTCAGACCCATGGCCACAGCTCTGCTCAGCCAGGAGGGTGAAGGGTAGAAAACCTTCCTCTGACTTTGGAATCAATGTCTCACTTCCTATTACTCCTTGTCACCAGACACCATAGCCACCGCTGCTGCTGTCCCAGTTACCACAGTAATAGACGGCCTCGTCCTCGGCTTGGACCCCAGTGATGGTTAACGTGGCCGTGGAGCCAGACAAGGATCCAGAGAATCGTGAAGGGATGCCCGAGGGTCTGTATAAGTTAGCATGTATCACAGTGACAGGGACATTCTGCTGGTACCAGTCTTCCATAGCCATAGACACTGCTACTCCCGGAGCAGGTGATCTGGACGGTTTGTCCTAGGCTGGCTGACACGGAGGGCGGCTGAGTCAGCGCTGCCTGGACCAGGGAACCTGCAGAGGGAGAGGAGAGAGGGGAGAAGACAAGGGTCAGCCAGGGCCCCACGAGCACAGCCCTGCCCAGGCAGCAGCGCGGGGGCCCTGTGCCCAAAGGCCCCGGCCGGGCACAGCGACTCTGGCCATGGCACCTGTGCCGTGGGCGAGCACCGCGAGGAGGAGAGGGAGCCAGGCCATGGTGCGATCCCAGCAGCTCTGTGTCCCCACCACGATGGGGCTGTGACATGGACCCCAGCTCCCTTTTAAGCCCCCGCCCACCCGGGGCACGGCCCCTCCATGCAAATCTGACCCCGCGCTCTCGCCTGGGTCCTGCCCGCGCCTCCCCCCACCGCCCTGCCCGCTCCACGCCCAGCCCCACCACCCCACAAGCAGCGGGGATTGTCCCCGGCACAAAGCAGAGACACGTCCCAGCCCAGAGCCCAAAACGTCACCAGCACGGACACCCCCATTCCCGCCCTGGCCAAGCGGCCACAGGGCCGAGGGGTGCGGGAGAGCTGGGCTGCTGGGGGCGGGGGCGTCAGGCAGTGCCCCCAGCACCAACATCCCCCACCGTGGGGAGCAGATGAGCCGCTGCCTGTGCTGGGGATGGAAGGAGAAGCCCTTGTCCAGGCTCTTGGCACTGCTGTGCATTTCTGGGGTCCAGCTGCGCCCACATAGGCTCTCCCATGGGGAGTGGGCTGGGAAAAGCCCCATTTACATCCCTCTGAGATCTTCAGCTGAACGTTCTTGGTGACAGATGAGTACCTGGGACCTTGACGTGGTGCGGGCAGGGGGAGAGGGGCGCGTCGGGGAGCGCACAGGAGCCCTGGTCCCTGAGGGCTGCAGGGTGCTTGGTGGAGCCCAGCGGTGCCCCCCTGGCCCCAGCCCATGGCACGTGGCCCCCCACTCCACTGCACGGTCGTCCCTGCCCCAAGCCTGGCCCTGGCACACACCTTCACGCCCAGCCCTCGTCCCCTGCCCCAGCTCCCTCAGGGTGACACAGGAAAAGTCACCGCTCAAGACAAGCAACACCGACAGACACAGAGGAGCCAACACCTTTGTCCCCAGCACTAGTCCCAGTCCCGGGGTACCGCAGCAGGATGGGGACGGGGCCAGGGTGCGGGACAGCCCTTTGCTGTCACAGGGCTGCCATGGGACACTGCCCAGGGCCAGGGGCTTCCCAGGGGCCAGAGGTACAAAGAGCCAGAAGTGCAGAGCCTGCGGGCTCCTCCTGCGGCGCGGCAGAACAGCCCCCAGGCAGCCCTGCTCTGCCCCGGCAGCCTCACGCGTGGCCCTGGAGCTGCTGCGCCCGTGGGAAACGGCCCTTGCCAGCGTTGGCAGGCGAAGCTTTGGCCCAGCTGCCCACCCCTTGGCATGTTCCCACTTGTCGGTGCTGAGCCCACCGCTCCAGCAGCGCTGAAGCCCCTGGGGCGATGCCCGGGGAATCCTGGCACGGCTGCGCTGGGCGCAGGGCAGGGCAGGGAGGCAGCTGGCAGCGCCCCGCGTGCCAACCGGGGAGCCCAGGGGCAACTCGGCCCTGCAGCATGGGGCAGGGACAGGGCTGCTGGGGGTCATCTCCTCCCCACGTGGCAGGGGCCGGGCACAGACCTGGGGCTCTCTGGGACAGCTGAGCTGGGACACCAGGCACAGCCATCTGCAGCACAGGGCAGGGCCATGGCGGGGACCTGCCCAACATGAAACGGGGACAGCAGAGATGCCCAGCTGGCTCCGGCTGTGCCAGGAGGTTTTTGTATCACATCCCCATTGCTCTGTTTCACCGTGCCAGCACTGATGCGGCAGTCCCAGTTAGCACAGTAATAGACGGCCTCGTCCTCGGCTTGGACCCCAGTGATGGTTAACGTGCCCGTGGAGCCAGAGTAGGATCCAGAGAATCGTGAAGGGATGCCTGAGCCTATGTAATTTGTCCAGTAGATCACAGTGACAGGGCCAGTGCCAGGGACCTTCTGCTGGTACCAGCTATAGTGGCTCTCACCCCCGGAGCAGGTGATCTGGACGGTTTGTCCTGGGTTTGCTGACACCGAGGGTGGCTGAGTCAGCGCTGCCTGCACCAGAGAACCCACAGAGAGAGAGGGGAGAACCGGAGTCAGCCTGTGCCCCATGAGCACAGCCCTCTCCAGGTAGTCGGACAGGAACAGAGACCCTGTGCTCAAAGGTCATGATACCACGGAGGGACCTAGAACCCTTTGCACAGAGCCCAAGGCCAGAGCATGAAGATCCTGAAAGGAAAACTGGCAGCAGCAAGGGGAGGGTGAATGACAGGGTCAGTGTCTCAGCCACGCTGACCACCACTGCTACCGTCATAGCTACCACAGTAATAGACGGCCTCGTCCTTGGCTTGGACCCCAGTGATGGTTAACGTGCCCGTACCGCCAGAGTAGGACCCAGAGAATCGTGAAGGGATGCCCGAGGGTCTGTTGTTGTTATTGTAGATCACAGTGACAGGGCCAGTGCCAGGGACCTTCTGCTGGTACCAGCCATAGCTACCACTACCCCCGGAGCAGGTGATCTGGACGGTTTGTCCCGGGTTCGCTGACACCGAGGGTGGCAGAGTCAGCACTGCTTGACCAGGGAACCTGCAGAGGGAGAGGGGAGAGGGGAGAAGACAAGGGTCAGCCAGGGCCCCACGAGCACAGCCCTGCCCAGGCACCGGGACAGGGAATGTCAAAGGCAGAGAAGACTGGACCCAGTTGCCATCAATGGGCAAATCTGGGGAGTGGAGCCCAGCCCAGCGCATCCCAGCACAGAGGCAGCTCTGGCAGCAGCAGCAGGACACGGTCAGCAGTAGCAAGAGGCACTGGCATGGCACACAAGGCCACACTGTGAGAACTTTGTAGGGACCAGGACAACGGTCCCCAGCCATAAAGTCACCTCCAGTTCTCTGGGATGTGAAAGGAACAACATTCACAGCCATGGCCATGCAGAAGGGACAGGAACCTGCCTCAGTCCCACGGCCACAACTCTGCTTAGCCAGGAGGGTGAAGGGCAGAAAACCTTCCTCTGACTTTGGAATCTGTGTCTCACTTCCTATTACTCCTTGTCACCAGACACCATAGCCACCCCTGCTGCTGTCCCAGCCACCACAGTAATATACGGCCTCGTCCTCGGCTTGGACCCCAGTGATGGTTAACGTGGCCGCGGAGCCAGACTGGGATCCAGAGAATCGTGAAGGGATGCCCGAGGGTCTGTTGTTGTTATCTTAGATCACAGTGACAGGGCCAGTGCCAGGGACCTTCTGCTGGTGCCAGGGACAGAAGCATAAGCATAGCTGCTGCCACCCCCGGAGCAGGTGATCTGGACGGTTTGTACCAGGTTGGCTGACACGGAGGGCGGCTGAGTCAGCGCTGCCTGGACCAGGGGAACCTGCAGAGGGAGAAGGGAGAAGACAAGCGTCAGCCAGGGCCCCACGAGCACAGGGCACCAGCGAATGTCCACTGTGCCCAAAGGCCCCGGCCAGGCACAGTGACTCTGGCCATGGCACCTGTGCCGTGGGCGAGCACCGCGAGGAGGAGAGGGAGCCAGGCCATGGTGCGATCCCAGCAGCTCCGTGTCCCCACCACGATGGGGCTGTGATAGGGACCCAGCTCTCTCTTAAGCTCCCACCTGCTCAGGTACAGCCCCTCCATGGATACGTGTCCCTCAGTATTCAGTGGCAGCTCCTGTCCCCACGCTCCCCCTGCCTGCCGCAGGCACATCTCTGGCCCACCAATGGCACCAAGATCACTCTGAGCTGCTGGCTCCCTGGGTACCTGCCCCAACATGGGTGCTGAGCCCTGAGCTCTGTCAGGAACCACCCAGCACCTGGCCCTCCCCAGGGGGAACTATGGCTTCACTGTACCAGGAACCCATGCCCGGGGCAAGGGACAGCCCCACCTTGGCTGGTGGGGACACATCGACACATTCCACCAGCTCTGGAGCACCCAGCTCTGCTCGGCGCTTGCTGGCCCCTGGGCAGCCTGCTACCCACGTGCTGCTCCGTACCATGACAGAGGAGCTGGGAAGGGACGTTCTGCTTCAACGGCGGGTGCAACAGCTGGGCCTCTGTTTAGTGCCACGTGAGAACTGCAGAGCAGGGAACTGGGATCTTGAAAGGGACTAGACCAACACAGACACCAGCAGCTTCAAGGTTACCCAACAGTAAGGAAACACAAGCCCCCAGTTCCTCCAAATGCAAAGTCAGCTGGGGGTCTCCAGCAGCTTCACAGCAATCACAGAGTTCGTACCAGTCAAGTGCACAGATCATCCTCCCGCATCTTGTGGCCAGGCGCAGCCCCTGTGCTACCTGCTGACAGCGCTGGCCACAGCAGTTTCCAAAAGGGTCTGCTGGGACTGCCCTGCACATGGGTGAGACATAATGGCACTTGCTTGTCCCAGCCCCTTTGCGCCCTGGCTGCCCTGTGAACCTTGGCACTGTGGTGCAGGGCCACACTGACACCATGTGGGGATGAGAAGGCCCACGGGGATAGCAACAGAGGAACTGAGAGCAGAGCCTGGCGCAGGACTCTGCCCATGCTGTCCCACACCCCTACCACAGCTTCCACCAAGTTCAGAGACATCCCCAGCCCCTGCCACAACCTCCATGGCTTCTGCACAGCACCCTGTCCAATGCACATGGTGCTCACAGGGGAGGGCCTCTCCCACAGACACAGGGCCCTGAGGCACAGTTAGTCATTAGAGGAGGGTGGGCATCACCCCTGAACTGGCAGGGAGCCAAGGACCAGGGTGGGATGCCCAGAGACAGCAACAATGTTTGTCCCAGCTTCTCTAGGCCACAGGACCATAACACAAGACAGTTTGCAGGCAGCAGCAACAAGCTACACCACAGCTCTGCAGTGCCAGGAGCTCTGCCACTGGCATCCTCAGCAGCACCATCAGCATTGCTGACACCCATGCACCACAGACAGCAACAGTGAACCCAGAGCACCCAAGCACGGCCACCCTGCAGAGCACCTGGATGCTGATCAGCACTGCCATGTGGGGCACCACGGTAATAGATGGCCTCGTCCTCAGCTTGGACGCCAGTGATGGTTAACGTGCCTGTGCTACTGGGCAAGGATCCAGAGAATCGCAAAGGGATGCCCGAGGGTCCCTTGCTGCCATAGATCACAGTGACAGGGCCAGTGACAGGTGCCTTCTGCTGGTACCAGCCATACCAGTTGCTGTCCTCCCCGGAGCAGGTGATCTGGATGGTTTGTCCCAGGTTGGCTGACAACGAGGGCGGCTGAGTCAGCGCTGCCTGGACCAGGGAACCTGCAGAGGGAGAGGAGAAAATGGTCATCAGCCAGTGCCGCAGGAGCACAGCCCTCCCTGGACAGTGGGACAGGGATGGGGTGCATGTGTCCAGAGGCCATGATGCCACAGAGGGATCTAGAGCCTCACACAGAGCCCAAGGCCAGAGTGAGAGGCTCATCAAGAAAAACTGCCAGAAGCAAGAGGAGAGTGAAAGACAGATTTGGTGCCTCCATCATATTGACTACCACTGCTGTCATCATAGCCACCACAGTAATAGACGGCCTCGTCCTCGGCTTGGACCCCAGTGATGGTTAACGTGCCCGTACTGCCAGAGTAGGACCCAGAGAATCGCGAAGGGATGCCTGAGCCTACGTAATTTGTCCAGTAGATCACAGTGACAGGGCCAGTGCCAGGGACCTTCTGCTGGTACCTGCCATAGCTACCACTACCCCCGGAGCAGGTGATCTGGACGGTTTGTCCCGGGTTGGCTGACACGGAGGGCGGCTGAGTCAGCGCTGCCTGGACCAGGGAACCTGCAGAGGCAGAGGAGAGAGAGGAGAAGACAAGGGTCAGCCAGGGCCCCACGAGCACAGCCCTGCCCGGGCACCGGGACAGGGAATGTCAAAGACAGAGAAGACTGGACCTGGCTGCAGTTACATGCAAATCTGGGGAGCGGAGCCCAGCCCAGCACATCCCAGCACAGAGGCAGCTCTGGCAGCAGCAGCAGGACACAGTCAGCAGTAGCAAGAGGCACTGGCATGGCACACAAGGCCACACTGTGAGAACTTTGTAGGGACCAGGACAATTGTCCCCAGCCACAAGGTCACCTCCAGTTCTCTGGGATGTGAAAGGAACAACATTCACAGCCATGGCCATGCAGATGGGACAGGAACCTGCACCAGCTCCAAAGCCTTGCTCAGCCTTGAAGGAGAAGGGAAGAAAATTTCCAATTTGGATTGCTCTGTAGCTCACAGCCCACATCTCTCTGTGTGATTACACCAGCATCAATGCTGCTGTCATAGCCACCACAGTAATAGACGGCCTCGTCCTTGGCTTGGACCCCAGTGATGGTTAACGTGCTCGTGGAGCCAGACTGGGATCCAGAGTATCGTGAAGGGATGCCTGAGGGTCTGTTTTTGTTATTGTAGATCACAGTGACAGGGCCAGTGCCAGGGACCTTCTGCTGGAACCAGCCATAGTTATTGTCAATCCTAGTGCAGGAGAACCGGTTGTTTACTCTTGGAGACACATACATCGACGGCAGCTGAGTCAGTGCTGCCCAAAGGCCAGAGAGGGGAGAGGAGAGAGGGAAAAAGATGAGGGTTAGCCAGGGCCCCAGGAGCACAGTCCTGATGGGGCTTCCCTGCCCACAAGCCCATGGATGGGACAGCCTGGGTGCAGCCCCGAGCCCAGGCTCCCCCTGAGGGGTGGCTGTAGCCACAGTCTAGACCCTGTCCCTGCCTGTTGCCCCTCGAGGCACACCTCTCATCCCTGTCACTGAGACAGGGCAGCCCAGGGGAGTGGCCCGCTGTGGGCACCCAGCATTGGCGGAAGCCTGGAGACATCCCTGCCCATGCTCCAGGTGGGACCATGACCAGGCCAGCAGCCAGGGGTCACAGGGCAGGGAGTCCCCAGTAGGTGAGACTCTGTAGGGAGACCATGTGTGACACAGGGAAAGGGGAATCACCAGCACAGCATAGGCACAGAGGGGAGGTGGCCTCAGGGCAGAGTTGCAGTCAAAACCCCACAAAGTAACAGCCTCGACAGCCACAAATCCCAAGGGTCCAAACTACCTACACTCCACACCTCTTTGCCACTCAGGGGAAGGTGCAGCAAAGAACAGTAAGAAAAGATTAAACTCAGCACCACCAAGACAATGACCAGCACTGCTGCTGCTGTCCCAGCTACCACAGTAATAGACGGCCTCGTCCTCGGCTTGGACCCCAGTGATGGTTAACGTGCCCGTGGAGCCAGACAAGGATCCAGAGAATCATAAAGGGATGCCCAAGGGTCTGTTTAAGTTAGCATGGATCACAGTGACAGGGACATTCTGCTGGTACCAGTCTTCCATAGCCATAGCCACTGCTACTCCCGGAGCAGGTGATCTGGACGGTTTGTCCCAGGCTGGCTGACACGGAGGGCGGCTGAGTCAGCGCTGCCTGGGCCAGGGAACCTGCAGAGGGAGAGGGGAGAGGGGAGAAGACAAGGGTCAGCCAGGGCCCCACGAGCACAGCCCTGCCCGGGCAGCAGCACGGGGGCCCTGTGCCCAAAGGCCCCGGCCAGGCACAGCGACTCTGGCCATGGCACCTGTGCCGTGGGCGAGCACCGCGAGGAGGAGAGGGAGCCAGGCCATGGTGCGATCCCAGCAGCTCCGTGTCCCCACCACGATGGGGCTGTGACATGGACCCCAGCTCCCTTTTAAGCCCCCGCCCGCCCGGGGCACGGCCCCTCCATGCAAATCTGACCCCGCGCTCTCGCCTGGGTCCTGCCCGCGCCTCCCCCCACCGCCCTGCCCGCTCCACGCCCAGCCCCACCACCCCACAAGCAGCGGGGATTGTCCCCGGCACAGAGCGGAGACACATCCCAGCCCAGAGCCCAAAACGTCACCAGCACGGACACCCCCATTCCCGCCCTGGCCGAGCGGCCACAGGGACGAGGGGTGCGGGAGAGCTGGGCTGCTGGGGGCGGGGGCGTCAGGCAGTGCCCCCAGCACCAACATTCCCCACCGTGGGGAGCAGATGAGCCGCTGCCTGTGCTGGGGATGGAAGGAGAAGCCCTTGTCCAGGCTCTTGGCACTGCTGTGCATTTCTGGGGTCCAGCTGGGCCTACCTAGGCTCTCCCATGGGGAGTGGGCTGGGAAAAGCCCCATTTACATCCCTCTGAGATCTTCAGCTGGACGTTCTTGGTGACCGATGAGCACCTGGGACCTTGACCTGGCGCAGGCAGGGGGAGCGGGGCGCGTCGGGGAGCGCACAGGAGCCCTGGTCCCTGAGGGCTGCAGGGTGCTTGGTGCAGCCCAGCGGTGTCCCCCTGGCCCCAGCACATGGCACGTGGCCCCCCACCCCACCGCACGGTCGTCCCTGCCCAAAGCCTGGCCCTGGCACACACCTTCACGCCCAGCCCTCGTCCCCTGCCCCGGCTCCCTCAGGGTGACACAGGAAAAGTCACCGCTCAAGACAAGCAACACCGACAGACACAGAGGAGCCAACACCTTTGTCCCCAGTGCTAGTCCCAGTCCCGGGGTACCGCAGCAGGATGGGGACGGGGCCAGGGTGCGGGACAGCCCTTTGCTGTCACAGGGCTGCCATGGGACACTGCCCAGGGCCAGGGGCTTCCCAGGGGCCAGAGGTACAAAGAGCCAGAAGTGCAGAGCCTGCGGGCTCCTCCTGCGGCGCGGCAGAACAGCCCCCAGGCAGCCCTGCTCTGCCCCGGCAGCCTCACGCGTGGCCCTGGAGCTGCTGCGCCCGTGGGAAACGGCCCTTGCCAGCGTTGGCAGGCGAAGCTTTGGCCCAGCTGCCCGGCCCTTGGCATGTTCCCACTTGTCGGTGCTGAGCCCACCGCTCCAGCAACGCTGAAGCCCCTGGGGCGATGCCCGGGGAATCCTGGCACGGCTGCGCTGGGCGCAGGGCAGGGCAGGGAGGCAGCTGGCAGCGCCCCGCGTGCCAACCGGGGAGCCCAGGGGCAACTCGGCCCTGCAGCATGGGGCAGGGACAGGGCTGCTGGGGGTCATCTCCTTCCCACGTGGCAGGGGCCGGGCACAGACCTGGGGCTCTGGGACAGCTGAGCTGGGACACCAGGCACAGCCATCTGCAGCACAGGGCAGGGCCATGGCGGGGACCTGCCCAACATGAAACGGGGACAGCAGAGATGCCCAGCTGGCTCCGGCTGTGCCAGGAGGTTTTTGTATCACTTCCCCATTGCTCTGTTTCACCGTGCCAGCACTGATGCTGCTGTCGTAGCTACCACAGAAATAGACGGCCTCGTCCTCGGCTTGGACCCCAGTGATGGTTAACGTGCCCGTGGAGCCAGACTTGGATCCAGAGAATCGTGAAGGGATGCCCGAGGGTCTCTTGTCATTGTAGTAGATCACAGTGACAGGGCCAGTGCCAGGGACCTTCTGCTGGAACCAGCCATAGCTATAGCTGCTCCCGGAGCAGGTGATCTGGACAGTTTCTCCTGGGTTGGCTGACACGGAGGGCGGCTGAGTCAGCGCTGCCTGGACCAGGGAACCTGCAGAGGGAGAGGGGAGAGGGGAGAAGACAAGGGTCAGCCAGGGCCCCATGAGCACAGCCCTGCCCGGGCAGCAGCGCGGGGGCCCTGTGCCCAAAGGCCCCGGCCGGGCACAGCGACTCTGGCCATGGCACCTGTGCCGTGGGCGAGCACCGCGAGGAGGAGAGGGAGCCAGGCCATGGTGCGATCCCAGCAACTCCGTGTCCCCACCACGATGGGGCTGTGACATGGACCCCAGCTCCCTTTTAAGCCCCCGCCCGCCCGGGGCACGGCCCCTCCATGCAAATCTGACCCCGCGCTCTCGCCTGGGTCCTGCCCGCGCCTCCCCCCCACCGCCCTGCCCGCTCCACGCCCAGCCCCACCACCCCACAAGCAGCGGGGATTGTCCCCGGCACAGAGCGGAGACACGTCCCAGCCCAGAGCCCAAAACGTCACCAGCACGGACACCCCCATTCCCAGCCCTGGCCGAGCAGCTGCAGGCCCGAGGGGTGCGGGAGAGCTGGGCTGCTGGGGGCAGGAGGCACTCACAGCTCCCAGGGACGGGGCTGGGACGTTGCCAGCCACCAGCATTCCCCACCCCACTCTCAGCATCTTTTCCTCCTATGGGAGTCCCAGACCCCACACCGATCTTGTTCGGTCCTCCCTTCCCCAGTGTACCTGGGCCCCATCATCACTGCTCTTCCACCTTCTCCTGCAACAGCCATGTAGTGCTGCCCCTTGCACCAACCCTGCCTGGGGCTTCTGGGGCCACGTGGCCAGCCGCCCCATGGCACAAAGGGCCCATGGGCTGTGAGGACACAAAGTTGCACAGGAGCCAGAAAAGCACCTGTTGGCTGCGTTAGCACGAGCGTTGCCAGAAGCCACGGAGAGGATCCTTCCCCTTGCCTCAGCACCCTGAGACACAGCCCAGCGCTGTGTCAGCTCTGGGCTCCCCAGCCAGGTATGGGGAGGGATGGGCACAAGACCCATGAAGGGCTCTGAGGATGATGAGGGGCTCAGAGCATCATTGTGTGGAGAGAGACAGCATGAGCTGGGGTGGCTGAGCCAGAGGTGGGGAGTCTCAGGGGCATCTTATCAACATTATAAATATCTCCGGGGGGGCAGGCAAGGAGATGGAGCTAGGCTCCTCTCAGAGGTGTCTGCTTACAGCACAAGGAGCAACAGGCACAGGTTGAAACACAGGAAAATCTGCTTAAATGTAGCAAACCCTTTTTTCCTTTGCAAGGACAGTCAGACCCTGGAACGGCTTGCCCACAGAGCTGTGAAGTCTCCATCCTTGGAGATATTCAAAACTCACCTGGACAGGCTGTGGACAACCTGCAGTAGCCAACCCAGCTTCAAGCAGGCGGTGGGATGAGATGATCTCCAGAGACACCTCCAGCCTCAGCAATGCTGGGGGTCTCCCCAGCAAGGGCAGCAGGCGGCACCCGAGGGACCCTGAGGCAACAGGGGGTTTGTGCTGCCCTACCCCAGTGCTGGGAGTGCAGCGACCTTCCTCAGCACTGGTGCCCCAGCTGGCTCTGTAAGACACAGCCTTCTCCTCCTCAGCTTGGACTCCAGCACTGGGTAACGTGGCCATGGAGAGTGAAATGTGCCCAAGTGCTTGTCCTGGTTTTGGCTGGCATAGAGTTATATTTTCTTCTTAGTAGCTGGTGCAGTGCTGTGTTTTGTATTTGGTGTGAGAATAGTGTTGATAACAGATGGGTTTAGGTGCTGTCAAGTAATGTTTATACTAAGTCAAGGAATTTTCGGTTCCTCAGGCCATGCCAGTGAGAAGGCTGGAAGGGCACATGAAGCTGGGAGGGGACACAGCCAGGACAGCTGACCTGAACTAGCCAAAAGGAGTATCCCATACCATGGGACGTCATGCTCAGTATATAAGCTGGGGGGAGTTGGCCAGGGCCTGACCATTGCTGCTGGGGAACTGGCTGGGCATCTGTCAGTGGGTGGTGAGCAGCTGTGCCCATGCCTCACCTGTGCTTATTTTCCTTTCCATTTGGATTTTGTTACTCTCTCCTTCTCCATCCTTTTCATCATAATTACTGTTGTTACTATTATTACTGTTAGTAGTAGCAGTAGTATTATGTTATTATATTTTTTTATTATTTCAGTTATTAAATTGTTCTTATCTCAACCCTAGGCTTTTAGATTCCTTCCCAATTCTCCTCCCCATCTCCCTGGGGAGGGCAGAGTGAGCAAGCAGCTGTGCAGTACTTAATTATCAGCTGGGGCTAAACCACAACACTGCCACACATGCCCTCCCCAAATGACAGGGGACAGATCTGGGGCTCGCTGGGACACCAGGCACAGCCACCTGCAGCACAGGGCAGGGCCATGGTGGGGACCTGCCCAACATCAAACAGGACAGCAGAGACTTCTGAGTGGCCCCTGTGTTGGCGGGAGTATTTAGTATCACTTCCCCAATGCTGTTTCCTGTGGCAGGTGGCAGCAGCATAGCTGCCGTCCCAGCTAGCACAGTAATAGACGGCCTCGTCCTCGGCTTGGACCCCAGTGATGGTTAACGTGGCCGTGGAGCCAGACTGGGATCCGGAGAATCGTGAAGGGATGCCCGAGGGTCTGTTGTTGTTCCAGTAGATTACAGTGACAGGGCCAGTGCCAGGCACCTTTTGCTGGTACCACCCATAAGGATTGTTGCTACCACTGGAGCAGGTCCTGGTGGTTTGTCCCAGGGACATGGACACTGGGTGCAGCTAAACCAGAGCCATGTGAGAGCAAGGAGCTGAGGCAGAAGCTCTCTCTGCCCAGCTGCAGAGCCCAAGGCTCCCAAGGGTGGCAAATCCCATGCACCCAGGGCAGCTGCAATGCCACACAGCCCTGGGCAAGACTCAGCCTGGAGAACCAGAAATGTAGCAAAGCTTTTCTTGGGCAGCTCTACAGGTTCCAGCTCCTAACGGTGGCCGAGGCTCTTCTGCCCAACATGTTGATATTGTGTAGCCGGGATGAGCCCAGAAAGGGCACCTCTGGCACCAGGGCCCCACCACTGGAGACATAGTCACAGCCCTGACACAAAGGACACAAAGAGAAGGGGATTGGGAATGAGAAGGGGAAACCCCAAATCTGGAGGGAAATCCCTGCCAGGCTGAGAGGAAGGAGGAGATAAAACCAGCCTCTTTAAACTCAAGGTCTCACTTGCCTGTGGCACATCGTCGCCATGATATCAGCATAGCTGCTGTCCCAGCCACCACAGTAATAGACGGCCTCATCCTCGGCTTGGACCCCAGTGATGGTTAACGTGCCCGTGGACCCAGACTTGGATCCGGAAAATCGAGAAGGGATGCCCGAGGGTCTCTTGTCATTCTGGTAGATCACAGTGACAGGGCCAGTGCCAGGCACCTTCTGCTGGAACCAGCCATACCAGTTGCTGCTACTCCCAGAGCAGGTGATCTGGACGGTTTGTCCCAGGCTGGCTGACACGGAGGGCGGCTGAGTCAGTGCTGCCTGGACCAGGGAACCTGCAGAGGGAGAGGGGAGAGGGGAGAAGACAAGGGTCAGCCAGGGCCCCACGAGCACAGCCCTGCCCAGGCACCGGGACAGGGAATGTCAAAGGCAGAGAAGACTGGACCCAGTTGCCATCAATGGGCAAATCTGGGGAGCGAAGCCCAGCCCAGCGCATCCCAGCACAGAGGCAGCTCTGGCAGCAGCAGCAGGATACGGTCAGCAGTAGCAAGAGGCACTGGCATGGCACACAAGGCCACACTGTGAGAACTTTGTAGGGACCAGGACAATGGTCCCCAGCCACAAGGTCACCTCCAGTTCTCTGGGATGTGAAAGGAACAACATTCACAGCCATGGCCATGCAGAAGGGACAGGAACCTGCTTCAGCCCCACGGCCACTTTCTGCTCAGCCAGGAGGGTGAAGGGCAGAAAACCTTCCTCTGACTTTGGAATCTGTGTCTCACTTCCTATTACTCCTTGTCACCAGACACCATAGCCACCGCTGCTGCTGTCCCAGTTACCACAGTAATAGACGGCCTCGTCCTCGGCTTGGACCCCGGTGATGGTTAACGTTGCCGTGGAGCCAGACTGGGATCCAGAGAAACGTGAAGGGATGCCCGAGGGTCTGTTGTTGTTATCTTAGATCACAGTGACAGGGGCAGTGCCAGGGACCTTCTGCTGGAACCAGCCATAGTTATTGTCAATCCTAGTGCAGGAGAACCGGTTGTTTACTCTTGGAGACACATACATCGACGGCAGCTGAGTCAGTGCTGCCCAAAGGCCAGAGAGGGGAGAGGAGAGAGGGAAAAAGATGAGGGTTAGCCAGGGCCCCAGGAGCACAGTCCTGATGGGGCTTCCCTGCCCACAAGCCCATGGATGGGACAGCCTGGGTGCAGCCCCGAGCCCAGGCTCCCCCTGAGGGGTGGCTGTAGCCACAGTCTAGACCCTGTCCCTGCCTGTTGCCCCTCGAGGCACACCTCTCATCCCTGTCACTGAGACAGGGCAGCCCAGGGGAGTGGCCCGCTGTGGGCACCCAGCATTGGCGGAAGCCTGGAGACATCCCTGCCCATGCTCCAGGTGGGACCATGACCAGGCCAGCAGCCAGGGGTTACAGGGCAGGGAGTCCCCAGTTGGTGAGACTCTGTAGGGAGACCATGTGTGACACAGGGAAAGGGGAATCACCAGCACAGCATAGGCACAGAGGGGAGGTGGCCTCAGGGCAGAGTTGCAGTCAAAACCCCACAAAGTAACAGCCTCGACAGCCACAAATCCCAAGGGTCCAAACTACCTACACTCCACACCTCTTTGCCACTCAGGGGAAGGTGCAGCAAAGAACAGTAAGAAAAAATTAAACTCAGCACCACCAAGACAATGACCAGCACTGCTGCTGCTGTCCCAGCTACCACAGTAATAGACGGCCTCGTCCTCGGCTTGGACCCCAGTGATGGTTAACGTGCCCGTGGAGCCGGACAAGGATCCAGAGAATCATGAAGGGATGCGCGAGGGTCTGTATAAGTTAGCATGGATCACAGTGACAGGGACATTCTGCTGGTACGAGTCTTCCGTAGCCATAGTAGCTGCTACTCCCGGAGCAGGTGATCTGGACGGTTTGTCCCAGGCTGGCTGACACGGAGGGCGGCTGAGTCAGCGCTGCCTGGGCCAGGGAACCTGCAGAGGGAGAGGGGAGAGGGGAGAAGACAAGGGTCAGCCAGGGCCCCACGAGCACAGCCCTGCCCAGGCACCGGGACAGGGAATGTCAAAGGCAGAGAAGACTGGACCCAGTTGCCATCAATGGGCAAATCTGGGGAGCGGAGCCCAGCCCAGCGCATCCCAGCACAGAGGCAGCTCTGGCAGCAGCAGCAGGACACGGTCAGCAGTAGCAAGAGGCACTGGCATGGCACACAAGGCCACACTGTGAGAACTTTGTAGGGACCAGGACAACGGTCCCCAGCCACAAGGTCACCTCCAGTTCTCTGGGATGTGAAAGGAACAACATTCACAGCCATGGCCATGCAGATGGGACAGGAACCTGCACCAGCTCCAAAGCCTTGCTCAGCCTTGAAGGAGAAGGGAAGAAAATTTCCAATTTGGATTGCTCTGTAGCTCACTGCCCACATCTCTCTGTGTGATTACACCAGCATCAATGCTGCTGTCGTAGCCACCACAGAAATAGACGGCCTCGTCCTCAGCTTGGACCCCAGTGATGGTTAACGTGGCCGTAGAACCAGACTGGGATCCAGAGAATCGCGAAGGGATGCCCGAGGGTCTCTTGTTGCTCTCATAGATCAGAGTGACAGGAGCAGTGCCAGGTTTTGGGTCATGCAAACCAACATACTCATTGCTGCTGCTGCTGCTACCGCCAGAGCACGTGATCCGGACAGTTTCTCCTGGGTTGGCTGACACGGAGGGCGGCTGAGTCAGCGCTGCCTGGACCAGGGAACCTGCAGAGGGAGAGGGGAGAGGGGAGAAGACAAGGGTCAGCCAGGGCCCCACGAGCACAGCCCTGCCCGGGCAGCAGCGTGGGGGCCCTGTGCCCAAAGGCCCCGGCCGGGCACAGTGACTCTGGCCATGGCACCTGTGCCATGGGCGAGCACCGCGAGGAGGAGAGGGAGCCAGGCCATGGTGGGATCCCAGCAGCTCCGTGTCCCCACCACGATGGGGCTGTGACATGGACCCCAGCTCCCTTTTAAGCCCCCGCCCGCCCGGGGCACGGCCCCTCCATGCAAATCTGACCCCGCGCTCTCGCCTGGGTCCTGCCCGCGCCTCCCCCCACCGCCCTGCCCTCTCCACGCCCAGCCCCACCACCCCACAAGCAGTGGGGATTGTCCCCGGCACAGAGCGGAGACACGTCCCAGCCCAGAGCCCAAAACGTCACCAGCACGGACACCCCCATTCCCAGCCCTGGCCGAGCAGCTGCAGGCCCGAGGGGTGCGGGAGAGCTGGGCTGCTGGGGGCAGGAGGCACTCACAGCTCCCAGGGACGGGGCTGGGACGATGCCAGCCGCCAGCACTCCCCACCCCACTCGCAGCATCTTTCCCTCCTACGGGTGTCCCAGGCACCTAAGACACCCTCTCATTCTGCTGCTTCTCTGCCCTGCCTCTTCCTCTGCCAGCCCAGGCCCACCATTCCAGACCTTTGCTCTTCTCTTCCTTGGCACCTGCTCCCCAGCACAATGGGAGCCATCCGGCACCAGCCCCAGGGCTCCAGCAGTGCCTCCTCATGAGCTGGTCACAAGCCCAACGGGCTGGCACCGGGCAGACACAGCCAGAGCCGGGACAGCGCAGGGGCTCTGCTCACAGCTGTTGGGACAGCCCCTGGCCAGCCCTTCTCCAACCCAGGGCACAGGGTCGTCCCCACCCTCAGTGGCACGGTGCCCAGCCCAAGTGTAGCTGCATCCAAGGGAAATGACCACTTGGCATGACCCCTCCCTGTCCCCAACGCCGCCTGCCCTGGGGGGGCCGGGGCACAGAGAGCCCAGCAGGCACAGATGGGGCAGGGCTGCGGTGGGCTGTCTCCCTGCGGGCGGCACGGAGGGCACCTGCTGGAGCACAGCACGTGCCCCATGGCAGAGGCTGCCTCACAGGCACATGTGCGGCTCCAACAGTGCGTCCAAGCTGCAGCTGCAACAGCAGCAGGTGGCACCTGAGGGGCGCTGGGGTAACAGCGGGTTTGTATCTCAGGGAGTCACCATGACCCTGGTCTGCACTGGTCTCCCACCCAGCACAATAAGAGGCAGCATCTGCCTTGGATTGGACCCCATCAATGGGTACTGTGGCCATGGGGAGTGGAACATTCCCAAGTGCCACACATACCCTCCCCAAATGACAGGGGACAGTCAAAGATGTGGGGCTCTCTGGGACAGCTGAGCTGGGACACCAGGCACAGCCATCAGCAGCACAAGGCAGGGCCATGGCGGGGACCTGCTCAACATGAAACTGGGACAGCAGAGATGCCCAGCTGGCTCCGGCTGTGCCAGGAGGTTTTTGTATCACTTCCCCATTGCTCTGTTTCACCGTGCCAGCACTGATGCCGCAGTCCCAGTTAGCACAGTAATAGACAGCCTCGTCCTCAGCTTGGACCCCAGTGATGGTTAACGTGCCCGTGGAGCCAGAGTAGGATCCAGAGAATCGTGAAGGGATGCCTGAGCCTATGTAATTTGTCCAGTAGATCACAGTGACAGGGCCAGTGCCAGGGACCTTCTGCTGGTACCAGCTATAGTGGCTCTCACCCCCGGAGCAGGTGATCTGGACGGTTT
The DNA here is from genome assembly GCF_017639655.2 of Falco naumanni. NCBI lineage: Eukaryota > Metazoa > Chordata > Aves > Falconiformes > Falconidae > Falco > Falco naumanni. The sequence continues at coordinate 88,285,210 of NC_054054.1, forward strand.
GTCCTGGGTTTGCTGACACCGAGGGTGGCTGAGTCAGCGCTGCCTGCACCAGAGAACCCACAGAGGGAGAGGGGAGAACCGGAGTCAGCCTGTGCCCCATGAGCACAGCCCTCTCCAGGTAGTTGGACAGGAACAGAGACCCTGTGCTCAAAGGTCATGATACCACGGAGGGACCTAGAACACTTTGCATAGAGCCCAAGGCCAGAGAATGAAGATTCCGAAAGGAAAACTGGCAGCAGCAAGGGGAGGGTGAATGACAGGGTCAGTGTCTCAGCCACGCTGACCACCACTGCTACCGTCATAGCTACCACAGTAATAGACGGCCTCGTCCTCGGCTTGGACCCCAGTGATGGTTAACGTGCCCGTGGAGCCAGACGTGGATCCAGAGAATCGTGAAGGGATGCCCGAGGGTCTCTTGTCATTGTAGTAGATCACAGTGACAGGGCCAGTGCCAGGGACCTTCTGCTGGTACCAGCCATAGCTACCACTACCCCCGGAGCAGGTGATCTGGACGGTTTGTCCCGAGTTCGCTGACACGGAGGGTGGCTGAGTCAGCGCTGCCTGGACCAGGGAACCTGCAGAGGGAGAGGGGAGAGGGGAGAAGACAAGGGTCAGCCAGGGCCCCACGAGCACAGCCCTGCCCAGGCACCGGGACAGGGAATGACAAAGGCAGAGAAGACTGGACCCAGTTGCCATCAATGGGCAAATCTGGGGAGTGGAGCCCAGCCCAGCGCATCCCAGCACAGAGGCAGCTCTGGCAGCAGCAGCAGGACACAGTCAGCAGTAGCAAGAGGCACTGGCATGGCACACAAGGCCACACTGTGAGAACTTTGTAGGGACCAGGACAATGGTCCCCAGCCACAAGGTCACCTCCAGTTCTCTGGGATGTGAAAGGAACAACATTCACAGCCATGGCCATGCAGATGGGACAGGAACCTGCACCAGCTCCAAAGCCTTGCTCAGCCTTGAAGGAGAAGGGAAGAAAATTTCCAATTTGGATTGCTCTGTAGCTCACTGCCCACATCTCACTGTGTGATTACACCAGCATCAATGCTGCTGTCGTAGCCACCCGAGAAATAGACGGCCTCGTCCATGGCTTGGACCCCAGTGATGGTTAACGTGCCCGTGGAGCCAGACTTGGTCCGGAGAATCGCGAAGGGATGCCCGAGGGTCTGTTGTTGTTCCAGTAGATTACAGTGACAGGGCCAGTGCCAGGCACCTTTTGCTGGTACCATCCATAAGGATTGTTGCTACCACTGGAGCAGGTCCTGGTGGTTTGTCCCAGGGACATGGACACTGGGAGCAGTTAAACCAGAGCCATGTGAGAGCAAGGAGCTGAGGCAGAAGCTCTCCCAGAGAGCCCAGCCCAGCACATCCCAGCACAGAGGCAGCTCTGGCAGCAGTAGCAGAACACGGTCAGCAGTAGCAAGAGGCAGTAAGATGGAGAAGAAGGCAACTCTGAAATTTGTAAGGATGGGAGCCATGATCCCAAACCACAAAGTCACCTCCAGTTCTCTGGGACATAAAAGAGATGACATTCACAGCCATGACTATTCAGGGGGTACAGGAACCTGCCTCAGTCCCACGGCCACAACTCTGCTCAGCCAGGAGGGTGAATGGCAGAAAACCTTCCTCTGACTTTGGAATCCATGTCTCACTTCCTATTACTCCTTGCCACCAGACACCATAGCCACCGCTGCTGCTGTCCCAGCCACCACAGTAATAGACGGCCTCGTCCTCGGCTTGGACCCCAGTGATGGTTAACGTGCCCGTACCGCCAGAGTAGGACCCAGAGAATCATGAAGGGATGCCCGAGGGTCTGTTGTTGTTATCGTAGATCACAGTGACAGGGCCAGTGCCAGGCATCTTCTGCTGGTACCAGCCATAGTTATAGCTGCTCCCGGAGCAGGTGATCTGGACGGTTTGTCCTGGGTTGGCTGACACCGAGGGTGGCTGAGTCAGTGCTGCCTGCACCAGGGAACCCGCAGAGGGAGAGGGGAGAACCGGAGTCAGCCTGTGCCCCATGAGCACAGCCCTCTCCAGGTAGTCGGACAGGAACAGAGACCCTGTGCTCAAAGGTCATGATACCACGGAGGGACCTAGAACCCTTCGCACAGAGCCCAAGGCCAGAGCATGAAGATTCTGAAAGGAAAACTGGCAGCAGCAAGGAGAGGGTGAATGACAGGGTCAGTGTCTCAGCCACGCTGACCACCACTGCTACCGTCATAGCTACCACAGTAATAGACGGCCTCGTCCTCGGCTTGGACCCCAGTGATGGTTAACGTGCCCGTACCGCCAGAGTAGGACCCAGAGAATCGCGAAGGGATCCCTGAGGGTCTGTTGTTGTTATTGTAGATCACAGTGACAGGGGCAGTGCCAGGGACCTTCTGCTGGAACAGCCATACCAGCTGCTGCTCCCAGAGCAGGTGATCTGGACGGTTTGTCCCTGGTTGGCTGACACCGAGGGTGGCTGAGTCAGCGCTGCCTGGACCAGGGAACCTGCAGAGGGAGAGGAGAGAGGGGAGAAGACAAGGGTCAGCCAGGGCCCCACGAGCACAGCCCTGCCCAGGCACCGGGACAGGGAATGTCAAAGGCAGAGAAGACTGGACCCAGTTGCCATCAATGGGCAAATCTGGGGAGCGGAGCCCAGCCCAGCGCATCCCAGCACAGAGGCAGCTCTGGCAGCAGCAGCAGGACACGGTCAGCAGTAGCAAGAGGCACTGGCATGGCACACAAGGCCACACTGTGAGAACTTTGTAGGGACCAGGACAACGGTCCCCAGCCAAAAAGTCACCTCCAGTTCTCTGGGATGTGAAAGGAACAACATTCACAGCCATGGCCATGCAGAAGGGACAGGAACCTGCCTCAGTCCCGCGGCCACAACTCTGCTTAGCCAGGAGGGTGAAGGGCAGAAAACCTTCCTCTGACTTTGGAATCTGTGTCTCACTTCCTATTACTCCTTGCCACCAGACACCATAGCCACCCCTGCTGCTGTCCCAGCCACCACAGTAATAGACGGCCTCGTCCTCGGCTTGGACCCCAGTGATGGTTAACGTGGCCGCGGAGTCAGACTGGGATCCAGAGAATCGCGAAGGGATGCCCGAGGGTCTGTTGTTGTTATCTTAGATCACAGTGACAGGGGCAGTGCCAGGGACCTTCTGCTGGAACCAGCCATAGTTATTGTCAATCCTAGAGCAGGAGAACCGGTTGTTTACTCTTGGAGACACATACATCGACGGCAGCTGAGTCAGTGCTGCCCAAAGGCCAGAGAGGGGAGAGGAGAGAGGGAAAAAGATGAGGGTTAGCCAGGGCCCCAGGAGCACAGTCCTGATGGGGCTTCCCTGCCCACAAGCCCATGGATGGGACAGCCTGGGTGCAGCCCCGAGCCCAGGCTCCCCCTGAGGGGTGGCTGTAGCCACAGTCTAGACCCTGTCCCTGCCTGTTGCCCCTCGAGGCACACCTCTCATCCCTGTCACTGAGACAGGGCAGCCCAGGGGAATGGCCCGCTGTGGGCACCCAGCATTGGCGGAAGCCTGGAGACATCCCTGCCCATGCTCCAGGTGGGACCATGGCCAGGCCAGCAGCCAGGGGTCACAGGGCAGGGAGTCTCCAGTAGGTGAGACTCTGTAGGGAGACCATGTGTGACACAGGGAAAGGGGAATCACCAGCACAGCATAGGCACAGAGGGGAGGTGGCATCAGGGCAGAGTTGCAGTCAAAACCCCACAAAGTAACAGCCTCGACAGCCACAAATCCCAAGGGTCCAAACTACCTACACTCCACACCTCTTTGCCACTCAGGGGAAGGTGCAGCAAAGAACAGTAAGAAAAAATTAAACTCAGCACCACCAAGACAATGACCAGCACTGCTGCTGCTGTCCCAGCTACCACAGTAATAGATGGCCTCGTCCTCGGCTTGGACCCCAGTGATGGTTAACGTGCCCGTGGAGCCGGACAAGGATCCAGAGAATCATGAAGGGATGCGCGAGGGTCTGTATAAGTTAGCATGGATCACAGTGACAGGGACATTCTGCTGGTACCAGTCTTCCATAGCCATAGTAGCTGCTACTCCCGGAGCAGGTGATCTGGACGGTTTGTCCCAGGCTGGCTGACACGGAGGGCAGCTGAGTCAGCGCTGCCTGGACCAGGGAACCTGCAGAGGCAGAGGGGAGAGGGGAGAAGACAAGGGTCAGCCAGGGCCCCATGAGCACAGCCCTGCCCGGGCAGCAGCGTGGGGGCCCTGTGCCCAAAGGCCCCGGCCGGGCACAGCGACTCTGGCCATGGCACCTGTGCCGTGGGCGAGCACCGCGAGGAGGAGAGGGAGCCAGGCCATGGTGGGATCCCAGCAGCTCCGTGTCCCCACCACGATGGGGCTGTGACATGGACCCCAGCTCCCTTTTAAGCCCCCGCCCACCCGGGGCACGGCCCCTCCATGCAAATCTGACCCCGCGCTCTCGCCTGGGTCCTGCCCGCGCCTCCCCCCACCGCCCTGCCCGCTCCACGCCCAGCCCCACCACCCCACAAGCAGCGGGGATTGTCCCCGGCACAGAGCGGAGACACGTCCCAGCCCAGAGCCCAAAACGTCACCAGCACGGACACCCCCATTCCCGCCCTGGCCGAGCGGCCACAGGGACGAGGGGTGCGGGAGAGCTGGGCTGCTGGGGGCGGGGGCGTCAGGCAGTGCCCCCAGCACCAACATCCCCCACCGTGGGGAGCAGATGAGCCGCTGCCTGTGCTGGGGATGGAAGGAGAAGCCCTTGTCCAGGCTCTTGGCACTGCTGTGCATTTCTGGGGTCCAGCTGGGCCCACCTAGGCTCTCCCATGGGGAGTGGGCTGGGAAAAGCCCCATTTACATCCCTCTGAGATCTTCAGCTGGACGTTCTTGGTGACCGATGAGCACCTGGGACCTTGACATGGTGCGGGCAGGGGGAGCGGGGTGCGTCGGGGAGCGCACAGGAGCCCTGGTCCCTGAGGGCTGCAGGGTGCTTGGTGGAGCCCAGCGGTGTCCCCCTGGCCCCAGCCCATGGCACGTGGAACCCCACTCCACTGCACGGTCGTCCCTGCCCAAAGCCTGGCCCTGGCACACACCTTCACGCCCAGCCCTCGTCCCCTGCCCCGGCTCCCTCAGGGTGACACAGGAAAAGTCACCGCGACACCGACAGACACAGAGGAGCCAACACCTTTGTCCCCAGCGCTAGTCCTGGTCCCGGGGTACCGCAGCAGGATGGGGACGGGGCCAGGGTGCGGGACAGCCCTTTGCTGTCACAGGGCTGCCATGGGACACTGCCCAGGGCCAGGGGCTTCCCAGGGGCCAGAGGTACAAAGAGCCAGAAGTGCAGAGCCTGCGGGCTCCTCCTGCGGCGCGGCAGAGCAGCCCCCAGGCAGCCCTGCTCTGCCCCGGCAGCCTCACGCGTGGCCCTGGAGCTGCTGCGCCCGTGGGAAACGGCCCTTGCCAGCGTTGGCAGGCGAAGCTTTGGCCCAGCTGCCCACCCCTTGGCATGTTCCCACTTGTCGGTGCTGAGCCCACCGCTCCAGCAGCGCTGAAGCCCCTGGGGCGATGCCCGGGGAATCCTGGCACGGCTGCGCTGGGCGCAGGGCAGGGCAGGGAGGCAGCTGGCAGTGCCCCGCGTGCCAACCGGGGAGCCCAGGGGCAACTCGGCCCTGCAGCATGGGGCAGGGACAGGGCTGCTGGGGGTCATCTCCTTCCCACGTGGCAGGGGCCCGGCACAGACCTGGGGCTCTGGGACAGCTGAGCTGGGACACCAGGCACAGCCATCTGCAGCACAGGGCAGGGCCATGGCGGGGACCTGCCCAACATGAAACGGGGACAGCAGAGATGCCCAGCTGGCTCCGGCTGTGCCAGGAGGTTTTTGTATCACATCCCCATTGCTCTGTTTCACCGTGCCAGCACTGATGCGGCAGTTCCAGTTAGCACAGTAATAGACGGCCTCGTCCTCGGCTTGGACCCCAGTGATGGTTAACGTGCCCGTACTGAGAGAGTAGGATCCGGAAAATCATGAAGGGATGCCTGAGCCTATGTAATTTGTCCAGTAGATCACAGTGACAGGGCCAGTGCCAGGGACCTTCTGCTGGTACCAGCTATAGTGGCTCTCACCCCCGGAGCAGGTGATCTGGACGGTTTGTCCTGGGTTTGCTGACACCGAGGGTGGCTGAGTCAGCGCTGCCTGCACCAGAGAACCCACAGAGGGAGAGGGGAGAACCGGAGTCAGCCTGTGCCCCATGAGCACAGCCCTCTCCAGGTAGTCGGACAGGAACAGAGACCCTGTGCTCAAAGGTCATGATACCACGGAGGGGCCTAGAACCCTTTGCACAGAGCCCAAGGCCAGAGCATGAAGATCCTGAAAGGAAAACTGGCAGCAGCAAGGGGAGGGTGAATGACAGGGTCAGTGTCTCAGCCACGCTGACCACCACTGCTACCGTCATAGCTACCACAGTAATAGACGGCCTCGTCCTCGGCTTGGACCCCAGTGATGGTTAACGTGCCCGTACCGCCAGAGTAGGACCCAGAGAATCGAGAAGGGATGCCCGAGGGTCTGTTGTTGTTATTGTAGATCACAGTGACAGGGCCAGTGACAGGGACCTTCTGCTGGAACCAGCCATAGCTACCACTACCCCCGGAGCAGGTGATCTGGACGGTTTGTCCCGGGTTCGCTGACACCGAGGGTGGCAGAGTCAGCACTGCTTGACCAGGGAACCTGCAGAGGGAGAGGAGAGAGGGGGGAAGACAAGGGTCAGCCAGGGCCCCATGAGCACAGCCCTGCCCGGGCACCGGGACAGGGAATGTCAAAGGCAGAGAAGACTGGACCCAGTTGCCATCAATGGGCAAATCTGGGGAGCGGAGCCCAGCCCAGCGCATCCCAGCACAGAGGCAGCTCTGGCAGCAGCAGCAGGACACGGTCAGCAGTAGCAAGAGGCACTGGCATGGCACACAAGGCCACACTGTGAGAACTTTGTAGGGACCAGGACAATGGTCCCCAGCCACAAGGTCACCTCCGGTTCTCTGGGATGTGAAAGGAACAACAATCACAGCCACGGCCATGCAGAAGGGACAGGAACCTGCTTCAGACCCATGGCCACAGCTCTGCTCAGCCAGGAGGGTGAAGGGTAGAAAACCTTCCTCTGACTTTGGAATCCATGTCTCACTTCCTATTACTCCTTGCCACCAGACACCATAGCCACCGCTGCTGCTGTCATAGCCACCACAGTAATAGACGGCCTCGTCCTCAGCTTGGACCCCAGTGATGGTTAACGTGGCCGTGGAGCCAGACTGGGATCCAGAGAATCGCGAAGGGATGCCCGAGGGTCTCTTGTCATTAGTATAGATCACAGTGACAGGGCCAGTGCCAGGGACCTTCTGCTGGTGCCAGGGACAGAAGCATAAGCATAGCTGCTGCCACCCCCGGAGCAGGTGATCTGGATGGTTTGTCCCAGGCTGGCTGACATGGAGGGCGGCTGAGTCAGCGCTGCCTGGACCAGGGGAACCTGCAGAGGGAGAAGGGAGAAGACAAGGGTCAGCCAGGGCCCCACGAGCACAGGGCACCAGCGAATGTCCACTGTGCCCAAAGGCCCCGGCCAGGCACAGCGACTCTGGCCATGGCACCTGTGCCGTGGGCGAGCACCGCGAGGAGGAGAGGGAGCCAGGCCATGGTGCGATCCCAGCAGCTCCGTGTCCCCACCACGATGGGGCTGTGATAGGGACCCAGCTCTCTCTTAAGCTCCCACCTGCTCAGGTACAGCCCCTCCATGGATACGTGTCCCTCAGTATTCAGTGGCAGCTCCTGTCCCCACGCTCCCCCTGCCTGCCGCAGGCACATCTCTGGCCCACCAATGGCACTAAGATCACTCTGAGCTGCTGGCTCCCTGGGTACCTGCCCCAACATGGGTGCTGAGCCCTGAGCTCTGTCAGGAACCACCCAGCACCTGGCCCTCCCCAGGGGGAACTATGGCTTCACTGTACCAGGAACCCATGCCCGGGGCAAGGGACAGCCCCACCTTGGCTGGTGGGGACACATCGACACATTCCACCAGCTCTGGAGCACCCAGCTCTGCTCGGCGCTTGCTGGCCCCTGGGCAGCCTGCTACCCACGTGCTGCTCCGTACCATGACAGAGGAGCTGGGAAGGGACGTTCTGCTTCAACGGCGGGTGCAACAGCTGGGCCTCTGTTTAGTGCCACGTGAGAACTGCAGAGCAGGGAACTGGGATCTTGAAAGGGACTAGACCAACACAGACACCAGCAGCTTCAAGGTTACCCAACAGTAAGGAAACACAAGCCCCCAGTTCCTCCAAATGCAAAGTCAGCTGGGGGTCTCCAGCAGCTTCACAGCAATCACAGAGTTCGTACCAGTCAAGTGCACAGATCATCCTCCCGCATCTTGTGGCCAGGCGCAGCCCCTGTGCTACCTGCTGACAGCGCTGGCCACAGCAGTTTCCAAAAGGGTCTGCTGGGACTGCCCTGCACATGGGTGAGACATAATGGCACTTGCTTGTCCCAGCCCCTTTGCGCCCTGGCTGCCCTGTGAACCTCGGCACTGTGGTGCAGGGCCACACTGACACCATGTGGGGATGAGAAGGCCCACGGGGATAGCAACAGAGGAACTGAGAGCAGAGCCTGGCGCAGGACTCTGCCCATGCTGTCCCACACCCCTACCACAGCTTCCACCAAGTTCAGAGACATCCCCAGCCCCTGCCACAACCTCCATGGCTTCTGCACAGCACCCTGTCCAATGCACATGGTGCTCACAGGGGAGGGCCTCTCCCACAGACACAGGGCCCTGAGGCACAGTTAGTCATTAGAGGAGGGTGGGCATCACCCCTGAACTGGCAGGGAGCCAAGGACCAGGGTGGGATGCCCAGAGACAGCAACAATGTTTGTCCCAGCTTCTCTAGGCCACAGGACCATAACACAAGACAGTTTGCAGGCAGCAGCAACAAGCTACACCACAGCTCTGCAGTGCCAGGAGCTCTGCCACTGGCATCCTCAGCAGCACCATCAGCATTGCTGACACCCATGCACCACAGACAGCAACAGTGAACCCAGAGCACCCAAGCACGGCCACTCTGCAGAGCACCTGGATGCTGATCAGCACTGCCATGTGGGGCACCATGGTAATAGATGGCCTCGTCCTCAGCTTGGACGCCAGTGATGGTTAACGTGCCTGTGCTACTGGGCAAGGATCCAGAGAATCGCAAAGGGATGCCCGAGGGTCCCTTGCTGCCATAGATCACAGTGACAGGGCCAGTGACAGGTGCCTTCTGCTGGTACCAGCCATACCAGTTGCTGTCTTCCCCGGAGCAGGTGATCTGGATGGTTTGTCCCAGGTTGGCTGACAACGAGGGCGGCTGAGTCAGCGCTGCCTGGACCAGGGAACCTGCAGAGGGAGAGGAGAAAATGGTCATCAGCCAGTGCCGCAGGAGCACAGCCCTCCCTGGACAGTGGGACAGGGATGGGGTGCATGTGTCCAGAGGCCATGATGCCACAGAGGGATCTAGAGCCTCACACAGAGCCCAAGGCCAGAGTGAGAGGCTCATCAAGAAAAACTGCCAGAAGCAAGAGGAGAGTGAAAGACAGATTTGGTGCCTCCATCATATTGACTAACACTGCTGTCATCATAGCCACCACAGTAACAGACGGCCTCGTCCTCGGCTTGGACCCCAGTGATGGTTAACGTGCCCGTACTGCCAGAGTAGGACCCAGAGAATCGCGAAGGGATGCCTGAGCCTACGTAATTTGTCCAGTAGATCACAGTGACAGGGCCAGTGCCAGGGACCTTCTGCTGGAACCAGCCATAGTTGGTGGGCGAAGCTTTGGCCCAGATTCCCGGCCCTTGCCATGTTCCCACTTGTCGGTGCTGAGCCCACCTCTCCAGCAGCGCTGAAGCCCCTGGGGCAATGCCCGGGGAATCCTGGCACGGCTGCGCTGGGCGCAGGGCAGGGCAGGGAGGCAGCTGGCAGCGCCCCGCGTGCCAACCGGGGAGCCCAGGGGCAACTCGGCCCTGCAGCATGGGGCAGCGACAGGGCTGCTGGGGGTCATCTCCCCACGTGGCAGGGGCCGGGCACAGACCTGGGGCTCTGGGACAGCTGAGCTGGGACACCAGGCACAGCCATCTGCAGCACAGGGCAGGGCCATGGCGGGGACCTGCCCAACATGAAACGGGGACAGCAGAGATGCCCAGCTGGCTCCGGCTGTGCCAGGAGGTTTTTGTATCACTTCCCCATTGCTCTGTTTCACCGTGCCAGCATTGCTGCTGCTGTCCCAGTTAGCACAGTAATAGACGGCCTCGTCCTCGGCTTGGACCCCAGTGATGGTTAACGTGCCCGTAGAGCCAGACTTGGATCCAGAGAATCGTGAAGGGATGCCCGAGGGTCTGTTGTTGTTCCAGTAGATCACAGTGACAGGGCCAGTGCCAGGGACCTTCTGCTGGTACCAGCTATAGCTGCTGCCACCCCCGGAGCAGGTGATCTGGACGGTTTGTCCTGGGTTGGCTGACACGGAGGGCGGCTGAGTCAGCGCTGCCTGGACCAGGGAACCTGCAGAGGCAGAGGAGAGAGGGGAGAAGACAAGGGTCAGCCAGGGCCCCACGAGCACAGCCCTGCCCAGGCAGCAGCGCGGGGGCCCTGTGCCCAAAGGCCCCGGCCGGGCACAGCGACTCTGGCCATGGCACCTGTGCCGTGGGCGAGCACCGCGAGGAGGAGAGGGAGCCAGGCCATGGTGTGATCCCAGCAGCTCTGTGTCCCCACCACGATGGGGCTGTGACATGGACCCCAGCTCCCTTTTAAGCCCCCGCCCGCCCGGGGCACGGCCCCTCCATGCAAATCTGACCCCGCGCTCTCGCCTGGGTCCTGCCCGCGCCTCCCCCCACCGCCCTGCCCGCTCCACGCCCAGCCCCACCACCCCACAAGCAGCGGGGATTGTCCCCGGCACAGAGCGGAGACATGTCCCAGCCCAGAGCCCAAAACGTCACCAGCACGGACACCCCCATTCCCGCCCTGGCCAAGCGGCCACAGGGCCCGAGGGGTGCGGGAGAGCTGGGCTGCTGGGGGCAGGTGGCACTCACAGCTCCCAGGGACGGGGCTGGGACGATGCCAGCCACCAGCATTCCCCACCCCACTCTCAGCATCTTTCCCTCCTATGGGAGTCCCAGACCCCACACCGATCTTGTTCGGTCCTCCCTTCCCCAGTGTACCTGGGCCCCCTCATCACTGCTCTTCCACCTTCTCTTGCAACAGCCATGTAGTGCTGCCCCTTGCACCAACCCTGCCTGGGCCTTCTGGGGCCACGTGGCCAGCCGCCCCATGGCACAAAGGGCCCATGGGCTGTGAGGACACAAAGTTGCACAGGAGCCAGAAAAGCACCTGTTGGCTGCGTTAGCACGAGCGTTGCCAGAAGCCACGGAGAGGATCCTTCCCCTTGCCTCAGCACCCTGAGACACAGCCCAGCGCTGTGTCAGCTCTGGGCTCCCCAGCCAGGTATGGAGAGGGATGGGCACAAGACCCATGAAGGGCTCTGAGGATGATGAGGGGCTCAGAGCATCATTGTGTGGAGAGAGACAGCATGAGCTGGGGTGGCTGAGCCAGAGGTGGGGAGTCTCAGGGGCATCTTATCAACATTATAAATATCTCCGGGGGGGCAGGCAAGGAGATGGAGCTAGGCTCCTCTCAGAGGTGTCTGCTTACAGCACAAGGAGCAACAGGCACAGGTTGAAACACAGGAAAATCTGCTTAAATGTAGCAAACCCTTTTTTCCTTTGCAAGGACAGTCAGACCCTGGAACGGCTTGCCCACAGAGCTGTGAAGTCTCCATCCTTGGAGATATTCAAAACTCACCTGGACAGGCTGTGGACAACCTGCAGTAGCCAACCCAGCTTCAAGCAGGCGGTGGGATGAGATGATCTCCAGAGACACCTCCAGCCTCAGCAATGCTGGGGGTCTCCCCAGCAAGGGCAGCAGGCGGCACCTGAGGGACCCTGGGGCAACAGGGGGTTTGTGCTGCCCTACCCCAGTGCTGGGAGTGCAGCGACCTTCCTCAGCACTGGTGCCCCAGCTGGCTCTGTAAGACACAGCCTTCTCCTCCTCAGCTTGGACTCCAGCACTGGGTAACGTGGCCATGGAGAGTGAAATGTGCCCAAGTGCTTGTCCTGGTTTTGGCTGGCATAGAGTTATATTTTCTTCTTAGTAGCTGGTGCAGTGCTGTGTTTTGTATTTGGTGTGAGAATAGTGTTGATAACAGATGGGTTTAGGTGCTGTCAAGTAATGTTTATACTAAGTCAAGGAATTTTCGGTTCCTCAGGCCATGCCAGTGAGAAGGCGGAAGGGCACATGAAGCTGGGAGGGGACACAGCCAGGACAGCTGACCTGAACTAGCCAAAAGGAGTATCCCACACCATGGGACGTCATGCTCAGTATATAAGCTGGGGGGAGTTGGCCAGGGCCTGACCATTGCTGCTGGGGAACTGGCTGGGCATCTGTCAGTGGGTGGTGAGCAGCTGTAACATGCCTCACCTGTGCTTATTTTCCTTTCCATTTGGATTTTGTTACTCTCTCCTTCTCCATCCTTTTCATCATAATTACTGTTGTTACTATTATTACTGTTAGTAGTAGCAGTAGTATTATGTTATTATATTTTTTTATTATTTCAGTTATTAAATTGTTCTTATCTCAACCCTAGGCTTTTAGATTCCTTCCCAATTCTCCTCCCCATCTCCCTGGGGAGGGCAGAGTGAGCAAGCAGCTGTGCAGTACTTAATTATCAGCTGGGGTTAAACCACAACACTGCCAAACATGCCCTCCCCAAATGACAGGGGACAGATCTGGGGCTCTCTGGGACAGATGAGCTGGGACACCAGGCACAGCCACCTGCAGCACAGGGCAGGGCCATGGTGGGGACCTGCCCAACATCAAACAGGACAGCAGAGACTTCTGAGTGGCCCCTGTGTTGGCGGGAGTATTTAGTATCACTTCCCCAGTGCTGTTTCCCGTGGCAGGTGGCAGCAGCATAGCTGCCGTCCCAGCTAGCACAGTAATATACGGCCTCGTCCTCGGCTTGGACCCCAGTGATGGTTAACGTGCCCGTGGAGCCAGACTGGGATGCGGAGAATCGAGAAGGGATGCCCGAGGGTCTCTTGTCATTAGCATAGATCACAGTGACAGGGGCAGTGACAGGGACCTTCTGCTGGTACCAGCCATAGCTACCACTACCCCCGGAGCAGGTGATCTGGACAGTTTGTCCCGGGTTGGCTGACACCGAGGGTGGCTGAGTCAGCGCTGCCTGGACCAGGGAACCTGCAGAGGGAGAGGAGAGAGGGGAGAAGACAAGGGTCAGCCAGGGCCCCACGAGCACAGCCCTGCCCAGGCACCGGGACAGGGAATGTCAAAGGCAGAGAAGACTGGACCCAGTTGCCATCAATGGGTAAATCTGGGGAGCGAAGCCCAGCCCAGCGCATCCCAGCACAGAGGCAGCTCTGGCAGCAGCAGCAGGATACGGTCAGCAGTAGCAAGAGGCACTGGCATGGCACACAAGGCCACACTGTGAGAACTTTGTAGGGACCAGGACAACGGTCCCCAGCCACAAGGTCACCTCCAGTTCTCTGGGATGTGAAAGGAACAACATTCACAGCCATGGCCATGCAGAAGGGACAGGAACCTGCACCAGCTCCAAAGCCTTGCTCAGCCTTGAAGGAGAAGGGAAGAAAATTTCCAATTTGGATTGCTCTGTAGCTCACAGCCCACATCTCTCTGTGTGATTACACCAGCATCAATGCTGCTGTCGTAGCCACCACAGTAATAGACGGCCTCGTCCATGGCTTGGACCCCAGTGATGGTTAACGTGCCCGTGGAGCCAGACTGGGATCCAGAGAATCGCGAAGGGATGCCCGAGGGTCTCTTGTTGCTCTCATAGATCAGAGTGACAGGAGCAGTGCCAGGTTTTGGGTCATGCAAACCAACATACTCATTGCTGCTGCTGCTGCTACCGCCAGAGCACGTGATCCGGACAGTTTCTCCTGGGTTGGCTGACACGGAGGGCGGCTGAGTCAGCGCTGCCTGGACCAGGGAACCTGCAGAGGGAGAGGGGAGAGGGGAGAAGACAAGGGTCAGCCAGGGCCCCACGAGCACAGCCCTGCCCGGGCAGCAGCGCGGGGGCCCTGTGCCCAAAGGCCCCGGCCGGGCACAGCGACTCTGGCCATGGCACCTGTGCCGTGGGCGAGCACCGCGAGGAGGAGAGGGAGCCAGGCCATGGTGTGATCCCAGCAGCTCCGTGTCCCCACCACGATGGGGCTGTGACATGGACCCCAGCTCCCTTTTAAGCCCCCGCCCGCCCGGGGCACGGCCCCTCCATGCAAATCTGACCCCGCGCTCTCGCCTGGGTCCTGCCCGCGCCTCCCCCCACCGCCCTGCCCTCTCCACGCCCAGCCCCACCACCCCACAAGCAGAGGGGATTGTCCCCGGCACAGAGCGGAGACACGTCCCAGCCCAGAGCCCAAAACGTCACCAGCACGGACACCCCCATTCCCAGCCCTGGCCGAGCAGCTGCAGGCCCGAGGGGTGCGGGAGAGCTGGGCTGCTGGGGGCAGGAGGCACTCACAGCTCCCAGGGACGGGGCTGGGACGATGCCAGCCGCCAGCACTCCCCACCCCACTCGCAGCATCTTTCCCTCCTACGGGTGTCCCAGGCACCTAAGACACCCTCTCGTTCTGCTGCTTCTCTGCCCTGCCTCTTCCTCTGCCAGCCCAGGCCCACCATTCCAGACCTTTGCTCTTCTCTTCCTTGGCACCTGCTCCCCAGCACAATGGGAGCCATCCGGCACCAGCCCCAGGGCTCCAGCAGTGCCTCCTCATGAGCTGGTCACAAGCCCAACGGGCTGGCACCGGGCAGACACAGCCAGAGCCGGGACAGCGCAGGGGCTCTGCTCACAGCTGTTGGGACAGCCCCTGGCCAACCCTTCTCCAACCCAGGGCACAGGGTCGTCCCCACCCTCAGTGGCACGGTGCCCAGCCCAAGTGTAGCTGCATCCAAGGGAAATGACCACTTGGCATGACCCCTCCCTGTCCCCAACGCCGCCTGCCCCGGGGGGGCCGGGGCACAGAGAGCCCAGCAGGCACAGATGGGGCAGGGCTGCGGTGGGCTGTCTCCCTGCGGGCGGCACGGAGGGCACCTGCTGGAGCACAGCACGTGCCCCATGGCAGAGGCTGCCTCACAGGCACATGTGCTGCTCCAACAGTGCGTCCAAGCTGCAGCTGCAGCAGCAGCAGGTGGCACCTGAGGGGCGCTGGGGTAACAGCGGGTTTGTATCTCAGGGAGTCACCATGACCCTGGTCTGCACTGGTCTCCCACCCAGCACAATAAGAGGCAGCATCTGCTTTGGCTTGGACCCCATCAATGGGTACTGTGGCCATGGAGAGTGGAACATTCCCAAGTGCCACACATACCCTCCCCAAATGACAGGGGACAGTCAAAGATGTGGGGCTCTCTGGGACAGCTGAGCTGGGACACCAGGCACAGCCATCTGCAGCACAAGGCAGGGCCATGGCGGGGACCTGCCCAACATGAAACTGGGACAGCAGAGATGCCCAGCTGGCTCCGGCTGTGCCAGGAGGATGTTGTATCACTTCCACATTGCTCCATTTCACCATGTCAGCACTGATGCTGCTGTCCCAGTTAGCACAGTAATAGACGGCCTCGTCCTCGGCTTGGACCCCAGTGATGGTTAATGTGGCCGTGGAGCCAGACTGGGATCCGGAGAATCGTGAAGGGATGCCCGAGGGTCTGTTGTTGTTCCAGTAGATTACAGTGACAGGGGCAGTGCCAGGCACCTTTTGCTGGTACCACCCATAAGGATTGTTGCTACCACTGGAGCAGGTCCTGGTGGTTTGTCCCAGGGACATGGACACTGGGAGCAGCTAAACCAGAGCCATGTGAGAGCAAGGAGCTGAGGCAGAAGCTCTCCCTGCCCAGCTGCAGAGCCCAAGGCTCCCAAGGGTGGCAAATCCCATGCACCCAGGGCAGCTGCAATGCCACACAGCCCTGGGCAAGACTCAGCCTGGAGAACCAGAAATGTAGCAAAGCTTTTCTTGGGCAGCTCTACAGGTTCCAGCTCCTAACGGTGGCCGAGGCTCTTCTGCCCAACATGTTGATATTGTGTAGCCGGGATGAGCCCAGAAAGGGCACCTCTGGCACCAGGGCCCCACCACTGGGGACACAGTCTCAGCCCTGACACAAAGGACACAAAGAGAAGGGGATTGGGAATGAGAAGGGGAAACCCCAAATCTGGAGGGAAATCCCTGCCAGGCTGAGAGGAAGGAGGAGATAAAACCAGCCTCTTTGAAACTCAAGGTCTCACTTGCCTGTGGCACATCGTCACCATGATATCAGCATAGCTGCTGTCCCAGCCACCACAGTAATAGACGGCCTCATCCTCGGCTTGGACCCCAGTGATGGTTAACGTGCCCGTGGACCCAGACGTGGATCCGGAAAACCGAGAAGGGATGCCCGAGGGTCTCTTGTCATTCCGGTAGATCACAGTGACAGGGCCAGTGCCAGGCACCTTCTGCTGGTACCAGCCATAGTTATAGCTGCTGCTACCCCCGGAGCAGGTGATCTGGACGGTTTGTCCCGGGTTGGCTGACACCGAGGGTGGCTGAGTCAGCGCTGCCTGGACCAGGGAACCTGAAGAGGCAGAGGAGAGAGGGGAGAAGACAAGGGTCAGCCAGGGCCCCACGAGCACAGCCCTGCCCGGGCACCGGGACAGGGAATGTCAAAGGCAGAGAAGACTGGACCCAGTTGCCATCAATGGGTAAATCTGGGGAGCGGAGCCCAGCCCAGCGCATCCCAGCACAGAGGCAGCTCTGGCAGCAGCAGCAGGACACGATCAGCAGTAGCAAGAGGCACTGGCATGGAACACAAGGCCACACTGTGAGAACTTTGTAGGGACCAGGACAATGGTCTCCAGCCATAAAGTCACCTCCAGTTCTCTGGGATGTGAAAGGAACAACATTCACAGCCATGGCCATGCAGAAGGGACAGGAACCTGCTTCAGCCCCACGGCCACAGCTCTGCTCAGCCAGGAGGGTGAAGGGCAGAAAACCTTCCTCTGACTTTGGAATCTGTGTCTCACTTCCTATTACTCCTTGTCACCAGACACCATAGCCACCGCTGCTGCTGTCATAGCCACCACAGTAATAGACGGCCTCGTCCTCAGCTTGGACCCCAGTGATGGTTAACGTGGCCGTGGAGCCAGACTGGGATGCGGAGAATCGAGAAGGGATGCCCGAGGGTCTCTTGTCATTAGTATAGATCACAGTGACAGGGCCAGTGCCAGGGACCTTCTGCTGGTGCCAGGGACAGAAGCATAAGCATAGCTGCTGCCACCCCCGGAGCAGGTGATCTGGATGGTTTGTCCCAGGCTGGCTGACATGGAGGGCGGCTGAGTCAGCGCTGCCTGGACCAGGGGAACCTGCAGAGGGAGAAGGGAGAAGACAAGGGTCAGCCAGGGCCCCACGAGCACAGGGCACCAGCGAATGTCCACTGTGCCCAAAGGCCCCGGCCAGGCACAGCGACTCTGGCCATGGCACCTGTGCCGTGGGCGAGCACCGCGAGGAGGAGAGGGAGCCAGGCCATGGTGCGATCCCAGCAGCTCCGTGTCCCCACCACGATGGGGCTGTGATAGGGACCCAGCTCTCTCTTAAGCTCCCACCTGCTCAGGTACAGCCCCTCCATGGATACGTGTCCCTCAGTATTCAGTGGCAGCTCCTGTCCCCACGCTCCCCCTGCCTGCCGCAGGCACATCTCTGGCCCACCAATGGCACTAAGATCACTCTGAGCTGCTGGCTCCCTGGGTACCTGCCCCAACATGGGTGCTGAGCCCTGAGCTCTGTCAGGAACCACCCAGCACCTGGCCCTCCCCAGGGGGAACTATGGCTTCACTGTACCAGGAACCCATGCCCGGGGCAAGGGACAGCCCCACCTTGGCTGGTGGGGACACATCGACACATTCCACCAGCTCTGGAGCACCCAGCTCTGCTCGGCGCTTGCTGGCCCCTGGGCAGCCTGCTACCCACGTGCTGCTCCGTACCATGACAGAGGAGCTGGGAAGGGACGTTCTGCTTCAACGGCGGGTGCAACAGCTGGGCCTCTGTTTAGTGCCACGTGAGAACTGCAGAGCAGGGAACTGGGATCTTGAAAGGGACTAGACCAACACAGACACCAGCAGCTTCAAGGTTACCCAACAGTAAGGAAACACAAGCCCCCAGTTCCTCCAAATGCAAAGTCAGCTGGGGGTCTCCAGCAGCTTCACAGCAATCACAGAGTTCGTACCAGTCAAGTGCACAGATCATCCTCCCGCATCTTGTGGCCAGGCACAGCCCCTGTGCTACCTGCTGACAGCGCTGGCCACAGCAGTTTCCAAAAGGGTCTGCTGGGACTGCCCTGCACATGGGTGAGACATAATGGCACTTGCTTGTCCCAGCCCCTTTGCGCCCTGGCTGCCCTGTGAACCTCGGCACTGTGGTGCAGGGCCACACTGACACCATGTGGGGATGAGAAGGCCCACGGGGATAGCAACAGAGGAACTGAGAGCAGAGCCTGGCGCAGGACTCTGCCCATGCTGTCCCACACCCCTACCACAGCTTCCACCAAGTTCAGAGACATCCCCAGCCCCTGCCACAACCTCCATGGCTTCTGCACAGCACCCTGTCCAATGCACATGGTGCTCACAGGGGAGGGCCTCTCCCACAGACACAGGGCCCTGAGGCACAGTTAGTCATTAGAGGAGGGTGGGCATCACCCCTGAACTGGCAGGGAGCCAAGGACCAGGGTGGGATGCCCAGAGACAGCAACAATGTTTGTCCCAGCTTCTCTAGGCCACAGGACCATAACACAAGACAGTTTGCAGGCAGCAGCAACAAGCTACACCACAGCTCTGCAGTGCCAGGAGCTCTGCCACTGGCATCCTCAGCAGCACCATCAGCATTGCTGACACCCATGCACCACAGACAGCAACAGTGAACCCAGAGCACCCAAGCACGGCCACCCTGCAGAGCACCTGGATGCTGATCAGCACTGCCATGTGGGGCACCACGGTAATAGATGGCCTCGTCCTCAGCTTGGACGCCAGTGATGGTTAACGTGCCTGTGCTACTGGGCAAGGATCCAGAGAATCGCAAAGGGATGCCCGAGGGTCCCTTGCTGCCATAGATCACAGTGACAGGGCCAGTGACAGGTGCCTTCTGCTGGTACCAGCCATACCAGTTGCTGTCCTCCCCGGAGCAGGTGATCTGGATGGTTTGTCCCAGGTTGGCTGACAACGAGGGCGGCTGAGTCAGCGCTGCCTGGACCAGGGAACCTGCAGAGGGAGAGGAGAAAATGGTCATCAGCCAGTGCCGCAGGAGCACAGCCCTCCCTGGACAGTGGGACAGGGATGGGGTGCATGTGTCCAGAGGCCATGATGCCACAGAGGGATCTAGAGCCTCACACAGAGCCCAAGGCCAGAGTGAGAGGCTCATCAAGAAAAACTGCCAGAAGCAAGAGGAGAGTGAAAGACAGATTTGGTGCCTCCATCATATTGACTACCACTGCTGTCATCATAGCCACCACAGTAATAGACGGCCTCGTCCTCGGCTTGGACCCCAGTGATGGTTAACGTGCCCGTACCGCCAGAGTAGGACCCAGAGAATCGTGAAGGGATGCCCGAGGGTCTGTTGTTGTTATCGTAGATCACAGTGACAGGGCCAGTGCCAGGGACCTTCTGCTGGAACCAACCATAGTTATTGCTGCTCCCAGAGCAGGTGATCTGGACGGTTTGTCCCGGGTTGGCTGACACCGAGGGCGGCTGAGTCAGCGCTGCCTGGACCAGGGAACCTGCAGAGGGAGAGGGGAGAGGGGGGAAGACAAGGGTCAGCCAGGGCCCCATGAGCACAGCCCTTCCCAGGCACCGGGACAGGGAATGTCAAAGGCAGAGAAGACTGGACCCAGTTGCCATCAATGGGTAAATCTGGAGAGTGGAGCCCAGCCCAGTGCATCCCAGCACAGAGGCAGCTCTGGCAGCAGCAGCAGGACACGATCAGCAGTAGCAAGAGGCACTGGCATGGCACACAAGGCCACACTGTGAGAACTTTGTAGGGACCAGGACAATGGTCCCCAGCCACAAGGTCACCTCCGGTTCTCTGGGATGTGAAAGCAACAACATTCACAGCCATGGCCATGCAGAAGGGACAGGAACCTGCTTCAGCCCCACGGCCACAGCTCTGCTCAGCCCGGAGGGTGAAGGGCAGAAAACCTTCCTCTGACTTTGGAATCAATGTCTCACTTCCTATTACTCCTTGCCACCAGACACCATAGCCACCGCTGCTGCTGTCCCTGTTACCACAGTAATAGACAGCCTCGTCCTCGGCTTGGACCCCAGTGATGGTTAACGTGGCCGTGGAGCCAGACTTGGATCCAGAGAATCGCGAAGGGATGCCCGAGGGTCTCTTGTCATTAGTATAGATCACAGTGACAGGGCCAGTGCCAGGGACCTTCTGCTGGAACCAGCCATAGTTATTGTCAATCCTAGAGCAGGAGAACCGGTTGTTTACTCTTGGAGACACATAGATTGAGAACATCTGAGTCAGTGCTGCCCGAAGGACAGAGAGGGGAGAGGAGAGAGGGAAAAAGATGAGGGTTAGCCAGGGCCCCAGGAGCACAGTCCTGATGGGGCTTCCCTGCCCACAAGCCCATGGATGGGACAGCCTGGGTGCAGCCCCGAGCCCAGGCTCCCCCTGAGGGGTGGCTGTAGCCACAGTCTAGACCCTGTCCCTGCCTGTTGCCCCTCGAGGCACACCTCTCATCCCTGTCACTGAGACAGGGCAGCCCAGGGGAATGGCCCGCTGTGGGCACCCAGCATTGGCGGAAGCCTGGAGACACCCCTGCCCATGCTCCAGGTGGGACCATGACCAGGCCAGCAGCCAGGGGTTACAGGGCAGGGAGTCCCCACTAGGTGAGACTCTGTAGGGAGACCATGTGTGACACAGGGAAAGGGGAATCACCAGCACAGCATAGGCACAGAGGGGAGGTGGCATCAGGGCAGAGTTGCAGTCAAAACCCCACAAAGTAACAGCCTCGACAGCCACAAATCCCAAGGGTCCAAACTACCTACACTCCACACCTCTTTGCCACTCAGGGGAAGGTGCAGCAAAGAACAGTAAGAAAAAATTAAACTCAGCACCACCAAGACAATGACCAGCACTGCTGCTGCTGTCCCAGCTACCACAGTAATAGACGGCCTCGTCCTCGGCTTGGACCCCAGTGATGGTTAACGTGCCCGTGGAGCCGTACAAGGATCCAGAGAATCGAGAAGGGATGCCCGAGGGTCTGTATAAGTTAGCATGGATCACAGTGACAGGGACATTCTGCTGGTACCAGTCTTCCATAGCCATAGACACTGCTACTCCCGGAGCAGGTGATCTGGACGGTTTGTCCCAGGCTGGCTGACACGGAGGGCGGCTGAGTCAGCGCTGCCTGGACCAGGGAACCTGCAGAGGGAGAGGGGAGAGGGGAGAAGATAAGGGTCAGCCAGGGCCCCATGAGCACAGCCCTGCCCGGGCAGCAGCGCGGGGGCCCTGTGCCCAAAGGCCCTGGCCGGGCACAGCGACTCCGGCCATGGCACCTGTGCCGTGGGCGAGCACCGCGAGGAGGAGAGGGAGCCAGGCCATGGTGCGATCCCAGCAGCTCCGTGTCCCCACCACGATGGGGCTGTGACATGGACCCCAGCTCCCTTTTAAGCCCCCGCCCGCCCGGGGCACGGCCCCTCCATGCAAATCTGACCCCGCGCTCTTGCCTGGGTCCTGCCCGCACCCCTCCCCACCGCCCTGCCCTCTCCACGCCCAGCCCCACCACCCCACAAGCAGCGGGGATTGTCCCCGGCACAGAGCGGAGACACGTCCCAGCCCAGAGCCCAAAACGTCACCAGCACGGACACCCCCATTCCCGCCCTGGCCAAGCGGCCACAGGGCCGAGGGGTGCGGGAGAGCTGGGCTGCTGGGGGCGGGGGCGTCAGGCAGTGCCCCCAGCACCAACATCCCCCACCGTGGGGAGCAGATGAGCCGCTGCCTGTGCTGGGGATGGAAGGAGAAGCCCTTGTCCAGGCTCTTGGCACTGCCGTGCATTTCTGGGGTCCAGCTGGGCCCACCTAGGCTCTCCCATGGGGAGTGGGCTGGGAAAAGCCCCATTTACATCCCTCTGAGATCCTCAGCTGAACGTTCTTGGTGACCGATGAGTACCTGGGACCTTGACATGGTGCGGGCAGGGGGAGCGGGGCGTCGGGGAGCGCACAGGAGCCCTGGTCCCTGAGGGCTGCAGGGTGCTTGGTGCAGCCCAGAGGTGCCCCCCTGGCCCCAGCCCATGGCACGTGGCCCCCCACTCCACTGCATGGTTGTCCCTGCCCAAAGCCTGGCCCTGGCACACACCTTCACGCCCAGCCCTCGTCCCCTGCCCCGGCTCCCTCAGGGTGACACAGGAAAAGTCACCGCTCAAGACAAGCAACACCGACAGACACAGAGGAGCCAACACCTTTGTCCCCAGCGCTAGTCCCGGTCCCGGGGTACCGCAGCAGGATGGGGACGGGGCCAGGGTGCGGGACAGCCCTTTGCTGTCACAGGGCTGCCATGGGACACTGCCCAGGGCCAGGGGCTTCCCAGGGGCCAGAGGTACAAAGAGCCAGAAGTGCAGAGCCTGCGGGCTCCTCCTGCGGCGCGGCAGAACAGCCCCCAGGCAGCCCTGCTCTGCCCCGGCAGCCTCATGCATGGCCCTGGAGCTGCTGCGCCCGTGGGAAACGGCCCTTGCCAGTGTTGGCAGGCGAAGCTTTGGCCCAGCTGCCCACCCCTTGGCATGTTCCCACTTGTCGGTGCTGAGCCCACCGCTCCAGCAGCGCTGAAGCCCCTGGGGCGATGCCCGGGGAATCCTGGCACGGCTGCGCTGGGCGCAGGGCAGGGCAGGGAGGCAGCTGGCAGTGCCCCGCGTGCCAACCGGGGAGCCCAGGGGCAACTCGGCCCTGCAGCATGGGGCAGGGACAGGGCTGCTGGGGGTCATCTCCTCCCCACGTGGCAGGGGCCGGGCACAGACCTGGGGCTCTCTGGGACAGCTGAGCTGGGACACCAGGCACAGCCATCTGCAGCACAAGGCAGGGCCATGGCGGGGACCTGCCCAACATGAAACAGGGACAGCAGAGATGCCCAGCTGGCTCCGGCTGTGCCAGGAGGTTTTTGTATCACTTCCCCATTGCTCTGTTTCACCGTGCCAGCACTGATGCTGCTGTCCCAGTTAGCACAGTAATAGACGGCCTCATCCTCAGCTTGGACCCCAGTGATGGTTAATGTGCCCGTGGAGCCAGACTTGGATCCAGAGTATCGTGAAGGGATGCCCGAGGGTCTGTTGTTGTTATCGTAGATCACAGTGACAGGGCCAGTGCCAGGCACCTTCTGCTGGTACCAGCCATAGTAGTTGCTATCCCCCCCGGAGCAGGTGATCTGGACAGTTTGTCCCGGGTTTGCTGACACCGAGGGTGGCTGAGTCATCACTGCCTGCACCAGGGAACCCACAGAGGGAGAGGGGAGAACCGGAGTCAGCCTGTGCCCCATGAGCACAGCCCTCTCCAGGTAGTCGGACAGGAACAGAGACCCTGTGCTCAAAGGTCATGATACCACGGAGGGACTTAGAACCCTTTGCACAGAGCCCAAGGCCAGAGCATGAAGATCCTGAAAGGAAAACTGGCAGCAGCAAGGGGAGGGTGAATGACAGGGTCAGTGTCTCAGCCACGCTGACCACCACTGCTACCGTCATAGCTACCACAGTAATAGACGGCCTCGTCCTCGGCTTGGACCCCAGTGATGGTTAACGTGCCTGTACCGCCAGAGTAGGACCCAGAGAATCGAGAAGGGATGCCCGAGGGTCTGTTGTTGTTATTGTAGATCACAGTGACAGGGGCAGTGCAAGGGACCTTCTGCTGGAACCAGCCATAGTAGTTGCTGCTCCCGGAGCAGGTGATCTGGACGGTTTTCCTGGGTTGGCTGACACGGAGGGCGGCTGAGTCAGCGCTGCCTGGACCAGGGAACCTGCAGAGGCAGAGGAGAGAGGGGGGAACAGAAGACAAGGGTCAGCCAGGGCCCCACGAGCACAGCCCTGCCTGGGCACCGGGACAGGGAATGTCAAAGGCAGAGAAGACTGGACCTGGCTGCAGTTACAAGCAAATCTGGGGAGCAGACCCCAGCCCAGCGCATCCCAGCACAGAGGCAGCTCTGGCAGCAGCAGCAGGACACAGTCAGCAGTAGCAAGAGGCACTGGCATGGCACACAAGGCCACACTGTGAGAACTTTGTAGGGACCAGGACAATGGTCCCCAGCCAAAAGGTCACCTCCAGTTCTCTGGGATGTGAAAGGAACAACATTCGCAACCACGGCCATGCAGAAGGGACAGGAACCTGCTTCAGCCCCACGGCCACAGCTCTGCTCAGCCAGGAGGGTGAAGGGCAGAAAACCTTCCTCTGACTTTGGAATCTGTGTCTCACTTCCTATTACTCCTTGCCACCAGACACCATAGCCACCGCTGCTGCTATCATAGCCACCACAGTAATAGACGGCCTCGTCCTCGGCTTGGACCCCAGTGATGGTTAACGTGGCCGTGGAGCCAGACTGGGATCCAGAGAATCGCGAAGGGATGCCCGAGGGTCTCTTGTCATTAGTATAGATCACAGTGACAGGGCCAGTGCCAGGGACCTTCTGCTGGTGCCAGGGACAGAAGCATAAGCATAGCTGCTGCCACCCCCGGAGCAGGTGATCTGGACGGTTTGTCCCAGGTTGGCTGACACGGAGGGCGGCTGAGTCAGCGCTGCCTGGACCAGGGAACCTGCAGAGGGAGAGGGGAGAAGACAAGCGTCAGCCAGGGCCCAACGAGCACAGGGCACCAGCGAATGTCCACTGTGCCCAAAGGCCCCGGCCAGGCACAGCGACTCTGGCCATGGCACCTGTGCCGTGGGCGAGCACCGCGAGGAGGAGAGGGAGCCAGGCCATGGTGCGATCCCAGCAGCTCCGTGTCCCCACCACGATGGGGCTGTGATAGGGACCCAGCTCTCTCTTAAGCTCCCACCTGCTCAGGTACAGCCCCTCCATGGATACGTGTCCCTCAGTATTCAGTGGCAGCTCCTGTCCCCACGCTCCCCCTGCCTGCCGCAGGCACATCTCTGGCCCACCAATGGCACTAAGATCACTCTGAGCTGCTGGCTCCCTGGGTACCTGCCCCAACATGGGTGCTGAGCCCTGAGCTCTGTCAGGAACCACCCAGCACCTGGCCCTCCCCAGGGGGAACTATGGCTTCACTGTACCAGGAACCCATGCCCGGGGCAAGGGACAGCCCCACCTTGGCTGGTGGGGACACATCGACACATTCCACCAGCTCTGGAGCACCCAGCTCTGCTCAGCGCTTGCTGGCCCCTGGGCAGCCTGCTACCCACGTGCTGCTCCGTACCATGACAGAGGAGCTGGGAAGGCACGTTCTGCTTCAACGGCGGGTGCAACAGCTGGGCCTCTGTTTAGTGCCACGTGAGAACTGCAGAGCAGGGAACTGGGATCTTGAAGGGGACTAGACCAACACAGACACCAGCAGCTTCAAGGTTACCCAACAGTAAGGAAACACAAGCCCCCAGTTCCTCCAAATGCAAAGTCAGCTGGGGGTCTCCAGCAGCTTCACAGCAATCACAGAGTTCGTACCAGTCAAGTGCACAGATCATCCTCCCGCATCTTGTGGCCAGGCGCAGCCCCTGTGCTACCTGCTGACAGCGCTGGCCACAGCAGTTTCCAAAAGGGTCTGCTGGGACTGCCCTGCACATGGGTGAGACATAATGGCACTTGCTTGTCCCAGCCCCTTTGCGCCCTGGCTGCCCTGTGAACCTCGGCACTGTGGTGCAGGGCCACACTGACACCATGTGGGGATGAGAAGGCCCACGGGGATAGCAACAGAGGAACTGAGAGCAGAGCCTGGCGCAGGACTCTGCCCATGCTGTCCCACACCCCTACCACAGCTTCCACCAAGTTCAGAGACATCCCCAGCCCCTGCCACAACCTCCATGGCTTCTGCACAGCACCCTGTCCAATGCACATGGTGCTCACAGGGGAGGGCCTCTCCCACAGACACAGGGCCCTGAGGCACAGTTAGTCATTAGAGGAGGGTGGGCATCACCCCTGAACTGGCAGGGAGCCAAGGACCAGGGTGGGATGCCCAGAGACAGCAACAATGTTTGTCCCAGCTTCTCTAGGCCACAGGACCATAACACAAGATAGTTTGCAGGCAGCAGCAACAAGCTACACCACAGCTCTGCAGTGCCAGGAGCTCTGCCACTGGCATCCTCAGCAGCACCATCAGCATTGCTGACACCCATGCACCACAGACAGCAACAGTGAACCCAGAGCACCCAAGCACGGCCACTCTGCAGAGCACCTGGATGCTGATCAGCACTGCCATGTGGGGCACCACGGTAATAGATGGCCTCGTCCTCAGCTTGGACGCCAGTGATGGTTAACGTGCCTGTGCTACTGGGAAAGGATCCAGAGAATCGCAAAGGGATGCCCGAGGGTCCCTTGCTGCCATAGATCACAGTGACAGGGCCAGTGACAGGTGCCTTCTGCTGGTACCAGCCATACCAGTTGCTGTCCTCCCCGGAGCAGGTGATCTGGATGGTTTGTCCCAGGTTGGCTGACAACGAGGGCGGCTGAGTCAGCGCTGCCTGGACCAGGGAACCTGCAGAGGGAGAGGAGAAAATGGTCATCAGCCAGTGCCGCAGGAGCACAGCCCTCCCTGGACAGTGGGACAGGGATGGGGTGCATGTGTCCAGAGGCCATGATGCCACAGAGGGATCTAGAGCCTCACACAGAGCCCAAGGCCAGAGTGAGAGGCTCATCAAGAAAAACTGCCAGAAGCAAGAGAAGAGTGAAAGACAGATTTGGTGCCTCCATCATATTGACTACCACTGCTGTCATCATAGCCACCACAGTAATAGACGGCCTCGTCCTCGGCTTGGACCCCAGTGATGGTTAACGTGCCCGTACTGCCAGAGTAGGACCCAGAGAATCGCGAAGGGATGCCTGAGGGTCTCTTGTTGTTATTGTAGATCACAGTGACAGGGCCAGTGCCAGGGACCTTCTGCTGGAACCAGCCATAGTTATTGTCAATCCTAGAGCAGGAGAACCGGTTGTTTACTCTTGGAGACACATAGATTGAGAACATCTGAGTCAGTGCTGCCCGAAGGACAGAGAGGGGAGAGGAGAGAGGGAAAAAGATGAGGGTTACCCAGGGCCCCAGGAGGACAGTCCTGATGGGGCTTCCCTGCCCACAAGCCCATGGATGGGACAGCCTGGGTGCAGCCCCGAGCCCAGGCTCCCCCTGAGGGGTGGCTGTAGCCACAGTCTAGACCCTGTCCCTGCCTGTTGCCCCTCGAGGCACACCTCTCATCCCTGTCACTGAGACAGGGCAGCCCAGGGGAATGGCCCGCTGTGGGCACCCAGCATTGGCGGAAGCCTGGAGACATCCCTGCCCATGCTCCAGGTGGGACCATGACCAGGCCAGCAGCCAGGGGTTACAGGGCAGGGAGTCCCCACTAGGTGAGACTCTGTAGGGAGACAATGTGTGACACAGGGAAAGGGGAATCACCAGCACAGCATAGGCACAGAGGGGAGGTGGCATCAGGGCAGAGTTGCAGTCAAAACCCCACAAAGTAACAGCCTCGACAGCCACAAATCCCAAGGGTCCAAACTACCTACACGGCACCTGTGCCGTGGGCGAGCACCGCGAGGAGGAGAGGGAGCCAGGCCATGGTGCGATCCCAGCAGCTCCATGTCCCCACCACGATGGGGCTGTGACATGGACCCCAGCTCCCTTTTAAGCCCCCGCCCACCCGGGGCACGGCCCCTCCATGCAAATCTGACCCCGCGCTCTCGCCTGGGTCCTGCCCGCGCCTCCCCCCACCGCCCTGCCCGCTCCACGCCCAGCCCCACCACCCCACAAGCAGCGGGGATTGTCCCCGGCACAGAGCGGAGACACGTCCCAGCCCAGAGCCCAAAACGTCACCAGCACGGACACCCCCATTCCCGCCCTGGCCAAGCAGCCACAGGGACGAGGGGTGCGGGAGAGCTGGGCTGCTGGGGGCGGGGGCGTCAGGCAGTGCCCCCAGCACCAACATCCCCCACCGTGGGGAGCAGATGAGCCGCTGCCTGTGCTGGGGATGGAAGGAGAAGCCCTTGTCCAGGCTCTTGGCACTGCTGTGCATTTCTGGGGTCCAGCTGCGCCCACATAGGCTCTCCCATGGGGAGTGGGCTGGGAAAAGCCCCATTTACATCCCTCTGAGATCTTCAGCTGGACGTTCTTGGTGACCGATGAGCACCTGGGACCTTGACGTGGCGCAGGCAGGGGGAGCGGGGCGCGTCGGGGAGCGCACAGGAGCCCTGGTCCCTGAGGGCTGCAGGGTGCTTGGTGCAGCCCAGCGGTGCCCCCCTGGCCCCAGCCCATGGCACGTAGCCCCCCACCCCACCGCACGGTCGTCCCTGCCCAAAGCCTGGCCCTGGCACACACCTTCACGCCCAGCCCTCGTCCCCTGCCCCGGCTCCCTCAGGGTGACACAGGAAAAGTCACCGCTCAAGACAAGCAACACCGACAGACACAGAGGAGCCAACACCTTTGTCCCCAGCGCTAGTCCCGGTCCCGGGGTACCGCAGCAGGATGGGGACGGGGCCAGGGTGCGGGACAGCCCTTTGCTGTCACAGGGCTGCCATGGGACACTGCCCAGGGCCAGGGGCTTCCCAGGGGCCAGAGGTACAAAGAGCCAGAAGTGCAGAGCCTGCGGGCTCCTCCTGCGGCGCGGCAGAACAGCCCCCAGGCAGCCCTGCTCTGCCCCGGCAGCCTCATGCATGGCCCTGGAGCTGCTGCGCCCGTGGGAAACGGCCCTTGCCAGTGTTGGCAGGCGAAGCTTTGGCCCAGCTGCCCACCCCTTGGCATGTTCCCACTTGTCGGTGCTGAGCCCACCGCTCCAGCAGCGCTGAAGCCCCTGGGGCGATGCCCGGGGAATCCTGGCACGGCTGCGCTGGGCGCAGGGCAGGGTAGGGAGGCAGCTGGCAGCGCCCCGCGTGCCAACCGGGGAGCCCAGGGGCAACTCGGCACTGCAGCATGGGGCAGGGACAGGGCTGCTGGGGGTCATCTCCTTCCCACGTGGCAGGGGCCCGGCACAGACCTGGGGCTCTGGGACAGCTGAGCTGGGACACCAGGCACAGCCATCTGCAGCACAGGGCAGGGCCATGGCGGGGACCTGCCCAATATGAAACGGGGACAGCAGAGATGCCCAGCTGGCTCCGGCTGTGCCAGGAGGTTTTTGTATCACATCCCCATTGCTCTGTTTCACCGTGCCAGCACTGATGCCGCAGTCCCAGTTAGCACAGTAATAGACGGCCTCGTCCTCGGCTTGGACCCCAGTGATGGTTAACGTGCCCGTGGAGCCAGAGTAGGATCCAGAGAATCGTGAAGGGATGCCTGAGCCTATGTAATTTGTCCAGTAGATCACAGTGACAGGGCCAGTGCCAGGGACCTTCTGCTGGTACCAGCTATAGTGGCTCTCACCCCCGGAGCAGGTGATCTGGACGGTTTGTCCTGGGTTTGCTGACACCGAGGGTGGCTGAGTCAGCGCTGCCTGCACCAGAGAACCCACAGAGGGAGAGGGGAGAACCGGAGTCAGCCTGTGCCCCATGAGCACAGCCCTCTCCAGGTAGTCGGACAGGAACAGAGACCCTGTGCTCAAAGGTCATGATACCACGGAGGGACCTAGAACCCTTTGCACAGAGCCCAAGGCCAGAGCATGAAGATCCTGAAAGGAAAACTGGCAGCAGCAAGGGGAGGGTGAATGACAGGGTCAGTGTCTCAGCCACGCTGACCACCACTGCTACCGTCATAGCTACCACAGTAATAGACGGCCTCGTCCTCGGCTTGGACCCCAGTGATGGTTAACGTGCCCGTACCGCCAGAGTAGGACCCAGAGAATCGCGAAGGGATCCCCGAGGGTCTGTTGTTGTTATTGTAGATCACAGTGACAGGGGCAGTGCCAGGGACCTTCTGCTGGAACCAGCCATACCAGCTGCTGCTCCCGGAGCAGGTGATCTGGACGGTTTGTCCCGGGTTGGCTGACAACGAGGGCGGCTGAGTCAGCGCTGCCTGGACCAGGGAACCTGCAGAGGGAGAGGGGAGAAGACAAGCGTCAGCCAGGGCCCAACGAGCACAGGGCACCAGCGAATGTCCACTGTGCCCAAAGGCCCCGGCCAGGCACAGCGACTCTGGCCATGGCACCTGTGCCGTGGGCGAGCACCGCGAGGAGGAGAGGGAGCCAGGCCATGGTGCGATCCCAGCAGCTCCGTGTCCCCACCACGATGGGGCTGTGATAGGGACCCAGCTCTCTCTTAAGCTCCCACCTGCTCAGGTACAGCCCCTCCATGGATACGTGTCCCTCAGTATTCAGTGGCAGCTCCTGTCCCCACGCTCCCCCTGCCTGCCGCAGGCACATCTCTGGCCCACCAATGGCACTAAGATCACTCTGAGCTGCTGGCTCCCTGGGTACCTGCCCCAACATGGGTGCTGAGCCCTGAGCTCTGTCAGGAACCACCCAGCACCTGGCCCTCCCCAGGGGGAACTATGGCTTCACTGTACCAGGAACCCATGCCCGGGGCAAGGGACAGCCCCACCTTGGCTGGTGGGGACACATCGACACATTCCACCAGCTCTGGAGCACCCAGCTCTGCTCAGCGCTTGCTGGCCCCTGGGCAGCCTGCTACCCACGTGCTGCTCCGTACCATGACAGAGGAGCTGGGAAGGCACGTTCTGCTTCAACGGCGGGTGCAACAGCTGGGCCTCTGTTTAGTGCCACGTGAGAACTGCAGAGCAGGGAACTGGGATCTTGAAGGGGACTAGACCAACACAGACACCAGCAGCTTCAAGGTTACCCAACAGTAAGGAAACACAAGCCCCCAGTTCCTCCAAATGCAAAGTCAGCTGGGGGTCTCCAGCAGCTTCACAGCAATCACAGAGTTCGTACCAGTCAAGTGCACAGATCATCCTCCCGCATCTTGTGGCCAGGCGCAGCCCCTGTGCTACCTGCTGACAGCGCTGGCCACAGCAGTTTCCAAAAGGGTCTGCTGGGACTGCCCTGCACATGGGTGAGACATAATGGCACTTGCTTGTCCCAGCCCCTTTGCGCCCTGGCTGCCCTGTGAACCTCGGCACTGTGGTGCAGGGCCACACTGACACCATGTGGGGATGAGAAGGCCCACGGGGATAGCAACAGAGGAACTGAGAGCAGAGCCTGGCGCAGGACTCTGCCCATGCTGTCCCACACCCCTACCACAGCTTCCACCAAGTTCAGAGACATCCCCAGCCCCTGCCACAACCTCCATGGCTTCTGCACAGCACCCTGTCCAATGCACATGGTGCTCACAGGGGAGGGCCTCTCCCACAGACACAGGGCCCTGAGGCACAGTTAGTCATTAGA
Source organism: Falco naumanni (assembly GCF_017639655.2). Taxonomy (NCBI): domain Eukaryota; kingdom Metazoa; phylum Chordata; class Aves; order Falconiformes; family Falconidae; genus Falco; species Falco naumanni. The sequence goes on from NC_054054.1 coordinate 88,316,764, forward strand.
GGAGGGTGGGCATCACCCCTGAACTGGCAGGGAGCCAAGGACCAGGGTGGGATGCCCAGAGACAGCAACAATGTTTGTCCCAGCTTCTCTAGGCCACAGGACCATAACACAAGATAGTTTGCAGGCAGCAGCAACAAGCTACACCACAGCTCTGCAGTGCCAGGAGCTCTGCCACTGGCATCCTCAGCAGCACCATCAGCATTGCTGACACCCATGCACCACAGACAGCAACAGTGAACCCAGAGCACCCAAGCACGGCCACTCTGCAGAGCACCTGGATGCTGATCAGCACTGCCATGTGGGGCACCACGGTAATAGATGGCCTCGTCCTCAGCTTGGACGCCAGTGATGGTTAACGTGCCTGTGCTACTGGGAAAGGATCCAGAGAATCGCAAAGGGATGCCCGAGGGTCCCTTGCTGCCATAGATCACAGTGACAGGGCCAGTGACAGGTGCCTTCTGCTGGTACCAGCCATACCAGTTGCTGTCCTCCCCGGAGCAGGTGATCTGGATGGTTTGTCCCAGGTTGGCTGACAACGAGGGCGGCTGAGTCAGCGCTGCCTGGACCAGGGAACCTGCAGAGGGAGAGGAGAAAATGGTCATCAGCCAGTGCCGCAGGAGCACAGCCCTCCCTGGACAGTGGGACAGGGATGGGGTGCATGTGTCCAGAGGCCATGATGCCACAGAGGGATCTAGAGCCTCACACAGAGCCCAAGGCCAGAGTGAGAGGCTCATCAAGAAAAACTGCCAGAAGCAAGAGAAGAGTGAAAGACAGATTTGGTGCCTCCATCATATTGACTACCACTGCTGTCATCATAGCCACCACAGTAATAGACGGCCTCGTCCTCGGCTTGGACCCCAGTGATGGTTAACGTGCCCGTACTGCCAGAGTAGGACCCAGAGAATCGCGAAGGGATGCCTGAGGGTCTCTTGTTGTTATTGTAGATCACAGTGACAGGGCCAGTGCCAGGGACCTTCTGCTGGAACCAGCCATAGTTATTGTCAATCCTAGAGCAGGAGAACCGGTTGTTTACTCTTGGAGACACATAGATTGAGAACATCTGAGTCAGTGCTGCCCGAAGGACAGAGAGGGGAGAGGAGAGAGGGAAAAAGATGAGGGTTACCCAGGGCCCCAGGAGGACAGTCCTGATGGGGCTTCCCTGCCCACAAGCCCATGGATGGGACAGCCTGGGTGCAGCCCCGAGCCCAGGCTCCCCCTGAGGGGTGGCTGTAGCCACAGTCTAGACCCTGTCCCTGCCTGTTGCCCCTCGAGGCACACCTCTCATCCCTGTCACTGAGACAGGGCAGCCCAGGGGAATGGCCCGCTGTGGGCACCCAGCATTGGCGGAAGCCTGGAGACATCCCTGCCCATGCTCCAGGTGGGACCATGACCAGGCCAGCAGCCAGGGGTTACAGGGCAGGGAGTCCCCACTAGGTGAGACTCTGTAGGGAGACAATGTGTGACACAGGGAAAGGGGAATCACCAGCACAGCATAGGCACAGAGGGGAGGTGGCATCAGGGCAGAGTTGCAGTCAAAACCCCACAAAGTAACAGCCTCGACAGCCACAAATCCCAAGGGTCCAAACTACCTACACGGCACCTGTGCCGTGGGCGAGCACCGCGAGGAGGAGAGGGAGCCAGGCCATGGTGCGATCCCAGCAGCTCCATGTCCCCACCACGATGGGGCTGTGACATGGACCCCAGCTCCCTTTTAAGCCCCCGCCCACCCGGGGCACGGCCCCTCCATGCAAATCTGACCCCGCGCTCTCGCCTGGGTCCTGCCCGCGCCTCCCCCCACCGCCCTGCCCGCTCCACGCCCAGCCCCACCACCCCACAAGCAGCGGGGATTGTCCCCGGCACAGAGCGGAGACACGTCCCAGCCCAGAGCCCAAAACGTCACCAGCACGGACACCCCCATTCCCGCCCTGGCCAAGCAGCCACAGGGACGAGGGGTGCGGGAGAGCTGGGCTGCTGGGGGCGGGGGCGTCAGGCAGTGCCCCCAGCACCAACATCCCCCACCGTGGGGAGCAGATGAGCCGCTGCCTGTGCTGGGGATGGAAGGAGAAGCCCTTGTCCAGGCTCTTGGCACTGCTGTGCATTTCTGGGGTCCAGCTGCGCCCACATAGGCTCTCCCATGGGGAGTGGGCTGGGAAAAGCCCCATTTACATCCCTCTGAGATCTTCAGCTGGACGTTCTTGGTGACCGATGAGCACCTGGGACCTTGACGTGGCGCAGGCAGGGGGAGCGGGGCGCGTCGGGGAGCGCACAGGAGCCCTGGTCCCTGAGGGCTGCAGGGTGCTTGGTGCAGCCCAGCGGTGCCCCCCTGGCCCCAGCCCATGGCACGTAGCCCCCCACCCCACCGCACGGTCGTCCCTGCCCAAAGCCTGGCCCTGGCACACACCTTCACGCCCAGCCCTCGTCCCCTGCCCCGGCTCCCTCAGGGTGACACAGGAAAAGTCACCGCTCAAGACAAGCAACACCGACAGACACAGAGGAGCCAACACCTTTGTCCCCAGCGCTAGTCCCGGTCCCGGGGTACCGCAGCAGGATGGGGACGGGGCCAGGGTGCGGGACAGCCCTTTGCTGTCACAGGGCTGCCATGGGACACTGCCCAGGGCCAGGGGCTTCCCAGGGGCCAGAGGTACAAAGAGCCAGAAGTGCAGAGCCTGCGGGCTCCTCCTGCGGCGCGGCAGAACAGCCCCCAGGCAGCCCTGCTCTGCCCCGGCAGCCTCATGCATGGCCCTGGAGCTGCTGCGCCCGTGGGAAACGGCCCTTGCCAGTGTTGGCAGGCGAAGCTTTGGCCCAGCTGCCCACCCCTTGGCATGTTCCCACTTGTCGGTGCTGAGCCCACCGCTCCAGCAGCGCTGAAGCCCCTGGGGCGATGCCCGGGGAATCCTGGCACGGCTGCGCTGGGCGCAGGGCAGGGTAGGGAGGCAGCTGGCAGCGCCCCGCGTGCCAACCGGGGAGCCCAGGGGCAACTCGGCACTGCAGCATGGGGCAGGGACAGGGCTGCTGGGGGTCATCTCCTTCCCACGTGGCAGGGGCCCGGCACAGACCTGGGGCTCTGGGACAGCTGAGCTGGGACACCAGGCACAGCCATCTGCAGCACAGGGCAGGGCCATGGCGGGGACCTGCCCAATATGAAACGGGGACAGCAGAGATGCCCAGCTGGCTCCGGCTGTGCCAGGAGGTTTTTGTATCACATCCCCATTGCTCTGTTTCACCGTGCCAGCACTGATGCCGCAGTCCCAGTTAGCACAGTAATAGACGGCCTCGTCCTCGGCTTGGACCCCAGTGATGGTTAACGTGCCCGTGGAGCCAGAGTAGGATCCAGAGAATCGTGAAGGGATGCCTGAGCCTATGTAATTTGTCCAGTAGATCACAGTGACAGGGCCAGTGCCAGGGACCTTCTGCTGGTACCAGCTATAGTGGCTCTCACCCCCGGAGCAGGTGATCTGGACGGTTTGTCCTGGGTTTGCTGACACCGAGGGTGGCTGAGTCAGCGCTGCCTGCACCAGAGAACCCACAGAGGGAGAGGGGAGAACCGGAGTCAGCCTGTGCCCCATGAGCACAGCCCTCTCCAGGTAGTCGGACAGGAACAGAGACCCTGTGCTCAAAGGTCATGATACCACGGAGGGACCTAGAACCCTTTGCACAGAGCCCAAGGCCAGAGCATGAAGATCCTGAAAGGAAAACTGGCAGCAGCAAGGGGAGGGTGAATGACAGGGTCAGTGTCTCAGCCACGCTGACCACCACTGCTACCGTCATAGCTACCACAGTAATAGACGGCCTCGTCCTCGGCTTGGACCCCAGTGATGGTTAACGTGCCCGTACCGCCAGAGTAGGACCCAGAGAATCGCGAAGGGATCCCCGAGGGTCTGTTGTTGTTATTGTAGATCACAGTGACAGGGGCAGTGCCAGGGACCTTCTGCTGGAACCAGCCATACCAGCTGCTGCTCCCGGAGCAGGTGATCTGGACGGTTTGTCCCGGGTTGGCTGACAACGAGGGCGGCTGAGTCAGCACTGCCTGGACCAGGGAACCTGCAGAGGGAGAGGAGAAAATGGTCATCAGCCAGTGCCGCAGGAGCACAGCCCTCCCTGGACAGTGGGACAGGGATGGGGTGCATGTGTCCAGAGGCCATGATGCCACAGAGGGATCTAGAGCCTCACACAGAGACCAAGGCCAGAGTGAGAGGCTCATCAAGAAAAACTGCCAGAAGCAAGAGGAGAGTGAAAGACAGATTTGGTGCCTCCAACATATTGACTACCACTGCTGTCATCATAGCCACCACAGTAATAGACGGCCTCGTCCTCGGCTTGGACCCCAGTGATGGTTAACGTGCCCGTACTGCCAGAGTAGGACCCAGAGAATCGCGAAGGGATGCCTGAGCCTACGTAATTTGTCCAGTAGATCACAGTGACAGGGCCAGTGCCAGGGACCTTCTGCTGGTACCAGCCATAGCTACCACTACCCCCGGAGCAGGTGATCTGGACGGTTTGTCCCGGGTGTGCTGACACCGAGGGCGGCTGAGTCAGCGCTGCCTGGACCAGGGAACCTGCAGAGGCAGAGGAGAGAGAGGAGAAGACAAGGGTCAGCCAGGGCCCCACGAGCACAGCCCTGCCCAGGCACCGGGACAGGGAATGTCAAAGGCAGAGAAGACTGGACCTGGCTGCAGTTACAAGCAAATCTGGGGAGCGGAGCCCAGCCCAGCGCATCCCAGCACAGAGGCAGCTCTGGCAGCAGCAGCAGGACACGATCAGCAGTAGCAAGAGGCACTGGCATGGCACACAAGGCCACACTGTGAGAACTTTGTAGGGACCAGGAAAATGGTCCCCAGCCACAAGGTCACCTCCAGTTCTCTGGGATGTGAAAGGAACAACATTCACAGCCATGGCCATGCAGATGGGACAGGAACTTGCACCAGCTCCAAAGCCTTGCTCAGCCTTGAAGGAGAAGGGAAGAAAATTTCCAATTTGGATTGCTCTGTAGCTCACAGCCCACATCTCTCTGTGTGATTACACCAGCATCAATGCTGCTGTCGTAGCCACCACAGTAATAGACGGCCTTGTCCTTGGCTTGGACCCCAGTGATGGTTAACGTTGCCGTGGAGCCAGACTGGGATCCAGAGTATCGTGAAGGGATGCCCGAGGGTCTGTTTTTGTTATTGTAGATCACAGTGACAGGGCCAGTGCCAGGGACCTTCTGCTGGAACCAGCCATAGTTATTGTCAATCCTAGAGCAGGAGAACCGGTTGTTTACTCTTGGAGATACATAGATTGAGGACATCTGAGTCAGTGCTGCCCGAAGGCCAGAGAGGGGAGAGGAGAGAGGGAAAAAGATGAGGGTTAGCCAGGGCCCCAGGAGCACAGTCCTGATGGGGCTTCCCTGCCCACAAGCCCATGGATGGGACAGCCTGGGTGCAGCCCCGAGCCCAGGCTCCCCCTGAGGGGTGGCTGTAGCCACAGTCTAGACCCTGTCCCTGCCTGTTGCCCCTCGAGGCACACCTCTCATCCCTGTCACTGAGACAGGGCAGCCCAGGGGAATGGCCCGCTGTGGGCACCCAGCATTGGCGGAAGCCTGGAGACATCCCTGCCCATGCTCCAGGTGGGACCATGACCAGGCCAGCAGCCAGGGGTTACAGGGCAGGGAGTCCCCACTAGGTGAGACTCTGTAGGGAGACAATGTGTGACACAGGGAAAGGGGAATCACCAGCACAGCATAGGCACAGAGGGGAGGTGGCATCAGGGCAGAGTTGCAGTCAAAACCCCACAAAGTAACAGCCTCGACAGCCACAAATCCCAAGGGTCCAAACTACCTACACGGCACCTGTGCCGTGGGCGAGCACCGCGAGGAGGAGAGGGAGCCAGGCCATGGTGCGATCCCAGCAGCTCCATGTCCCCACCACGATGGGGCTGTGACATGGACCCCAGCTCCCTTTTAAGCCCCCGCCCACCCGGGGCACGGCCCCTCCATGCAAATCTGACCCCGCGCTCTCGCCTGGGTCCTGCCCGCGCCTCCCCCCACCGCCCTGCCCGCTCCACGCCCAGCCCCACCACCCCACAAGCAGCGGGGATTGTCCCCGGCACAGAGCGGAGACACGTCCCAGCCCAGAGCCCAAAACGTCACCAGCACGGACACCCCCATTCCCGCCCTGGCCAAGCAGCCACAGGGACGAGGGGTGCGGGAGAGCTGGGCTGCTGGGGGCGGGGGCGTCAGGCAGTGCCCCCAGCACCAACATCCCCCACCGTGGGGAGCAGATGAGCCGCTGCCTGTGCTGGGGATGGAAGGAGAAGCCCTTGTCCAGGCTCTTGGCACTGCTGTGCATTTCTGGGGTCCAGCTGCGCCCACATAGGCTCTCCCATGGGGAGTGGGCTGGGAAAAGCCCCATTTACATCCCTCTGAGATCTTCAGCTGGACGTTCTTGGTGACCGATGAGCACCTGGGACCTTGACGTGGCGCAGGCAGGGGGAGCGGGGCGCGTCGGGGAGCGCACAGGAGCCCTGGTCCCTGAGGGCTGCAGGGTGCTTGGTGCAGCCCAGCGGTGCCCCCCTGGCCCCAGCCCATGGCACGTAGCCCCCCACCCCACCGCACGGTCGTCCCTGCCCAAAGCCTGGCCCTGGCACACACCTTCACGCCCAGCCCTCGTCCCCTGCCCCGGCTCCCTCAGGGTGACACAGGAAAAGTCACCGCTCAAGACAAGCAACACCGACAGACACAGAGGAGCCAACACCTTTGTCCCCAGCGCTAGTCCCGGTCCCGGGGTACCGCAGCAGGATGGGGACGGGGCCAGGGTGCGGGACAGCCCTTTGCTGTCACAGGGCTGCCATGGGACACTGCCCAGGGCCAGGGGCTTCCCAGGGGCCAGAGGTACAAAGAGCCAGAAGTGCAGAGCCTGCGGGCTCCTCCTGCGGCGCGGCAGAACAGCCCCCAGGCAGCCCTGCTCTGCCCCGGCAGCCTCATGCATGGCCCTGGAGCTGCTGCGCCCGTGGGAAACGGCCCTTGCCAGTGTTGGCAGGCGAAGCTTTGGCCCAGCTGCCCACCCCTTGGCATGTTCCCACTTGTCGGTGCTGAGCCCACCGCTCCAGCAGCGCTGAAGCCCCTGGGGCGATGCCCGGGGAATCCTGGCACGGCTGCGCTGGGCGCAGGGCAGGGTAGGGAGGCAGCTGGCAGCGCCCCGCGTGCCAACCGGGGAGCCCAGGGGCAACTCGGCACTGCAGCATGGGGCAGGGACAGGGCTGCTGGGGGTCATCTCCTTCCCACGTGGCAGGGGCCCGGCACAGACCTGGGGCTCTGGGACAGCTGAGCTGGGACACCAGGCACAGCCATCTGCAGCACAGGGCAGGGCCATGGCGGGGACCTGCCCAATATGAAACGGGGACAGCAGAGATGCCCAGCTGGCTCCGGCTGTGCCAGGAGGTTTTTGTATCACATCCCCATTGCTCTGTTTCACCGTGCCAGCACTGATGCCGCAGTCCCAGTTAGCACAGTAATAGACGGCCTCGTCCTCGGCTTGGACCCCAGTGATGGTTAACGTGCCCGTGGAGCCAGAGTAGGATCCAGAGAATCGTGAAGGGATGCCTGAGCCTATGTAATTTGTCCAGTAGATCACAGTGACAGGGCCAGTGCCAGGGACCTTCTGCTGGTACCAGCTATAGTGGCTCTCACCCCCGGAGCAGGTGATCTGGACGGTTTGTCCTGGGTTTGCTGACACCGAGGGTGGCTGAGTCAGCGCTGCCTGCACCAGAGAACCCACAGAGGGAGAGGGGAGAACCGGAGTCAGCCTGTGCCCCATGAGCACAGCCCTCTCCAGGTAGTCGGACAGGAACAGAGACCCTGTGCTCAAAGGTCATGATACCACGGAGGGACCTAGAACCCTTTGCACAGAGCCCAAGGCCAGAGCATGAAGATCCTGAAAGGAAAACTGGCAGCAGCAAGGGGAGGGTGAATGACAGGGTCAGTGTCTCAGCCACGCTGACCACCACTGCTACCGTCATAGCTACCACAGTAATAGACGGCCTCGTCCTCGGCTTGGACCCCAGTGATGGTTAACGTGCCCGTACCGCCAGAGTAGGACCCAGAGAATCGCGAAGGGATCCCCGAGGGTCTGTTGTTGTTATTGTAGATCACAGTGACAGGGGCAGTGCCAGGGACCTTCTGCTGGAACCAGCCATACCAGCTGCTGCTCCCGGAGCAGGTGATCTGGACGGTTTGTCCCGGGTTGGCTGACAACGAGGGCGGCTGAGTCAGCACTGCCTGGACCAGGGAACCTGCAGAGGGAGAGGAGAAAATGGTCATCAGCCAGTGCCGCAGGAGCACAGCCCTCCCTGGACAGTGGGACAGGGATGGGGTGCATGTGTCCAGAGGCCATGATGCCACAGAGGGATCTAGAGCCTCACACAGAGACCAAGGCCAGAGTGAGAGGCTCATCAAGAAAAACTGCCAGAAGCAAGAGGAGAGTGAAAGACAGATTTGGTGCCTCCAACATATTGACTACCACTGCTGTCATCATAGCCACCACAGTAATAGACGGCCTCGTCCTCGGCTTGGACCCCAGTGATGGTTAACGTGCCCGTACTGCCAGAGTAGGACCCAGAGAATCGCGAAGGGATGCCTGAGCCTACGTAATTTGTCCAGTAGATCACAGTGACAGGGCCAGTGCCAGGGACCTTCTGCTGGTACCAGCCATAGCTACCACTACCCCCCGGAGCAGGTGATCTGGACGGTTTGTCCCGGGTGTGCTGACACCGAGGGCGGCTGAGTCAGCGCTGCCTGGACCAGGGAACCTGCAGAGGCAGAGGAGAGAGAGGAGAAGACAAGGGTCAGCCAGGGCCCCACGAGCACAGCCCTGCCCAGGCACCGGGACAGGGAATGTCAAAGGCAGAGAAGACTGGACCTGGCTGCAGTTACAAGCAAATCTGGGGAGCGGAGCCCAGCCCAGCGCATCCCAGCACAGAGGCAGCTCTGGCAGCAGCAGCAGGACACGATCAGCAGTAGCAAGAGGCACTGGCATGGCACACAAGGCCACACTGTGAGAACTTTGTAGGGACCAGGAAAATGGTCCCCAGCCACAAGGTCACCTCCAGTTCTCTGGGATGTGAAAGGAACAACATTCACAGCCATGGCCATGCAGATGGGACAGGAACTTGCACCAGCTCCAAAGCCTTGCTCAGCCTTGAAGGAGAAGGGAAGAAAATTTCCAATTTGGATTGCTCTGTAGCTCACAGCCCACATCTCTCTGTGTGATTACACCAGCATCAATGCTGCTGTCGTAGCCACCACAGTAATAGACGGCCTTGTCCTTGGCTTGGACCCCAGTGATGGTTAACGTTGCCGTGGAGCCAGACTGGGATCCAGAGTATCGTGAAGGGATGCCCGAGGGTCTGTTTTTGTTATTGTAGATCACAGTGACAGGGCCAGTGCCAGGGACCTTCTGCTGGAACCAGCCATAGTTATTGTCAATCCTAGAGCAGGAGAACCGGTTGTTTACTCTTGGAGATACATAGATTGAGGACATCTGAGTCAGTGCTGCCCGAAGGCCAGAGAGGGGAGAGGAGAGAGGGAAAAAGATGAGGGTTAGCCAGGGCCCCAGGAGCACAGTCCTGATGGGGCTTCCCTGCCCACAAGCCCATGGATGGGACAGCCTGGGTGCAGCCCCGAGCCCAGGCTCCCCCTGAGGGGTGGCTGTAGCCACAGTCTAGACCCTGTCCCTGCCTGTTGCCCCTCGAGGCACACCTCTCATCCCTGTCACTGAGACAGGGCAGCCCAGGGGAATGGCCCGCTATGGGCACCCAGCATTGGCGGAAGCCTGGAGACATCCCTGCCCATGCTCCAGGTGGGACCATGACCAGGCCAGCAGCCAGGGGTTACAGGGCAGGGAGTCCCCACTAGGTGAGACTCTGTAGGGAGACCATGTGTGACACAGGGAAAGGGGAATCACCAGCACAGCATAGGCACAGAGGGGAGGTGGCATCAGGGCAGAGTTGCAGTCAAAACCCCACAAAGTAACAGCCTCGACAGCCACAAATCCCAAGGGTCCAAACTACCTACACTCCACACCTCTTTGCCACTCAGGGGAAGGTGCAGCAAAGAACAGTAAGAAAAAATTAAACTCAGCACCACCAAGACAATGACCAGCACCACTGCTGCTGTCCCAGCCACCACAGAAATAGACGGCCTCGTCCTCGGCTTGGACCCCAGTGATGGTTAACGTGCCCGTGGAGCCAGACAAGGATCCAGAGAATCGCGAAGGGATGCCCGAGGGTCTGTATAAGTTAGAATGGATCACAGTGACAGGGACATTCTGCTGGTACCAGTCTTCCATAGCCATAGACACTGCTACTCCCGGAGCAGGTGATCTGGACGGTTTGTCCCAGGCTGGCTGACAAGGAGGGCGGCTGAGTCAGCGCTGCCTGGACCAGGGAACCTGCAGAGGGAGAGGGGAGAGGGGAGAAGACAAGGGTCAGCCAGGGCCCCACGAGCACAGCCCTGCCCGGGCAGCAGCGCGGGGGCCCTGTGCCCAAAGGCCCCGGCCGGGCACAGCGACTCTGGCCATGGCACCTGTGCCGTGGGCGAGCACCGCGAGGAGGAGAGGGAGCCAGGCCATGGTGCGATCCCAGCAGCTCCGTGTCCCCACCACGATGGGGCTGTGACATGGACCCCAGCTCCCTTTTAAGCCCCCGCCCGCCCGGGGCACGGCCCCTCCATGCAAATCTGACCCCGCGCTCTCGCCTGGGTCCTGCCCGCGCCTCCCCCCACCGCCCTGCCCTCTCCACGCCCAGCCCCACCACCCCACAAGCAGAGGGGATTGTCCCCGGCACAGAGCGGAGACACGTCCCAGCCCAGAGCCCAAAACGTCACCAGCACGGACACCCCCATTCCCGCCCTGGCCGAGCGGCCACAGGGACGAGGGGTGCGGGAGAGCTGGGCTGCTGGGGGCGGGGGCGTCAGGCAGTGCCCCCAGCACCAACATCCCCCACCGTGGGGAGCAGATGAGCCGCTGCCTGTGCTGGGGATGGAAGGAGAAGCCCTTGTCCAGGCTCTTGGCACTGCTGTGCATTTCTGGGGTCCAGCTGCGCCCACCTAGGCTCTCCCATGGGGAGTGGGCTGGGAAAAGCCCCATTTACATCCCTCTGAGATCTTCAGCTGGACGTTCTTGGTGACCGATGAGCACCTGGGACCTTGACGTGGCGCAGGCAGGGGGAGAGAGGCGCGTCGGGGAGCGCACAGGAGCCCTGGTCCCTGAGGGCTGCAGGGTGCTTGGTGCAGCCCAGCGGTGCCCCCCTGGCCCCAGCACATGGCACGTGGCCCCCCACCCCACCGCACGGTCGTCCCTGCCCAAAGCCTGGCCCTGGCACACACCTTCACGCCCAGCCCTCGTCCCCTGCCCCGGCTCCCTCAGGGTGACACAGGAAAAGTCACCGCGACACCGACAGACACAGAGGAGCCAACACCTTTGTCCCCAGCGCTAGTCCTGGTCCCGGGGTACCGCAGCAGGATGGGGACGGGGCCAGGGTGCGGGACAGCCCTTTGCTGTCACAGGGCTGCCATGGGACACTGCCCAGGGCCAGGGGCTTCCCAGGGGCCAGAGGTACAAAGAGCCAGAAGTGCAGAGCCTGCGGGCTCCTCCTGCGGCGCGGCAGAACAGCCCCCAGGCAGCCCTGCTCTGCCCCGGCAGCCTCACGCGTGGCCCTGGAGCTGCTGCGCCCATGGGAAACGGCCCTTGCCAGCGTTGGCAGGCGAAGCTTTGGCCCAGCTGCCCGGCCCTTGGCATGTTCCCACTTGTTGGTGCTGAGCCCACCGCTCCAGCAGCGCTGAAGCCCCTGGGGCGATGCCCGGGGAATCCTGGCACGGCTGCACTGGGCGCAGGGCAGGGCAGGGAGGCAGCTGGCAGCGCCCCGCGTGCCAACCGGGGAGCCCAGGGGCAGCTCGGCCCTGCAGCATGGGGCAGGGACAGGGCTGCTGGGCGTCATCTCCTCTCCACGTGGCAGGGGCCGGGCACAGACCTGGGGCTCTGAGACAGCTGAGCTGGGACACCAGGCACAGCCATCTGCAGCACAAGGCAGGGCCATGGCGGGGACCTGCCCAACATGAAACGGGGACAGCAGAGATGCCCAGCTGGCTCCGGCTGTGCCAGGAGGTTTTTGTATCACATCCCCATTGCTCTGTTTCACCGTGCCAGCATTGCTGCTGCTGTCGTAGCTACCACAGAAATAGACGGCCTCATCCTCGGCTTGGACCCCAGTGATGGTTAACGTGGCCGTGGAGCCAGACGTGGATCCAGAGAATCGTGAAGGGATGCCTGAGGCTATGTAATTTGTCCAGTAGATCACAGTGACAGGGCCAGTGCCAGGGACCTTCTGCTGGTACCAGCTATAGTGGCTCTCACCAGGAGCAGGTGATCTGGACGGTTTGTCCCAGGCTGGCTGACACGGAGGGTGGCTGAGTCAGCGCTGCCTGGACCAGGGAACCTGCAGAGGGAGAGGAGAGAGGGGAGAAAACAAGGGTCAGCCAGGGCCCCACGAGCACAGCCCTGCCCAGGCACCGGGACAGGGAATGTCAAAGGCAGAGAAGACTGGACCTGGCCGCAGTCACATGCAAATCTGGGGAGCGGAGCCCAGCCCAGCACATCCCAGCACAGAGGCAGCTCTGGCAGCAGCAGCAGGACACGGTCAGCAGTAGCAAGAGGCACTGGCATGGCACACAAGGCCACACTGTGAGAACTTTGTAGGGACCAGGACAACGGTCGCCAGCCACAACGTCACCTCCAGTTCTCTGGGATGTGAAAGGAACAACATTCACAGCCACGGCCATGCAGAAGGGACAGGAACCTGCTTCAGCCCCACGGCCACAGCTCTGCTCAGCCAGGAGGGTGAAGGGTAGAAAACCTTCCTCTGACTTTGGAATCTGTGTCTCACTTCCTATTACTCCTTGTCACCAGACACCATAGCCACCGCTGCTGCTGTCCCTGTTACCACAGTAATAGACGGCCTCGTCCTCAGCTTGGACCCCAGTGATGGTTAACGTTGCCGTGGAGCCAGACTGGGATCCAGAGAATCGTGAAGGGATGCCCGAGGGTCTCTTGTCATTAGTATAGATCACAGTGACAGGGCCAGTGACAGGGACCTTCTGCCGGAACCAGCCATAGTTATAGCTGCTCCCGGAGCAGGTGATCTGGACGGTTTGTCCCAGGCTGGCTGACACCGAGGGTGGCTGAGTCAGCGCTGCCTGCACCAGAGAATCCACAGAGGGAGAGGAGAGAACCGGAGTCAGCCTGTGCCCCATGAGCACAGCCCTCTCCAGGTAGTCGGACAGGAACAGAGACCCTGTGCTCAAAGGTCATGATACCACGGAGGGACCTAGAACCCTTTGCACAGAGCCCAAGGCCAGAGCATGAAGATCCTGAAAGGAAAACTGGCAGCAGCAAGGGGAGGGTGAATGACAGGGTCAGTGTCTCAGCCACGCTGACCACCACTGCTACCGTCATAGCTACCACAGTAATAGACGGCCTCGTCCTCGGCTTGGACCCCAGTGATGGTTAACGTGCCTGTACCGCCAGAGTAGGATCCAGAGAATTGCGAAGGGATGCCCGAGGGTTTCTTGTCATTAGTATAGATCACAGTGACAGGGGCAGTGCCAGGGACCTTCTACTGGTGCCAGGCAACAGAAGCATAAGCATAGCTGCTGTCACCCCCGGAGCAGGTGATCTGGACGGTTTGTCCCGGGTTGGCTGACACGGAGGGCGGCTGAGTCAGCGCTGCCTGGACCAGGGAACCTGCAGAGGGAGAGGGGAGAAGACAAGGGTCAGCCTGTGCCCCACAAGCACAGCCCTGCCCTGCCCAGACCGCAGCACACTTCCCCTGTGCTAGAAGGCCCTGGCCAGGTGCAGCACATCTGACCAGGGCACCTGTGCCATGAGCAAGCACTATGAGGAGGAGAAGGGCCGTCGCCATGGTGTGATCCCACCAGCTCTGTATCTCCAAATTCATGGAGCTCTGCCATGGATCCCGACTTTCTCTTAAACCCCTACCCACCTGGGCACAGCCCCTCCATGCAAACGTGGGCCCCAGCGTTCACTGCCAACTCCTGTCCCCGCTCTCGCCCTGCCCACTGCAGGCACGTCGATGCCCACCAAAGGCTTCGGGATCACTCCGGGCTGCCTGCTCCCTGGGCCACTCGGCTGGGAAACCCAGGGTCTGTTCCACAGCAGGGCACCACAGGAGCTTGATTAAGGTGTCCGGGCAAATGCTCCTCAACTGCTGCAGAACGCACCCTGAGCCCAGGCCCGCACCAAGGGGCAGCCAGAAAGCTCTTCCGCACTGCTCTGCTGAAGTGGCCCCCAGCACCACGCCCACCCCGGAGCCCCCCTCTGCTGCAGCACAGCTGTTCCCATCGCATTCCAGCTCCCCTCTGCCCCCTGAGGTTCCCTGCCCCAGCACCAGCCCAGCGACCCCCACCCGCAGCACCCCCCTGCCGACCCCCACCCGCAGCACCCCCCTGCCCCAGCACCCCCGGGGCACCTCCCCTGCACCTGCTGCTCCTGCACCCCCAGGCACCCGCTGCTGGCAGCACTGCGGGGACGAGGAGAAGCGCTCAGGCCTCTGCAGCAGGAGGGAAAAAGCCTGGCGAGCTGTACAGCCGCAGGCAGAGCTCTCCACAGCCACCTTCCCAGAGCTACCCTCGCCTTTCTCTGCCACTCAAACCAAAGCAGTCAGTGTGTTTAGGCATCCCTAACACAGTCCTGAAACACTTTGGGATCTATCTCAGGAAGCGAACAGCAGCTTCCCTTCTGCCCCCAACATCCCCTCACACCAAATTCCAGCCACACTTCACCTCTCAGAAGCATAGTGACGAAAAACTAGAGATTTATTATTCCACATTCATTTTACAGAACAGGTTCAATGCCAAGGTACCACCACCCGCTGTGACTTCCTTAGGGCAGGAACATAGCTGCTCCTCAATAGACACAGGATATTCTCCATAGGCTTCTTAATCGGCAGTTTCTTCTACTCCAAGTTCTGCTTGGGAACCAAGACTAACCTTTTTTATTTACCAGCTCACAAGCAGTAAAGCATTGTGGCTGCTTTGCAGTCCACCACGCTGCAGCAGCAGCACCCCCGCGTGGCCTGCCTCCCCTTAGACTTAACTGGAAAGGCAGCGAGAATTCAACAAGCAGGTTTGAACACGACTCAGTACTTCTTGAACTCAATTCTTTCTACTTTGACATCATCCTCAATTAGCCGGTATACATAAGTCACAACTGTGGAAGCCTGGATATCCAGCAGTACAAATGAAGGGATGATGTTCCTGGAAAGAAAACATACTTGGTCAATCCTCCCGATTAGCTTACACTTCTTGCTACTAACATACCTTGTACTTATGTATTCTAACATGCTTGGCTGCCTGGGGCTGCAGGGATCTGGGAAGCACCACAGTCTGCAGGCACCAACAACAGTATCTCACTTAGCGTGGAACAGCTCATGAGGCAACTAAACAGCCTAAGTCATGTCAGGCTCAGACCCTTACACTGACAGTGCCTGCAGAAGTCTGACTTCCTACCAAATATTAGCATGCAGCTTCTGGGAAGAGACTAGAAAGCAAAACAACTACAAGAAGCTGCTGCAAGTCACCCATTTCCAGGCCCAGCAAGCAGCCCCAGACACACCAGTGACGGACTGCCATACCCAACATGTGGGCTATATAAAAGCCCGGTAAGAGGGGAGCCCCGCTCCATTCCCTGGGAAGGGAGAGTATTGGCCTCCTGCTCCTCATGGTGCCTCACCAGCATTCTTCAGCACAGTGGCCAGACACTCACAGGTGAACACACACATTCCAGGTAACAGCTATGGGCTCTGCAGCACTGGGCAGCTCAGGGGGCCCTCACTCACATTTCCAAAGCACTGTAGGCTCCTGTAGCTGATCCCGGGTTGACATAGAATTTGTTTTCATATTCAAATGCTTCAAATCTGTGCGTGTGTCCTGATATAAGAATGTCCACATCCAGCTGCCTCTGTAGCAATGCCAGGCTGGCCACATCACCCCAGGGAATAACTTGATGGCCGTGAATCAGCCCAATTCTGAACTGCCCAACAGTTACAACCTTCTCTTCAGGATAATTTAGGCTCTGAGGAGGAAAGCACAGCCTATAAATCAGCCAAAGACCCCTCACCTACATAATGCAGGCTCCTGCATTTCAAGACAGGAACCCGCCTTTTGCTATTTGAGGACACAGGGCCTCTTTCAACATGCAGACCCACTGGATGCTTATACCACCGCTCCATGCAGACCCACTGGATGCTTATACCACCACCCAGCAAGAGCGACTGCAAAGCAAAGGGCAGGGAATTTGCACAGACAGCAGGAGCCTCAAGGCTACCCAGCAGTAAATAAACACATGTACATAAGCCCTCAGTTCCTACAACTACACAGCCAGCTGGGGGACTACAATAGCCTCACAGCAATCACAGACAGATTAGTACTAGTGTTCATGTGAATCAGGTGCATGTATTACCCACACACACACAGTCCCCCCTGTTGCAAGTGCAACAAGAAGGATCTAGAGAGTAATTTTGTTTCCTCAGTCTCACTCACCCCCACTTCCTAGCCTGGTGAACTACAGTTCAGGAACTACTAATGCTGAAGGACTCCCCAGGTTTCATCGGGACAACCACAGCATGCAGGAAGGTGGGCTGCAGAATTAACAGCAGCAAGAATGTTACCTCAGAGTCCCCCCTAACAACATGGACATCCCCAGCCAGAGTCCTGAGGTAGTCGTAGCTCTCCTTGGTGCAGAGGTTTCCTGTACACAGGATGTGCTGAATCTTTCCTGGAACCAGCAGATTCTTGAACTTCACCGGTAGACTACTGCACCGGTATGGGATGTGAAGGTCCCCCAATACTAACACCAACTTTGCACACAGCAGGAGGAAAGAGTTTTAACCCAGGTTACTTAACAGACCAGCACAGGGCATTCGCAAACTCCGGCGAACCATTACAGGCCCGGCAAGGACCGTCAGGTTCAGCTCTAAGCAGCCGAGCCCTCAGCACGCCCGCGCCACCCCGCCTGCTCCCACGCCAGGAGCCCCCATTCCCGGGTGCGGGGAGGCGGCCCCGGCCCCCTCGGCCGCCGCTCACCATCCCGCTCCGCCACGCTGCTCCGCTCGGGCCGTTACCCCGACGCGCGCTGCGGTAACCGGGAAGTAACGCGCGCCCTTTTCCCCTCCCCCGAGCCAATAGCAGCGCAGGCAGCCTCCCACGTGACGCGGGCGCCTGGGGAGGTGCTAAAGCCCTCCCTGTGCGCGCGCGGTGCCGAGCCCGCGCAGTGTGGTGGCGCGGCGGGTCGCGGTGCCGAGTTCTGGGGTATGTCTGTCCCGCCCTCAGCATTTTTGATTATTCTGTGGGAATTTTGTGGAAAAACGTGCTATCTTTTTGTGTGAAAACGTTCGTACGAGGTACCCGCAGGTACCCATGCGGTTAAACGTGAACTTTTCCCCTCAGAAGCTGCGGGGGGCACTAGGGCTGTGAGGACATGGCCGCCTGGGGAGGCGGGCGCGGGCGCTGGGGGCCGTGAGGGGGCGCTGGGGGTGCTCTGAAAGGGGACAGGCCCCTACGGCGTCTGGACAGACCTTCCCGTGGGCGGGGAGGCTGGGGAAGGGGGGTCTCCGGCTCTCTAGGGAAGGTAGGTTCTGCCCGGGATGGGTGACAGCTCCAGCCAGGCCCAAGGGATCCCACCGAAGTCCAGCATAGCGCCCTCGCCTCACCCTCCTAACCCTTCGCCTCACCCTCTTAGGAGTGACCCAGGGCACGGCTGCTCCCCGCAGATACCCCCGAGGGGCTCCTCTGTGCTCCACACACATGACACGAGCCATGAGGTTAAGGGTTAACCTTTATTATCAGGTGAGCTAAACTGTGCAGAAGCCCAAGCCAGGGTCACTCCGGGTTGTGCCAAGTGCTGGAATAGCCCAGGAAAGACAGGCCATGGCAGAGCCCCCATCCTCCCACTGCAGCAGGACGTCCCCACGCCCGTGTGTCCCTGGGCTGAGCCCTGCCAGGGCTTGCACTGTGTCAGGCTGTGTGATGCTCCATGTGGGATGTCTGGGGACAAAGAGGAGGTTGCTGCACCTCATGGAACAGCACAGCGCTGCTGGGCTTGCTTAAGGATGCAAGAAGGTCTTCTTCCATTTCTCCTAGGGCTGCTGCTCTCCCAGCTGAGGGCTTTGCGTCAGGGTTACAAGGGAAAAGGCAGAAAGCTTTTGTTCCCCGTTTCTAAAACCAGTTGAAGGCATGTGACAGGGCGCAGTAATAGTTGCCATTGTCTTCATAGTGAGCAGATGCAATGATGAGGATGCAGGCATTGCTGGCGAGGTCTTTGGTAGCAGAGAAGCGGTCAGGAATCTTGGCAGGCTTGTGCTTGTCTCGCTCGGAGTTGTAATAGAGCAGATACCTCAGGGAGTGCCCTGGGCGCTGCTGGTACCAGGAGATGCCGAACTCACTGATATTGTACTGGGGGCTCAGGATGCAGGACAGGCGAGCAGTCTGCCCGGGCAGCACCAACACAGAGGATGGCTGGGTCAGCACGGGCTGAGCCCTGGAAGCTGCATGCACCAAGGATGCAGTTACTGATGAGCTGAGCCATGTCCCCTGTTGCCCTCAGCCCCCAAATGTCCCCCTGCTCCCTTGAAGCAACCCAATTACTCAGCCTCTGTCCTGCTTATCATACCATGCAGCCCTGGAGCAAAATGCTGTACTCAGACTAACATCCACCTTGTACAGCCCAGTCCTGCCCACCATCCCACAGTGCCCCCCCAGACAGCAGCTAGCTCAGCCACGCCACCCTTACCTGTCCCCGCCAGCTCCACCAGGAGCAGGACCATGAAGCCCAGGGCCATTGCAGGAAGCAGAGGAAGAGAGGCTGGTTCAGAAAGAGTCTGTGGTGCTACACGAACCCAGGTTGCTGTGCTGCTGGCACCAGTGAGGCGTATGTAAATGACACAGGGGGCTTGGGGACTCCAGTTCCCCACGTTGCTCACTTTGCTGCAGCTGGGCTTCAGGGAGGGGGATCAAAGCAGTGGGGTGAGAGCTGAGCATTGGAACCCACTACCCACCTTCACCCCACGCTAGGGCACCTGCAGCTGCGCCCGACGTATGCGCACAGCCCACCCCACCACCCTCTGCCCCAGGCACTGTGGTACGGTGGGGAGGTGTTACTGACCATCTCTCCTCTTTGATGGGGAGAACAGAGAGGTTTCCCTGTGGCCTTACACTCAGACCTCTTGCTTCAGGCCTTTTGCCACCAGGTGTGCAGGAGGCCAGGAGCTTGAGCGCCATCGTGCCAGAGGGTGCCCTGTGGTAGCAGCAGGCTGGGGTCCAGCTGGCTCTGCTGCCACCAGGGAGAATGAAAGACAGGACATGCCAGAACCCCCCAGTAGCTGTCTCATTGCAGAAGCAATACAGGAAAAATTGCTGCTCCCTTCTCCACGAAACTGCAATGCTGAGACAAGAATGACTGCCCCAAGGCATGGGCCAGGACTGCTGGTGATGTTGAAAGCGCTGCCTGTTTGCCAGGGCTGCCTCAGAAACAGCAGCCGTGGACAAACATGCAGGGGTGGCTGCTGAAGCCACCTGCCAGAAGTCATTTCCCAAGGGAGCTGGTGCAGCGAGACATGGCTGTAGCATAGCTGATGTCTCGCACGGAAAGACAGCAGACCATTACAGCAAAGGGCTGCCAAACTCACTGGGTGTAAATCCCCTCCCGTCTGTAACACCCATCACAGGGCCCAGAGGTGCCATATTAGGCAACCAGCCACAGCCAAGGGCTGGCCTCCCCCCAGCACATCTCTGCACCCTCCAGCCACCAGCCCGTGGCAGTCCTTCGCAGCAGGCTGGTCAGCAGGCACTTCGCAGTGTCCCATAGTCACTGGGTACCTCCTGCCCTCCACAGGCAGGGCCAGCCCCCCCCCCCCCCCAGCGCCACCATATCACCATCCAGGGGTGTCCTTTTCCCTCCCCTCTGCAGCACCCAGTCCTGCTCCCACAGTGTCCCCAGGCCAAAGATGTTTGCAAGTGGTTCCTGACATGACTAGCCCGTATGTATTCTGGGTTTGAGGGAAAATGGAGCTCTGAGACAGAAGCCTGCCTCCTTAGAACACCCTAGCGCTGTGTCTGCAGCACAGGTGGATCCTGAAGAGGAAGCACCACCATCATTCAAGGTGCAACGCAGGAAGCTGGACACTTGCTTTGATACGCCGCAGTGCTCTGAACAAGGGCTGGCGTGCCCAACAGCTCATATATTTTTTTCTGCATTCTCTATCAGTTGGTCTAACAAAAGCAATTACCCACACAACCATGCCCAATTTATGGTGACAGCCTCCCTTGGGAGCAGTGAGGGGAAAATGAAAGGTGGTGACTGGGGCAATCAGAACAGCTGTAACACAGATGCCAAGGAGCACGATCCACACTTGCAGTGCCATGAAGTAGCGAGGTGCCAGTTAGACCTGATGGGACTATACAGCACCTTGCACAGCTGGGCTGGAGGGGCTGCCGCAGTACAGGGGTGCGGCAAGGGCTGCTGTCCACCTGCCAGAGGCATGTGGAGCATGTAGGTGCCGCACAGCAGTCCCTGCACATGCAGTAAAGCCTGGCTGCATCCCACCTACACCCATCCGGGCAAACCCGATGTATCAGACTTACTACAGCCTACAGCAGGCAGCAGCAGCTACATGAGAGCAGCCCCAAAGCCCATTCATGACTGGGGCTTTGCCTGGATGTCTTCTGCCACAGCAGCGTATCAGCAGCTTGTGTTCCATGCAGCCAGGCCCCTGAGCTCATGCAGGTAGAAGTATGCTGCAGACACAGCTCCGGCTGTTGCCCACCAGCACTCGCCCAAACTCTGCAGCGTGGTGGCAAGGTGAACGTGAATCACCCTGTACATGTGTCCTGAGGAGAGTCATACATACCCCCGTCAGCAAGACCCAAGTCCATGGACTAGACAGAGACTGTGAAACAAAGAACCAAGGCAAAAGGAAATCACCTCCTCAGGCATGGAGTGGTATTTTAGAGAAAGGGGATTTGTCCACAAAGCAGTGAGCCCTGGATATGCAGTACATCAGCATCGTTGCTGGATTCCACCATTCAGGTCCTCCACATCTGCCGACCATCCCAGAGACACAATTTCATTCATATGTCTCGGTATCTCTGCAGGAAAAGGGGATGATGCTACCGGGCCCCCTAAGCCCTGCAGTAAGTTCACTTGTACAGCAGCTCTTGGACACCAAATGGAAGATGCAGCTGACCCATAAGCCACATATATTGCTCTGACAGCCCAGGGGTGCAGGAAAGTACATGGCTGTGCAAAGTGCAAAAGCAGGTACGAGCCCAGCCCCATGCTCCCCCTGTTCTGCCAACTTTATTCCCTCCTGCATGGGTATGAGAGGCGCTCAGCAAACAGAAGGAACTCCCCCAAAAGAAGCAGGTTTTATCCTGGATTGACACGTGACTGACCAAGCACAGCTACCCTTGGCAGGACAGGGCAAAACATGGACCAAGACTTGCTGCTGCACCACCCCACATTTGCTGCTAAACCCTGGGGATTCCTCCTGCTCTGCAGCACAGGTACAGCTGCTGTCCTGACAACTGCCCACAGCTCCTCCCGGGCTGCAAAACCCCACTACCTCATGCTGCAGAGCAAGACTGGAGCAGGCAGGATCCTGAGGAAGATTTTTCCAGTTGCATCCAACCATCTTGCAGGAGGCCATGGCTGCCCCTGCAGCAGCACTGGGCTCAGCTAGAAGCAGGGTGGTTCAGATCTGGCACCATCACCGCCCAGACAAGCTGCAGGGCAAAGGCAGGGCCTGAAACACCACAAGACTGCAAAAATTCTGAAATTCAGAGCAGCTGGGATGACACAGAGCAGGTAGCCTTCCCAACAGGCTGTTGTTTAGCCCAGCGCCTGCTCCACCCTGCCTCTCCCACTCCCCAGCTGCAGGAGGCTTGGCAATCTGTGCAGCCATTCCCCTTTGCTGGGGAGCCTGGCTACCGAAATCCCAACAGCATCAGCTGGAAACGCAGCCTCTCCCCCACGCTCTCCAGCAGCCAACACTGTTATCATCACACATTTTGTCATCCCCACTGCCCGCAGGATGGCACCCGGTATAAGCAGCCCCCACACTGCAGGCCTGGGCCCCTGCCGGAGGAGAGCAGCTCTGGGAAGAGGCATGGTAAGCACCATGTTCATTACAGTGAGATGTGGAGGTAACATGGGGAAAGCACCAGCTTTGCCTCAGCTCTGGGGGGCAGCTGGTCACCTGGACCACCACCATCACCACCAGGTGGTGGCCGCAAGAGGGGTGGGGAGGGACATTGCACCCTGGTGCACAGCAATGCCCAGCGGCTAGGGAACAGGGCAGGAGAGATCTGCCAGGGTACATCAGCATCCTTTGCCTCATCTGCTAAAAATAAAAATAAAAAGGCGATGGGAGATCTTTAAGCCTTACACAGTGAATTGTGGAGGAAAGCCACCCCAGTACAGGTAAGTTAATGGCAGGGAGGGAGGCCAGAGGCAAGGGCGAGTTCCCAGCCTTGCAGCTCTGGGGAATCACTGGACAGGGCTCTGCTTATCTAGACACAGCCAGGAGAGCCACAGGGCAGAAGTGACAGCTGCCAGCAGAGCTCCTCTGCTGCCAGCTGTGTGGGAAGGGCTCCCTGGCTCAAATCCTGGCCCTCAGCTTCACAGAGCAGGTATTTGCAGCTGGTGGGAGGGAATGAGCAGACCCTGTCCTGACCTTGCCCAGTTGGCAGGGAGCCTTTGCCTGACCCCAGACACTTGTGGCTGAAGCCACCAGTCACACATGGTCCTAAGCCTTTGCTCCCTCCACTATTTGAACTGGATCCCCAGCCACGACTACTGACGTGTGTCAGCTCTGGGGATTTCTCAATTGTAACAAACTTGGTGAGAGTTCATGACCAAAATGTCCCCAGCTGACTGAGCCATGATCTCCAGCTCCTTCCCCTTGTGACAGGCACAAGTTTGTGGAAGGGAACTGGCAAAGGCCAGGGCTCGCTGCTTTTTCCTGCTCCTGTTTGATAAAACAAAGGACAGAGACACTTGATGAATCAGAACCATTTTCCCGAAGTCACAAATGTTCATCCCTGCTCCTAACCTGTAGCATTCCCAGCGCCAAACACCAGCAGACATGGCTGTAATATGGCAGCTCAAAGCCCTGCTGATGGCCACGTGGGGATCCTACCTTTGCTGGCCATGACAGCAGGCACTCCTCAGCTACCTGCTGTGCCACCTGCCACGTCTGTGGGGCCCCCACATTCAGGTGACCACACTCATATCTCAGGTCTTGTTCCCTGTCTGCAGCCAAGAGATGGTGAACCTGCAGCACTGCATCCTGACCTCACGGCTCACCTGAAGAGGAAGCGTCAGCACAGGCCTGAAGGTACGAGCACCCCTGAGCAGCAATCACCCCAGGGACCAGCACTCACCCACAGGGAAGCAGCAGAGGGTAACAAACAGCTCACATGGAAATCCCAGGATCATCCCAAAACACAGGGAAGGGGGCAGCAAACCCCTCTAGATCTCAACAGATTCTCTCCAAAGCACAACTTGCCAAATAAAATACCTCTAAACCCCACAGGCTTATGCCAGCCACACAGGGGCACGTTGCGCTTCCTGCACACCTCTCTCCCTCCAGACTGCATTGATCTTCTGGATGAAACAGGCACCCTGACGAACCACAGCAAAGCGGAAAATCCTGCACTTGAACTCACCAGTAACTATGGGAAAGCGAGCACTACGTCATCAGGGTCAACTCAGTTCCTTGGTGAGACAGCACAGCCTCTGCACCAAGAGGGGACTGCTTTGGTGGGCTGGTGTTTAATCATTTCCAGTAACTGTCCTACACCAGGAAAACTGTCGCCTCCTGAAAACAAAGATGCAGCTTTGGAGAGGGGCTCTATTCAGCAGTCACTTGAACCTGTAAGCACAGTAACTCCAAGGAGGTAGAAACCAGCTCAGCTGAAAAGCTGGAGCTGAACCTTGTTTGTCCAGGGTGGCTGCTGTGGGGGGGAAGAACCTTTCCTGGGCAGAACCACCTGCCCTGGTTACAAGTCTTCAGTTTTCAGGCAGGAGAGAGATTAATCCATTTCTCCCATGCTGCTGGCAGGAAGAAAGCTCTGAAGCCACCTGCTGTGAATTCTTGCTAGAGAACCTGGGGAGACACTACCCTGGACCCAGCAGGTAAAGGCCAGGCACCCACCTCACCCGTGGGTGGTGTACAAGGGCTGTGGCAGGGAGAGGAGTCGCACCTGCACCCCTGGCTCCTCTGTGGAGGTTCACGCTACCATATCCAAAGTCACACCCTGACAAGCCAGGCAAACACAGCCAGGCACAAGCAGCAGCCTCCTGCTTCAATGGGTCACTCGTGTCCCCACAGTGTGGCCTGCACTCCCAAGCGACAGTGAACTGCACCTCTGTCCAGCCCACCTGCACTGGCAGCCAGAGGAACACGCACTCGCATCACCAGATGAATCTGCCTTAACCCCATCACCATGCTGGCAGTGATGGTCTTCTAGAGACTGTCTGCTGCAGTCACCAGGAAAAACTGGTCGAGACACCCCAAGTCTCCCCAACTCCAGAAGCAGCATTGCCAGCACTTAGCCAAGGAGGGTTAGAAGAAATGCACACACCTGTTGCAGGTGCTGCTGATGGTTCTTAACAGCTTCTGCACTCTGACCAGCACACATCAACACCAGACTAGTAGTTATTTCTTGGAAAAAGTTGAAACTGCATGGCAGCGGTTCCTCCCTGCAAACACTGGGGCAGCTCAGCACACGCAGCACTTGGGCTTTGACTCTCTGGCACCTCTTTCTCTTGCCCATCTCTCAGGAGATCACATGGCACCCCAGGAAAGGCCAGGCACAGCTCAGGACATCATCTACCACCAAGAATTTAGGTCTTGACATTTAGAAGGCACAGGACTTCCAATACCACCCTCCAGTATCTGCTGCCAGCTTTCACCATCCAGACCTGGATTTCCTCACAGATCCAGGCAAGGGGTTGAGAACTTGCCCAGTATTCAGCAGTTAACAGCTTAATTCTGCCATGAAAATTCAGTGGTTCAGCATCCGAAAGCACCATGGTTTCACTGCTGTGTCACCAGAACTCCAGCTGAAGCTTCAGAATTCTCTTTTGCACCAACATGAGGTCTCCTGCTGGAGGGCAGCCTGCAGGCAGCACTCATGGGCCTGTCCTGCTATGGCAACTGTAGGAGAGTGGCTTGTAACTTAACCTGACCCTGGCGACCTTGAGAACATTGCATAACCTGCTAAAGCTTTTAAGCAAGATCAGCCAACTGTATGCAAGTCACACAACCAGACAGGTCATACTTTCTTAGCTCCAGGGTCAGAACAGTTCTTCAGGAAGAGGGCATCAATGGAAAAATAATTTGTTACTGAGAATACTGTAGGACAGGTCTCAGATTACCTCCCTCCAGCCTCTCTCCCTGGAGGGCAGCCAAGTCTCTGCTCAGCTGTGGATCTACTTTTGTCAAATCATGCAGGCACAGTCCCTGTGAGGCTGCACCTCCTGTTTGCAGAAAATACACAGCCGTGCCTTGCCCTTTAAGCAGCTGACACGTAACATCTTGGTAGCTTAATTTTAGTTTGAGAATGAAAGAACATGCACAAGTGATGGATCCAGACTCCTTTATTTCTCTATAATACAGCACTATCTGAATTCCAAGCTCCCACAGGTCCAAACATTCCTCTCCTTCCCTACCAGCCCAGAAGTGAATTACCACTAGCAGACTCCCATCGGGTCAGTCTGTTCCCTCCAGCTCATCCCCTGACCATTCTGCTCCCTGCGGGCAGCCAGGCTCTACATCAGGCTCCTCTTCCCTACACGGGGACAGATTCTTCACAGGAGAGAAGAAACACCTAGAGGGGAGAAAGCACAAGTTCAGCGTTAGGTACATGTTCCAGCAATGGAATTGGTAACAGTGCTCTTACCGAGGGCAGCCAGGTTAAGACTAGCTACTGACATCTGCTTTTAACAGGTGCAGCAGGAGGAGTTAAGTTAGAGAATGAAGTAAAGAAAGCAGCAGGCTTCTTATATCAGCAAGAGAGGAACCTCTAAGAGGGTGCCTACAGCTCCCTTGCCTTCACAGAGACACAGTCAGGATTGTTCTCCTGCCCTTTCCGGTTCCCTTCTGTGTTCTAGGACACAGGAACGGCAGAACCGTTTCCTACTGTAAGCCCTGAAGGGCACTATAACCTCCGCAGACTGCTTCCGCAACCTCTGAACCCTCTGGGTAGGCCCCTGCCAGCAGGACAGGGCACGGCTCACCGTTGCTGTACTTGCACTGCTTCAGGGCCTCGTTGAAGCCCTCGCACAAGGTCAGGTCTCGCTGGTTGGTGGCGCACTCCAGGAACTGCTTCATCTCGTAGTGGCAGGGACCGTAGGCCGGCTGCTGGTATACGGGCTGCTGTCGCGGCTCCTGCGGGAAGGACGCCGCTAGGGAAGGCGCCCCCTCGGCGGGGTCGGCCCCGGCACCCCGGGCCTCCTAGCGCCGGCCCCACCCCGCTGCCCCCCGCCCCCGGGGCCGGCCCCGCAAGGGCAGGCCAAGGGCGCCGGCCCAGCCCCGCTCATACCTGGGCCGGAGCCGCCTTGGCCGGCTCGGAGCCGCCGCCGCTGAAGGCGCCGGTGAGCGCGCTGCCCACGACGTGTCCCACGGCGGAGCCCACGGCCACACCGGCGGCCGTGCTCGCCATCTGCGCCATCAGTCCGGGCTGCGCCGGCTGCGCCGCCGGCACCGGGGCCGCGGGGGCCGGGCTGCGGAGAGGAGCGAGTCAGAGCGGGGCGGCGGACGGGCAGAGGCCCTCCCCGGGCCCCGGGCCCGCCGCCCCCCGTACCTGGCCGGTGCCGGTGCCGCCGCGGGCCGCCCCACGCTCCTGCTGCCGCGCGCCATTGCCCCGCCGCTCTCCCGGCCCCGCCCCGCGCGACGCCTTAAGAGGCGCCGCCGTCACCACGTGACGCCCCGCCCCGGCACGTGCGCAGAGAGCGGCGGGGCCGCCCCGGCTCTGCACCGCCTGCCCCCGCCAGAGGGCGCCCCCGGCCCGGCCCCGCGCCCCGCGCCCCCCCGCTCCGCCCCGGGTGTCCCACCCGCCGCCTCGGCTCTGGGGGACGGGGCTGCCAGCACGCCCCGGCCTGTGCCCCGGGCGAGGGAAGGGAAGGGGCCCGGGGCCGGGACCTACCCCGGCAGGCGGTAGCCCCCCGGGGCGGGCGGGTGCCGGAGCGTCGGTGGGGGCTCTGCTCCGGCCCGTGGAGGCGCCGACCAGGTGCCCCGGGCGGGGCGGCGGGGTCCGATCCGCCTGGCCGCGCCCGCCCGGGCCGAGCCCCGCCGGTGTCTGATGGCCCCGCTGGAGGGGCCGCTGCCCCCGGGCCGGTGATGTGCACGCGCGGGGGACTCTGCCCCACCGGCCCCGTCCGCTCCCACCGCCCGGGTGTCGCCGTGGGGTCTGGCCGGGCAACGCGCGCTCCCGAGGGCTGGCGGCGCCCGGCCCGGCACCGGCACCGGCGCGTTCCCGCAGCCACCGGCCCGGCTCCCACCGCCAGGTGACGGCCGCGTCCTGCTGGCGCCGTCCAGCGGCCCGGCCGGGGCTCCGGGCAGCGGCGGGAGCCGGGAGCCCGCGGGGGCCGTGAGGATCTCCGCAGATGCCGTGAGCTGCGGGGGGGCGGCGCGGTGGCTTTGCGGGTGCTCAGGGGGCGCCTCTCCCGCGTGTGGCGCCGAGCGGGACAGAGCGTGAAGGGGCTCGTTGGGAATGGGCGACGGAGGTGGAGGTGGCCTCTGTAGCACGGGAGCCGATGGGCGGAGGAGGCGGATAATGAAGGGCTGGGAGATGGCAGGTGAACAGTCCGCAACTGGGGCAGAAAAAAGAAGGTGCCAGGGAGGAGCGTGGGGAGGAATTATGTGGTCTAAGCCATCGGCCAGCACAACAATTTTTTGCAGCAGCCCTCTGGATATACAAACCAGCAGATCAAGGAACCTTTTGCAAGGCGTGGACATTGTTGGGAAGTAGGAATCCATGGAGAGATGATGATGATGAGCCCTCAAATCACGAACAGACAGGCAGGACGACGCCAGTTTTACCTTCAAACCAGTTTCCTGACAATCATCTCTTCCCTGGCACCCCAGTTGGTCTCCGGAGCCTCTGGGTCAGTGCCTGCTCAGTGTCTCCCTGGGATGGGCCTGGTTGCCTGCTCCATCATTGGGTGTTCCTTATGTCCTGTGGAGTGAAAGAAGTTTCCAAAATTGAGAAGGATCCAGACGTTGTCCAGGAAAAATTAAAAAAAATCCCAGCTGTTATGTCTCCAGGGCTGTGTTCATACATTCAGCGAGTTATGAAACCCAGGTCTTTGGGCTGGTTCATTGACTGGCAGGAATTAGAGAGCTAAGTCACTGCAGAGTTGGCGATTAGCTGCTGTGTAAGTGTTTTTGTAGAATCAAATTTCCAGCACGAGGGGAAGAGAAAAGCATTTGTAAAGCAAGCCGTCCCCTTGGCGCAGGGGCTGGGTGGGCAGAGGGATGGCTGCAGTTTCTACGCTTCTGAGAAAGGTGATTCTGCCTCAAACACACACAAATTTGGTCTCCTGAGGGGTAACACCCCCAACCCTTCCTCCCGCAGCGCCAGGGAACTTGCCTTCCCCAGGGGCTGTGCTGTGCAGTTCTGCTTTTAGCTGAAATAGCAGCATTTTACACGCGGTGTTTGCCTGTCTTTTGCCCACGAACGGGGGGGGGGGGGGGGGGGGGGGGGCAAGCAGCTGGAAAACCAGAAGAATGTAACGGGAAAGCCCCTGCATCAGCAGCACCTGCATTTTCCCCTTTTCCCAGCCAGGCATCCTGGGAGAGCGGGGTGCCTTTCCCCGTGCAGCCCTGTCCTGCCGAGCCAGGAGCACTTGTGAAGAAACAGCGGTCGTAAGGACATGAGAAAAAAAAGGCAGGAGGGAAGAAAAGGGTGATGTCGGGAGCACCTCACTGCGAGGGACCCCCCGGGGCAAGAGCCCAGCTCTCTGCCATGGGAGGTGAGCACAGGGCAGCCCATCAGCGCGTGAGGCTGGCGCTGCCACACAGACGGCTCCTCTTCCCTCCCTGGCTGTCCCTGGTCACAGGGAGAAGCTGGGCAGGTGCTGGGGGGAGGAGAGGACAGACTCTCAGGGGGCACAGGGAATGCCAGACCTCCAGCCATAAGAAACTGAGGTTCATTAGTTCCACTATGCGCAGAGCAACTTGCTGAAGGAGCCGGGGTTTCAAGCTGAGAGCGTCCCTTTAAGCTGCATCTGGGGGACCCTTTGATTTGGTTAATTAGACACGAAGTTTTTCTGTGCTGTGGGAGGCCGGGTATGTGCTGAGGAGCACAGCTACCCTGGGTTTACTAATGAGATAATTTATTGTGGCTGTCTGAGAGGCTGAGTGTACACAACTCCACCCGCACACACACACCACCCACTCCAAGCCCTCTGCTCCCAGCTGGAGAGCCCTCAGCCTCGGAGGTGGAAGTGCTATGTTAGGTCTCCCCACAGAGGGGCCATCCTCCTCTGGGGGCTTGTGCAGCAGGGCCCCGTTTGCACCTAAATATCCCTGCAACAGTTTTCACTGCTTCCCTGGCCAAACTTCCTAATTCCCATATTTTTCAGTCTAAATTTGATCTTGGATTCAATCAAGTAGCTTTGTTTCTGCCTCTCTCTCTTCTCATGCTCCAGAAGATCCCTCCTTACATAGTTCAAGTGTTAGGACTTGCCTACACTTGAAGGTTAACTCTGGATTAAGGGACATATAAATCTGAAAGACAGTAACTAATTTCTGAACAGTCCTGGAAAGATTTACTCAAAACCGGTAATTTCTGAACAACTCGGTGCACTGGCCAGCCTTTACGTTCCCTCCTGCTAGCAGCAAGATCAGGTAAGACAAGGTCTGTAAAAAGCAGGTCGTTTTTTCCAGCTGCTTTCTCCCCATTGCTCTAAAAGCAGATAATAATCTCCCCCTTCAGTTTGCCTCACTTAAATCCTCACACTGTCACAGTTGAAATGTGGCTACAAAGAGATCTAGGAATTCCCCAAGCATTTGGATCACAAGGGGTTATTTCACAGGTAAGGAATGCGATACCTTGCCTCCCTGGGTCTCCTGTCTCTGGCCCTCCATCGGGCGATGGAGCACGGGTCTGTTTCTATCAGGCTGCAGTTTCACAGGACATTTGCTTAGGGCAATGGTGCCACCCACAAGTGGCATGTTTCCACAGACACCTTCTCCATGCAGCTGTGCCAACGCTGCAGCGCATCTCTGCCCAGTCCCTGCCACAGGCCACCACCAGCAGGTAGCCATCTGCAGATGCTGATGGAGCCTCCTGCCTCCTGAGCTGCAGGTTTGCGCTTGGAGAACCCTAATTATTGCATGCAGGGGCAGATCTGGGCAGTGCTCTGGGTGTACCTGAATTTAAGTTATTTAGGTTAACAGCAAATTGCACGGGATGGTTGCTTGGGGATCTGGGCAAACTATTCAAAGCAGAAGAAAGCGTCTGATGAATTAGCCAATATTTTTGTTTGTGGACAATCCCCCCCCCAGAAGAGAAAAACCCCCTCCAGTTCTTACCAATGTGTTTGCTACTCAAAATTACTCCATGAATCATTTATGGCTGAATGTATTGCAGTCAGTGGGTTTCTTGTGTCCCACTTTCATTTTCATCTTTGAGCTCTGGTTAGTCCTAATTTTGTTTGTGCCGGGTGGCTGATTTCAGTCTTCCAGGTCTATACAGAGCTTTCAGGTCAGATGTAAATATGCAAGCACTACTTTTTTTATCCTATAAAGTTTTTTGCAAGCAGAAGATGTAGCTGACAAATAATAATAATAAAAAAAAGTCAGGCAAGTTGCTACCACTAAATGGAATTCACAGATTTTTCATGAGCAAAGGAGTGTTATTTCCTGCAGTCCTGCCTCACCGCTGTTCCCCCAAGGGATAACAAAGCGGTTAGCATCACAGGTAGGTGATATTCGATGGCATCGCGACAGCAGCATGTCACACAGCCCTGTCTCATGCTGGATGCCACAGGCTTTGAGCACAGACCTCTTGCTGTCTGCCCTTTTTAGCCAAAATACAATGACTGAAATGACGTGACTATTGCAAGAGTCAGAGATGAGAAAAAGGAGGAAGAAAAAACGCGGTGTCTAACCGGAGGAGCTGCAGATGGCTAGACATGACTGCAAGGGAAGGGAAGGCAGCACTACAGAGTGCCGGTTCAGCTTTCAAGTCTTGTGCTCCCAGGATCTACATGCCATTTCTTGGATGTGGTTTGCCCTGAGGGCAATCTCAACAGCTGTGGAGTTTCAAGCAGATGAACAATGTAGTTTTCAATAAATTTCACCGAGCAAATGAAAGGATTTTAACTCATTCCTGCTAGAGCACTTTTGCTCTGAAGGTTCTTCCAGAGCCAAATCCATTCACATCACGAGTGTTTCCTGTTTGAACCCCAGGGCCTGGCTGCCGGAGCACACCTGAACTAGACTGCTCTGCTCTGGGTGTTCGGGGAGCTCTTCCCCATCAGAACAGGCTTCTCCCAGCCATGCCCATGGGTCCTGGGAGGTGTAGGTACATCTCTGCATTTACCTGTGTCACTTAACCCACCCTGGTGACCTGTGGGTGGAGGAAAGTACCAAATTTGGAGTGTGGGTGCCCTCACCTCCAGGTGGGGAAGGAGGAGGTGGTAGAAAGAGAACTTTGCCAAATCTCTTCTTCCGCAGTGGTAGCTGTATCTCAGAAGTTCAATTTCCTTTGTATTCACACTTCCAGAAGCAGGGCTTGCACACTTGGAGGCATGTTCTGATCCCGGCTGAAGGCTGATGTCATTAGTTGTAACTGAAAGAAGGGGGTTTGAGTCCCCACATTCCTCAGCCAGATCCAGTCAAGGAATTGCCTCTTCCAAAACACCTCTGGTGTATCCTCAGATCATGAGGACAACAATTACTGTGAGCTCTGTGAATTCACCTGCTAAATACAGGACAAGACAGCAGACCTGAGCCCAGAGATTTTGTTTTGTTTTCTTCATGGCTGCAGAGCACCCCATAAGCAGTGCAGCTAAAAAGCCAGTGCAGGTTTGTTTGCTGTGTATCTGGAGGGTCTGAGCAGTGAGACACTGCCCTTTGCTGCCTCTCCTCTGGCTGGGATCTGGCAGGTGGTTTCAGGGAGCCCAAAGCAGCAAGCTTGCACCCCTGGCGGGAGATAACAGCACTAAGTGGGCCCTGCAGGCATCTCACACCTTTACAGGCTCCCCGCTTTACCTGTGCTGTCCCGGTGGATGTGCTTGGGGCTTAGCATTTCCTCCTCAGCCAAATGTCTGCCCAGAGGCTATTCCCTTCCACTTGTGCACAGCTGCTCCCTGGCTGGTCTGGTTTCCCCTCTCTGTTGCAGACACACAGCAAACATCCCTGGAGAGTGCGAAGTGCAGCTCCAGGGGCAGGGGGCACTGACAGCCCCAAGGCATCTGTAGTAAAATAACATGTGAGTAAGTATGGAAGTGTGGATGGGGTCTGTCTGTAAGGCAGAGGCATCCGTGACCTTTTAGGAGGCTGTTAGCACCAACCCACGAACAGCTACTGCTTTGAACTAGAATATTACAGTACCTCCCCCCAACTCCCCCTTCCCAAGCGAAAACATAGCTCATACAGCACCCAGAGAGATCTTAAGCAATGCTGCAGCCTCTACACAAACAGTTCACAGGCACCCGTGATTCGGGGTCCTTTGTCTCAGCTCTTCAAAATGTTTCATGAGTTTTAATCACCGCATTGCTCTCCCTGCCCTACTGAGGCTGTCCAGCCACCAGCTTCCAACACCTTTCCTCAGACAGAGGCCATCTTTTCTTTCCTCTGTAGAAGAAGCTGCTGGTGTCTCCTCTTCATATGGAGAGTCAATAACCCCTGCAAATGCACAAGGAACACTGGTTGTGCACTCCGGTTTGTCATGATTTCTGCTGAAATGCTTTTTCAGCTGCAGTCTCCACCATAGAATGCTAAGCTCAATGCAGAGTCCATCCATGGGCTTCTCCATCAGAACAGTGCATACATCCTCTTCTGTAGGAATAGCCTGGCCATTGCAAAATCAGTGGTCCCAGCAAACACCTCAGCTCTCTGGAAAGGCTGGGCACTGTGTGTGCCACACTGGATTCATTCCCAGCCTTGTGCAAGCTCTTGTGATGCTGTTTTTAGACTGTTCTTCAGGGTCTTGAGTTTGATATCTGAGCGCTTCCCTGGATCTGAGGATTCTACCGTGAGTTTGTGATAATGCAAACTTGGGGTTCAGCCATTGCTGCCCAAGAGAAAGTGGAATAACATCCGGGGAACCAGTCTCTGCCACAGTCCATCAGCCAATTTATTCCAGTAACCTTTGTTAGTGGCAATGCAGTGTGGGTCACAGACATGTCTTTCCCCACAGCATCTAGGGTAGCACGAGCTCTGAACTGCAGGGCACTGCATCACTGCTGCATAAAGCAACAGCTGTGACAGGCACTTTGCATCCCAATGGGAGCCAAGAGAGTAAAACACCAACTCGGTTACCTCTCTTTCTGGTTACCTCCTCTGGACTGAGTTTGCTCACTCCCGTCTTTTCTGCTCTGCTGGCTCATATCCTTATTGCTTTCACAAGGCTTCATTCAGTCAGAGCCCACAGCCTGGTGCTGGGAAGATGCCTCATGTATGCCTAGTTCTGCTCATCCAGCACCAACCAGCCCAGCTGCCTCCCTGCCACAAGTGCAGCTGCCCCTAGTCCTGCCGAGATGTGGGGAGCACTCTCTCCTTCCTAATGCTGGCCCTGGCTTGCCAAGCTGGCCTGCACATCCCAGGGATGGACACCTTCATCACAGGCAAACACACGCCATGGGGTGATGGGGGTGACGCCCGAACAATGTGGAGGGGCAGGAGGGTCCCAGCAGCAGCGAGGCTGTCCCAAGAGGGGCTGGGAGAGTGGTACCTGTTCCAGGCCCGGCTGCTCCAAGCAGAAATGTGCATGAAGAAAAGCCTCAACCCACACCTTGAATTCCACAGCTGGGCTCCAGGGACAGGGGGAGGGAGAGAGGACAGGACAGGACATTTCCCACAGACCCGCAACTTGTTCGTAAAAGCCTCATCTCAACAGCCCTGCCTGCCTCCTCCCCCATCACCTCCACTGCTCACACTGGGTTTTATTAACGCAGTCCCCTTAGGCTAGAGGGAATCACATCCCAGGAGACATTCCAGTCTCAGCTCAGCTTCGGAGAGGATCAGAGGGAGCCAAGGGTGGGGGGCGTTTCACCAGGACGTTTCATTTGCAGAGAGCTGGCAAGTTGAGAGCACTGCAAGACGGCACTAGCAGCCTCCTTATCAGACACGAGCAGCTGCAGGCTGGAGCTGAGTCTCTGCTCGGCTCTGTATCTCCCAGTCGTTTCTGCTTTGTCCGGGCTGCTGGCTGGAAGCTCTTAGCTTGGCTCTGCCGGGTGCATGGCTGGGCACAGGGAGTCTGGGCAGAGAGACTCACCCTTTTGCTCAGGTGATGAACACAACTGTTGGTGACATACAGCCGGGTCCCAGCTGCCACAGGGGCTCAGCCCAGGCTCAGCACCCTTCCCTGAGCACCAACAGGGCCTCAACTGCCAGCTCCTTGCAGCCATCGCGCTCTGCACCAGTCGGGGCTGACACTTCTCACCAGGAATGGGAGCTGGCTCCCCAGCGTCTGGCTCCTCAGGTGAATTGTGGTGTGCCCTGAGCCTACGCCAGGAAAATGCCGGCAGATGAAACCTCGTCTCAGGCCAAGAGACACGAAGATGGATGTGTTTTCCTTGCCTGGCTTATCTCGCAGGCAGTGCTTTTCACCGGAGCCCAGCAGTGTTTGTGTGCGCTCGGCTCCTGGCACGGGGGCAGGAGATGATTAGACAACAAACACTGTGGCGTACCTCTCCCGAGCCTGCAGCCTGCCCCTGCCCTGCCGAGACCACGGCCCGGCAGGGAGCTGCTTCGCGGGGCTCAAATCCCAGGGCTGGCTGCAGCTGCATCAGGGCCACAGAGGGCGAAGAGGGAGGAAGAGCGACATGACCCTGCAGCTGCTCGGACACCATGTCAGCTGCAGTGCGAGCTACACGGGGTTGGGCTGCAGCTGCCTTAGCTGCTCCCCCAGGGACTTGCTCCTGGGCTGGACCCCTGCGCAGGTGCAGTGCATCTCTTTTTCAAGGTGCACTGTTTGGGTCCAGGGCAGTCGGCACAATTCCACCCATTTTCATTTAGAAGATTTTAAAAAGCTCAAAGGAAATTTGAAGCAAAGCATTTTGCTGACCAACGAACATTTTTTACATATTACTTTACATATTTCTTTACCTTTCCACTTGTGAGTCCAGGAGCAAAGGCCAAATTTCCTGGAACCCCACATGCTCTTCTTGCCCCCTCCCCACGCCCATGCTTTGGGCTGCTGAGGAGAACAGGGTAAGTCAAGGCCTCTTCAAGAAATACTCTTGATCACTGGTGTTTACAAGGGCAGTAAGCACTGTGCATGACCTCCAGCCATGTTTGCACCTACTACCACCTGTACAAACACCCACTTTGGCTGCCCAGGAGAAAAACAAGATGCCAGGGCCAAAGGAAAGAGGGATCCCAAAAGCAAGAGGGTGAGAACAGAGACTTGCCTGATGGGGATGTGTTCCCATTTGTCACCCACTGAGCAGTGATGCTGGACACATCAGTTCATGTGGCCATCACCTACAGAGAGAAGAGGAAAGACATTAGAAGAGAAATCAAAGGGGTTTCTCTCTCCTGGGGATTTGGCTCCTGGACCCTCTTCCAGCTGCTCAGGCAAGTGCTCAGGAGGTGTAAAGCTCCATGCTGACTTAGCAGGGAACCTAAAATCAGGTCCTCAGCCACACAGAATACAGCTGTGAAAGTCACACCAGGGAGGTGGCAGGAAACAAATGACTTTGGACAGACAGGCTTAATCCATTAAAATTTATTTTCTCTCCCACTTCCCTCCCCTTTCCCCTTTGCTCTCATCAGAGACCTCTTCCCGCACCTCCTCTTTGTCCAAAGGGCCTTATGGAAATTTCACACCCAAGTGGCCCATGGACTGAAACAGTTATTCCACAACAGAGCAGAATCGGACCCACTGTTCTCTTCCTTCATCTTGCACAGTCTCTTTCCACCAAACACCTGCTGGGGAGGGGGCTGCTGGGAGACATTATCCCAGTTGCTAGCTCCTGTTGAGACTCACATTAGGATACTGCTCTGCCTGCCCAGGCATTCACAAGGTCCCTCCTTGCTGGAAAGTCTTAGGAGGGTGGGAGAAGAGCTAACGCTTGTGACTTGGAAAACTCATGACAACTCTGCCACTTACTAGGACTGGAAGGCACTGGAGCAGATGCTGAGCAAGAAAAGCGAGGCGTGAGGATGCTGTATCACATCAGTGACTGTTGGGACCTCCCAATCATGAAGGCTTCTGCTGAGCTGCTGCAGCCATTATGAAATCCCTGAACCCCAAATCTGGCTCCAGCCTGGCAGGAGCTTCAGGAAAGCAGACAGTGCCTGCACAGACAGATGTCAGGCTGTTGGCCCTCTGGGGCTGGAGTGGGAGCCCTGTGCTCATCTGCCAGCAGCCTCTGTACGTTCAGCAAGCTGCAAACAGAGGTAGCGATGGGGCTGCACAGACAGGACAGACAGTGGCTGAGAGAGCTCCTAGCATAGAAGTCCTAGAAAAAACACCTCTGCAGGCTGCACATAAGGCCCTTTGCAGAAGGTGAGTACACAAACACCCAAAATGCCGAATGGGCCATTTTCCTGCTGCTAAACATCTACTTGCTCAGCTGGGAAATATTTGTAATCCCAGACACACCATCCACTTTTCTTTTGTATTAAGTGCCTTGGCAGGAGCCAGCAGTTCTCACATGCTGTCCCATCTCTGCAAGGACTGTGTTTCCCAGAACACCCCCTTCAAAAGTCTCCCTTTATAAAGATGAGCCAAACTGCCTGTTGCTCACAGGCTGCTCCTGTCCCTTTCCCCACTTCCCCAGGGCACCAGCAGGCTCCACTGCCATGGGTTGGAAGGCACTGAGCTCCCAGAGACACCAGTATTCAAAGAAAAGGCACTAAAGAAAAGAGAGACAAAGGCAGGAAAGCTTTTCTCACTGGGACCCAGCTGTCTGGCTCAGAGCAAGGCAAGAAACTAGGATCAGCTCTGCACTCCCAGGGCACAGATGGAATAGCAGAAGAGTAAATTCCACAGTGTAAAGTCTGAGCCCTGTGAACACCAGCTCCTTGCTTCTTCCCTTTTGCTTCTTCCTTTTTGCTTCTTCCCTCCTTCCCTTTCCCCTCTTCCAAGTAAGGCCTTGGGAATATGCCAAACACACTGTTGTGGTGTGGGAACATCTCGCAAACAGCCCGCTAGCTAAGTGCTGCAGCACCTTCCAAGCACAGCCACAACCAGACTCTTTCTTCTCGCATCTGCTTACCGTATCCAGTATTTACATCCTCAGGATGGTTCCCATAAAACAAAACATGAACAACTGATCACAGACAAATAAAACTGTAATATAGTCTGGGATGTCAGGAAGCCTTACCCACCCCCTGCACACCAGCACAGGCAGCTGGAGATCAAAGTTTTCTTATTTGCATACATTTCTTGAAACAATTTGCAGCTAAACTCAGTCTACTGAGGGGATGCTGACACAGCCCAGGGCTTCTCCCATAGAAAGAGGAACCGAGAAACCAGATCTGTGCATTGCTGCTTCCATCTCCAGGTGGCTGAGCAGATGGAGGCTTTGGCATCTCCAAAATGGGGAGCTGCTCCCTTCCTTCCCTTCCCTTCCCTTCCCTTCCCTTCCCTTCCCTCAGCATCCTGCACAGCAAAAGATTTCTTGGAAATGGTAAGTGAAGGGCTAGGCGCACACAGATGGCTCTAGTGGAGCCCTGCACAGGCAAAGCAGGGACGCAGACACATTTAAACCCAGAGATCAGATATTCCCCACGGGGACTGAGTGGTCTCGGTGCGTTCTGAGGGTCTAGTTGGATTGGGTTTAGTCCTTGGTACCCCGAGGCAGGAGAGGTGAAAGACACTTTTAACTGACCCGTTTAAAGCCGTCCCAATCCAGGCAGAAGCCAGCAGCAAGACTGGAAGCACTGACACCGGGCTTGGGCGGCTCCAGCCGCTGCTCCCTCGCCTTCGGATGCAAAAACCCGGCGGCGCTGCAGTGTATCGCCCCCGGGGCGCAGTGCGTGACCCCACGGGCACTCGCAGGGACCTCCACAGCCTGCTTGCGGTGGGCACCCGGTTACACGGGGCCGGGCAGGCGCGGGAGGGGGGTCCGTGGGGTCCCGCCCGTCCCGCCCCGCTGCGCTCCGCCCCGCTGCCGGGGGCGGTGGGGCGGAGCGGGGCGGGACCCCCCTCCCGCGATGCCGGCGGGCCGTGTCCCCCCGGCCCGTGCAGCCGCGGCTCGGGGAGAACAAAAGGCAGGAGCGGGAGGAGGCGCGGGGAGGAGGGCAGGCGGCTACGGGGGGGTATAAAGAGCTCAGCGGGGATCCCCCCCCCGCCCCATGTCCGAGCCCGCTCCACTGCCCGGCATGGCCCGTCCGCCGCTGCCCGCTGCCGCGCTGCTGGCCGCCGCTTTGCTGCACTGCGCGCCCGCCGCTCCCGCCCGCCGCCACAAGCCGGTGAGTTGGGACCACCCGGTGCCTCCCACCCCCGGTGCTCCGTGTCCCCGGCCGAGTCCCAGCCGCCCCTTGCCCCGCCGCTCTCCGGTGCGGCCCCGAGAGGAGCATCTACCCGGTAGAGCCTCCGCTGAGCGGGGTGAGCCTTCCCCCCTTCCACCCCCCCAGGCCGTCCCCGGGATGCCGGCAGCGGGCAGCGCTGCGCCGCCGGGAGACACCGGCCCGGGGACCCCCGCTCCGCGGGCTCCTCCTGGCGTGTTAGGGGAGTTTCCACAGGCGTGCTGCCGTCTGCGGAGCGAGGGAAAAACAAGGGGAAAATGGGACAAGGAGGCTTTACAAGAGGACACGGGATCCCCCTTCCTGTGAAGGCAGCAGAGCACTGGCTGCCTCTAACGGCACCCCCCGCCTGCTGTGCGGGCAGCGCCGAGGAGCGTTACGGGGAGGCTAAAGGGATGAGTCGAAGGAGCAGGCAGGAGGGGAGCGGCGGGGCATGCCTGCCAGATCCCAGCACCTGGGACGGAGCTGCGAGCAGCTGGGACTGCTGCCGCCGGAGAAGAGCAGCAGCGTGCGAGGGATTTGGGGGACGGGAGAAGACAGAGAGCTCCTTGTGCTGGGAATGTGTGCCTGTGTAATCGGGTTATTATATACATGCGCTTCGCTAGTGCGCCATAAAATAATGATAGAGTAAATACCCAGTAGCAGCCCAAGGGGATTAGTTCAGGTTCTGTCGATGGTTTTATTATCAACTCTGTCATCTGAGTACTTCTAACTTGGCTGTTAAGTACGCTGTGGGCTGGAACTTGGCACAAAGCAGCCTTGGCCCCCAAAATACTTGTATTATTCCAAACGAAATGTCCCTGCATTTGGCTGTACTCTGCCTCTGAGGAAGGTGAGGTGAGCACTTGGGCAGTAGCACTCTGCTGCACCCCAGTTATGACACTGCTCTGTGGATTTCATCCCTATCTGAATGCAGCAAGTGGTGGGCTGGGAGGACAGAGCTCCACCTGAGTAAAGCTGGAGACCACTGGTTCCTGCATTCTGCAGGGATGTTGGCTGGGCTGGGGGCTGCCTCAGACTCTGCCAAGTCCAAGCGGTGGAGCTGCTGCTCCTGGAGGGACCTGCACAGCCTCTGGTCCTAATCTTGCTGCCAGCAAGGACCCGTGCGGGATTCCCAGGGAAGGGAAAGCCAGCCTGGGTTTCACACTGTCTGAACTTGGGTCTGGTCCAGCTGTGACATGCACTATTCATCTGCTTTTGCCAGTGCTCCCAGCTGCTGAGTGACTGCAAAGGTTGCTGGGGCTCATCTGCCTTGGCCAGTGCCCCTTGAATGGGGGGAATACACCAAACTGCTGAAAAGCACAGAGTTAATACAGGGGTCTAGGTCTACTCAGGCTCCCAAGTCCATCTAATCCACCACCACACTCCTGAAGAAGGTCCCCACACCTGGGTAGCGTGCTGCCCAGAGATGGTTTCTTCCTCATCTCGGGCTAATGCTCTGCATCATGAGTGCTAATACTTTCCTCTTGGCTGGAGTAATTCCAGGTGATGCTTCTACAGGTATGTTTTGTTCTGGGACATCTTGTGCTTGTGTGTTTGAGCAGCCATCTGGAGCTGGGGATTTCGGATCAACTCAGTCTTTGCAGAGATGGTGACTGCATTGGTTTGGGGTTGGAAATGGACAGATGCTTTCTCCTTTCAAACAGCAGTTCTCTCACCCCAAATAGCTGCCCTTTTGAGTTCCTTATCTGGTGTCAAGGCTTCTGAAGGTTATTCTACTGCCTCTGAGGTAAAGCCAGCATCACGGTGGTTGCTCTCGCATATGATGTAAGTAAATTGACAGCTGTGCCCCCCACTCCTCTCCTGCCTGGGGTATGCATGTCAGTGTGGAACAGCTGAAATGGGATTGCTGGGCTCACAGTGTTGTGTTTCCGGCCTCAGCCCTTCTCTACACTCTCTTACTAGAGAGCTCTGCCATGCATGTTCACTTCTCTGGCTACTTTGAGCCTCCTTGCAAAGAGATGTTTCCCTATGTCTAATAGCAGCTAATTTCCTGTTGGGGCACCT
Organism: Falco naumanni; assembly: GCF_017639655.2. Lineage (NCBI taxonomy): Eukaryota > Metazoa > Chordata > Aves > Falconiformes > Falconidae > Falco > Falco naumanni. The sequence goes on from NC_054054.1 coordinate 88,357,528, forward strand.
TTTGCTGTCTGGCGATGAATGAGAAAGGAGCCGAGGGGCTGTGCTGGGAAAAGCTCAGCCTCACTCCTACAAGACAGACAATGGTGACTTCCTCAAACTGTGCTAGTAGATGGGGTGGGCAAGGACTGCCCTAGGTGCAGCAGGGTGCTGCATCATGGCTATTTGGTGCTCCAAAACCAAGTCACAACATCAGTAACTGAGGGGGGAGGGAATCAAGGGCTAAGATTCACTTTAAAGCCAGGCTACACAGGGCAAGTTGCAGGACCTGTGTTCTTTGTAGTAAACCCTGTAGATCTCCTCCACTTTTACATTAATGCCTAAAGAAAGAAAGAGAAAACTGAGAGCAGAATACAGGCTGTGTCTGGTGTCCACTGTAAAACTTGAGAACAAAAGATCTGCAGTCCTCGGGGCAGTGCACACGCAGACACTGAATTCCTGCATTGCTTTCGGCTCCCCTGGGAAATCAAAGTCAGTCCATTTGCTGGGAAACTGTCTCTCTGTGGAGAAGTGGTAGGCACACTCCCAGCTGCCAGTATAATCCCTCAGGACCCATATCCTGCAGCTCTTGCCCTGAACCCAGCAGGTTCCCCACTGGAAGCACGGTGCTGCCTTCCCTGCAGCCCAGGAGCCGGGGAGGCTGCCTGCCTTGCTCAGGGCTGAGGCAGCTTCTGCACGAAGGGTTTGATTTGCACTCTTTGATTTGGCTATTTAAATACTGCCAGTGAGTGAGTGTGTGTTGGTAATTTTAGGCATGTTTATCCTCTGCTGTGGGAGAGACTCAAGACACATGTAAGCAGTTATTTTCCAGCGGGTTTGTTATGTTTGAGCTTTCACATGCAACACACATGCATAACCCTGCAGTGTAGGAAGACTTGGGGTATGCAGCTGGTGAAGTGCACTCACTGGGGAGGGAGAACAGAGCAGGGAGAAGAGAAGCACTTTGGGGAGGATCCTCCACTCCAGCTCATGCTGCACTTTACTTGCTTCCCCCATGTGTATCCTGCCCTGGCACCATAACCTGGGGGGCTCAGCAGAAGGCGGCTGCACTGCATAGGTCTTGTTTAAAAAGAATCTTCCATGGAAAAATTGTTCTGCAGAGACTTTTCACACCAGAGACACTGTCAGCTCTTTCCTACTAATCCCAGATATGTGGACAGGTAAATGAAGGGTTCCTGGATAATCTTATATCAGGGATGGCCCAGCTTGTAACATGAATGGAAGCACTGCTGAGTGTGCACATAGCTGTCCAGTAAAACAAAAAGCAAAGCATTTCAGGGGTTCACTAAGGGCCACAGACATGTTTTTAGAGGTTCACTGAGATCCTCATGCAGATGAGATCCACAAGAACAGAAGGTGACCAGACTTCCTCCTCATCTTAGAGGGATTTGGGCAGGAGAGAGACATCACCATCTTACAAAAGTGGCTCTGTGAGAATTAGAAGCGGGGGGGGGGGGGGGGGAAATCTCAGACATCTCCAGGACATTGGGCAGAGGAACAGTGCTTGTCTTGTGGGTTTGGAGATCCCAGCCTGCACATGTGAGCAGCATATGCTCCCTGAGGGCAGAACATCCCCCCCCATAGCTCTGAAGAGGGCTGCAACTGTGCCAGGTAGCTGTACCTTGTGGGACATCTCCTGGCTGTTGTCCTTGGGCTGGGCACTGGTAGCTCATTGCTTACCTTAGCTTGGATGTAATCACACAACAAACAAAACATCTCAACCCCCCTTCCTCCTCTACCTGGAGTGTGCCACATCCTAGAGTGGTTTCTTGGTTTCAAGGGATTTCTAGGTCTTCAGATGAAGGGCTCTTGAAACCTTTTGCTATCCTGGCATCCTGGGGCTTTTTTGCTTTGTAAGTACTCCTGTTTCTGGCAAACTGTTGCTTGGGTGACACCAGCAGCTTGGTTGTGGTGTTGTTGATGGACTAGACTCACAAACTGTCACGTAATTAAAGTGATAATAAAAATAGTCCTGTGGTGTTTATTCATTTGCTTTCTCTTGTTACATCAGAGCCTGGGTCTTCTCATTCTGTCTGTGGGCATAAACATTTGCAGTCCATAATGTTTCATGTTCCACGTTGCTTAGGAAAAATAAACATTTTCCTTCTCTTGTTGCCAACAACAACTACCACCAACTAATCTGGAAACAAACTGTCAGGTCCCAGGAGGTGGTACTTGATGGTGCCACAGAGTATGGGAAGTGAGCAGAGGGGAACCTCCAACTGTGTATGCACAGCCAGGCACTGTGGCACCTCCCATTTGGCCTCATTTGGCTGAAGTTTGGCCTTTGCATTGTCCCTGGTCCTGTCTGCAGCAGAATCGGGCTACAGCCCAGCATGAAGGAGTTAGTCCTGTAGCAGAAGTATTTTGTGTAAGCAAAGACTTCATAGTTAGAGGGGTTGGGACACTCTGCCTTGTTCTGGGGAAGGCAGGATCAATAAACCTGTGGCTTTGCCTGGGTATTGTTTCCACTGAGTTTCCATTGTTTCCACTAACTGCCTTTACCAGGAGCATGCTTAGCTCAGGTTCTGACCAGACCACAAATATAATCCATTTCTGCTGTGAAATTTCAGCTGCAGCATTAGTACCTTCCAAGGCCAGTCTGCTTCTGGGACACAACCTGACTAGAGTGGAGCTGGCTCCAGTTTTACCACTAACCATCAGCTGTAGCCGCACTTTTAAGTCCAACTCCTGAAAGTCTATGCTGGACTGGGAGGCAGGCTGGCTGTAAAGCTGGCTATGGTACGCTGTGCATGAGGACAACAATGCTGATCTTGGACAGGAACATTGCTGTAGGCTGTTAAGGGGTGCGGGGCCTCTGGGGGGCACAGCCACCCAACAGTGGACAGAAATGGGGTGAGAGAACTGTCTACATGAGAACTGCAGAAGAAAGCATCTCTGCTCTCCCTCTCCACACATTGAATTAAGGGCAGGAGCGCTCCAAGATGCAGGCTCATAGATGGAAGTAGGATAATGTTACTAGCTAAACAGGCAGCAAACACCAAAGCCTTGACAAACACTCTGAGTAACAGAAGGAGAAAGAAGGGAGAAATGGAAAAGCAGCAGCAGAAAGGATGGGGAGGTGGGAAGAAAGCACATGAGCTCATCTCCTAGTAGAAGAGGAAACAGCCTCGAATGACAGGGGAAGTATCCAAGACTGATGGGATTCACGTTGTAACTTGTGCAGGCACTCCTGTCTGACGGGAAGAGGGGGGGAGGTTCTCCTTTCATGTCCATGTTGCAGAAGCAGGCAGGAGCCCAGGTAATTAGGTACACAGCAGAGGAGGCAAGTTTAAGTTCAGGGCAGGCAGCAGAGGATGGACCCAGGCAGAGGAGAGCACTGGGTTTGTCAGTACCAGGCACTGACCTCACTCTTGAGGTTATTTATACACAGCATTGCTGATTCTCCATGTAGCTGTGCTGCTCCGGCTGCTTCTTCTCCTGGGAGGCTCTGGAGGGCGAGTGCTACCCAACACAATGAGGTTAAAGATGCTTCTGGCTCCTCGGGATGGCTGGGACACTTCCTGGGAAGTTTGGCTGGTGTTCGTCTGGCCCCAGCAGACCCAGAAGTGATGGCTGTTGTATCACATCACTTGAGGGCTGATAAAGCTGCGAGGAACTGAGTGAGCAGTCTGTACCTCCACTGCGGTTTCTGCTCTCCCATGGGATCTGTCCTTTCCCTCCTGTTCCCTTTCAGCCTTTTGGTCACAAGCTGCAGGAAGAGGCACTTTCTTTGTGAGGAACTGCGGCCAGCCTGCAGCACTCTTTGTGTATAGCTTTGCTTCTCTGCTCTGTTTACTGCCCTCAACCCTTGGTTTCAGGCCTGGCAGCCCCTCTGTGCTCATGTTGTGCAGACATTTTGCCGTTCAGTCTCTATTGCAAAGCCCTGACATCTTCCCTTGGCTAAAAACTGTCTGTTTCCATGCGCAGCAGCCACCCCTGACTGTGGGTTTTGCTAGGAAGGGCAGTACAAGAGGCTGCACACGTTTAGCTGGCTCTGCACTCAGCTGGTCTGAAGGCCTGCCCTGGGTTGCAGGGATTTGCCTTTGCTTTTGTCCTCCGGTGGCGGATGAAAGCAGTGGGGATGCCCTGATAGTTACTCAGCAACACTCCTCATTCTCTCTTCACAGGTCTGTAGTAGCTTCAGCAGCAGCACAGCCCTAAGCAAACCCCTAATCATTCAGCTGGGGCATTATACCATAGCTCAGGAGAGCAAAGCCAGATCTTCCCAGAGGAGGGTGGCTTTAGTGCTGGGTGGGAAGGATGCAACTGTAAGCGAGAGGACGTTATCTACGCCTTGGGAAGTGCCTGCAGTGAGGTGTGTCCAGCCAAGGAGACCAAAATCTCCAGCCTGACGTGTCTCCTGAGCATTGTTTGGCAAGTGGTTTCTGCCTGTCACATTTCCCCTTGCTGGCTGTGCCTGCAGTGGCATTTTCCAGCCCTTTCCTGCTATGGTGCTAATGTCGGTGCAGTGACGACAAGGAGAGACTTGCTGTTTGTATAGGGGCACAGTGAGTACACGGGGCAGCCAGGCAGGTCTTGCCTCCTGCCTCCACCCAAAGCTGTTTGCAGGGGGGGCACAGTGTCCCCTCCCAGGGCCTGGTCTCAGCAGAGGGTCGGCAGCCAGGAGCAGGAAGGATCCTGCCTAAGGCAAGGTGGGGTTTGGGTAACTGGAAGCTGGGATTCATGCCAGTGGCCTTGAGCTAACCAAAGAGGACAGAGAAAGCCTACCCCAGGTCTGCCTCTAAAACATGGGATCTGTTGGGGTGAGAAGGAAACAGGCAGTTCCTCCTCCCTCTGCTCCTGCTTGGAGGAGAGCAGTACTTTCTGGTATATGCCACTGCCCCCAGACGGTAAGGCAGCAACTGGCCGTCCTGGGAGACCTGGGAATGCACTTAGCAGAGCCAAGACAAAAAAACAGGGGTAAGATTATCTGGGTCAGCCTCAGCCCGCCCACCTACCTGGGCAACTCCTGAGCGTTTCCCAGTGGTCCCCGTTCCACAGCGAGAGCTTTCCCCAGGATCCACCTCCACTCTCCCATGTGCCTCAGAGACTCTGTCCTGCACCTCCTGGTCCTGGGAAAACAGACACATTCATCACCCCATGCCCTCGGGCAGCAGGACCTGCCTCTAGTGGCAGCGGGTACTCCTGAGCACACCCAGGAGCAAGGAGAGCCAAGTGGCCCTCCAGGCTGGGCTTTGGAAACACAGCTGCCATTATGCTGGGTGCCAGGCAACTCTTGGAGTGCTCCTCACAGAGAGACAGGTACCTTTGATCTGGCAGGGCTCCAGCGTTCAGCAGGAGCAGCCCAGTGCAGACATGTGTGGGACAGACCAGCCCATATTCACTCCTCCCACTAAAGCACTGGATGGATTCTCGATGCCATGGCTGGTGGCTTGGGTAGGCTTTGCTGTTCGGGATGTAAAACAGCTTTCTCGCTTTGCACATGTTGATGATGTGGTTCCCATAGTGTGTGAGAGTGCACTGGGACACCAGGACTGGGTCAATGGTTTCTAAGGCAAAGGCTGGCAGTACCAAGCCACCGAGGGAATCTGCCTGGCTGGGGAGGATAAGCCAGCAGGCTGGAGTAGTGACAGACACATGGAAAGCCTAAACTGACACATGGACACCTAAACTGCACCTTGTGTGACCTCCCTGGCTCCTTTGTCCATCTGTGCATTGCTCAGAGGCACGGGGCCACTGTAGAGTTGGGAGCTCGGTAGCGGAATTAATGCCAAGGGCTTCACACTTCATTCCAGCCCGCATGAATGGGTTCATTGTAGGGAACAGAGTGGTGGCAGCACGCAAATTACACAGCATCATGGCAGCTCTGGCATTATGCCATCCTGGCTTTCATTCACATCCTTGACAGGGCAGCAGCCAGGAGAGCTGGCCTGGAAGAAGACAGCTCTTTGCAGGGGAGGGAAGGGGACTCCTAAACCCCAGGTCCTCACTCGAGAGCCCTGTAGGATGGAACCTGCCTGTCCAGGTAGAGATGTGTCACTGCAGTGTCTCAGCTGCTCCTGCTGCTCCAACACCTTTGAATTTGCCTGCAAAGAATCAGGGAAAAAAGTCTGCATTTGGACCTCTGGCTTGTGCAGTGTGGTGATGCAGGGACCAAGTGTCTTTCACTCCACATGCCTCACAGCAGGTGGGGGATTATGCTTAGGTAATGCTTCATGGTGGCCCCATAGTCCTGCAGTCAGGTGAGAAACCAATGGAAATCAGCTAATTAGCATTAATTAATGTTGCCAAGAGGAACTGTGCTTTTCCAACTAAGTGTGGGAGAGCCCAGGTGATGTTATCCCCAAGCAAAATCACAGGTGCAATGAGGCAACAGGGTATGGTCCTGTCCCACCCTACCTACAGAGTCAGTGACCTCAGGCAGTGGTGGGGCTGTGGGACAGTTCCTGCTGCTCTCTGCCCCATGGGCTCGACTGTCATGCCCCAGATCCATGTGTCTGGCTCTCCAGCTTGCAATGACCCCCAGCCATGCTGAAAACCTGCTCACCATGCCAGGACAGCAAGGAGACACTATGGAAATGACAATGGGGAGCACAGTTGTGTGCTGGGTACTAAAGGCTTCCTTCCATTAATATCACCTCTACCCAGGGCCAGGAGGGAATAAAGTATGTGGGGCAAAGGGGGAGAATTTACTCCCTAGTGATTTGTTTCATTTTTGAAGGGCCTGGTTCTCATCCACAGCTTGCAAAAACATTTCCTGCTGGTCAGCTGCCAAGGAAAAGAGGACCAAAAATAGCCCAGTGCTTCGGGGATGCCATGGTGGCATGACACTGTCTCGCAGGTGTGACTTGGCCTTGGAGCAGCAGATTCCAGGGAAGGGAAGATGTTTGTGGGAAGCAGTTTGTGCCCTAGCAGCAGGGGAACAGCCCCAGGCAGGGGTGGAACTCACCAGTGCAGGACTGCTGTGGGCAAACATTTGCCGCTCTGTATGAGGACATCTCTTCCCAGGCACTGAAGTCACAGCTTTGCTTTTCTCTTTTAGGATGTGTCTCGAAAGCATCACACCTGGAAGGAGCAGAGTCCTTGGCTGTCTTCCTTGGTGAACGCTGCGGGGACCGGTGTTCCTGCTAAGGGCTTCCCTGTGGGTGTGGATGAGCAGGCTGCACACTGGAACCCACCTCGGTGTGGCGTGCCGGACCTCCCAGTGTTGCCGGACAGCCAGAATGGGCGGAACCGGCAGAAGCGGTTTGTCCTCTCTGGTGGACGCTGGGACAAGACCGACCTCACCTACAAGTAAGACAGGCCTGAAATGGGAGTCAGGCTGGGTTGCTTCTCCCTCCCCAAACCTCTCAGTCTGATGTTCCCTGGAGCACAGCACACTGTGATGTGACCATAAAAGCTGGAGGGCAGCCAGGGGGCAGGGGAACCACGTGCTGAACCACCAGCAGGGTTGTACCTAGCACCTCTACATCCCCTCATGCACATGCTCCCATAAACACAGCTGCCCACCCACCCCTGCCCAAACACATTCTGCACAGCCATTGCATCACCCCTCAGTCAGTTCCACATCAACAACTCCATGCACATATTTTCACTTCCCTACATCAAACCCCTGACACGTGCCAAGATGAGCCTCCACCATCAGCCCTCTCCTGCTGGCCTTTACCCCCACAACCACCCTGCTGTAGGCTCACCTCACAGTTTATTTTTAAAAGACCTTTGTATTCAGCTGTTACTGATGTTCCCATAAACACAACTTCAGTGTAAAGTTTTGTCCTGATCACCCCACACATTCTCAATTGTGAAACTGCTCAACAGTTTTGTGGGAGGGTTGTGCTGCCTCCCCAGTTGCCCACAGGGGTTTGAGTGGAAAAGTGAGCACACTCGTATGGACCTTGACAGCATGTAAATAATCTTTTGTTGAATTAAACACAGGAGACAGTTCCTCGTAGCATTAGGGGGCTGTAGATAACAGAAAGGCTTCTTGCTTTTTTTTTTTTTTTTTTTTTTTTGTCAACAGTGTTACAGAAAGAAACAGAGACTAACATACACCAACATTGTTAATGGAAGGGAAAGAAAGCCCCCTTTGTGGCAGACCTTATAGTCTTCCTGTTATAGGAGGGCAGAAGAGGCAGCAGCTGCTCTGAGTGAGCCCAGGTTTCCAGGGGCAAAAAATGCAGAGACCGAGGAGGAGAAATCACATCACACTGCTCCCAGGCGCCTCCAGGGGGGTGAACTCACAGGGACAGACTTGGGAAATGCTCCAGCACTTCAATCCAGAAAAACACAGATCTGCAAAGCTCTCCAGAGAGCTCACCTCTGGCCCACCAGCCAGAGGGTTTCAACACCGATGAGATTTACCTGCTGCACATGTTACTTGGAAGAGGGTGCTGGACCAGTGGTTGTATGGATTGGCGATGTTCTGGTGCTGAGTGAGAGTGGCAGCCCTAGTGATGTTGATCCTGCAGCTAGTGTCTTCATGACATCAGTGTCCATGGGACAGCAGGTGATGCTCTTCTCATCCAGTGTCTGTTGCCTTTCAGAATTATCAGGTTCCCATGGCAACTTGTAAAAGCTAAAGTGAGAAGGACCATTGAGGAAGCTTTGAAAGTCTGGAGCGATGTGACCCCGCTGACCTTCACTGAGGTGCAGGAGGGACGGGCTGACATTGTCATTGATTTCACAAGGTGAGCATGGTGAGCAGCAGCACCCTCCTCCCAGACAGAGAGGCAACCTTACACGCAAGACCCCAAGCCTCTAACCAGAGCCGAGAGCTGCTGGCACACAACTTAGGCACTTAAATGGAGGCTCATATATCTGCTTTCAGACACCAGGGTTTTTTTGGTTTTGGTTGTTGTTTTTTTTTGTCAGCTGTGGGCTGCTTGGTGTAAGTGCAGCTCTTCCATGCTGGCTGCGCACAGTACCGTTACTGATCATTCATTAATTTTCCTGGTACATTTAAATTTCTCTGCCTGCAGGCTGTTTTTTAAGTGTTTGTTTTGACTTTCCATCTTCAGGTCCTCCATCCTGTCCCTTGACTGAACGATGTAACTGTCTGCCCAAAGACAAATATAGTTTCTTGGTTAAATGAATCTTGGCTCCCAGCCCTGAAATTCACTTTTGGCATAATATGCATGGGGGCAAAGACTTCCCTCTGCTGCATGTTTGCACAAAACTAATAAAAGCAATGGAGACCGTCCAAGCAGTGATGCGATTTGCATGCTGTGTATTTGCCTGTGCTTCCCTCAGCTCTCTAAAGTGGCCACATCTCTCACGGGCTTCCTTTGCTTGTCAACAGCGAGCTTGGCTTGAGTGAGGACCTGAGGGTTTCTCTGTGTTCGCTGCTGGATGCCCCTCCATATCCCCCTGCCACTCCTCAGCTATTTTGACTTAATCTTGCCTTGAGCAGTCACCTCCTTAATTCTTCAGGCTCAACGGTCAGCTTTGGGCTGGAAGCTGAACAGGGGGAGGAGAGAAACATCCCTGAGAAAACACACAAACTCCCCAGGGCTTGGTGTAATTGAGCTCTGCTTCCCCAGGGCTTGGTGTGACTGAGCTCTACTTCCTTAGTGCCCCAATGGAGAACCAGGTTTGTGGCAATCAGAAGGGCTCTGAGCAGTTGTTCTAGACTGGTGGGGTGAACTTGGGATGGGAGTGAGAGCTGCTGCCCCTCGCAGTGGCTCCCCACCTTTGGCCATACAATGCTGTTCACTAGAGATACATGGCTGTTTGTCTGAGGTGCAATGTGTCTTCCCTCCAGGTACTGGCATGGAGACAACTTGCCTTTTGATGGGCCTGGAGGGATTCTGGCACACGCGTTCTTTCCCAAGACACACCGGGAGGGAGATGTCCATTTTGACTATGATGAGACCTGGACGATTGGGAATAACCTGGGTACGGTACTGTTTCAAGGGGAGCTGTGGAGGCTCCAGGACACTTATTGATGCACTTGTAAATAATTCTGTTGTGGTCTAAACAGGGACCCTCTAAAACTGAGAGGCAACAATCATTTTTGTGGTGTGCATTGTTGTCGCCCACCACTTACAAGCCTACTGTTAGTATTCATGTCTTTTCTTCTCATCTTTCAGCCACAGCAAAGCCTGTGTCCAGCCCCAGGACCCTGGCTTCCCAGTGGGCTCCCCCTGGGCAGGGGAAGCAAGAGAGATGACTCTGCCCAGCCACGTGCCCTGTCACTTGGGAATTGCACCCAGCATTGGTAGGAGCTGTTAGAAATAAAGTAGGGAAAGGATGAAGGAAAACAGGCTCAAGCACCAGGTGACACAATTGTCTTCCAAAGCACAGCCTCAGCCCCAGCCCCTGCACACACTGTTCACCATCTGTGCTCAGACAAGTCCATAAAGGGAAACTACACAGGCTCCAGCTCTGTCCCTGTGGCCTGGGAATGCTCTGACCATAAACAATACCGCATCAAGTCAAGACTTTTTTTTTCTTTTTTTTTGCTTCTTTTTGCTAATAATATATCCAAGCTGGTAGCTTTCTGCTTAGGCACTCAGGGTCCAGTGTCACAGTATCTCATGAGATACTTCGGTACTGCCTGGGACCATCTGGATCAGTGCCCAAAGCATTAGCATCAGCAGGACCCACCAAAATTAACCCAAGTTAGCCCATCCTCCTCTTTCGCAGTTTATCTACAGTGACAAACAACCACAAAGCCCAAGTTAAACTTCTGCTTCTCAGGGGTTTCCCAAACGTTTTGTCCATGTCAGTGTTCAGGGCTCAGATGGGCTCCCCCAAAGTCCACGTCACTGTCAGTTGTATGCCAGCCTGACTCTCTGCGTGGGGCACAAGACTGCTATGTCTCCAACGCTGCCCATGCTGACCCAAAACGAGAACCACAGAGCACCAGACCTTTCTACAAAAGCATTTCTGCTCCTGAGGGAACGGTGAGCTCTGCCCTTTTTCACCTTCTGTTGGGACTGGCTGTGTTGTTGAAGAATTTCCTACATTCTCCCACAAAGACAGTGTCAGAGGCAAGCCAGGAACTGAAAATGGATGCCAGTTCTCATCAGAATCCAGCCTTGTTCTGTGGCTTTCCCCCCACCCCCTGCATCTTCCACAAATAAATGTTGTAAAGGCTCTTTGCAGCTAACTGCCATTTAATATGCTGAAAAGAGATTTACGATATAAACATGGATAAATCCTTGACTCAGCTGCCAGTGAGACAGGGAAATCCTTGGGCTCATTTTACAGATGGGAGAGCAGAAGTACGAGGAGGGCTAAGGTATGCCCTGAGGTCAACCCCCAGAGTTGTGCAGGAAGCAGGACTCCACGTGGAGGACATTCTCTGAGGGACACAGTGATGCTCCCCAGCACAGCTCCTTCAGGCATGCTGTTGTTCATCTACCCCGGAGCATCTGACAATAGCACAGCTGATCTGCCAACACTGGAAAGCATCAAGTGAGGAGCCTGCCAAGCTAAACAGAAGTGTCTGAAAGTTTGTAATAAATCACTGAATAGAAATCCCACTTTCTCAGCTGACCTAGATATGTTGATTTAATTAGGCCAGTGCTGTACAAATTCATCACTTCAACGTGAAGCTGACCAGCAGAGGAAGACAGGGGCTCACCTTCCCCTCCACCCTTCCCAGGCATTCCTCCCACCTGCATGCTCCCGGTCCCATCCCATCCTGTTCCATCGCATCCTGGTGCTGAGAAGTGACCTGCTCCCTTGGAGCCAGCAGTGAAATCCTGCTTGGAGCAGCGAGGCTCTGGCTGACTCACATCCCTGCCTTTCTCATCACTTGGGCTGCAGCTTGAAGGATTTCTGGCTGAAAGCGAGTGAATGAATATGCTGGGACTTGTCAACAAACAGCCTCTGCTCACAGGCTTTGCTGCTTAATGTGCCTCTCTTCCAGCTTTCCCTGAAATATATCAACTTCAAAAAGGATCCATTGGAAGCTAAGTAACACCTGCCAAACGACACATTTTTGCATACCGAAATCCACTCTTCTCCCTCTCCTTTTATAAATGCTGCAGGGTCGTGTGTTCCTAAAACATGATCTCCCATAAATCTGCTTGAGTCTAGTGAAGAAGGCCCAGCCCTTGACACTGGATATTTTTTAATGGATTTATTTCTAAATGTCACCTTCTTGACACAGTCCACACACAAGCAATAAATGAGCTCCCTCTGCTGTCTCTGTGACAACAGCTATTAGCAAGTTTTAATCCCAGAGCATTCCCTTGCCAAAGCTGGGACATGATCTTCCACAGCGAACATGATCTAAATGTGACCTGATATGCGACAGCTGTAGCCAACAACTGCTGTAAGGTTGAGTGGACAATAAACCATGTTTATCACCCCACCACCTACATCTATGGTCCAGACTTCCTTCTCCGTGCATATTTCTCCTTTCCCAAAGTGTGTGGAAAACCCTTTTCTTCCTGGTAGCCGATGAGCCCCTGGCGACAGAATTGCAAATTACCAACATACCCAGGCTAATACCTGAGTTTTATGAATTCACTCACAGTGCTCCTGAACCAGTGGATCTGTTAATTATGCCCTTTGATTCCTTAAAAAACCCACACAAACACGGTGTACATAGGAAAGGTCTAGGAACAACAACCTGTAAGCACGGTAGTGGAGGTAGATTTCTCTCTCCTTGTGTTAAACTCCTCAATGACATACCTCAATGTATTGTCAGTGGCTGGTAATTGGTAGAAGTGACCATAGGAGGCATGTCCCACACACAAGCAGGCAAAATCACCTCCCGTCTTTTCTTTTTGCAGGCACTGACCTCCTGCAAGTGGCTGCTCATGAGTTTGGCCATGTCCTGGGCCTGCAGCACACAGCTGTCTCCAAGTCACTGATGTCTCCTTTCTACATCTTCCGCTACCCACTAAGTCTGAGTGAGGATGACAAGCAAGGTATTCAGTACCTCTATGGGAAACCCAAACTGAATCCCGATCCAACCCCAACTCAGCCAGCAGAGCTGGCCCAGCCAGACCTTGAAACAAATGAGATCACTAATGTGGAGGTGAGTGAACAGCTTGCCCATGTCCTCCTCTAACAGCACAGCTGGGACCGCCCTCACCCAGAGGCCAGCAGCAGGCTTACATGTGGTTTGGTGTTTGTGTCTTCCACTCACGCTGCTGAGCCTGGATCCAGACCCCATGGGCACTGCTCGCCAGCCTGGGGTGTGTGGGGCAGGGATCTTTGGGCAGCACGTGCCCAACCAAAACTGGCTGAAAGCAGGACAGTTGCTTGGACACAGGGACTTCCCATCCTTTGAACCCAGCCTGGGTGAGGGGGGGGTCCCTTGAGTCCAAGCACCTGACCGGCCATGCTTTGACAGTCTTTACAGCCTGACGCTTGCGACACAACTTTCGATGCCGCATCCACCATCCGAGGGGAGCTGTTCTTCTTCAAGTCCCGCTATGTGTGGCGGCTTCGAGCTGGAAGGCTGCAGGACGGCTACCCAGCTCTGGCCTCCCGCCACTGGCAGGGGATCCCCAGCTCTGTTGATGCCACCTTCGAGGACCCTCTAGGCAATATCTGGTTTTTCCAAGGTAAGAGCTGGACTGGGATCAGACGGCTTAGAAATGCATCTCCTTTACTTATGGGTATTCAGGACCCAACAAGTTCCTGGGAGGATAAACCTTCTGGGCATCCTCAGCAATCCAGTGATCCCTGTTATTTGTTTCCTTCTCTGTTTAAATTTTTGAGGCGGGAAGAGAGAAGGAGGGGTCACTTTTATTTTAGATACAGCCAGAATATCCGGTTCTCCTCCTCTGGAATGCAAACATTTGTTTTGAGTCTCTGCCCTGGCGATGCTGCTGGCAGAGGAGGAAGAAAACACTTGCTTGGTCTTCCCAGCTGTCCTGGGAAGCACTGTGCCAGAAGGGAGCCCCAGACAACTTCACCTGTTGTGAAACTCTTGTGCCTGTGCCCCAAGGCTCTGCTGAGGGGACAGACAGCATCTTCTTTCCTCCTCAGAGACCTGGATGCGGAGCTTCTGTAGTACCCTGAGACCAAATGAGCTTACAGGGATCCTGTCTGCAGAGCCAGGCAACCTCTGGCCACCACAGGGATTAACAATCACCCACAGCAGGGGCAAACCTCCTCCTAGCCATGTCTAGAGTTCAGGGCCAGCAAGAAACCCCATTTCAGCTCCATGTTTTCTTTAATGCTCTTTCCAAGTGTAAATTTAATAGCAAGAATGCAGAATGATGTAGGTACCTAGCTGCCCTGGGTGTACATGCCCTCCCTGTCTGCGCACAGTGAGACTGAGTACCAGAAAGCACAGCACGCTGCTCTACAGGCCGTGTTCCTGCATAAACAGATTACTTAGCACCTGACCTGCGCACAAGGACTTACAGTGCTAAAATTGGCAGGCTCCTAGCATGAGTTAAAATGAGATAAGGGGAAAGTATTACATGCCGTAGGCTAAGTACAGAGATTCCCATTTCAATTTAATCTAGAAATATGCAGCCTCTATTTCAGCTTGGCAACTTCTTCCTGGTTTTTGTAGCTTGCTCCTTTATAGCCCCATGCCCCTTTTATGCCTCTGCATGCCCACATACGTTCTCCTCCAGGCTCTGAGTTTGCAGGGTAGAGGCTGGTCCCTCCAGCCAAGTCTTTTATTGTAACTTCCACAAATAGAGGAAAGACAGCTGCTAAAATGGTCCTCCTTGTCCCATCATTGACACCCTCTGGGCTGGACTGAGATGGGAAGTCAACCCCTTGCACTGACGGCACTTTGGGCACCCATCCGTGACAGTGACCATGACACTGGTGGGGTTTTTGCCTCTCAGGTACAGCTTTCACTGGGAGCTCTGCCAAGGCATGAGCTCCAGTTGTGAGTTCACTGCTGAATTATCAGACTCCAAAGAGCCACTGACCTCTTGTCTCCCTTTTCTGTCTCCTCACCAGATTCTCAGTACTGGATTTATGACGGCGAGAGACGGGTATCTGGTCCCACCCCAATTGTGGAGCTGGGCCTCCCTGCATCCCCTGTGCAGGCAGCTCTGGTGTGGGGGGCTGAGAAAAACAAGATCTATATCTTCAGTGGAGGCAACTACTGGCGCTTCAACCCTCACACCCGCCAGGTGGACAACATCTACCCCAGGGCCATGGCTGACTGGCGCGGCGTCCCTCAGGAGATTGACGCGGCTTTTCAGGATGAGTTTGGTCAGTGCAGCAGGGTTATGGCCTGCTCTGAGGCAGCCAGTCAGGCTGACACCGCTGCCTAGCAGATTTATGCATTTGGTTGTAGTGCACATTTCGGAGCTATAGCATGTGCCATATAGTGTAGAGAGAGAAGGGAAGCTCCCTCCAGTGGGTAGGAAACTGAGGCTTCTCCCATAAAAGTGAGAAGTTCTATCATTTTTAATTGAAACAATCAACAGTTAAGTGTCTGATAGAGAAAATTCAAGCTTCTGACTAAGAAATGGTCAGAGTCCTACTTAGCTGTTACTGCTTCCAACAAAGAAAGTGATGAGAAGACAGCAGAAATGCTGCCCACGCTTCAGCCTAAGCAGCTGTCCTGAATGAACGGGCTGCTTTTGGTGTTGCCTAGTCTTCCCAGATGTGCCCCATGCTGAAGACAGGATGGCAGTGCCACGGAAACACTGTGGACAGCCAGGGTGCTCGGAATGACTGTTGCGGTAACTGCCTCTTTTTGTGGTGACTGCCTCTTTCCTTCCAAAGACGTGGTAGAACGGCTCCCCACTGCTTCCAGATGGGGAATGCAGCTTCCCCATGGCAGCTTCCTTGCAATAACATGCTCTGCAGCAGGTCTTCACAAGCTCCCCGTCATAAGCCCTTTCCAGGTCCTAGATGTCCTCTGCCCTCTCAGGACTGGGTCACTACATGAGTACAGCATATTTAAAACCACCAGGATTATAAAACAAAATCTATCCTGTTTACTCTCCCACCAAAACTAAAATAGTGTGAAAGAACAGTGTAAGCCACAAGCCTGGGTTCAAGCGAAACAAATTTAGCAGTATTTCTTGCCTTTTCCAGGCTCTTTTTTTGGTACTGCACATGCTGCAGAGTGTCAGCTAGAGAAAATGCTAGGAAAGAGCTCTGAGCTGCATGAACCCTGTCTCTTCTAACACTTCCTCTCTCACCCACAGGTTTTGCCTATTTCCTGAGAGGCCGAGATTACTGGAAATTTGATCCAGTCCAGGTGAAAGTGCTGGAGAGCTACCCACGCCAGATCAACCAAGACTTCTTCAGCTGTACACCTTCCTCCAACTCCTTCAGATGAGGGGAATGCCTGTGTCCACCACACTCCCTTTTCACCACCCATACGTTCAGCAGCTACACAGAGGGTTCCTTCTGCCATTTCTGGCCTTCTTGCAGGCTCAGCATCTGACACAACAGATGTCTGTCACAGCAAGTGACAATGTTTGCTCCTCTCCACTTCCAGCAGCCCCAGCTTCAGTTGCTGTCAATGTAAAAGCATCTGCTGCATTCTTCGCAGGCAAGAGCAGCCACTAAGCCCTTAACATGGCCATGCTTTTCAAGTGATAGCATCCCAAAAGCCATCAAGCCAACCTGGAATGGGGTCACGCTCCTAATTAACCCAGACCCCATCCTTTAGAACTGATCCGATGGCATTTCCTATGTTTACATGGCTCACAACAGCAGTCTTTTGCTGCTCCAGATGTTGACCTGGGAAGAGGGCTTTCACTGAGACACCTCCCTCAGCCTTAGTCAGAGGCTTTGAAGGACACAGACCATACCTGCAGAGGACTGCAGACGTGCAGATGCTGCCAGGGTCACTTCACTGGGGCTGCAGCAGTGGCTGCTGGGACCCTGCCATAGCCCTACTCCTGGTTTTACGTTGTATGAATAGTACGCATTAGGATTTTATACTGATTTGTACATAGACAAGGGGCCCCCTTCCTTCCACGGTGCTGGGTGCCAGTGCTGGACGCTGCCCCGTCGCTCCCTGTGCTCATACCGAGTTAGGTTTCCCCGTCCTGGGTTGCTCACACCTGCACTGATGGGTCTCATACCACCATTCCCGGTCTGCCTGGACACCAGGCTGGGGGCTGACACCGTACAGCCCTACTCCCACTCTTTGCACACCCCTCGTTGCTACATAACCTTATGCCAAATAACACCAAAGGGGCTACGGCCGGTTTCTTTCCAACCTACCCGTGCCGCGCCTGGGTGACCTGCTGGAGGCAGCGCAGCGAGCGGCCTGGGGGCGCGGAGGGTGGCAGTGACCGTGGCCGCCCCACCGCCGGGGGTCTCGGTGCCGGCCGCTCCGCATGAGCGCAGCTGTAAATGTTTGTAGACCGTGTACATCCCCCCACTCCCCACCTACACGTACACACGCGTGTGTGAGTACCGCCTGTATTTATGTACCGCCCCGCGTCAATAAACCGCCTCTTTTCTAAGCACCGCCCGTCCGGGCCGCCTCCCGCCGCGTTCCCGCTAGCGGAGCCCTCCCGCAGCCAGCAGGGCGGGGTGTGCCGCGCATGCGCGGAGCGACGGCTGGAGTAGGCCGCGGCGCCGCCCGTCGTTGCTGCTCTCGTCGCCGCTGCCACCGGCGCCCCAGGCCCTCCCTCTGGACGCCGGGCGCTGCCACCGCCCCTCTCCAGCCGCCACGATGATGATGATGGCGCTGAGCAAGACCTTCGGGCAGAAGCCCGTCAAGTTCCAGCTGGAGGAGGACGGCGAGTTCTACATGATCGGCTCTGAGGTGCGGCCCCCTCGCACAACGGCCCGGGCGGGAAGCGGGCCCGGGGGCGGCTGCGGGGCGCCGGGCCGGGCGGAGGCGAGCTCTCGGCGGGGCGCGAGCTGAGGGCAGCCCCGCAGGGGGGCACCGGGGTCCCGGCCGTGGGGAGAGAGCGGCCTTCCAGCCCCTGCGGGCTCACTCAGCCCCCCGCCGGCGGGGCGCTGCGGGGCGGCGGGGCCCGGGCTCCGCGTGGGGGCCGGCGGTGGGCGCTGGCCGGGGCCCGGCCGTGCCGGGCCCAGCGCTGCCGGTCTGGGTGGCTGGCGAAGACACGCCAGAGCCCGGCCCCGCGCCCGGACACTGCATGCGGTTTGTGGCACCGCGGCTGCGCTGTCCGAGGCCGGGGTTGTTTCACGCGCGGACAGGTACTTAAGCCCACGCCTGGGCCTTTGTGCTGCGCAGCACCACCGGCACCGGCCAGCGCAGCTCCGCCGGCCCGGTGCAGCCCAGCCGTGCCAGCAGCACCGGCGGGCAGCGCTTCTGCACCCCGTGCCTGTGCGGGCCCTTTAGTTACTCGTGCTGAGGGGCTGCACTGCCCCCCTGAAGAGGAGTCGCTGCCCCCCGAAGAGGAGCAGTACTGAAGCAAGAAACATTGGTGCTTCAGCACCGGGGAAACGATCGCAGTGGAAACAGGAAAAAAAACCCCACACTGTAGCCCCCAGCTCAATGCAGAAAAGGGAATATTGGATAAATTAAATTGCCAGCTCTGTAGGGTGAGCAGGGACTAAAGGCTTCTCACTGTCTCATGTGAAGTGTAAAGTTTGAAAGAAGAACTGTAACTGCAGTCTGCGAGATGGCCATACCAGACGCGTGGAAGGGGAAAAAGGGTTGCTTTTTTTATCTACCATTCATTTCTGTCGACGAGCACTGTAGAGCAGAGGATATGATTAAAAATTACCTGAAAATAGGTGTTAAGATTAAAATGAGTCTTGTCAAACAAGGAATAAAGACCTTATTTTGTGGCAGTCTGCCAGTGTACCAGCAGTCTAAAAATTTGATTTTACAATCTAGAAGTAGATCTGTTGGTCAGCAAGTCCTGCTGTGGCACAGGTGTGGATCTTGTGTCAGGAAGAACAGAACTGCTTTACAGATGGTGAGTAAATTCAAAAGAGCAATTATTGGCAGCAGTCATATTTTTACATGTTCAAAGGTTTTAAAAAGTACAAGTCTTTAGGCATTTGCTGTATTCAAGCAATGTCTGGAGGGCACAGAGGTTCAAAGTAAAAATGGTAACTGTTGGAGAGCTGGGCTATCTGGTTTGGTTTAATTCCTACTGATCATTGTGTACTGAAACAGAAATTGAAGTAAAGAAAGGTTAAGTGGTCCAAAAAGGTGTGAAAGTGAATGGAGTTTTTTCCTATTAAACTGATTATTGTCAACAGATGGGAGTTTTTTTGTATCAACTAGTGATGTAAGTGCTGATAAAAATTTTGTTTTCTTGTTGCTAGAAAAATTACAATGCTATATGACGCCAAACCCAGAGCAGTCAGTCTGTCACAAAAAAACCCCAAAAAAGTCCTTTCAGGAGGTCCCTCTTACCATTACAAAGAGCTGAATTTGTTTCAGCTTCTGCGAAAAATCTCTTAAATGGAATACCAGGCTGTACTGCAATACCAGGCCACATCTCCGCTTTTCTTCTTGTAGGTGGGAAATTACTTGCGTATGTTTCGGGGTTCCCTGTACAAGAGATATCCTTCACTCTGGAGACGACTAGCCACAGTAGAAGAAAGGAAGAAGATAGTAGCCTCTTCACATGGTGAGAAGATGAGTAAACATTTTCAGTAATGTTTATCTGAAATCTGAAATTTTGCCTTCAAAACTTGGGGTGATTTTGAAGCTTGTACACCTTGAGGGCTGTGCAAATCACTTCAGATTGCCCCAGTGATGGAGCACTCTGCAGTGGTGGCGCTGGTAGCTTCTGCTTCAGCCTGGCAACAAATACCAACTGGTCTGGGGTTGGCTGCATTCATCACAAAGCAAAAGCCACATTTCAAAATCAATACTGTATTTCCAAAGAGATGTTTATAGACAAAGGGGCATCTTCATCTCTCTTGTCAAATGGGTGGGAATGTTGCAAGGATGCCCGGTTGAAAATGTGCATCTTTGCTTAACTTTGTTTCTTGCAGAGACTGAATGTTTATGGCTGCCAGAATTTGTTGTGGTGTGTCACTGCTGATGTGACTGCCACAGTGAGAATGTAGCTGCCTCTGTGTCATTTTTGGTGGAAGTCTAATAACAAGCAGTTGAATTTCTTGGCAGTATGACTTGTGGTACACTCTTTAGACTAAAGCATAATAAAAATAAATGGTTCATTCTGGACATAATGTCTCCTTCCTCCAAGTATCCTGCTGACCTGTTGCTTTCTTTTCTTTTCTTTCTTTTTTTTTTTTTTCCCCCAACAGAAAATCAGCGGTCTCACAGTCCCAGAAGATGTAAGTCTTATCTGCATGCTATTCTTAGCTGTGCTAGAGGAAGAATCTCCACTGTGACCTTTGGTGCTATTCCACTATATATTAATGTCTAGTCCTCTTCCTCTGATCTCTCCTTGTGATTGCTGTAATTGTGCATCCTGATCCCATGCCTGAACTCTTCTTTCTGAGAACCTTTGCAGGACTCTCAAAAGCAGATGGTCTCTGTAATTCAGCAAGAGCTGTTCTGATGTTTCTCCCTTTTCCCCCGTCTTAACAGCCTTTCTGTTGATCATTGCCTGTCTGTTTCCAACCTTTGAGTCCACTGAGGATCTGTTCTTTTCTGGGCTTTTCCTCCCAGAAGGCTGTGGAAGAGATTTTATATCCTATTAGGAAAAATTTCTTCACTGAAAGGGTTGTCAAGCACTGAACCAGGTTGCTCAGGGAAGTGCTTGACTCATCATCCTGGAGCTATTTAAAAGACGTGTAGATGTGGCGCTTAGGGACATGGTTTAGTGGTGGACTTGGCAGTGCTGGGTTAACACTTGGACTCAATGATCTTAAAAGGTCTTTTCCAACCTAAACAATTCTATAATTTTGGCAGATGTAGGTATGCAGAGCTAAACCATGTGATTGCAAAGGGCAGCTCAGAGTGGAAAGAATCGTTTTGCTCTCTCTCTCCTTAAGTAAAAGCATGTTAGATTTAAAATTTAACTAATAATTATGAGTGTGTAAGGACCCTTTTTCTGAACATTTTTTTGGTAGTGTTCCTTTCCATCTTGAGTAAATTTCATAACAGAAATGGCCAGGGTCTATAAATAAGTTGTACCCTGGAAAAATGAGCTTCATCCATTGGTAGTACCTGAGGGAAGCTTATGCAATTCTAACCCTCCCTGTGTCTTGACTCTTGGACGAAATGAAAGATGTTTATTTTAATAGAGTATGAACAGGATAGCTATACAAGGTAAAGAGATACCGGTGCCTTTTGCGATTCTTGGCTCTGTTACTGTGCAGCCTTTCCAAGGTGTCATACTGCTTTTGTACATTGAATTGTATTTCTTCTCTACGCTTTCTGGTGGAGATTGCCATATGTTAACTAAGACGTTCCACCCCTGCTCTCAAGAAAGTCACATTTATTCCTGCTGTTTAGATGGGTGTCAAACCTCAATTATATTTCTTTAGTGCCTGGCACTGTGGCTGGGCTTCTGATCACTTCAGCGCAAGTAATCTACCCCAGTAGTAGAACATCAGAGAGAGTGGAGGCCTCTGACAACTCAGAAATAGCAGTGGAATGTTTTGTCATCTGTATTTATCTCGTGTACAAAATGCCATATGTCAAAACCTTGCTCAAAAATTAAATGGCTAGGAGAAGATAAATGAAGCCCAAAGCACTCTTGGGGCACACACTCATACCACCCGGTAACCTATTTTAGTTCTTCCTGCAGCATCAGGGAGGGCTTTTCACTATGCAGCCTGTTAATGCTACACTGTGATGGAGTGCTTTTCCTTGTTAATTATTGGCATCTTTCCTGGTAATAGATCATGGCTATACAACATTAGCCACTAGCGTGACGCTGTTAAAGGCCTCTGAAGTGGAAGAGATCTTGGATGGAAATGATGAGAAGTATAAGGCAGTGTCTATCAGCACAGAACCTCCTACCTACCTCAGGTAATCAGCATTGGTGAGGGCCAAGATCAGAACGGAGCTGTTTGGAAGATGTCAGCTTGGGCAGGAGTCGCAGGAAATTGCATAAGCCCAGGCTGTTGTGCAGCAGGGTGCTTGCCAGTCTGTGCTAACAATTATTTGCAGTGTTGGGCAAATGAAGATCTCCAAAATGTAAGGGTTGGGTTACTGCCCACATACAACAGGAAGAAAAAAATAAAAGTGTTTGATGACACAGCTCTCTTTGCAGTTACTGTGTTCCAGCTGTAACAGATGTTTTGCAGAACACACTCTGCACGTACTGCCTTCTGGAGACCTTGCATTTCTCAGCAGTCCTTTTTATAAAGTACAGACAGAAAACCCAAATACGAACCTAGTATTTATAATGGTGCACCTGGATTAATATCTGATGAAAAACTGTGAGCTGGAGAATGGGCTTCCCAGAGGCTAGTGTGGAACATGGGTTCTCAGTGGAGCAATATTGTTGAGGCTTCCAGAATAAAATAGCAGGAACTCATAATAGGACTTTAAAGTTTAAAATTACACCGTTCCTTAAGTAGCAGCAGCGGTGCTCAGGGCCTGCAGTTTAACATAGTTTCCTTCTTCAGAGAACAGAAGGCAAAGAGAAACAACCAGTGGGTGCCAACCCTGCCCAACAGTTCTCATCACCTGGATGCAGTGCCATGCTCAACAACGATTAACAGAAATCGCATGGGCAGGGATAAGAAGAGGACATTCCCTCTGTGGTAAGGCAGCTTCCTGCTTCTGAAAAGTGGAAACAGTTACTAAAATGACATGCTGCTGGGGTAGTGCTCATGAGTTACTATAATGTTGTGATTCATCTCTTGACAAAAGACCTACAGGTTGCTAACTTGGAGGTTCTTTGTTAAACTGTATGTCTTGAGGTTCTTCCTTACAGCAGCCAGCCATGGCTTAGTGAAGGCTTTCCTATTGTCAGAAAACCGGTTAATTCTTTTCCTGATGAAATCTTTCTACTTTCTGCTGCTTTGCTAAGCAGTTGTCATTTGAGGAGCCTTCAGAGCCTCTGAAGGGCAGGCTGCGTCTCACTGACATATTCCAGTAACTTTGATCTAATGTATTCAATGGAAAATGCTGCTGTGGCTCACGACTTTTATTTTCCATTACAAAAGTTGAGGAAGCAAAGATAAACATAATCCTGGGAAACTTCCTTGTTGTATTTGCAGGAATGTATTATGATAGATGTAATAAAAGGTGATAAATGGGTATCGGTTGCCATAGCCCTGGAAGCTTGTGTTGAGGAGTCTTGTCTAAAGACTAATTGGGGAGTTGGAGTGTGGGGATTGCTTCCAGCAATCACTGCCTTCCCTCTGTGGATGCCAGATGCGGCATGTGCTAGTTGCATATACTGTGTTGTTGCTCTTCGTATTAGCTTTGATGACCATGACCCAGCAGTGATCCATGAGAATGCATCCCAGCCGGAGGTTCTGGTTCCAATCAGGCTTGATATGGAAATTGATGGGCAGAAACTCAGAGATGCGTTTACGTGGAACATGAATGGTATGTAGGAAGGAGAGTTTCCTGAGGCTGAAGAGCTATGGTTGTATCCATCACCAAATATGAAGAGGGAACAAGCATGAATGTCCATGTCCTTGCTCCGTATATGCAGAGCTTTAAAGCTGTCCTACTTTGGACTGTGTTCAGCTCTTGTGTCTCTTAGCGAATGCTCTGCCACTTTCATGGGCTGCAGTCATTCCTGGACACATGTGCTGAAGAGTTTTAATAGGCATGTCCTCCTGACCCAGTTTGTCAGCTTAGTCTGTTGGTATTCTGTTAGCTGAAGTACCCTGAATACAAAACAGTTAATATGTGTGGCTTCTTTATGTATGTGGATTATATTGGACCATAGCTACATTGTCTCCATGGAGCAAATCAAGAAGGCCGTAAGTCCCTGTGTCAGTACACACATCCTTACAAACCTGATAAAAAACACCCTTTTACCCTTTTATAAGCAAATCGTGATGTGTTTGGGATCCCCTTTGTCACACTATGAGATTAATTTTGTGTGTTCTGGAATGGCAGGCATTGATTTCTGAGAAAGTTAACAGTGTCTGTTCATTCTTGTTCTGTATCAGAAAAGCTAATGACCCCAGAAATGTTCTCTGAGATTCTTTGTGATGACCTGGATTTGAATCCTCTGACCTTTGTCCCTGCTATTGCCTCTGCCATCCGACAACAGATTGAGTCGTACCCAACTGACAGTATTCTCGAAGATCAGTCAGACCAACGAGTTATTATTAAGGTAATACAGGAATGCAACAGAATGAGAGCTGAACCATTTGGGTTTCTCTGATTATGTTACGGGGGCGTAAGAGAACAGAGGCTTCCCTCGGAGCAAAGGAGCTCTTAATTCCAGTCCTGTGTCCAGACTGCATTTTGTCCTTTGTATTGAGAACAGAACCAAGGTGGCCGATTATTAAACAATTATGTGCCAGCCCCTGAGATGATAAAATAGTTCAGTTAAAGCATTGCTGTGTTCTTTTGGAGGAACTGAACCTTGGTGAGCAAATCTGAGTTGTCTTCATGCTACTGGAATTAAGAATTCAGTTAAGGAGCTTTGTGGATGCGATGACCTAGGAGTTACTGCTCTGCTCCTCCAGCCTCTGCCTCCTCAGTTAAATTACCTTTGACGAACTATTGTGATAATGGAAACAAATGACCTGTTTCTTCCCTTGTCTCCAGCTAAATATCCACGTAGGGAACATCTCCCTTGTAGACCAGTTTGAGTGGGACATGTCAGAGAAGGAGAATTCACCTGAGAAGTTTGCCTTGAAGCTGTGCTCAGAGCTTGGCCTGGGTGGGGAGTTTGTCACTACTATTGCCTACAGCATCCGGGGACAACTGAGTTGGCATCAGAAGACATACGCCTTCAGGTACAGAACTGTCGTCTTCCTGGTATGGCTGTGGGTGTGTGTTTGTACTTCATGGGTGTTTGCATCAATGAATTTTAGAACAGCTGACCTGATGCAGAAAGTTTCATTTTAAGTCAGTCCTTCTGGCTTGCACCTGTTCTGTCCTTAAGATTTTTTTGTGCTCATGCTCAGGTATCATTTCCTGTTGGATGTAATAACACTTCAGGACCAAATATTGATGAAATGTCAGCTGTGGAATGAAAGGCTGTTGTAATTAACAGTGACTGAATACCTTGTGTTTCCCTCTTCTGATGTATGGTAATAACGAGCCCTGGATACATTGTTTTGTTGGCTTTGCCTGACTTGAGCCATCCACCCTCTGAACCTTCAGTGCGTTGAACCAAGACTGATTGAAACTGTAGCTCTCTTACTCTGGCTGATGTTAAAGTTGGCTTGATCATAGGCCCTTCTCACAGCTGGTATGCAGCAGTGTCAGGTTTGATTACTCAGCTTTGGAACTTGTCTCCTGATGATAATCGTTTCCAGTTGTGCTGTGTAGTGTTCTGTGGTGAGTTACTGTACTGATGTTATCCTCAGCATATTGCTGAGTCTGCAGGCTGTAAGTATCCCTTAATATATGCGTTGTGAGGTTTCTTGACCTTGGGGTCATGGTGGCAGTTGAGGAAGTTTAAGAGTTCAACAAATGATGTATTTGCAGAGGTGAGGAAACAGTACTGTTGACAACATTTTTGTAGAGGTCAGTTCAAGGAAGCAGGATTACTTGCCTAGTCAGCAAAGGGAAAGATGACCAACCCTGTTCTGCCTCAGGGAGAGGGCAATGAGTAGCTGGTGTGGATGTAAGGAGGAGCTGGAGGCTGTGGGGCAGCTGGCTGCTGCTGTGAGCTCTGCTCCTTCCTCCTCCTCAGTCTGAAGGTTTTCTGTATGGCCAGCCTTCTGTGGAAAACAGGCACTGATCTGCTTTGCAGTAGTTGCTCTTCCACTAGTCTCACTCCACTTCCTCTGGAGATTATTTTTATCCTGAAAATCTTCCACAGTAACTACTTGGTTCTAAAATGATCTCCAGCGTTGTTAATACTAGAAAATGGAAAGGGACCCTTTACAATATAAGAATTAAACTCTTCTGCTGAAACTGTTAGATTGTGTGTCCATCCTGATGATGCCCCTTCTTTCTTCTCGCAGAGGTGGGGAGGTGACTTCTGCCTTTCCATCCATGATGGCTGACTGATACTTGCTGATCCAGCATGGGACCACATCCAACTGTAACAACAGAACAGTGGCATGTGTTCCTGAGAAATGATGGGAACTTGGAGGGTAGTACATGGGAATGTGGTACCTGTAGTACTGCCTCTTCTTCCCTGCTGCAGAGTGTATTACAACTATGACAGAAGTGAGCTAGCACTGTGTTATAGCCTGCAGTAGCAGAAAGTGAAAGTGTCCCTGCTGGTAGAGCAGTCCTCAGAGTCAGTGTGAAGTTGACTTTAGTCTATAGTTTAAGCTAGCTATGGCTGGGAGCAAGTTCATTTCCGTAAGGTATAGTAGGATTCCTTGTTGCCTGAGCATTCCCAGCAGTTTGAGCTTTATTCTTCGTATCCTTTCTGAAGTATAGAGGTGACCCTGTTCACACCATGCTGGCCAGGAAACCCTCTTTTTTCTATTCACTATTTTATTTACCTTCCCAGTTAATTTAATTTGACAATTTTTTAGCATACTGCCTCCCAACCCACAGGGCATTTGTTCCTAACTCTTGTCACCTGCTGCATTAGAGGCAGGCATTGTCCACATTTAGTGGACAGTAAATGTTCTCCCTCCTTCTTAAGCTTCTCCATGTATTGCAGATACCAGAGTTAAGAAATTAATCTGTGTACGCATTAACTGCTGCGAGGGGGAGGTAATTTCTGTCCTTGCTTACTATCAGTATCTGTAACTTAAAGCAAGTAAAATTTTAGTTAGTGCTGCCCAGGCTCTCTCATATATCATATTAATGCCGACTTCATGCTATTATCTCTGAAAACATATATCTGGCTGTGGTTATTAAAAAGTGCTTCCTTTTAGGGGTAGTTCAAACAGGTGGATTTCAGACCTTCTTTAGACTGTGGTGATATTGCAAGGGGGAGAATAAAAAACTAGCAAAGGAACCCAAACAGAACAAAGTGTGTAGACATGAGCTGTTCAGGGAGGAAAACACACCTAATTTAAATCTTGTTTTGTGTCATAGTACAAACAAGTCCTCCTCTTCCCTTTTTTCTTCCAGCAAAGCGGTAATTTTGAAACCTTAGAGTGATTAATGATATTTGGGTTCTGTGGCTGGTTAGTTCCTGAATTCCCAAACCACAGGAGCAGTGGTTGCTCCAAAATCATTCCACTGATGTAAGGAAAGGGTCTGCTTTAGACACATCAAAAGAACCTTAATATCTCAAGGGACTGAGGGGGATGAGAAATCATGTGCCTCTTAATCATCAGAGGGAGAGGTGAAACTGTCTTTTAGCTGATGAAAGCCAGGGCAGTTCTTCAGCTGGCCCACTCTGTGCAAAACAAGGAGAGCCTGAAAGCCGAATGGACAGGGCAAGACTGGAAGCAGACAGGTGACTGATGCTTATGGGATTTTCAGGGGGATGGTGTGCTGTGATGATTCCCACCTCAGTACTGAGTGTTTCTAGGGGCAGCACACAGCACTTTATAGCCAGAGTTTTGCCTTTGAGACCCAAATGAGGTTCTCTCACAGACCAAAGCTACATGCCAGAGGAGTCACCTTTTCCAAAAGATGATGTTTCCCTGCCCTGTTGGCATGCTAGTGACACTGCTGCCAGTGGCCTGGACCCTGGCTGAGGGAGTGTCTTGCTCTACTGGGAATCCTACAGATTTCAATCATTCTGCCAGCAGCACTGTCCTCTTCACCAGAAAATAACAGGGGAGGAGGAGCTGTCTTTGGAGGTTGGGAAAGAAGGGAGGATATTTTTCAGTTTCTCTCTTGATTCGTTTCTAAAGAAACATAGTATCTGAGTTGGCTTGCAATTAAGTTATGTGCATGAGGCCAGCTTTCCAACCTCCGTTTAATTCTAGTGAGTGATCAGTGTTAAGCATAGTAAATGAGGTAGAGACTATGCTATCAAGTCAAAAAAGGCAGTTAAGATCTAGCATTTGGCCTGGAATGTGTAACAGTCCGGGGCTAAGATGAAATTCCTGGTTTTGAGTGTTGCTTCGTGGATGTCAGCAGTACTGGAGGTAGATTGACTAAAGCTTTCTCCTAGGATCAGATAACAAAGGCTGTGGATTAATTTTTCATTGTAGCATTACTTTGAAGAATTGTTATTCTAGATTAATAGCTCTGATGCAGACATTTGCTGTTTCTATGGCAATTTAGCATTTGAGTTCCTTCCTGGGGGAATGAGAGGGCTGCCCATGAGTGCTGAAATCCTGTGCACAGAGGCATGTCCCTGGGGAGGGGGCTGGATGTGTGCGCACACCTGCTGAGGGGTTTCTCCAATACACACACGTCGTGCAGCTCAGGCTGAGCCCCTTCCTAGAATTCAAAGCAAATATTTACATTCCGAGGCTCCTCTGTATTTATGCTGGGCTTCTGACTCCACTGTCAATATTTGGGAAGCAGCTCCTGGTCAGTTCCTGTTGACTTTTACTGAATAGTGGCTAGTGAAGCAGTAAATATTTCTGTGCATGTGTTAATACAGCTGGTCAGGGCAGAGGGATCTCTGAGGAACAAATCCTGTGATCTGGGACAGAGCCTGGTGTTTCATTGCTTGTGCAGAGAGTAGCTGCAGCTTCTGGTTGCAACAGCAGGTCCTAAAAGACTACCCTTTCCATGGCAATTGGGAGAATTACGCTTTTTCCACTATCAGGCTCCCAGAAAGCCAGACTTTTGCCAAGGAAGAGCTGTCAGAGGTGTGCTAGGCAAACTACAACTAGGAAGTCAGAATTGCAGAATGACAAAGCTAGACAAAGAGTGCTGTTAGCAGGCCCTGCTCAGCTGCTGCCGTGGGAGAAGAGCTCCCAGCACTAATAAACGGGTAAGAACTTGGCCTGTGCTTACTGGGTTTGAATGCTGTCAGCCAGTTACGTAATGGCCTTTGTGGGACAGAACTGCGTCAGCCACAGCTGCTTTGACAAACCCCTCTCTGGTGGTGAAAGGAGATGGTAGTAGTTGGTCTCCCAGGAACTTCAGGCTCCACAAGATTGTAACCATAAGCCCCTGGCACGCTTCTGGGAACTAGGCTGTACTAAGCAGGGCTAAGAATGAATGCTTGAGCCTGAAACATGGTAAATGATGCTCTGTTGTCCTTGTGTCTTGTATCTGGACTGGTAACCCAGAGAAGTGCTCTGGGACCACTGATGGATGTTGCTTTGCCTTCTGCCCTGCCATGCAGCGAGAATCCTTTGCCGACTGTGGAAATTGCTATCCGCAACACCGGGGATGCTGACCAGTGGTGCCCTCTTCTGGAAACCCTCACAGATGCCGAGATGGAGAAGAAGATCAGAGACCAGGACAGAAATACAAGGTGCTGCCACTCATTCAGACAGTTCTGCTTCTGGCCTGTATCTAAGAGAGAAGTTAAAAGCTTTGATGTTTGTCTTGCTCTACTGAGAGCCAGCTGGTGGGATTTAAGGCTTGCACACTGCAACAGAAACTCATATCCCTTTAGCTTCAGGATATTAAACTGTTATCACCTTGCTCCATAAATACTTAAATCTCTACTTGAACCATCTCCTGCTTGAAGCAGTTTCCTATTGGTTTTTTTTTTTTTTTTAATTTCTTCCTTTCCCTGGGCTCTCTGCTTGGGTAGGGGTGTTTGTTTCTATAGGAAGGCATTCGTCAAAAATACTGGAGTTTCATGCACTGTCATGCTACCTAGAATCCTGCCACAAGGCTTCCTTTTATGTAGGGCAAAATGCTGTTTGATGTAGGAATGGGCAAGCTCCCAGCTCCAGCCTGACTGATGCAACCTGTTTGCCAGCATGGGAGCACTGTTGTGATTCCAGGAGGAGCTCTGCCCACCAGAGACCTGCTAAGTGATGTTTGACAAGCAGTCAAGAGCACTTGCTCCTACTTGGTGAAATTGCTCCTGGCAGATAAAAATTAACTGCTAGAATCTCTCCAAAAGATACATTGTGGGAACAGTAAATATGCTGGCTTAGCTCTTTCCCAGGATTTTGTTTTTCTACTGCTGATTAACAGTTTTGTAATTATTTTGCTTCCCAGCTACGGATGGCTGAATTGTTTTCAGTAGCGATCAATCAGTAGCAGTTCAATCCAAGTTAATGAGCAAAAGTACCCTAAAAGCTGTTACTGAAAATATTGTCGCAGCCTTATCAACAGGGGCACTCTCAGGTGACCAAGGAAGTCTCTCTAGGCAATAAACCTGTCTGCAGCATTCACAAAGCTGTGGCAGCCTCCCCAAGAGTGTTGGTTTTAGTCATGTGAAGTCTTACTAACACAGCACTTACTGTACCTCTTTCTCTCTCTCCTAGGCGCATGAGACGTTTGGCCAATACTGCTCCAGCCTGGTAATCTTCCTGTTGTGACACTGGTGCTCTTCCTACAGACTTTATCCCTACTCCTCTCCCCAAATGGATCTAGGATTGGCAGGGGTCTTTCTGTCCCTGAAGGGGACACACATTCCACTTGCCAAGAGTTTCCAGTACTGCTGACTTCTGCCCCCACCCCCTCCACCTAAATGCCACGTACCGAGAATGCTGCATTAGCACATGATCTAGCTAAGACCTGTGGCAGCTGCTGGAGCCCTTATATACCTGTGTGTGGACAGTGTAAAGATTCTTTTGTATAGGTGCAACATGCACTATTAGGACAACTTTTTAAATAAAAGGAATGCATACTACTTAGGCTGAATTCAGTATGTTTGAATGAATAGTGAATCTTGCTGCTTTTCATGCTATTCTGGTAACAGCAGTCCTGGGGCCTAATATTAATGCTTTGGGGTATAATGCTGAACACTCATGTGGATTCAGTTTTCCTGAAGCATGATAGAAAGTAAGTGCTTTACTTCAACAGCTAAAACAGCCCAAAACCTTTTGCTGCAGTGGAAGGTAAGAATAAGACTGAAAACTTGAAGCAAACAACTCTAAAAGACTGGACTGTTACCACACTTAGTACAGTCTAATGAACTCTGTGAGGTGTTCAGCTGGCTTACTTGACAAGGGTAGGGTAGAACAGTTTAACTGAAGTCACAAGCTTAACATTCATTGTTGTCAGATGTCAACCTAGTGCATGGTAAACCCTTTTTTCAGTGGAGGCTGCACCTAGAAAACAAAAATTTCTGAACTGGTACAGAAGTTGAAGTCTGCAATTGCTGAAACTGCAGCTTCCTTTCAGTGAGTGGCTTTGCTGCAGTCATTGACAGCACACATAGCTTCCAGTTACAGTGCACAGAGCATCCAAAGCAAAGTGCATTAGCACTGCAGTGTCGATATTTTGCAACCCTAGAAACAACCTATCTTTCCCTGGGGAGTTTAAAAACATAAAATCCATTGAAGTGAGATTAAAAAAAATTCAAACTTGCTTAGAAAAAAGCTAATTAAAAAGTCTACCTTGCTGTTGAGGTACGCTATCTCTTTGATGGAGTTCCTGCTATTCACTGCCAGAACTGATGAGTATTGCAAGCAGGGCAGATTTTGATGGCAGCCTGACAGTTATGTTCAGAGCTTTATGATAAAGCCAGTAGGTTTTATGATCCTTGCTGATCCACCCACACTGCTAGCACAGTCAAAAAAATCACTTTCCAACCTTAGTTTATCGTGTTTAGACTTGAGTAATAGCAGAGCCACTTCTGGTTCCTGGGTGGGAGGGAACTTTTTCCAGATGTTAGTTTGCAGAAACCAAAAACTTTCAATTCAGAAATAATATTATTGCAGTCTTATCCTAGGTGCCTGTGCCAGAGTGGTACTCTATCCATTTATTCCTTATTAGAGAGGCTGAAAGGTTATTTCAGCAAGTAAGGCAAAACCTGGGACTCCTGCTGCATCTTAGCCTCCCACGTAGAACACATATTTTTGCCTCACAGACATAAAAACTCCAACTTTTCCTGAGAACACTTCAGCCTCTCTATTATGGTCAGGTACTTCTGCAAGCAGCCTCTTCAGGGAACTGGACCAAAACAGGTATGAAATTGCTGTAGCCTTAAACTGGCGCCCGTAGTGCAATTTTTGAGTTGCTGTGAAGCTTGTGGTTACCCAATACTCCTAAAGTTCACAAGAAGATAGGGATACATAAGGACTGCAGTTTCTGTAGCAGGTTTACAAGTACCTCCCCTTGCTTCTCAAGTTCTAGAGAGGCTGTAGGAATTACCCCCTCCAAGCAGCCAGGAGCAAGACAGGACAGTCCAGGGGGGGCAAGTCCCAGAAAGATGAGAACTACAGCCAGCTTTCTTCATGTATTAGGACTACTAGGGAACAGCTGGGAGCATCTTTCTTGTTCTATAATCACAGCTCCTTAGGTTAATCTAGTACCCCAGCTAAAAATGTAACCCAGCTTTTGCATTTCAGAGTCCCATCTCTGAAGCAGTTTAAAACAGAATGTCTGCAGACTTTAAAGACAAACCTTCCAGGGACTGAAACACCAGCTCTGTACTTTCAGGTCATGAGCAAAGCACACAGCAAGTACCTTTTGAATCTGAGGCTGCTTAGCCCTTAGTACCACTGTATCTTCCAGAACAAGATTATCACTTGTACAGGTCCTTCAGCCTCTTACTAAAGGGAAACATAAGTGCAGCAAAATAGCGTGTTCAAACAAAGTCTGATTTTTTCTTAAAAAGAAAGGTGTTTTCATGGGAAGCCCCCAGCAGGGATGAGGGGGCTGTGTTTCAATCTTCCTTTGCTACAAGGCTTCTGTATCAATTGGTTGCTGGTTACTCACATTGCTCTTAATAGTTTGCAAGCTTGTCTAGCAGAGCGGACAGCAGCATTACCAAATGAGCTATCCTAAGACAGTGTTTACAGATCTACTCCAAAGGCTATAAGGTCTGGTAGAAACACACGTGTGCTGCATTAGTAAGAACGATCAAATCCATTTAGGACAGCTGTTCTTGGTAGGGACTAACTTGTTTTGTTTTCCCCTAAGTTGAAGTTTCAGAGCTAAAAAATTCAACAAGTGGAATTACACTGCACGTGCAGACAACCTTTATTACTAGTGTCAGGTGCTGCTTCCAGTCACTGCCTGGATCAAGTGTCCAGCTCGGTCCCCTGTCCTTTCCCAGGCATCCCTTTCTCCAAGTAGACACCCCTCCCCTTCTCATGCTCTGCAGTCCTGCTGACAGAATAGGGGGAGGACATCTTGCAGCTAGTCTGAACTTAACTCTGCCCACCAAAAAAAGATCAAGCAATCAGCCTGTCAGTTTTGAACAAAGTTCTGATGAGTACTGGTGAATTGCTGCCTCTGTCCCTGGCAGAAACAGACACTCAACTGAAAAATAAAGACTTTAATGTAAAGACTCTTTGGAAACAACAAAAAAAGGGGTGGGGGACTTAGAGGAAAGGAAGAGGCTGAGCTGCATTCTACCATGGTAGGTGGGAGTACTACTTCATTGAAAGCCCACAAAGAAGCCTCACAACAGTGAGAGCCAGGAGCATTAGTCTTTGTACAGAGGGCAAGAGTGACCTGGCACACAGCAAGTCATTAACAGCAGGAAAAAAAAAAAAAAAAAAAAAAAAAAAAAAAAAAAAAAAGAGTAACTGGTTGAACACCCCACTTGATAACTTACTCCCCACTGGGGTAACTGAGGAGCCATCACAACTTCCAGTCCCTGTCCCTAGGATACCTCCGTAAGCATTCATCAGTTCTTATGTGCAAAGCTCTGTGGAACCACTTGGTTGAAGGGGAAGATGGGTTACCCATACAAACAGTTAAACATTACACATTGGAATGGCAACTGGTGTTATTTCAGTAGGATCTCTGGGCCACAGCATAAGTCCAGCCGGAAGAAAGGAATCTGGCCACATGGAGAAGTCCCCTGTGTTACTGTGGATGCTGCTGCTGGTTCTGGTCTTGATCTCTAGGCTGGTTTCCTGCACGATCCTCAGGGAGAGGGTTATAGTTGGGATCCTCTTCGGGTGTGTCAAATACCATCTTCCTGGCAAGGGACATGCCCATCCCACCAAGCAGGCAGGCAAGTTAGGAAAGCGACCTGAGGACAAAACCCCCAGCCCTCCTAGGAACATCCTCACCCTTCACAGGGCTTGGCTGTATGCCACAGCCACCTGCCTGTTGCACCAGCACTAACTGTTCTTTTGTTCAGCTTAATCTGTAACCAGGACAGTACCTGGTTCCTTGACCGCTAGGTCAGCTTTGATCCTTGGCATGAAGCCTTTCTTAAACTACAGAAATACATCAGAAAAAAATCCTACCTGCATCTAGCATTTTCACAAGCAGTTAAGAACACTCCAATTCCACTAGCAAAGCTTTAAGTACCAGCAATTGCTTTACGGCCCCTGTGTACATACATATATAATGTGCAGAGTACCAGTACTTTCTGCAGAAGAGGCATGAACTGTCAAGCTGAGGTGCTACCAGCATGCAATTGCATCCTGTGGCCACACCACAGTGTCACAGACTAGTGTGCTATGAAAGTGACCCAGGTTGGGAAGCAATACAGCAAAGCCCAGAAATAATCAGCTTTACTTACAGGAAGCCAGGGGTTAATAACAATTTCTTTCCTCCAGGCTGGTTGGGGAAAACGTCCTCCAAGAAATAATAGATGTGACCCACTGCAATCCCTGGAGGGAGATGTCACCAAGGTCAGGCCCAGCTGTGACTCCTTAGCTAGCTGAACCAGAGCTGCCGGGAGCTTTAGCAGGATGAAGCTCCAAGAATCCCCCAGTTGTGTACCCATGCCCCAGCTCCCACCAGAGCCACCTGTGCTGCAGTGCCAGAGCATTAGGGTGTTTGCTGTGATCAGTGTGCCAGCAGGCAGGGTACCTGTCAGCCTGAACGCAGCACCAGGTACCCAGGAGACCAGACACAGCACAAGTGTTGGGCAGACCTCACTATACCCAACTGCTGCCTCTGGAGAAGGCACAGCAAAATACAGGTAACAAGCAAGAGCTCAGGCACAAGGCCAGCCACCCAGAAATACCAGCCAGCTCACTTTAGGAAACCCACCATCTTAAATAAGATGAAAACAAGAAATGGTGAAGTGCCCCAGTAGCATCTGTGAGAATTGAGCATGCTGTGGCCACAAAGCACCCTTGTTCCCAGCACCTGCCCATTTTTATTTACCCAGTAAGTCGATGATGATAGAGTTGCCCAGGAGCAGAGAGAATCCCATCAGGACCCAGGGCAAGAAGGGGGCCTGGAAGTTAAGAAGCCCAAAGAAGTTCATGCGGATGTAAGGGTTCCTGCGACTCCACACATACACTAGCATGATGGTGAAAGCCTGGCCCAGAAAAAAGAGGCTGGCAAAGAGTCCAAATAGCTAGGAACTACCGAGTCAAGGAAAAACATATCCACCATGTACACCACCTCCAGGCAGCACAGGGTGCCTTGTGACTAGGAAGCCCAGAACTACAGGCAGCTGATCACAGTGTGCAAGACATTGCCTGTGCCACCAAACCTTTCCTGGGCTGGCTGAGATACCAACACTGCCCACCTCGCCAAGTACACCACATCCCCCTCCCTGCCACCCCAGAACAAGATACTCTGGAGTGGCACATACAGATTGCTCACTCCTTAAGCTGCTGTCTACAACCTCATACAGTCACCTTTACAAAGTGGCCACCAAAAGTGACCCTCAGAGAAGGGTCACTACGATCAAGCACATGACTAGTACAGGCACCTAGACACTGACTAGCCAAACACCCAAGGATGTCTGATAGCCATGAGAGTTCACACACCTTCACACAGAGGTCTGTGGGGGGGAGCAGTGCTCCAAGCCATCTGCATAAGCCAGCAGTAAAATATCGAGAAAAGGTTTTGCGCTTGGGAGGAAATATTTCTCCCCATCAGACTATTTTCTCCTACAATAAAAGAACTTATGATGTGTGACAGTACCTCCAGCCACTGACAGGTTGCAAGGGGCTTGTGCTGCCTGACACGCTGACAGCAGACAGTATGTGGGCACCCCACTCCTTGTATTTATGGCTCTGTCTTCTTCCCGTCAGCTGCAGCTCAGTTTTCTGAGCCAGCCTCATGCCAGCCATAGCAGCGCTCCAGTGCGCGCCACCCACCAGAGCTCAGACACGGTTGCCCTGCTGCAGCTGGACAGTTTCTCACAGAGCGTAACAAGGGGCTTCCTTTCAGACTGAGCTTCCCAAGCATGCAGCCACATGTCCTCTCCTGGGCTCAGGCAGCCCATCCCCTTGCCAGTTGCATCAGCACTTCTGCAGACACCAACACAAGTACAGGCAGCTGTTCCTATATTTTGTTTCTGCTCTAAGCATACTGGGTAAGGAGCAGACCAGGAGACAAAGGAGACAAGGATGGGTGAAAGGAGGAGCACAAGCTGTGCCATACAGCCAGAAGTTGCTCCTCCACCACATGCCCAGCAGAGCTCTCCCAAGTCTCAGGGTGTGAGCCTGGCAGGCCTGGGGCACAAGGCTGAACCACAAAGGTTCACAAGCCAGCTGTCCTGCTCAGCAGGCAGGTACCTGCTACAGACCACACAATACAGCCAGAATATAGACAGCTAGTTGACAAGCCCCACACTATCCACACCATCTCAGAACACACCAAAGAACCTCAACCAACTCAAAAGGATACTGTCATGAGAAACCCTCCAAAGAGGAACATGAAGACAAAGTCAGCTGTCCTTCCACGGAAGGAGCCTTCTTCTAGCATGCGGCAGTACCTGTACCTGAGAGTGGGAGAGAAGGGAGGGGTTGCAGTATAGGAAATTAACAGCTGGCCACCCTGTGTCCCCACAGCATGACTTTACAGGGAATAAGCCAGCTGCAAGCTATTTCATCACAGGAAGCTGTCAGCCACATGTCCAAGCCCCAGAGCAGAACACTGCAAACTTCACCTCATACCACTGACCCCAGGAAAAGAAAGAGGCATCCACTGTGCTCCAGCCAGAGCTCACCCCAGGAATGGGTACTGCTCTCCAGCATGAGCCACAGCAGTGCTGCCAGCTTCTTCAGCCTTTAGGCAGGGGCTGCCTTGCAGCAAGCAGAGATGGAGGTGCAAGAGGTGGCCACAGTTGTCAGGGGAATGGCTTCAATTCAGACCAAAAGAGCCAAGGGAAGAATCCACAGCCCTAGACTGCTACCAATGCAAGTCAGCCTAGGGAGAAAGAGGGATGGGGGAATCGCATCTAAGCCAAAAAGGGAGCAGAGAGCTTCACTGAGACCAAAGGATACAGAAATATCATGTTGAAAAAGAAACTGAATCCCAGGGGCCCAAAAAAGAGGAAGTTGGTGATCAGCCTCCATATCTGAAAGAGAAGAGAGAGGAGAGAGAAAAGGAGGTGGACAGACAGGTCTCTCCCCATCACCCTATCCACTGTGCCCAGTCATACTCCCATCCACTCAGAACTACCCCAGGACACCAGACAGCTGTACCACCTTCATGTGGGACCTCCCTCCATTGGCCACATCCAAGTATATTGTCCTTTCAGGTGCAGGAAAGAAGATTTTTCTACTTTTTTGGAAGGGACAGACAGCCACAATTCAGCAGTCACAGCCAAAATAAATCACTGTTCACACTTCTCTAGAATAAAGCTCTCCCCACACAGCCTGACATCAGCTGGCCAGTGTCACAGAAAAGAGGCAGGTTTTGAGTAAGGGGAAAAAAAAGGAAATGCCAAGATGGTGTACAGCAGGGAAAGGCTGGAAGAAATTATCCCCATCCAGTTGTCTGTGACAGGAGGGGATACCACATCAGTGACCCAGCTCCTGCCAATCAGAGAAGGTTGCAATACTGGTAAGGACACCCCCTGACCACCCTAAGGAGCATGATATCCAGGGCCCAGCCTGCTGAACCCACCCCTTGCTTTGAAAGGTCAAGAGGGGCCCCAAAGCCCAGCCAAGGCCTCACCTGGAACTTCCTGAAGATGAGGTCAGGGTTGAAGTACAGCTGGAAGGGGGTGATGAACTCCAGCTGCTGTGAGAGACAGGCAGAGCAGCTGCCACCCACTGCCAGGCACCCACCACCCTCAGCCAACCCCCTGGCTCCCCCACCACAACAACCCCCTCAGGGACCCTGACCCCCCCACCACAGCCTCCCCCCAGCAGGGACCCCACACGCCCTCACCACGGCGGCGGTGGTGAGCACGCAGGCGGTAGTGTAGGCCCGCGTTACAGCCGGCATGCCCAGGTACTCCTGCGCGAAGCCCTGGTAGGCCATGGTGCACAACTACAGCGCCTAGCCGCCCCGCGGGCCCTTTAACAGCCCCCTACGCGTCGCCACCTCCGCCACGCCCCCGAGGCCTGCTCCCGGCCAATCCCGACGCGACAGGCGGCGCGAGCTGGCCAATCGGAGCGCGCCTCATGCCCTCGGCCTCCACCCGCCGCCAACCCGGAACGGACCCGCCGCAGCAGGTGACGGGTCGGAAGGGGGAGCGCCCCTGCGGTACTGCCCCCTGGAGGCGGGGCAAGCCTCCGTAGCCAATGGCAGAGAGCAGCCCCAGTGACGAGTGGTTGAGGGAAGGGAAACAGCATGTCACATGTCTCCCAGGAGACGGCCAATCACCGGGAAAGAAGGGGGCAACGTGTGGGTCGGCGCGGGCTTAGCAGTGCGGTGTGGCGATAAGGTGCCCGCGCTGCGGGTCTCCCCCGCCGGCCTGCGGCAGCCAGTCCCCACGGCCGGCCAGCCAGCCGGTGGGGCACCGGCGTGAGTGGCTCAGCGCGCGTCAGGGGCCTCACGATCCAGAGGGCCTTGCCCTCACTCCTGCACAAAGGGCTTTAGGCTTTTGGCAACTCGTGCTGAAGCCGCCGCTTGCTCGTGGCTGGAGCCAGGAGCTTCCCCGGGCTGTGCGGGGCCGTGCCAGGCCACTGGGAGGAGCGCGGCGGCAGTGGTCAGGAGTGCCCTGGGCAATGGAGGCAGCATTTGCGCCCAGCTGTCGAGGAGGGGAGTGGAATGCCTCTGCTCGCCACAGAACCGTGTCAAATCTACTACTAAACACCCTGCGAAAGGATGGTCTGATAAAGGTCTGCATAAACCTGACAGCCTCTACTCTTCTGCGGGTTATGCTGTCCAGAGCTGCCAGTGTGCTCAGGAGGCAGGTCTGATGTTACAGCCTTGCCAGTTCCCGACGGAGTGGGCCTGGTGTTGGGTTTACTCAGGGGAATGTTAAGCTGTCATCAGAGCCGTAAGGAGCCCTGAGATTTCCCTTTAAGCCCTCAGTTAATGGGAAATGAACTCAGAATGGAGGAGGCAGTCTTTGTGTTTTCCACCCTGACTGTCCTTTGATGAAGAATAAAACCCAGGTGGAAGATGAGGGGACAGGATGGGAGGTTAAAGCAACAAACTGGGGGAGAGAGGGGAGCAGACAAGAGACAGGTGGGCACCCATGAGACCAGGGGATGGGCTCCTGAGCACCCCAGGTGCTGCGATGCTGAGAGCCGCCTCTGACCTGGCTGCTCTGGGGGGAAGGAGAACCCCCTCCAGGTCAGAGCTGCATGAGGGGTCCTGGGAGTAGAGTCGAGGGGGGAACTTGGACCTTGAACTGCAGCAGTATCCATAAGCTTGGCTGTGTCATTACAGGCTTTTGCTGGGAGGTGGAATGGATGTGAGGGCTCTGGCAGGTGAGAGAGCTGAGCTTATAGGGAAAGACAACTCATCAGGGCCAGGAGCTCTGCCAAGGGCTGCCCATATTCATGTGGCTATTTCAAATGTTCCGCTGCTGCAGCTTGACCCTTCAGCATGCCACAGAGCTCACAGCCCCAGCAGAAGGGGCAACTGAGTTGAAGAACTGAGAGTGAATGAATGAGTAAGAAGTGAAATAAATTAATAAATAGCATGCTCCTTTGGATGAGGGACTGGAGGTTTTCCATCTGCTCTCACTGCCTGCAGGCAACACCAGCCAGAAGCTGAATTCCAGCACTGTGATTCCTGCCCCTACTTTGTTTGAGCCAAGGCTGGAGATGAACACTGCGAGCCTCTCTGCTGGAAGGAGGTCATCATCCTGGAGCTCAGACTCACTAGTTTCACAGAAATGAGAATCCAAATGATAAATCTCACCTATTCCCTGTGGAGGACTATGTGCAAATCAGATACTGCATGAAATCTAAAAACAAAGTTATCAGTTTCTCATTTTTCTTTTTTTTCCTTGTTTGCCAGCTAGAGCTGGAGAACTCTACTTTTCCAGGCTTCTGCTTAAGGCCTTCTTTTCTATCATTCATGGAGGAAGGGGGAGAAGTGATGAAATGCCTTGGGAAGCTCACCATCTTGCACTGAAAGACGCCAAACAAATCTCAGTGACACCCCAGTTCCCAGGATTCTTTCTGCCCATGACCTCACTCCCTTTGGAGCTGAGCCAAGCTGACTTCATGCACTACATTATAGTAATGCTGACACACAGCCTTCTATAAAATCATGGAATCTAACTAAAAGCCTCAAAAAAGAAAACCCAAACTCTTTGTCCCAGCTGCAAGAAGGTATGAGGGACTGCAAAAACAGAAACACTGCTCAGGAGTTTCTTTGCTGATTTCCTCCTGCCTTGTCCTGTTGTCCTGCCCTGCATGGGACCCAAAGCAGATGTAAGCACAGGTCTGAGCAGCAATGACGTACCGTTGCTGCCTGCCGTCTTCTGGGTTCCCCTTCCTTTTGGATGCAGTTGAATTCATGTCAGCGTCCAATATCTGTTTCAAAACCATCAGAAACTCAGAGTTTCCATAAAAATATGTCTGATGCCCAGACTTCATTTTAGACCAGCTTTGAAAAGGGTCTCTGGGGGCTCTTGGAGCTGCCTGAGGAACTAACTGGAAGAACTCCCATCTGTAACCTTTGCTCAAGTCACTCACTGGAAGAACTGAATCATGATGGTACCAGGGGCAACTCTCCTTTCCTTACAGTATTTACCCATCCTGCATCTGCAAGCTTAGTGATAGCAACCTGTTTGTTGTACTGTAAGTATTTACAATCCATGACCAACTCACAAGAAAATATACCTGGAAAAGAAGGACTAGCACATATTGCGCAGCCACCACTGTGGATTCATTTGGCTTTTGTTTTAAAAATATATGTATTTCCTGAAAGGGCGTGGTGTTGCACATGCACAGTGACAGACCACTACTGAACCCTCCTGTTACCCTCTGGTTTTGTTTCCCCCATTTCTGG
Source organism: Falco naumanni (assembly GCF_017639655.2). NCBI lineage: Eukaryota > Metazoa > Chordata > Aves > Falconiformes > Falconidae > Falco > Falco naumanni. Next base: position 88,398,416 of record NC_054054.1, read on the forward strand.
GGTCGTTTTAAGGAATATGCAAGCATCTGCCTGGGTTTGCAGGTAAGCTTAACCCTGCAACAGAAACTCAACAGCTTGCTCTCTCGGTTTCTGCAAACTAAAATAGCAAAGAATCAGAAAACAAAGAAAAAAGCTTTTAACTCTCCCCATGAGTTAAACAGCACATAAACCTCAAGAAGGCACATGAGCAAAGATAAATGGGCTGTTGCAGCATTCATCTCTTTTGTTTGTAGTAAATTATTGTGTGTAATTCATGTTTCCTGTCCATAAATGCCAGAGGAACTTGAAGACATGGAATCCATTCTAATTTAGTAAAGACAAAAACAACTCCTTTTGAGCCCATCTGGAACTTGTTTTTATCGTAATTGTTTTGGGCTCAGTAATGAGTTCAAGATCTAACTGCCGTCACTAATTGTTTCAAGAATAAACAGATGCTTTGTTTAAAGGCGGCAGCTCCCATTTTGCCCAGCACAGCACTCTCTCAGGTCGCAGGATGAAAGGAGCTGTGCGCCATGTCAGCACAGGCCTTAATGAGCATTGGCGCCCTTGCCAGGGGTGCTTATCCCCATCAGCAGCTGTCGGGGCAGGAAATCAGCCCCCAGCCGTGCAGTGAGTGTCCAGCTGGTGACATGTGCCCTCTGCTCTCTAATCCCATTGCCATTTTGTTGTAAATTAGTTGATGACCTTTTGCAACGTATCCTACTGTGACAAGTCATACCTGGCCTGATGATACATAGGCACGTCCTCCAGCTGGGCTATAGGACACTCAATGGAGAGAATTCATTCCATAGCCACCTAACCCTAAGCCCCTTGGCTCGAGTAATGCTCCATCCTGCTACAGTAGAATCCCAGTTCTTTTCTTCATTTGAAAACAAAGATACCCCCACTGCCCACACTGAGAGACTCCCTCACCAGGATATGAGACTGAAAGTTCTGTACAAGCTCTCACCCACCCTAGTGCTCCCCAGGACATTCCATGCCTGAGGTCCGTGTTAGCCCTGGTGTAGAAGAGGAACAGATTCAGAAAGAGCAGTGCTGCGCTCCCTAACAAGTGAGCCACAACAGCCAGAAGGCCCTTACTGGAAGGTTATTTTAGCTCTCAAACTCAGTCCTCAGTGGAATGGACGACAGGTGCCAAGAGCTCCAGATCCACCACAGAGTAGTCACTGAGTTTCTGCTCCAGTTTTGGAAACAAGGCTCCATGAACCCACTGTGCATAGATAAGCTGTGTAATCCTAACTGCTTGAGGCATTTGAAATGTTTACTTTTCAATGTTTAATGACCATATATAAATTCTTTCTCCTTCATTGAAGGATTTCCTGTCCCAAATCAACTAAATCTACCGTGTGATGACTGAAGTCAGGAGAAAGTGAATCATACAGAGTTGGATAGTTTTTTTATTTGTTTGTTTGTTAGAAAGAAACTAAAGATAGCACTTAGAGCTCAGTCCTCCAAGGACCTGTGGTTTGTACAGGGTTTGCTGTAAATCAAAGTTTATGTTATTTTTATTTCCTGTGTTTTTTTAGTTCAAAGATACAGCTTTGCATCTGGCATATCATGAGAAAGAAGATCTCACCTAAGTCTCTTTGAGTAGAGCCTGATCACATTTCCAAATAAAGCCCCTCTTCCAAAACAACTTCTGATCATGAGTTGAAGACATCAAGCAAGAAAACGTCTGTTTCTTTGCACAGTTATTTTTTCCCAGCACTTAATCATTCTTGTTAAATTCTTCTGCCTTGTGATCTGTCCTCTACACTCTAGGTCACCTCCCACAGCTGTCAGTGAGGAATATCCTTCAAGGGCCTTTATTTTGTAACATCCATTTCATAAGCACTGTGGTCAAATCAACAAGAGAACTGAAAAACAATGCTTGTTTCTTATAAAAAGAGGTCTATGTTCAGCTCACAATAGCAGCACATACAACTGAACATGCTGTCAGCCCTACAAGGAGTCAAAAATGGTATTTATGCTTTGGTTTTCACCAGAAGGGGGACTATGTGTCCTAGTCCAGGTACCTCTCAATAAGCCAGGAGACAGCTCTAATAAGACGCTCTATCTGAAGTGGGTGTTAAATAAGAAAACAGGATGAGTCTGACACTCTGACACTGCTACACATATCTTCCTCTCCTGTGACAGCAACATTCAGTGACATTTACTGCCATTTGGTAGAGTTTAAATGTTCTTCTCTTACACACAGAAACCGATATTTTGTTCAGCCAAGCCATTTGTTCTCTCTGGCCTTCAGGTCGCCCAGTTTCAGCTAACTGCCTGCATCAGTGTCTGATGCAAAGAAGGAAGGAAAGGTAATAGCATATTTCAATTATTTTTAGTATTTTGGGCTTTCTCAGTTTTTCCAGAGAAGCTCTATTGCTTATCAGGAGGATGAAAATGCAGACTGCTGATCCAATGCACAGAACACAGAGCTGTTCTAAAATCAAAAAAATCCTTGCTGGCAAGGAAAACCAGCTAGTTTCCTCAGCTATAGCAGCCCTCATGTCCTCAGAGGACTCGTCTCTCATGTATCTCCTCTGGTCTGGAAAGTATCCCAGTGACTCTGTGTGGTAGCAGAAGCTCCGTCAGCATTGGGTCGCTGCCCTGAGAAACCTCTGCGATGAAGCCCATTTCCTGAAGTTCTTATACAGTGTCTAGAACTTACATAAATTGTGGGTTTTTTCTAAGGAACATGAGTGGACTGCTGGAACTGAGAATAGTGGTGTCACAGCAGGGCACTCATTTCCTACAAAGAAAATCCATTTTAACAGCTAAGTTCCATAAACATTGTTTTCAGCATAAAAACGGCAGAACTGCTGGACATTTCTTGAGAAAGCTTCTTATTTGTAGATGATGTTATTTGTCTTCTGTATCCTGAATGAGTCCTGCAAGAGTCAGGACAAGCAGACAGAGATATTTTGTGCTTTACTGTGGTGGTCCTCACAGGAAAGAGAGAAGGATTTATAGAAATAGCCAGGCTAAAGCTTGGGAGTGAGCCAACAGCTAGCCAGGGAGCAGCTCCAAATCTCTTCTGCGCTTTATAGTGTAGTGTTTATAGGGAGACTTCATCCTGTAGATCCAAGCCTCACAGGTGGAAATGGGTCTGCTTCTCTCCTCTTGCAGTGTAATTGCAATTGGTCCAGATGATCCTGGGTTAAAAAACACTCTAAAACATAGGAGCCTCTCAGTGTATGCCAGATCAAAGAGCATGTGTTGATGGTCTTTCCTAATGATAGGCAGGATTACTACTTATTCCTGCAGTCAGATAATTACAGGCAGAGACTGACATTACATTCTCCAAATAACTCCTCTCCCATGCTCATGGCATCATATTTCACCTTGATTATGACAGGTTTGAGTTCAGTGAAAAAGTATTTGAGGGAAGAGGGTGGTAGGTCCCCACAGCGGTGCTGGAAACCTGCTGAGTTTATGTGAAGGCATCCAGAGCCAGGAGTTTGAGTAACTGCAGTGCGGTGGCTATACCCTGGTGACAGACCCTGAGACTGGAGGCTTCTTATCTACACCAACTGTGATTCTGAAATTGTGATCATAAGGACTGAACTTTGGGAATGCTGGGGGTTTTAAGGTGCAGCAGGAATCCAGTTAGAAACCCAACCAATGTGAACATCTGTCAGCCCAAAAGCACATCATATAAATGCTATGTAGGAGGAAAAAAAATTATCCATCCACTCATCAAGGTGGCTATTACTAGAAAAAACAACCTCCAGGAACACCCACTTGCAGCTAGCCAGATGCACAGACAGATTGAGCCACAGCAACAGCCAGTTTATGCCCTTTCTGGAACAGGGGGGCTTGTGAACAGCCTGTGCCACAATCCATGGTATCTCACTGCCTGCCCACAGGACTTCACTCATCTCCTGGAGCTGTCATAAGTTCACCTGCTATTTCCCTTCTCTGACCCAAGACTGCCTTGCTTCACTTCATTGCACAGCTTGCAAGCTCTCTGGTTTAACCCCTACTTAAAAGCACTAGGTATGGGTTTTAAAGAGAGAGAAGGTGGCTCCGCACAGTTCAGGGAATGCAAAGGTGAAATAAGGAGAGACTTGAGGAAAGCCTGTTGGGAGGCCCAGCAGAAGATGCAAACGCATCCCCTGACAGCACCTGCCCTTGTGCACTGGTGTCCAGTGCCTCTAGGATTTCCTTTGGACTGTGTTGAATACTGCCTTCATCTTCTGTTAAATAGAAGAATGTACACAGATTTGTCTTGGAAAAATAAGACAGTGCAATGGTCTAAGCAGGAAGTCTTCGACCAGGTAATTGCAGAAAGTTATATTTCTATGTTTGACTGCAATGAAAATGAGACAAATGGATCAGATTCATGGTACTCAGGCCTAGGGAACAGATGGAGACTAGACTGCCTGGGTGAGCTGCATTCCTTTGCCTCTTATCCAACCAGAGACATGCTTTGACATGTCGGCCTCTGTCTAAGGAGCTAGAAATGGAATAATCCCCACCTACCTCAAAGGCTCCCATGACAAATCTCAGTGACTAGAACAACCAGTGACACTCCACCTGGTAGCCACAAGCTGAAACTCCTGTACACCATCATCTGAGGGGACAAGGACCTGCACTAGGTGGTTCCTGCTTATAAGATGCTAGGAAAAAGGAGAAGGCCCTTGCCTAAGACAGCGTATGTGTTTTTTTCCCTGGAAGAAATCTATTCAAACCTGATCTTATTCAGAATAGACAGCAGGAAAAAAATAGAACTTTTGTTCTTGAATGTGTTACTGTTCTTGATACATGCTGCCTAAATTATACATCAGTGACTGTTAACTTGTACAGTATTGTCTGTTTCCCCAGTGAACAAGTTATTGTTTGGGAGGCCATTATAAGTAGTCCTCTGACCCCTGCCACACACCACAGGCAGCACTGCTGTCATGTTGGATTCAGAGCCTAATCAGGCAATTTTGTACTTCTCCTGCCACTTAGTGGCTGCAGCTGATGCAGCATCACATCCCTACTCACACATTCCTAAGAGAGTAATTCTGAGATGTGGAAGAGGTTTATATTTCCATTCAGGTGTAGTAAAAACTGAGTAGGGACAAAGAGGCGTTCTAAAAAAAAAAGTTTCAGTTATTTTGAATACTTTGAAATATGTCAGACCCCTAACAAATTGCACTGAGCAGAATGTTAAAATACCATGATTACTGCTAAAGTTCAGATATCTTGTGAAACAGCAGCTTTGCTATTACTACTGGCAGTGCAATATGCCTCCATCTCTACTAGGGCCCATCTCTAGGATTCATGAGGATACACCATTTCTCACTCCCGGGGAGTGCCTTTCTATTTCACAGAAAGAAGCAAGCCTGTCATTGCAATTACTACTTCCTTGCTGTCTTCTGTAGCTTATATGGAAAAGGGAACCACATCTGGAACAATAAGCAACTACCAGATGAGCCAAACCCATTGCACAAGCCCTGTCAGCTACTCTGTCCTGATTAAATGATGGGTGATTAACAAAGGAAGAGTATAAAGCTCACACACTAGTGAAAGATAAGCCAAAAAAACAAAGATGAAAGGTCACTGAAGAAGCCACTATTACAGTGGGATTAAACCTTTTCAACTGATTAGAATTTAGCTGGAGCCACTCGGGTAGAGGAAGGGCTTCTACTGCACAGAGTTATTTAATTTTTAACCAAGATTTTAAAAAAGAACCCAAGTTTCAGATTGGTACTCCCAGGGTTTGACATAAATCCCTTGTATAAAGTCTCCTCCACCATACCTCTGTGATGGTTAAGCTTGGTTGATCCCTTAATATCTCCCAAGCACAAAACCAGTTATAGTCCTTGGTGTAATCAGCACACACAGCCCTACCCGTTGCCCTCAGAAGGGCTCTTCACTCTCTGAAGCTGTATAGAGAACAAGGCTTAAAGAACTGCAGGACAATGCTGTGTGAGACGGGGTGACAACTCAAAAGGAGCTGAGAACATTTTGGTCAGATACTCATTCTTCCCCCAGCAGCTTACTCTCCCATGCCCACCCCAGCACTAGGCTTACCTGCAACACTACATATTAGGTAGATCTATTACATATCACATAATATGCACTTTAATATAATATATAATGTAATACATATTATGTATTATGCACTTCAGAAGCAAAAAAAAGTCACATGGCATGTGTAAAACCAAAGCCCTCAGCCTTTTGTGAAATGAAAGCTAGAGATAATTGGTGACAAAATTGAGTGCTGTAAGTGTTGCTGTTTGCTCCATGCCAGGCTACGGAGTGGGAAGAAAACTGCAGCCTTCTGTGCATCCATGTACAGTCCTCTTGTCAGCAACAGCTGGAGTGCCTGTATGTCACTGGGACATAGACAAGAGTGCAGCAAAAGGGCTTGGCATAACAAGGGCTTTGAAAGGTTTGCGATTTGTTCATTCCTGTCACTGACAAGACCAAGGGAAATAAGCTGTTTTGTCTCTCAGATTCTAGATTAGGTTCCAGGACAAATACAGTCAGAAAAAAGCTGTAGTTTACTTCTGCTTTGATCACACTTAATCAGACAAGTGCTACTGGGCACCTGTGCCAGATGCTTTCAGAGGGAATGTATGCCATAAACCATACTGGACTTCAGTGGGATTTACAGCTCTGGATCTTTCTGAATCACTTCCCCAAACTGTCATGTACTTTCAACAAAATTAATTGAAATGTCTTGCTAATGAACATGCAGTCCCATTTTAAGAATGTAAATCAGCTGGCAAAATACCTGCCAAGTCAAGTGTCTTATCTTAATGTAATGGGTGACTAAATACAAATTCCTATGCTGGAGATTTAAATAATCCTTTAGAGCACTGCTGAGAGTACCGGCAGCTTTGGCAGACAGAGGAAAACTACCAAAGAGGATGAACAAGCTGCAGAGACTGGTAAAAAACATCTATTTTACTATTATTGTTGACAGATAATTTTTTTAATTTCAGTTTTTATAAGGCTTTGTAAGTACTAGCAGGCTGTTGTAGAATTATTTCTCCAACTCATCACAGTCCTTGAGATAAAGCTGACAGCCTAATGGCTCTCCTGGCAGTTGCACACCACCACCATGGCTGGGACAACAGTGCGGAAGCTGGGTGTTAAGAAAGGTTTGGGAAGGTCACCTTGTAAATACAGGTCAGCTCTGAGTACAGACCTGTTTGGTGGCTCCTGGAGGAAGCAAACCATTTTCCTTTAGCTAATGGCCACAAGAGAGCTCTGTGATAGAGGACCGGAGAGGGGATGTACTCTAGATATAAAGCAGGATAATGAGCAGAAGGAGTGTTACATTCCTAGGCATTGTGATTAAAAAAAGACACGTGCTATTGCAGAGAGAGGAAATCTCCCTCACTTGGAGAACTAGAATAACTGGGAAGAGCAGAGATATCAGGTGCACAATCCTTAGCTCAGGTCTCAGTTACAAGACAGGGAGGTGGTGTAGCTAAGGAAAACACAAGCGAAACATACCCGCTTATAACTGGGACAGGAGAGAACTTGGCCTTTTCTTGCTTCAAGGCTGGAACAGTCTGGCTTCACTTCTGTCCTCAGAGAATGTCCTGTCTCAGGCTGGTATGGAAGGTATTTATGATAAAAGGCTTTGAGGAAAGGAAAAATCTAAGATTATTTGAATTTGTGATGTTTGAGCTATTGCAAGACTAGGAAAAACTTTCCTTTTCTCTGGTAGATGGCTCTGTAAGAAGAAAATGAGCACGTACAACAGGAAAAGCTCACCAGCTTTGGGTTATCCAAGTTCTTCTCAGGGTCAATGAGGCCCATATTCATCTAGCAAAACACAATCTAACCTGAGGTGCCCTGCGCTAGCTGGTGAACAGCCAAGCCTGAGCACGGGCTCTTCATGTCATTCGCAGAGCTGTTCCAATGGGAGGGGTTTGCAAGCAAGGAGCTGGCAAAGGCCATCCTGGCCATGGGCCACCCAGCACATTGTGCAGGAGGTGTCAGGCTCCAGCAGCTCAGAGTGGTCTTGAGACCTGGGTGGGATAGTGCTCCCAGTCCAAGGACACCATGATGACATAGCTTGTCAGTCACAGGATCTCGCATGCAGATGGGAAAACCAAAGGTACAGGCACAGAATAAGTGTGAACTGACAAGGATGGAGGGGGGAGAGACCAGCCAATAGGGTGGTGTGGCTGCAATGAGGAAGGGATGTTCACTGGTGAGGTCAACAAGGAGACATTATGCTGCTGACATTCAGCTGTGTTCCTCTACAGAAGCTGTAGGTCAATTTGAAGGCAGACTCACATAGGAAAGTATCCAGGCAAGAATGACCTGAGGCTTACAAACATGACAGAGGAGAAAAGATAAACACAACTGTTTAGAAAGTTTCTACAGTGTCCCCAGCTCTCCACAGTTAGCCCCAGCGTTGTTCTCATGTGGACCACCCATTTATACTATAATACTCAGGGCATCATACTGCAAGGGGAAGAAAGATGCATGTTTTTGCTTGCAAGCCTGCCAGTTTTTGCTTGCAAGCCTGCCAGTGAGCTCTCAGGTACCATACTGTGTCAACCAGAACAGCTGGTTCTACAACCTTCAAAAAGTCAAGAGACCTCACTTTTATACCAACACCCTGATATCCCATGATGCTGCCTAAAGCAGCCCCATTCATCTGCCTGTGCTTCCAAAAGCTTAGCAGCAGTGTTAGGTGGCAATAAAAGCAATGGGCAATCCTGATGAATAAATGACCTCAAGAAGAGTAGACCATGGCATAGGACCTACTGTCTGCCACATATTTCACCTATATCATAGTACTGAAGATGTACAAAATATTCTGACTGAATACACAATTATAGACTGCTAAACACAAGAACATGTAGGAACAACTGTGTAATGAGAAAGTTCAACAGAGAGACATTGTCTGCTCTGTACATGTGAGGCAGCATATGAAAGGCACTCTATTTTAAACTAAAATATATGTCATTACTATGAAAAGGTAGAAGATAAAACATGCTAATGAATCAGAAATGCACTAGATATAAATGGCCATGAGAAAACCCCCCATATCACAGAGAAGCTCCGTCCAATAGAGCTTAGCTAGAAATGAGGCAGTAGTCATTAAAATTTGGCAATTCTTCTTGAATAATTCATCAAGTCAGTACAGGTTTTTGTAATAAATTGAATTAATTGAAGCTATAACACCATTCTCTGCCAATATTTACGGTTTTTGCACTGACTTTTTGTAAGCGTACACATTAAATATTAAACCATAGACACTTGCAGGCCTTTGCCCCAAAACAGTCCCAAAATCTTTATGAATGGCAGTGAATTATTAATACTTTTCTGCAGCAGAGGGAGATAGTTTTAAAATCAGTGTGTGTGTGTGTGTGTCTGTCTGTCTGTCTCTTTGGCACCTCCCATTTTACGACAACATTCACAGCCTATTTTAATACTCAAAGTATGAATGGACCAAATGTCTGTTGAGCCATTTTGTTCTATGGAAGGAAGCCATCGATTTTCTGTCCATCTTCTTCAGCTTCAGAGCAAGATCCTGATACTGACAATATGTGCTGCTGGGATTGGAGGCACTTTCCAATATGGTTACAACATCTCCATCATCAATGCTCCAGCTTCAGTAAGTACCACTAGTCTGAGAGCTTTCTCCTGAGACAGACACTGCCTTAATGTTCTCAGTCTGGCTATAAACCATGGCCTGCTACTGAAAATATGCAGTCTGCTATTACTGAGGGTGAGAACTGAACGATGTGTTGTTCCCAGTGTATAGTTCACATCTGAGGTACAGGACTTTGTTGTCAAGAGCCACCCTTGAGCAGAACCTAGTGTCACAAGAATTTATTCAAAAGCCTTGTTTCAATTGTTTTAGCAAATCTAATTCTAAACTTCTCCAATGTCCAACTTGCATCCTTTGAAACTGACTTTTGCCCTTAAATTCAAAGTTGGACCCATGAAATACATTTTTAGTTATCCAAGATAGCTACATACAGATACAAATGAAGCACAACTTTTCAACAGCTATAGTTTTACACTCTTAACCCTCAGTTAAAAACACATCTAAGAGCTAGAGGCCATTTCAACCCAAGGTTTGGAGGCTTGAACACAGAATAAAGATATATTAATAAAGAAGACTTTAGATTTCTCAGTGTCCTTCATCTCTGTGTCATGGTTATGCAGCACTGTGCTTCCCTCTCAGTACATCCAGATGTTCATGAATGAAACCTGGCTGGAGCGCACAGGCGTTCCCCTTGAGAGCAACATGATACTGCTGCTGTGGTCTTTCACTGTCTCTGCATACCCTCTGGGAGGACTCACTGGGGCTGTTGCTGCTGGGCCCATGGCCATCATGTTGGGAAGGTAAGAGGGTGCTGAATTTTAAGTTCAGCTTTGCAGTTTCCATTAGTTCAAGAGGAATTATGAACTCTACAGCACAATACCTACTGTAGTTAAAAATTATGAAAACAAGTTTTCTATCACAGATCAGTCTTCCATTAACATTCTGAGCTGGCATGGAGGAACCACCTGATATAGCAGTATTTCATGTCTCAAAACCCAACAGGAACAGTTCTTTTCCCCCCATTACCTTCTCATCATAGTCTGACCCAACTGGTGCTACAAGGGTTTTAGATCAACTCCATATCACAGTAACCACCATCATTTTTGTGCCCAGTTTTCTGCCATCCTTTTAAATAGGAGATCATGACAGAGCAGACCAAGGATTTTTCTTCAAAATGAACTGTGCAAATTGGTAGAAATTATACTGGAAAAACAGAGGGTACTTGCAAAGAGCAGTTGTAACATCCCAAGTCCTCATGTCTCACAGGCTGTGTATCCATGTTTTTGATGGAAATATTTCAGGAGGTATAAGTGTCTGTCTTTCCTTACCTATCCTTCATACGCAGCTCTATCCCCAGTTCTCTTCAGAAAAAAATGCTTAGTGTTACTAACATAAACTAATAGGAGGTTAGATTTTTGCCCCACTCTTTGTTGATCCCAAAATTTGTGCTATCACTTCAGTTTGTTCCTCTCATATGATGAAGCAGGCACCGTTATGTTTTTGGATGGGGCTGTAGAGGACTGTCTCCCATGGCTCACTTGTTTCATGGAAAGGATATGGCTTCTTTATCCAATGAAAAGAGGTTTAGCCTTGTACTGCTTTGGAATAAAATCATCCCATCACGAATAAGAGAAAACAAGACTGACTTCTGAGGAGTAGGTAAGGCAGTGAGTTGGAACTAGAGAGAATTACTGGCTATTAAGGGTCAGTAGAGCTCTCAGGCTTTTTTCATGCTTTTGAACAGAATTCCTCCTGAGACACATGAAAACTTTCTGACAAGAGTTTCATAAGGATCAAACTATTACCTGAAAAATCCCTGTTTCAACACATTAGCATTTTCAGATCAAAATGCACATGACTTACTGAAGGAATACTCGTCTCCATTCAAATGGGAAACTGTGAGTGCAAGAGCCAGTCTAAAGTCAGCACTGCAAGGACACCCTGTGGTCATGCTGGTAGTTGGAGATGACTCTATATCAGCCATGCAATTTACCTGTCAATGCTGATTCCTGTTTTCACATCAAGACACCAAAACTGCTGATCTGCCACCTGCACGCAGACACCTCATATAGGGCTTTAGGTAACCAGGATGTTCTGTGCTGGAGCTGAGCAGCCCACCTTGAGCTTCCAGGCATGGCAGGTTAGAGCTGCCATGTGAAATGTTTTATCTGATAACTAAACCTGACACACATGTGCTCACAGCTGTGTCTTTTCTCTCTGAAGGAAGATGTCCCTGCTACTGAACAATGTCTTTGTGATCATAGCAGCATTCTTGTCAGGATTCAGCCGAATGGCAAAATCCTTTGAAATGATTATGCTCAGCAGATTTTTCACTGGAGTTAATGCAGGTATGGCAACATGAGAAACGTAACAGGACAAACATGATAACAATTATCAATTAGTAATAGAAGATAATTAAATACAAACGATCCCAGACATTAAAGCAATTAATCTTCTAGTCTGACCACATGTGTACACAAATGAGGAAGTTGTAGATACAGATTTTATATTTTGCTTCTAAAGACTCTTTTCTAGGCAGGCTTTTTTTGTGTAATACACATGTGAGTATCTGTGTGAACTCTGCATGCAGGCAAGGGAGCCCTGGGTGAAACTGAGCTGGAAATTGAACCCTATCTGCTTGTAAGAATGTTATCAGTCACTCACCAGCATGAGCACCAACATTAAAGCTTTTATAGAAGTTCTTCCAAGGAATTAATGATTGATACAAGTGACTTAAAATATGATCTTCCCCTCAAAATGGGGGACTAGAGGGAAGTATCACTTACAACCTTGGATTTAGTGCTGAAAAGACCATAGGACTGAGGCCCTGACAGGTTTCAGTTTCCTGTAAGTATGGAAATCTATGTCTAGCAGCTTATACAATGAAGAAAAATGAAACTGAAAGTTTGGGTAAATAATAAGCACTAGTAGATAAGTCATCACATGGCCTGCAACAGAAGGGTCCAGCTGGCAACCTCAAGAGGTGACTGACTGCATTTGAACTCATCTCTCTACAAGCTGAGGTCAGCATTTTTCTGCTTTGGCCAGGTGTGAGCATGAATATTCAGCCTATGTATCTGGCGGAAGGCGCCCCAAAGAAGCTCAGAGGAGCTGTGGCCTTGACCTCTGCATCATTTACATCCCTGGGGTTGGTGCTGGGGCAGGTTGTTGGACTCAGGTAATGTAGAGTGAGAAGCCCAGTTTATACTTACTGAATCTTTCTTCTCCTTTTTTTTTTCTTTCTTTTTTTTTTTCTTTAGTACCCCTCTTTTTTCTTTCTTTTCCAGTGCCCACATGCAGCAGAGGATGCTGGGCTCTTGCCAGATTGCGAAATGTACTGTGCGAATTATGGTGGTTTTTTCTCTAGGGAGGTACTAGGAGGGGAGGAGAGCTGGCCATTCCTTTTAGCTAGCAATGTGGTGCCTGCCCTGATCCAGCTCATAGCTCTGCCTTGGTTCCCTGAAAGTCCCAGGTACCTCTTGATTGACCGTGGAGATAAAGAATCCTGCATCTCTGGTGAGTTTAAGGTGACTGTTAGCCTCTTACTGAGCATGTGAGATCTGCTGACTGGGCAGATAAAGGACTGATATTAGAATCATAGAATCATTTGTTGGGAAAGATCTTCAAGTCCAACCATTAACCCAGCACTGCCAGGTCCACCACTAAACCATGTCTCTAAGCATCACATCTCAAGTCTTTTAAACACCGCCAGGGATAGGGACTCAACCACTTCCCTGGGCAGCCTGTTCAAGGGCTTGACAACCTTTTCAGTGAAGAAATACCCAATCTAAACCTCCCCTGGCACAGCCCGAGGCCATTTCCTCTTGTCTTATTGCTTGTTACTTAGTTGCCAGCTGAGGTTAAACCACCACAATTTATATGAACAACCGCAGTAACACTGAATGCAGATGAATGTATGCTTTTGTGGACAGACTTGAGCCCCAACGTTTTGAAAATGGTGCCACAACTTTTACATGTAGGAAGTGTCATATTAAGTTCCAGTTATGACCACTTCCTCCTTCCAAACTAAAAAAAAAAAATAATCTAATCTTAAATATTTTTGATCTATTGGGGTAATTGAAAGGCATCTTCCTGCAAAAGATTTTTTTGCTACAGTGGTAGGGTCAAAAGGTGGGACTTGTGTCCACAATGGCAAATATGTTTTGTAACTATGAAGTAAAGTAAATGCTGGTTGAAGAGCTCATGACCAAATCTGAAGCTAATTCATATTAAGGGATTTGCTTAGATTTGTAACATACAAATCCCCATATACAGAGTGGCTGGAATTAGTTTCCAGGAAATATGTGCTGTGTACCAAGAACACCTTAACTGCCTGCGTTTCCCAGAGAAGTCACTTGAGATCTGAGTCAGAAACATGGCTGCTGAAATAGCACTGGTTGGAAATATTCTCTTGTCAAACAATGGTGAGGGATTTGCACTCCCTTTCCCCAAAATCCTTCAAATGGCTGCACCACAGCTGACCATCTCTGTGAAGATAACACCATGATCACAGACTCTGTCCTACAGCTTTCTGCGGCCATCACTTGCTGCTCAATCCTTCTCCCTGCAAAGCAGGCAAATTGAAGGTGAGGTTCAGAGGATAAGAGGTTCCCTTGTCCTTGCAGCACTGCAGAAGCTCAGAGGCAACAGTGACCTGAGTGCAGAGCTAGAAGAGATGCTGGCTGAACAGGCTGCTGTTAAAGGCCAGAAAGCGAAGAACCCTTGGGAGCTTTTCCAAAATCCAGCTTTGAGGTGGCAGCTGATCAGTATCGTTGTGCTTAGCAGTGCCATGCAGCTCTGTGGGAATGATTCGGTAAGCAGCCTGGCAGCTACAGCCATCAGCAGCTGTGCTGTATCGCAAGACATGGGTGCAAGCTCTTGGGTTTAACATTCCTGCTGCAGGAGAAGAATGAATAGTGGTCTGCCCTGCCTGTGAAAATCTTCAAGCCTCAGATGCTTGGTTCCTAAAGTACACCTGTGCATTATGGCAAGATTCAGAGGGACATTGTCAAAATAGGCTGTATGACAGCACATTAGTCATTCTCTGTGTGGTCCTTCAGGAAAAACAATGGGATGTATTTTCAAATGTTTTCCCTTACTGCTTTCTCATCTCTTCTCTCCCCAGATGTATTTTTATGCAGCTTATGTGTTCCAAGAGGCTGGAATTCCTCAGGAAAAAATCCCATATGTTGTAATCGGCACGGGGAGCTGTGAACTGATCACGTCTGTCACTTGTGTGAGACTCTTAATGCACTCTGCTGACATGCAGACTCTATTGACAGTGAGGAGGCTGTTAATTACAGATTTTGGATTTACATTGCTTTTCTTGCCAAGGAGGCTTTTCATGCACAGCAGTCAGCACTCATGTCCAGACAGGTTATTGCAGAGGTATTTTGTCAGACACTGCATCGTCATCACTGTCTGAAATCTCTAAAAAGCATAACTCTTGCTTCATGTCAGTATGGATAGTGTCAGAGTTTAGGCTGCAGCTGGAACATTCTCATCCCCTCTGAACATTCTTCTTGCCTGACTCCTGCCAGCAAACTGTTTCCTTTGACTTTTTGTTTGCTAAGAAGTGGACAACATCCTTAAAGTAGTTGTAGAGGGAACGAGGGATGGAGTATTGAAATGGGGAGAGGGAGCAGGCAGGAAATATAAACACAAATATCTTGCTTTATTTCACTCTGTTACTTTGTGCAGAACATGATTATAGACTACGCTGGTCGGAGGCCACTGCTCCTGGGGGGTTATATCTTTATGGCAGGATGGGCCATAGTCTTCATGGTGGCTCTGAGCCAACAGGTAACAAACTTCACTTCATTATCTAAGTGGGATGGAGTTGAGCTTTGCCTTTTATATGAGTGGGGTGATCAGTGGTGGCAAATAAGTGTAAGTGCCCTTATTGGTTTTCCATTGGTCTCTGTGGCTGTAGACTCAGATTAGCTGGATGCCTTATCTCAGCATGGCCTGCATTTTCGCCTATATCCTGAGCTTTGGAATCGGACCAGGTCAGTTCCATCAGCATTTTTGCTGAAACTTTTGGGTATTGCAGGGGCTTGGAACTGTGTGCAAGCAGCTTATGGAAACTCTCAGGCCCTCTTTAGCCACAGCACACTGAAAGGAATGAGGCAGTTTCTGCCAGCCGTTTTGAACCCTTTCTCCGGGGCTTGCGTGCCTCTCGTATGTCAGTGTTGGTTAGGGACAGTCTGTGCCATTCTCTGTGTTGTCGCTCCTTACAGCCATCTTGTGATGGCACTTGGAGGTGATTCTTGTCTTAAATAGACAAGGTTTTGATTTGCTGCCCAATCCATTAGGGCTGTAGACGAGCATTTCTAATGCTTCACTTTAACCCTAGAGATTGACAGCTGTGTCATCTGATTATTTACTTGCAGATACCTGCAAGCACAGTTTCCACAACTTTTTTAGCCTATTAACATACATTTTCTTGGCAAAGTCCATTAGTTTCTGTGGTTGTGGGGGCAGTACACAGGCTGTGTGTATGCAGATGTTTGCAGGGTGTGTGAATAGATGTGAGGCTCTGTTTGCTTCATGAGTTTGAAGGAAGTCAGGTAAGAAAAGAATCAAGCTGCCAGTGTCACATGCCACATAGGCTGGCAGTAATTTCTTGTCCCAGTCCCTACAGTGCCATAGGGTTGAATTAATTATAAGCCATTCTTACAGTTGGGTCCTGGTGAGAATAGTATGGATTACAAAACCTTTTCCAGAGTTCATTCTAACATGAGAGAGTTTGAATAATTAGCCAGTTCTTAATATTTAACCTATAACTTTCCCACTGCAGTTAACCTCTATTACCCCTTGTATGGGCATTGTTGACTCATGAGAATAATTTACTGAATTATAATTTACTGTTCTCATATACTTCATGTTGGGTTTGCTTGTTAGTATGTGTTCTCTTGTTTTTAGTATAATGTCAACAATATTAACAACTTTCTTGCCATTTCTTTTTCCAGCTGGTGTAACAGGAGTTCTGCCCACAGAAGTTTTTGATCAAATGTCCCGGCCAGCTGCCTACATGATCTGTGGTGCTCTGCTCTGGTTCAACCTATTTCTGGTTGGAACAGCCTTTCCATTCATTGTGGTGGGTTCCCAAGGCAAAGCAATCAGCTGCAGCTCTTCAGTGTTTTGTACAAGGAAGAGGCTGTGATAGTGATCAGGGAAATTAACAGTGCCTGGAATATCAAAAGCTGGGGACACACAGCAAGATAGCACTGCCATGAAAAGTATCTTTATGAGGAAAATGGTCAGAACTCCTCTAAATCAAACTTCCCTTATGTTCTCTGTGATGATTTCTGATGTGAGGCTGGAAGCAGATTGATTTGAGGCATGGATGACTAATACTCCTTTTTTGTCCTCAGCTGAATACAGCTGGGGCTAAAGACGTCATGTAATTCCCCTTGGCCAGACCCTGTCACCATTCCCTAAGGTGATTCCTCAAGCGAAAGGGAGCAGAACTCCACAATATCCAGTTCTGTCTTATTTCATACTGTAGGGCCCCATTCTATACAACTATATATATAGAGAAAGACAGAAAAGAACATTTTGAAATACTCTTCTTGCTATGTCAAATCTCTCCAAATTATGCCAGGGAGCTATCACATCCAGGCATGTGAGGCCCTCTCTAGGGTGCACAGAAATACGCCCTAGGTGAAGTTAGTCCATGCAGGAACGAGGATTAGTGGCCTATTTCTCATTGTACAGAACATTACCAACACTGTCTTGTTTTCTTCCTCCTCCTCAGAAAAGTCTAGCACATTTCTGCTACGTCCCATTCCTTGTGGTCTGCGTCTGCACTGCACTCTATGTTGGGTTTTTCCTTCCTGAGACAAAGGGAAAGTCCTTCCTGGAAATCTCGAAGGAGTTCAAGAAACGGAACTTCAAAGCTCAGACCCACGTGGTTTTTTATAAAGGCCCTGAAGAGATCAAATCCACCATATTGTAGCAGAAGAAAGGAGGATGGTATCTGGGGGAAATTCAGCAGTGGATATGTTCCCTTGCAGGGACACAAAGAGAGAAGTAGGGTTAGAGATAATATATTACTCTTAGGCTCACCTTGAAAAGATGTACTTGAACTGATAAATTCCAACAGAAGTTTTAGTACTAAGTAACACATCCATATTTTAGAATCCATATTAGAGAGTGACAGAATGATGCCTTATTCTCTTACCATCAAACACCACCATGCAATGCTTTATCAAGTATCTTCTAAATTGCCTCTATGTTTCTCCTCCACCCAAATAGTAACTTCCATCTCTAGAAGCCTTTCCTTCCTTGCCCCTGAATCTGGGCTCTCTAACGCAGAAATTAATATGATTAAATTCTGGTTTCAGACACCAGATGAAATTCTTAGTACCTTGTCTTGGTGCTCCCGTTGTTTCTGTTATTAAGTGATTTCAAATAGACCCCTACTTGTTGAGCAATAGTAAGTAGTTAATTATTTTCAGCTATAAAACCATGTGACAGATAGATTAAGAAGAAAGCTTCTAGTACTTGCTAAGTGGCTTATACAACTGACTTTTGGGCATTTTTTTGCAGACTGTTCAGGTCTGCGTTTCTTCATGGCTTGTTTGTTGTCTTCCAGTCCTGTGTTGTGAAGCACAAGTAATTCTCTAGTCCAGTTTGTATAGCTCTCACAGACGCTGCTGGTGCATCTTGTAGGGTTTTACACCTGCACTCTGCTAACACAAGAATGTGGTGAGGAGCTCTTATGGCAGCAGCTTATTTTGCATGTGGAGATTTATATTACAACAGAACATTCTCTATAGTATGTTCTTGTTGTCTTCATGGAGCATATTGGAAGAGACCCAGATGTGATACTGCTTCTTTTTAGCTAACCTGGTACAGAACAGGGCAACATTCCTCATTTAGTACTGCCTTTCACAGGCACTGGGCTGACTGGTGAGGTTTCTTACAGTTTCTTCTCAAAATCCTAATCAAGCCATCTCTTTTTGCTTTGTTTGTATGAAAGTCACAGCACTGCTGAAGGTTGCAGCAAAGACAAACACATACATTTCCAAAATACGTAACATTTCTTTCAGCATATTTTTTAACTACATTTTTAAAAAAACACAGCATTTTTGAATGACGAGGCTGTAAAGATTTCTGGAGTGTATTATTGTCATGCTGGACATGAGTGGAGCAGCAGATGTATTTCTCAGAAGGGGAGTCTGTGCAGGAACTATCTTTCAGTACCTAAGGTTTATAACATAGGAAAAATAAAACTAAACTTTTGTTCATTTGTGGTTGCTGCTATTTTAAAAGTCATTCATATACAGACGTGGGCAACAGCAGGTATCTCTCCTCTTGGACAACACTGAGATTTTGAAATACATAGCATTTTGAGACAAGATGATCAAGAGCAGGACTCCATGGAGCTTGGAACTGCAAAAATAATTTTCTTTTCTACAGTTTGGAGACAACAGTGAGAGGCAGATGCAAAGAATAAAACACACAGTCAAAGCAAAAAGTGCTGGTACGCTCATGATTGTCAATATCAAAATATTCTGTCATTCCTTTGATGGGGATCAGAGAAAGGACAGGAGACAGAAGTGAAGCAAAGAAGACAAGGCAGTAGAGAAGATGCAGGCAAGGAAGGCAGGAGGTGGACTGAATAGACTGCCTGAGCAGAGGGAGAGGCCTGACACTGCTGGGAAGTACAGGGCAGAGAAGAATTGGTTAAAACTGGGCAAAGTCCTCCAATGTTCAGAGGTCCTCACTTTGGCCACCTTTGTGGCTACTCCCATGAGTCAATATTGTGCCTTTCCCCAGAGCCCTGGAAGGACGGAGGCCATCTGTACCTGACAGTATGAAACATGCCTGTTCAGAAATGATACACATTTACTTGACTTCCTGAGTTCCAGAGCCAGTCCTGCAAGTATATGTGTCAGAAAACACTAATTCCAACTTCCAGCATTTTTTCTGACTGTTGCCTGAAATCAGGTGTCTTTAGACTGATTAAGCAAAGACAAAGACTGGTTATATTTTAATTGGTCTAATTGGTTACATTTTAATTGGAGCATTTAACAAGTTGGTTACTTGTTACTGAATAAAAACACCTTCAACTGAAAAAATACATGACACTTGTTCAGGTCAATTTTCTTATCATGTGAAGTGTTAGGCAAAAATACATCTTGAAAAGTGATCCTTGGAGACTTATAGTCCATATTATTGTTTACAAATCAAATAACCATGCATTGTTGGATTGATTAATAACCATCAACACCAGAGCAAAATAGTTACTGCTGCTGTCCTCAAACAATGCTCCTCTTTACAAGCTACCTCTCACTTCCAAACCAACTGGGGTTGGGATTCTTCCGGACACTGAAGACACACAGCATCCTAGCCTTGGGACCTGCCAAGTGCAGCCACTCACCAGGAGAAGGAATTTTCCCCTAAGCTGTTTGAATAACTTATAAAAGCCTTTTAACAAAACCATCCTGGAGACTGCTAGATAAAGACACTCTTTAAGAATTATGGATAAAAGATGTAATTTATTTATTTTACAGTCAGTATT
This sequence comes from Falco naumanni, assembly GCF_017639655.2. Lineage (NCBI taxonomy): Eukaryota > Metazoa > Chordata > Aves > Falconiformes > Falconidae > Falco > Falco naumanni. The sequence goes on from NC_054054.1 coordinate 88,418,449, forward strand.
AAAAGCTGACATTCAACCCTTCTAGCATCTACCATACATTATAGGGACACAGACTTGAACTTTCAGACAATGACCACTACTCTTAAAGTGTTGACTGATTCCATAATTCAAGAATTGAAGGTACAGGCTTAGTGAGGCTTGGTCAAGCCAGGCTTCAGGAGGCTTTGCTGCAACGAGGCTCAAAGTAGTAGTCAGGAACTTTTCCTTTAAATGTGATAAATGATTACCCAACCTATGACTTGGGGACCCCAAGCCAGTCCACTCTAGTTTGTGCCAGTCCCTGGACTTTGGCTTCCATTGGTGCCTTTTTTATTGTCCTTTACTCATACCCTGCAGCTTGTACTGTCTGTCAGCTGCTGCTGGAGCTTCTCTTCCCTAGTGACCTGGCATGAATGCACAGCTTGCCAAAATTATCCAGTTTCATCAGTAACCAACACAACAATGACAAACCAAATAGCAAGAACTTTGTGACACACCAAAGGGAGTGTAAACACTGAGAAAGTAAATGAAATGACATGTTGAAATATTATCTTAGGCTCCTCTTTCCCTATATATAGAGTGACTTTTTCCAAAGTAACCAAAGAAAGCGTCAGGAAACACCTAGTCTGCAAGAGGAGATTACTACCTTTGCATGCAAGTTGGTATATGCTTATCTTTTTCTTTTCCCCAAATAGAATTTTTACAGTACATGTGGGTTTTTTCCTTTCAGCTATTCTAAAAGACCTGTTGCATAAATTAAGTACAGAAAGAAAAATAAATCTGAATCAGATGTGGTTAAAATAATACCATGAGGCTATATCTGAAAGATATCAAATATATTTTAAGGAATTATTTTTAAAAAGCAAATAAAAATGGATTTAGGAGCACATTTATATTTAATGTCTGATACATAACAGTGGAAGACAAACCAAAGGAGTTCAGAGCACAGCAACAAAAAAACCCTACATTATTTGATAGATGGAGGATGGCTGGAAACCTGAAAAAGTTCTCCACAATAAAAGAGTTATGGGTAACAAAGTATCTCAAAGATGTAAACACTGAAGGGTGGAAAACAATCCTTTCCAGTCAAGGAAGTATAGGAACAGACACCAAAAAAAGATAAAACAATTTTTTTTAAAAAAAAGCAATTTTAGGATGAATATTAAGTTACAAAATCTTTGTGAATTTGAAATCTGTTAGACTGGAAAAGTCACTCAAGAGATGCAACAGAAAAATCAAGCAGTGGTGTTACAGTACAGTATGGGGATGAGACGGATAAATTTGCTGCAGATGTGATATAAAATTTGCACTCAGAATAGGACTTACTGATTTTCTTGCTGATGGGGAGTTTTGTGCTGATGTGTGGCATTTTTTGTAGCATGAAAGGTAGTAAGGATGTCTAGTAGTAGAGATTGTGAATCTCATTTATTTCTTGTGCTTTGACAAATGGGAGATTGCTGTCATGTGCCAAATACCAAATTTATTCAAAGCTGATTCCTTTGAAGCCAACAGTGTTGCAACATGGGTAAATTTGATGATGCCTGTTCAAGCAATAGCATTCATCTGATTAGTAATCAGATTGTAAATGTTTGGCAGTCATTGTCCAGCATTGCCTTTGAATATGAGCTGTTCTACAGATAGAAGTGCAGCATCATGCTGTCATTGCTGGACAGAATACCACTAGGACACTCCATAACAGAGAGCAGTGGGTGTGGAAGGGATGCACTATGCATGTATCACAGTACTGTATTTCGAGGGTATTTCTAAGCCTCCTATCAGATACAGTTCTAGAAAGGGTGAATAAACTATGAAACAAGGAATATCCTTCAATCCCCAAATATTTATTCAATCTCAGCCAAATCACTGAGCAAAATGTTCATTTAGGTGAGATATCAAGTGGGCAAGGAAGAAGAGCGGGAGGAAAGACAAACAGATGGAAATCATGCACATAATGCTTGCACATTGCACCATGCTCCTGCAACTAGTTACCCTATGATAGTGCAGATTAACACAGCCAAAGCTGAAGACAAAAGCACTGAAGTGTGTAACTGGGCTCTGGGAGACAACTACGAGCTTTGTCTCTCCTCAGATTTGTCACTGTTCTGTGCTTTTAGTAGCTGTGGCCTTGTATTGCACTCTGCACTGGCTCCTTGGTCTCAGAGGAGGCAGGGGCGTGGCATTGCTCAAGCTGTTAAAAGAGTTCCTGGAGGTAAAACAGAACAGTTGGGGCCATGTCTGAATAGCTTTACCAGCTTTGTTTGCTGTTTTTATTTCTTGCCAGAAAATGAGCTACAATCTCTTCCTCCTGGCTTTTGTCCTGGGCATTGGTGGAGCTTTCCAGTATGGGTTGCAGGTCTCCATTATCAATTCTCCTGCTGAGGTAAGCATGGACAGCTCAAAAAATTGAGCTACCAGCATAGATTTCAATGTTCTCATGCATTCCTGACTCTATATGCAATCACTAACTTTTGCACTTTTGCTCTCAAAACTAGACTTATTATGGTTACTTGGTTCTGAAGGGTAGCTGCTATTGCTGTAGTGTTTTGTGGAATTTTAACTTCTGTCTGGCGTGATAGAACTGGGAAAGGGGAGAATAAAATCTATGAAGTTGCCCACTTTCCACTCTACTGAGGAACGCTCATAGGACATTCTTCTCTTACCAGTGCTCAGGGAGTCCTTTGTACCATTTGCTTGGCCACACACACCAGGTCTAAGTAACTGTAAGGGGAAATAGAACAGGGAATGACTGTACCTTTAGAGCTGAGGTCAGCACTGATACCTGCAGGCCAAAAAAGGAAAATTAGGGGAGATGTGTGCCATCCTGAATGGTGCCAAAAGCGTTGAACTCTTGCCACATTGGGAAGCTTAATCAAGAATGAGAGTTGCATGGAGGTTATGAAAAGCAGGTCAGAGAGACCCCACAATGGGCCACGTTGAGGAACAAATCCTGATCTCACTGAATTCAGTTGAAGTCAAACCTGGATTTCACTGAAGGCATCAGACAGGTTGCAGCAGGTAGACAAGACAGACAAACAGATAAGCGGGAATGGTGGGGAAGATCGGGTAGCAAAACAGTCAGGATTTAGCACATAAACAGAAGACCAACCTGCTACTCTCTTAGTGACACACACAGTTGATATTTAATATTGATATATTTATTCACTGATTTATTCATTGCACCTTGTTGCTCAGACATTAACTCCAGGGTTGTTATTGGCAAAATTCCCTTTGATTTCACTGGGACTAAGATTTCAACCAAGGTGTCAATAGAAATGTATCTAAAAGACCAGTAAGCCAGTAAGAGAAGTAAAAAAGAGGTGCAATTATGCAAAAACATGTTGACTGAGTCCATTGGTTTCTGGTTTTCTTTTAAAGTACATCAAAAGTTTCATGCGTGAGACCTGGCTGAAGAGATACGGATCCTTTCCCAATGAAGAAATGATTACTTTGATGTGGTCCTTTGTTGTGTCCATTTACAGCATTGGTGGGCTTCTAGGGTCCTTGTCTGCTGGATATTTGTCTGTTAGATTTGGAAGGTAGGAATAGTGATTATATTAGTCTTTCTGTTTACACCCACAACTGCAAAAATAAGTGACTGTCTTGGGAGTGGCACTGTGAGCAGCCCAGAGCGGCTTCAGATGAAGGATCAGTTCAGTGAAGAAACAGAATGGCAAAATCTGCCAATGAATACAAAGAAAATCATACCCTCTCCCTTACAAATTCCTAAGAGAAATCACATGAGGAGTGCATGTGTTTTAAAGTGAATTTCACAGGCAACCACTCACAAAGCTTGTTCTTCAGTGTAGATATTGGCTCCACTGGAGGCATCAAATGCCTCAACTAGCTTATTAGTCTGTAACAAAGTTTTCCCATTCCCATTTCCCATTTACTTCACTGCAGCTGATCTCAGAAGCCGGCACAGAGTCTTTAACTATGGTACAATTCACGCCACTTCCGTCAGCCTGAGAATGACACATGGACAGTATTTATGCTCACATCAGTTTAAATAAATTCCAGGAAGAAGGCCATGCTGTTCACCAATATCCCTGCTCTGCTGAGTGCAACTCTGATGGGACTCAGTAGGTTGTGTGGATCCTTTGAGATGATCATTGCTGGAAGATTATTTTCTGGAGTGTGTGGAGGTAAATTAGCAGTCCTACCTATGGTAATAATTATTTGGGAGAGCAGTGACTGAGGGTCACAAGGATTTACCAGACTGAGTCTAAAGATCACAGATTTTTACTAAACTTGCAGAGGGCCTGATTGCTGAATACATTTTTAACTAAATAAGAAAACACAAACATAATTAATCATGTGTGACATCTACATTTCTCATTCTTTTATCTTTACATTCAATCCATATAAAAAGTACTACCAACACATGAAAAAGCCAAAACATGCAATATTTCAGGGGAGCATGCTCACTCAATGGAAAGCTGACCTCTGTTGTTCCTGTTGCTGCTCATTGTGGCTGATACTGCCTTCGACATTACAGACAAGGGAATGGTTTTCAAGCTGGGCAATTCTAATTTCCAGATGCCTCAGAAGGTTACATTCTGTCAGTGTTTTTGATTGCTAGGCATTTGGATAAAGATAATGTTAACCAGCAAAAAAAAATTAAGAGAAAGAATAAATATTAAGTAATTTACTGGGCAAATGGGATATATAGCATTTGTTAACTTTTTGGTTTCAAGCACAAAGTAAGGCACACATCATCCTGAGTAGATACTGAAATATATAATCTGAGATTAAAGGGAGTAACAGCAATCCTGTATATGTGGCTAAGAGAAAACCAGTCTGCTGAAGAACAGATTTCCCAGGGGAACATACTTGCTTGGTAAATATTTAGAAAAGACAGAAGGCCACAGTACTGGGAACATGCTTCATGTCAGGCAGACATGTATGCAGCACCGTTAAAAAAGTATCTCAGAGCCTAACCCTATATTCTTTGCCCATAATGGTCCCCTTCAAAACACCAGACCTGTGGCAGTTTGAATTGCCCTAACAGTCATCTGTTACTACAGGTTTAGCTCTGAATATACATCTCATGTATGTTGGGGAATGTGCCCCACGGAGGCTCCGCGGGCTGATTACCATAACAGCTTCCACTTCCGTTGCTACTGGAAAATTTGCAGGATTTGCTCTGGGTCTCAGGTAAGGGGGTTTGAGAGACATTTAATTTATTGTATTGTTAAAATACATGCATATGTCAGTGCAAGCCTATGGATAAGCAAATCAGCAACTATTTTGAGACATGTTTTCAGAGCACTCTAGGAGCCAGACTGAATTAGCTCAGCCCAAATTCCTGACTTAAGTGAATGGCAAACAGAAATCACACAAAATATTTAATCCTGAAGAACTATCTTGCTTCCTAGCAAAGACAGATCAAAATACTGATTAAAAAAACCCCTTGATTTCAATGGGTTTGAAAGAAATCCATTTTTTCTAAGAGCTGACCTTTATTTTTTATTTTTTTTAGGAAGAGTAGGGAATATCAGATGCAACCAAACTTCCTTGAAAAGACACACAAACTGGCACACCCACCCATCAAACACACATGCAATACAAGAAAACTATGGTGGGTTTATTCCCCCCAGCACAGGCTCCTTCTGCCTGTCCTGTTCCAAAGATGGTCTATCCCGATCCCAGGGCACACCTTGTTCTGGCCACACCATTCTCAAAGCTGCAGGAAACCCAGCGGCTGCTATTTGGAGCAGTCAGCACCAGGCTGATAACCCATGGATCCTGTCTTAACTGTAACTTGAGACTCTTTGGATCAGGAGCAAAGGGATCAGCCACCGCAAGTTCTTTCTTCAGCGCTCTGCCGGGACACTGTTAGTCCCTGCGGGCCTTCAGCTGTTGCAGGAGTTCGCAGGTAGCCTTGCTGCACTTACCGCTGAGCAACAGGTGGCAACAGCGCAACAGCACTCTGCTCTTCGCTTCGCCTCCTATTCAGATTTTCATTTTTCTGGGTTGAGAAATGGCTGGAGACTCCTAGGTCTCTAGGGTACACACAGCAGGGCCGAGGGACCACTCTGTGTCTGTGTGTGATCACATGGCCAGCACACACGGTTGCCCAGCTCCTCTTGCTCTGCTGGTTTTGTTTCAGAGAAGTTCTCGGAGTAGATGCTCTCTGGCCTATTCTTATGGCAGTCAATGCACTTCCTGCCCTCGTTCAGCTTCTCACCCTCCCCTTCTTCCCAGACTCTCCCCGCTACCTGCTCATTGACAAAAAGGACAAGGAGGGGTGCATGAAAGGTAAGAAAATGGACCACAAAGCACTGATTTTATCAAAAAGTGTAAAATACAGTAAAGCCTGGAAGAGAGGTACATCTGGGAAAAAAACTTTTAAGACTTTTGGCTCTGAAACCACCTTCAACTTCAATGAAAGACAACCTTTTCTGTTTTGATATTAGTGCTCTCTTGACACTAGTATTTCCCTTACCCTCTGCCAGGATCTTCTAAGGGACGTGATCACAGAGAGCTTGTGTTTCCATCAATACAGAATCTGCCCTGAACAGTCAGGGTGTGGATAGGAAACCTTCTGGTTCCGTGTAAGAAAGGGATGCTCTTTACTGTCATGCCATATCCATAAACATTCCAGTTCAGTAACTACTGACATAAACAGATAAACAGCCCTTGTGCATTTTCAACTATCAAAGGAGAGAACTTTTTAGATGGAGACGTATTTTTTAATGTAGGAGTCGTTTTCCTTGTCTGTGTTTTGGTGCTTGCACTATGACTGCACCTTTAGCAGGAGGGTATTTAGGGATGGATTAGTAAGAATCTAGGCATGATCTACAATGAAACACTGTAAGCAGCTATTGGCCAAAGGTGAGGTTATGATTAAGATTCATGGGTAAAAATAGAGAGCAAAGAACTGGATCTGCGCCTAATCTGAACCCAGATCGCTATAAGTTCACACAGGGAAAGAGCCTGAATCTCAAATAAGACACTCTGCAAGGCAAGGAAGTAATCTTCTGAATTATACACATGTGCCTCTGAGCTTGGACCAGTAGTCATCTTCTCTTTTCCTCTCCTTACAGCTCTGAAGCAGCTCTGGGGAGACGGTGACCATATGGCTGAAATAAATGATATGATGGCAGAGCAAGAAGCCATCCGTGGGGAGAAGACTAAGAGTGTTTGTGATCTTTTTCTTGACAAAGCTGTCCGTTGGCAGCTCATCACGCTCTTCCTTGTCTCTTCATGCATGCAGTTAATTGGCGTCAATGTGGTATATGTGCTACTTCACTTTCTAGATCGTTTACAGTTTCTTAGCAAAAAGTAAGCTTTGCAAGAGTAGTAAAATGCTGACTGCAACAGTGGCAGTAAGGAGGGGATCTGTTATTATGATCTTTTCCAATGGAAGTTTGTGGCCTGGGATAAGTTGAGAACTGTGTTTTAGCAAGTGTCAGCTGAAGGCTATGGAATACCCTGTTAAGAGAATGGAAGGAGATAAAATCAAATCTCATCTACAGAACAAGTAAAGAACAGCATAACCTCCTCTGGATCTCCAAACTCCAGAATGCACTGCCCAAAATTGTTCAGATATTTCAGTACAAACTAAGTCAGGTTTGTAATGTACACTAACAGTGCATTTCCATCTCTTACCTCTTTGAGTTTCTTTCTAAATCCCTTAACTTTGCATTTTCTCAGATTATAGACAATTACAAGATCCCAGTAATATATGTAACAATTACTGATATATACTCCCTAATATACTTTTTCTTTGGAAATATGTCTGTGTTTCAGTAGATAGTATTAAGTATTGGAATTGTTATTGTATAAAATAAGCTTATAGTAAAAGCATAGAAGTTTCAAAATCCAGATTAATTTCGCAAATTCAGAAAGACGTCAAGATTCATAAGACCCCTTTCTACCCCTACTAGTGCCTCAATAACTGTATCACAAAGGGCCAGTAGAAACTGAGCATATTAATGATGGAATTTCTTGTGCTTTAGGAGTGCTTACATCCAGAAAAGTGACTATCAAAATCATTGCAAAGGCTTAAAGATGATGTAGAAAGATAATTTAAACCATTTGCTTAGTATGTACTGTCCACATTTCTGTACGCTCCTTATCCAAAGTACATGAAACACTAAAACATATGGAAGATGTCAGAATTATAACCTGTAACATAATACAAAGGCAGTGCTAAGAGCAAGCAAAAAAAAAAAAAAAAAAAAGAAGGAAAAGGCTGTATTTGTTCCTGAGTTCAAGACAGAGCTGCTAGTAAAAGCTGTTCTGTGCAAATAAGCCTTGTGAAAACATTGTGGATTAGTTACTGAAATCAAGAATATGACTTTCTCTTTTGTTAAGGCTTGATTAGTTACTTTCTGTCAGAAAAGACAGAAGCTAGTGTAATCATGACCCCATGGGTACAGCCTTCACAAATTTCTATTCCTTCCAGGTTTACTTTTATGCCTACAATGTTTTTATAAAGGCTGGAATCCTCCCTGCTCAAACCCACTATGTCTCCCTGGGAGTTGGGATCACTGAGATCCTCACCACCGTTGCCTGTGTAAGTGACTTCAGCTGGATTTCATTCTGCTGTAATGTGTGGTTCGTTTCAATCTTTAGAACTACTGTAAATGGAGCTTCAGGAATCAAACTCCTGCAACAAATCAACCATAGTACTTTGCACTGATGACACAAAATAATCTCCACACTCTGCAAACATGGGCATTTATATTCAATTTACGGGAAGACAGGAGAGTCTATCCCCCAAAATCACAACCCAGCTGACAGCATGTGTTCCTGGTTGCAGGGTTTCCTAATTGAGCGTGCAGGGAGGAAGACACTGCTGTGGAAAAGCTACATTGTTATGGCCTTGGCTTTAGGGTTTCTCACAGTCACGCTTTCACTACAGGTAAGACTCCATTTGTGCATTAGAGCTGCGTCCTGTCTTCATGTTTTATTGCAAGGCAGATATCATTACTATTTCCTTCACCCCAAATAACTTTTTAGTGGGAGTAGAAGTATTTTGGGGGCTAACCATCATACTAACAGAGGTCTGTTCCCAGCCATGTACATGCAGATTAAAGCCAATAGCTTTATACAACCATGAATACTCCCAAGGCTCATTGTGAAGTTTCTGAAAGTAGAGGAAGCAGATGTATGTTTAACATTGACATAATTAGCAGCAATGAATCTTTCTAATGGAGCTGGATAAAAAAAAATATGTTTGGTTTTATTTACTTTTCATTTTCTACCATAGGATTCCTTTTACTGGGTACCATATTGCTCTGTTGCACTCATCTTTATTTTCATCATGAGCTTTGGCATTGGGCCAGGTTGGTATTTTCTACTGGGATGGTTTCATATACTCATTCCTTCCTCACTGCAGCCTCTAGAAGAGGTCCCAAGCATAACTGTTCCACAGTTAGCATTAATCCCTACTCCTGATTCAGTACAGGGGTAGATGCTCCCCTCCATACTGTGGCAGCAGGTAAAACTTCATTTCATATTGCGTTCCTACATGCCTTTCTCCTGAAGGGCCAAGCAGAACCTCAAACACTTCCAGGTCAGTTAAAACCATTAACTTCTGTGGCAATATGAAGTGTGAGTTACGGAACCATCTTGCAAAATTTCTAAACTTCTTTTTTTCTCCATTATTTTTTTCAGCTGCAGTATTATGCCCCTTGGCCACAGAAATATTTATTCAGTCATACAGACCAGCTGCTTATGTTTTTAATGGGGCTACAAACTGGATTCAACTCTTCATCCTTGGACTTTTGTTCCCTTTCATTGTGGTAAGCAAAGTAGGGTGTTATGTTTCCATTCAGAGGGGGTTAGACCCTTCTTGAACTCAGAGCCTACTTCTCTTTTTCAACACTTCCTGCAAAGGTTATAGCCCAAACTAATCGCAGTTCTGATGGCCTTTCTTTTTACTCAGATAGCTAGTGAAAGCGTAGCAAAACCACAAAATGCTGCTAACTCTACACACAGTTAGAGTGTGACACTGGCAAACACAGAAGCAGTGACAGAGGCACCAACACTGTCAGATGTCATTTGAAAATCATGAGGGGCGCCCTTCTTTTCCCGCCTTGTCCTTTAGGTGCATCTCCTTTGGGTTTAATGTGGAAAATGGGCAGTCCCAGACATCTCACCCAGCACTAGTAAGTAGCAGGAAACTAAAGTCTTCGGAGTACTGGAATGTGCAAGGAGGGACAGAGCTAACACACTACATATCTTCCCCGGTCTAGCACTGACTGAGAAGGACGGAGCAAATGGAAGAGTAACTGAAGCTCAGCACTTCTCTGAATTGTCAAGCAATGACGTTCAATATCTGCAGAGCATACAGCTTTGCTCCTTAAAACAGGAAAGGAGAATTAGTTCATCTTATCACTCACTGCCATTTCCCAGGTAGCAACAACGAGGATTTACATCAACTGAGTCCCTGACCAAGTTTTTTAGTAAATACAAAACCAGAAACTCCATATCATAAGGGAAGGAAATCTAGATCGTTTTATATGAACATATTTTGTCTCTTTCTTCTCCTGTAGGAAGGTCTTGGTAGTTTCTGTTTCATCATTTTCCTGACATACTGCTTGTCCATGGCTCTCTTTGTCTTCCTGGTGATGCCAGAGACCAAAGGAAAGACCATGCTGGAAGTCATGGAGGAGTTCAATCGCCTGAACTACCGTGGAAGGAAGAGACAGACAGCCCTACAGCAGAGTAACTGCTCAGTGATGATTGCTACTAGACTTTAGTAACAAACTCTCCACTCCATATTTTGCTCTTTTACTACCATAGCGCCCAGAAGCCTCACTAAGCAAGAGAGAATCTATTGCTCCACAAACAGCATAAATGTGTATTTTAAAAATAATCACCTGCAGTGCAGGGTGCAGGCAGGCTGAACTTGGTGGTTCTCTCCAGCTGCTGAAATAGTAGCTGAATTAAATCCTCTGCAGAAAAAGATTAAGCACAGTGTATGAAGAAATAAGATCTTTGTCAGTCCCTGCAAGTTAGCAGCTATGTAAGCTGAAAACACAGGATCAGCTGTTTTTCTTACCAAAACCAGGACTCCACAGTTATTGGAGGAAGTGAGCGTGGAAGGTTCAGAAGTACAGCATACTTGTGAAACTGAGAGAAAAAGAAGACAGAGCTTCCACGCTGAAATTATCTGCTCCTATTAACAAGTCAGTGTTGCTGAGCCTTCCCAGAGAAGGAGATTCAGTCCAGAAGAAAAGATGTGTTTAGCTCTTTAATCCAGTGGAAGAAGACTACTGTGCCTATCAGTAGACAGAATCAGTATGCAATGTTTTCCCCTCTTACAATTAGACTTGAGAGCAAGTACATGGTATAGGGGCAACTAGGACTTTCTTGAGGAGCTTACAACCACACTTCTGTGACCTGCAGCATGGTCTTCTTTTTTTTTTTTTTTTTTTTTTTTTGAGGAGGGAAAGTCATTGCTATATTTGAAGAAAAAAGGTATAAAGGAAGTGTAAGATCCTGATATAAAGGAGACTATGCTAGAGAAGCATCCAAGCATGACCTGTCACCTCAAGCCAAACCTCTTGCTTGGTAATCAGGTACACTGCCTACCTTTGGAGATTCTTCTGTAGGGACAAACAGGGATATGTCAGCACTGAAAGAAAGCATGAGCGAAGAAAGCAGAGCTGCAGGAAATCATAAGTAGGCTAATCCAAAGCAAGCAGGTTCTCCTTCATTAGCAATCACTATGTAGCATGTCTTCAGTCTGGAGTTATTTCATGCCAGAAAGAAGGAACAATGAGTTTCATTGGGATTGAGTTCCCAAGAGTAACTGGTACTGATGGACAAAAAAAGAGTGGTGCCTCTCCCAGAGAACCCAATGCGTGTCTGAGTGTTGTTTTTCTCTCCAGGTCTCTGAATACTCCACATTTTCATTACAAAACATGGTAAAAAGGGATTAACTTTTTGTGTTCATTGCTATACCACATGACATATTCTTGCTCTTCTTTATGCTTTGAAGTTTACTGATAAGGAAATAAAAAATGCAGTGACTAAGAATACACATCCTACTGGTCATGCCTGGATTTGGCTTTCATTGATTGAAGAGTCGGGGACAGAGGACAGCCCATCTTCTCTGAATGTGTTGTTAGGGTCAAGTAATATTGTGTCTGTCTTGTCTGGAAATGAGATCTTCACTACTGACTGTTGCAGATGCTACACAATAAAATTTGGAAAAGGACCTGAATATTGAGCGGCAGTTTCTTCCATAGCCTTAAGGCTCCTGCAATCTTATCTTCACATCATCCTCTAACAATATTTGTATCAGTGCCAAGAGCTAATACTAAAAGCAGTGGACTTCCCAACACAGCCATCCTTCCTATGACAATCATCATATTTCAAAAAAAGCTAGACAACGTTTATAGTTTCAAGGCCAGAAGTCATGGATTGCACAATACCACAGTAAGAACCAACATACATTCCTTCTTTTAGTCAAAAATGCGGGGGGGGGGGGAGAAGAAATGCTTGAAGTATTTTTAAAAGAAAAGATTAGGTAAAACCTTCATTATTATAAAACTCTTTATTTGGTCTGGTCTTTCTCAACCTTACTTGTTGCCAGTGAGGAATTTTTCAGTGTTTTACAAGACACCAACAACTCATTTCCTTATACATGTCTTTCTACAGCATGATCTTGTCCAGCATGCCTGACTTCTTCCCTTCTACCCTCTGGCTAGTAAATACTGTCTGCAAGAGGGAAAGCATGGTAAATCATTAACACTGCCATAAACTAGCATGGATTGGGAATAAAGGTTAAAGAAGAACTTGTGAATTTGCAGTGTATCTATTTGATTTCCAGGATCATATAAGCGCAACACATGGCATTGTTGAAAACAAAACTCCTCCAAGCCAAGGGTATTGCATGAGCTAAGTACTGAGTCTCAAACAACCACATTTCTTGTAGTATTCAAATCCTAGGTGGAAAGACTCACCCTGTCCTCTTCTTTAGGAAAATCAATAAGAACTATTCTAGGCATTTAAGTCTTGCTTTTTCCATATTACAGCACTGAATAGAAGTGTGAGGCCAGGTAGAAATGAAACAGCAGTATGACTGTTCTGGGAGAAACACAGACACCAGGAGGAAGAGGAACAGGGCTCAGCAGGGACCGTTTTATCAACCAGATGTTAAAATCTGGCCACAGAGTGTTTGAAAACCCATTCTCAGCTTAAAGAACAAATCCTCCTCTCCCCTCTAGTTCATTCAGGCTCACCAGCTCCTTGCCCATGGCCCCACTCTAAGGTGCCTGAATCCTGCCTTAAATATAGCAAAATGGTTTGCTGTTAGTGTGGCAGGACCTCTTCAAGAGGGAAAAGAAAAATAAAAATAGACTTGCAAGGGACAATACAGCATGAAAAGGTCTGGAAAAAGAGATATGACATTCAAATTTGATATAAGAAACAGAAGAAGTTAAAAGAAAAGGACAGATAAAATGAGAGAAACAGCAGAAGAGAGGGGTAATTATTTCAAAAGTAGTTTTTAGTGTGTCCTGACAGAAAGCAATTGCTAACACTAGATTGTCAAGTATCCCATTAGACCTTTCTGCCACTGGAGTTGGGAACAACAAAAGTTTACAAGAGTTCAAAGAGGATCTCAGTAAATGTGTGGAAGGAGGAAATACAACACCACCATCTGGACCAACAAAGTCCCAGGGTTGCACGTCACTGGGGCCTGGAAGACACACAGGGAAAGCATCAGCGCACACTTGCTCAACTCTTACACTTTTGCCTACAACTGCTATTTGTGACTGCCAACTCTGGGATACTTTGCTGGACACAGTTCTAGAAGATAAAGTGGGTGGTGGCAGTGGTAAAAGAGGACAGGGGACAATTGTACAATCTGGCTGCAGTCTTCTCTGTGGCAGCAAAATCTTTGGTTGAAGGGAGGGCAGTGGCCAGTGTTCAAGTGACTGGAGACTGAGAAGAGGAATTTTTAAGAGCAAGAGAAAACCTAAATACAGACAGGGATTTTTGCAGTACCCATTGAACTGAAAGTTAGATTCTGGAGTGTTTTAGAAGATGAAGTGTTAACATTTGAGAGTCTGTGCTGAGAGGGGAAGGAATGAAAGACATGACCATAGCTGATGTGGAGGTGATAAAGATTTCAGGAATGACAAAAATGCAAGGGGTGGAAAGAAGAATTCAGCTTGAATTATTTCACTGTATTGGTGTGCAACAAGATACCCAGGCAGAGGGCTTGGAGACAGAGCATTACTGGGACATCCAGCAGGAGAAAGGTGTGACTCAGCAAGCTCGCCCTGTGCTGCAGGGCACACGGCTCAGGGGCAGTGTGGGGCTGTTGTCAGTCCCTGTAACAAGAAAAGCAAACTCTAGGAGGAACGTCAGTGCTTCCACTGTACTCCTGAGCAAAGCATCTGTTGCCTTCAGAACCATAACCCCACCTTCCTGCATCCCCTTTTGGCACTAACCATAGAGAGTTAAATCTTTGTAGTATAGAGTGAACTATGTTGAATTCAAAATTAATGTAACAAAATGTTACATGAATACATAGAAGCCTGAAGGAAGCAAGAATTGACTTACACTCTTTCTAAACAGTCAAGTCTTTAGCTGATTCAAAATCAGGTTTTGTAAGATTAAAAGTACTACTTAAAATAAATTCTCAAGCCAGAATCAAATGAGCATCCCGCTCTGGCACACAGTAGACCATCTCTATTATTACAGAGAGGTAAGAGCGAGGCTTCTGAGCAATTCTCTGGAAACAGTGTGACCCTCTATAAAGAACTGGTTGTTAGCAAGGACCCAATATGCCAATATTCAGATACTCGATGTATCTCGTCAATATTCAAACTACAGGAAAAATCTCAGTCTTGCAGCAGAAATAAAGTAGAAATAAAAATAGCCTATTTTCCTTTCCCTAGCCAAAACGTCTATTTCAGTTTATCTTTTTAAGGTCTATATGAATATTTTGTCTCTTTAGCTAGTCTAGGATCTAGAAAACACCAAACTTGTTATAGACTGTAATTGTACTGGACTATAAATACACTCTGACATGCTTTCATAGAGATCTTTTCGGAATTGAAAACATGTGGAATGTGCTATTGTCCTTCTCTGGGTTTGTGGCATTGACTCAACTTTTTGCCATGCTTTCCTGAGTCCCTTCCCTATCTCTTACTGCAAAAAGGAGACAAAGCTTGTTGCTTGAAAGGTAAACTAAAACTTCAGATCCTTAATTTGCTAAACCATAACTCTTGGGAAAGTGAAGCTAATAGAGGGAATCAGCTTTTCTATTAGCAAACTACAGATTTCTTGATAATTACGTTATTAAAAGTCCTCCAGACTGAGCGGAATCATCAGAAACATTTAAGATCTACTCCTAAATACAACAGCAAGTTGAAAGCCATTTTGCAGGGAAGTCTCAGCATGTTCCAGTAGGCGATATTCTAATCCTTTGCTAAGTGAGTGGTGAATCAAAGCATGGACTGAACTGCAAATGTTTAATGTCATTAAAAGTTTTAAAATACAGAATTTTGACTGGATCAGATGGTGAAGACGTGTACTTCATTCTATCTCTTCTGTAGACATGAAGCAACTCTGGGGAGAAGGGAATTATCACACAGAATTTGATAACATGATGAAGGAAAAGTTAGTAACAAAAGACACCAAAATCATTAATGTCCTAGAGGTGCTGAAAGAACTGTTCATGTATCTGCAGCTGAGTACCATGCTCCTCCTTTTACTGGCTCTACAACTCTATGGCCTGAGTGCAGCTGACTATACCCTATTTCCATTCTTAGATTTACTATCAAATAGCCAAAGCACCACAGTTCCAACTTGTCACTTTCCTCTGGCTCTACATTATTCCTTTTCACACAGAGCCCACTGCCTGTGAAGATCTCAACAAAGTCTTCTGCTTTTGTTACTGATGGAATTGTCATTTGGCTAGACCTCACTTTTGCTGGAATGATTTTCCTCTTTTCTGTTGTATGTAATTTGATTCAAATTTTTTTTTATTCTATCAATTTAAACTACTTTTCTTGCCTGGTCTGGACGGAGTACGATGAAATGCCTTGCAGATGATGAAAGCTGTGAGTCCCTTACTGCTACTGGCATATGGAGGCCATTTATGTAGAACACCTCACTAGATTTCAGACATCATCTCCTGCCTCAAGACTAGATTGAAAAGGTAAATACATACTCCTGTAAAATCAATTTGTTCCTCATTTCACAGGGACAAATCAACAATTTTCAAGAATCTAGATGGGCAAGCATTGTCAGGGAAATCACTCATTCTATTTTCATCTCCAG
Organism: Falco naumanni; assembly: GCF_017639655.2. Lineage (NCBI taxonomy): Eukaryota > Metazoa > Chordata > Aves > Falconiformes > Falconidae > Falco > Falco naumanni. The sequence goes on from NC_054054.1 coordinate 88,434,682, forward strand.
ATGCTTCTTGGTCCTTTTTGCTTCCTCATCTTTATTGCTGCCCTGGCCATTTCAGTGGTTCTCATCTACCTGTTCTTCCCAGGAACAAAAGCGAAGCCAACCTCCAAAATCACAGAAGAATTCAAAAAAACAATTTAAGAAGAAACATCATCAGACTGATACTAAAGAAAAGACATACTGAACCAAGCTCTGATAGGCCACCATAAACAACTTCCACTGACAAAAACCCTTGTCTCAAAACCAAGCTAAAAGCTAAGCTTTAACATGGACTTTTCTCAAGACAATATAATCTAAAAAATAATCCACAGGTAGCTTGTCACTAATACAGATAGTCCTATTTTATATTCATCTTTGCTTTTCATGGTGAGAGACAATGGCTCATTTCTAGAACAGCTCTGTAGCAGGAAGATATTAGTTAACTGCAGCCACTTCTCAGAACTGACACATGGAAAACATTTTCAGAAATAACACATCAGTTTTATTTCAAGTCTTTATCCTTTGCTGTCACTTTAAAGAAGCAGGAGTTGTCCCCGTGTTTGTTACTGTATAACAAAGCTCTGCTCAGGATTAGAGCAAGATGAAAAGAGGATGAAACATAAACATAGTTCTTGCAAACAATTTTCATGTAATCTCTTCATATAATCACACTGTAAAGAATCTAGCATTGATCATGAACACTGCAATGAATAAATACCATGTAGAATAACAGACAGAACTCAATGTTTTCTATTTTCTTGAGCTGACATCAAGTAACTGTATGTCCTGATTATTTCTATGACTGTCAGGGATCTGTCCTGATCCCTGGGCATTTGGTACAGAACAACTCTCACCTGCACCCTCTGGAGCAAACTGACTGCGCTCTCCATGCGTACCAGTTGTAGAAAAATCTGGAGGAAGTTTTGTAGTGTAAGCAGTGCTCTCAGCCTTATTCTGGGTACCTCATGCATGGCACAATGGTTAAGCTAGAGGACCAGAACCCTGCAGTGGGACAGGGAGTAAGACTCGGAAAGAGTACACAGAGAGCAGACACTTAGAAAATAAGCCCATTTTATGAATAACTAACTGCTCCAAAAAAGAGCTGTGATAGCTAATGTCTGCTAGCCGTGTACTAACCTAGGGCACATTGCACTCTACTACTGAGCATCAGCACACAATACTGCATTTTACCACAGCACCTGTGTCCTGCTGCTATGCAAGAGCTGTTAATCCTGCTGACCACTGCAGCATTTAATCACTTCCCTCCCCAAACTCTTCTACCTTTGTAGGTAGGTCAATTATTTTTCCATTTTCTTTCATAGTTACAAAAGGTATACCATGTCTCCTGTTCAGTAGGACCATAAGGCCTATCTTTCTGCAGTTTAACTATTCCTATTAATTATCATTGTGCTGGAGCACTGAATCACTGTTGAGTTGTAGGGAGTTTTCTATTTTAAAAAATTAATGTGCTTGCTACTTCTAAAGGAATAGACAAAGAAGTTTTGATGTTAAAGCATGTGTGTTCCTGCAACTGAAACCTGGGTTAGATTTTATATTCGATCTGGTTTCACTCCCTGTATCAAAATAGGGAGCAGTCAGGCTACAAAATGTTCCCATTCAGAGGAACCTCTCGTGTTGAGTCACTGAAATACTTCATCCATCCATTCCAAGCACTGTCCAATTGCTGCAAAAAACATCAATCCACAGAAATCATACTAAGTAAATATTAACCTCAATCTCAGAGGTGGTTACTTAAACAGAAGGTGCAGAAAAGACATGAGAGAAAACACTTCCTCAGTCTAACAGAATTCTGTCTGCCTGGGATCAGCCACCCTTTCAATATAAGATGGCCAAGCTCCTTTCAGAACTGGTGAGTACTACAGCTGGCAGTATCAGCTGTTAACATTAAGCTTTCAGGAGAATTGAGAGGTTGTCTATTGCAATTACCATTCCTAAAGAAAATACAATACATATGTTGTATTTTCAAAGTAAGAGGGTGGGCAGTGGATAATCCTTCTAATTTTGTTACTGGTAAAATTAGAGCTAACATTCAAAATAAAAAATCAAAAGACACAGAATTAACTTTCTTCACTAAACCACCATGGAAACTTGGAAGGAAGTTCCAGCTGGGTAGAGAAACTTCTTTTAAAAAAGTTGAAAAGTCCTCCAGTACTTAGACTGTGAGGCATTTCCATACCATTTTCACCTGCTCCCACACCTTCTCATGTACAACTGTGATACTATTAAGCTTTCCTAGCTAGTAGCCTGATAGTGATATGAAATTGTGCATTGGAAAATAAAGATTTTGTGGATTGTTAATTAATTAATGTGAAGAAGAGTAGCAAAACTGATTAATCCAGAACCTTTATCTGGCTGATCTTTTCTTGCATTGATGCTTTGCATGTTCTGCTAAGATTATTTAAGCATCATCAAACAAGATGATATCCTACACATGCAGGGACTGTGATATCACCAGTTTCTTTTGTGATGACCTTGTACTATTTATTGCAAGTTGAGTACCAGTGGTTGTTTGTAACGCTCTTTGTGTTGGGAATTGGTGAGTCACTCACAATTGCCTTTCAAATCTCTGTGAACACCTACTCAGACATGTTAAGAAAAGCTTTAAACAGATACAAGATTTCAGGAGCCATTGGTAGCGGGTTCAAAATGCAAAGGATGCTTCCCAAAATAAACTGCAAATTGATTCCATTGACTTGCTATTCCCAGCTCTTTCCATCTGCCCTTCTCTGCAGAAGAAAAAAAATAAGAGCTAGACTACAGCTGCCTTTAAGTGGGTGTGCCCAGGTAACAAACACACCCATAACTCCACTCTAACAGGCATTAACATGAGCAGTCAAAATTTTCAAAATATATAATGTAAGGTAATTTTAAATGGGATAATTTGGATACCACAACACCTAACTGAACTAGCAGACTACGATTTACTACAAATTCTTTCTAACAAATCTGTCCAGATACAGCATGTCTTTGTAATTCTACATGAAAGCACACAGGCATACAAACACAAAGCCCTTTAATTAATTAATATGCTATGTTATCAGTGCAAACAGCTGCCAGCGACTGTGACCACAGTTTCTCTGTTCATGTTCAAGAGCCATGTGATCAGACAGAGAAGAGAAATATCAGAGACTATATTGATGTTTTAACAACTGTATAGTGTTAATTAAGGTTTATATTCTAACCACTGTGAGATAGGATCTTATTTTTTGCAAGACTGTGAACACAGGATATAAACATATGTCACTGGTGTTCTCATACCATGCTTGTTAATATCATGATGTCTGAAACCTTATGGGAATAGCTAATTAATAATACAAATAAATCTGCATGTACAAATATTATGATGCATGAATAGTACAGTTGTATCAAGCTTTCCTCTTTGTTCTGCACAGCTATGAAGAAACTGTGGTTGAGGGAGAGCACCAGGCAGAAGTGGATAATCTGCAAAAGCAAAAGGCAGTGATGGAAAACATCAAAATCCTGAGTGTGTTGGAAGTGATGGAAGACCAAACTCTGCACTGGCAGATGTGCATTTTGATTATTGTGATCGTAACTCTCAATTCTCTGACATTAATGCAGTTGGGCATCTTCCCCTCTCCACACACTAAAACAATTTCTAGGCGTCTATAAAAAAGATCTGCAGTTTAAGCTTGCAGACACCATAAAAGAAGTTGTATTTGGGTGGGAGTCAAGCAGTCATGAGATTTACTCTTGACCGTCAACCAGGTGCTGATTTGGCTTTGAATGTTTTTGCCCATCCATTGACCACTCTTTATTTGGAAAATGGGCATTCACTATCTACCTACCTAAAAGAAAAAGAATCACTGAGCTGGCAAAGTGCTATATATTTATTTAAGAAAAAGAGGTTTGGATTATGGACTTTTATTCTGTGATAACACTGGGGGCAGACTGGCTTGTGTATGTTAACCTGCTGACAACAGCTCCTGTACCCCCACATCTCACTGATTCCAAAAAGGCTAACAAGGTGCTGCTTGCATCCAGGATGAAATCTTATGCTTCGTTTTTGCCACCTGTGGCAATGATTCTATACAGCTTGCAGCTTCCCTAAGAATGTTGTAAAGGAGAATTTCTAATTCTGAGTCACCTGTTTGAAAATAAGAACAGCGTGAGACCAAACAGAACACAAATATTACATTTATCTTCTTCTATGCTGTTCTTTTCCCAGTTTGCACAGATTTCACAATATGCTGCAATTGTGACTGGTGGTACTTCTGAATTGTGCTCAACAGTTAAGCCATGGAGTAACTAACTAAACAGACATACAGAAAAATACATTACAATCAGTGTTCACTATTGGCACTGTACCAGATCAATAATGTATTCTACTGTGGTAATTTCCACTTTCATTTGTCGGTTCCTTCTCTCTGATTTTACTGTCCTCTTTCTCTTTTTCATATCTTCTTTTCAGGCATCCCAACTTTTCTGCACATACAGAAGAGAGAATTTTCTCTTGTAATCTTGGTCAGTGTCACTTTGGCTTTGCTGGTCCTTTTGCAAGAACCAGTCTCAGCAGAAGCACAGCTGGAAGGTTGCAGAGGGACTGTTCATCCCAGTCACAAGCACCATGTTAGGCTTAAAAGCATGACCCTTATATTCCTCTGTCCCCCTCATGAAGTCCAGCCATGCTAACTCTGATATAGCTCCAGTGACTCCTGAAGGAAGTCAGTCCTTCACCGGTGGTCTTGCTGGGCACCTTCACTACTTCATGGCTTTAAGAGACCTTTCCATCTCAAGCATTCATCCTTCCAGGCTGCATAAATCCAACGTGCCAAACCTCAGGAGGCCTATTCTCCCAAATGCTTACTATTGCTGCATCTTTTGCAGTTACTGATAAACCAGACAGTATATGATTAACCTGCCAATATTAATGTTTGCGTGGTTTTAACCCATGCCAAGTTGTCTCTTTTTCATACTTCTGCAAGCAACATCTCAAATTATTTTGACTACTCAGTCTGCCTATCTCATACTCAAATCTCTTCTGGGGCCTGCCTGGACATAGTAGAGCTAGAATAGCTGTAGCAATAGTGAAAGGAGAAAGGAAAAAGATTCATGTGAATTCCTTCATCTTCCTCAGGAAATTCACCCATCATTAGTCCCTCTATTTTCACTTCTGTAGGTTCAACACTAAATGATGATGATAGTCCTATTGTTTTTCTGGGCCACAGCTGGCTTGCATCAGATGATGACCAGGACTGAAACTAAAATGATAGCAGTTTCTGTTAAAAGCTTTTTAAAAGACTCTTTCTATTTCTAACCCATGCTTGAAAAGAAGTATTTTCTCAGCAATCAGCAGAAAGGATAGGTCACTGGTGAAAATGTACCCCATTTACTTGCTTACCAGTCCTGACATTAGAGGTGATATCACACATTCAATCCATTGTTTCCAGTGAAATTTTTTCTTCCATTGTGTTTTCTACATCTGTTTCTGCACTTTTGAGGTGCTGCACACAGCTGGGTTTGAAGAAGGCCTTTATGTATATCACTAGGATCTGGTCTCTGTGTGTTCCTTCCCACTCTACTGTGTGTAAGGTACACTGTATCAGTGTGTTCCTCAGGCTTTAGCTGTGCTTTTCCTGCCTAGACCTTTAACATTGATCAGTTTGGCAGGAAGACACTGCTGGGAAGGGCTATGCCTTCATGGCCTTGGCACTCTCTCCTCCCAGTTACGCTCACTCTTCATGTAAGAAGAAATTTTTAACTATTTTATTCCCATTGCTGTTTCACACCTAAAGACTCTCACATCTCATGTCACAATGACAAAACAAACTAGATGTAAACAGCTACAAAGTGAAACCACCATCATTGTCATAATATTGTCATCATGTTCAAAGTGCTGTAAAAGGAGAAGAAAAAAAATTATCTTTCTCTGGTTTATTTCCAGGAAAACCTCATCTATTTCTGCTTCCTTATCTTTACTGGGATCCTCATCATCCCAGGCATCTTCCTCTACCTCTTCCTTCCAGAGACAAAGGGGAACTTGGTTATGGAAATCATCAAAAAATTTGGCATACATTTTAGGAAGTATCCTAATTTCAGCTGGGATAGAGTTAATTTTCTTCTTAGTAGCTGGTGCAGTGCTGTGTTTTGTATTTGGTGTGAGAACAATGTTGATAACACACTGATGTTTTTAGTTGTTGCTAGGTAATGTTTATACTTAATTAAGGACTTTTTAGTTTCTCAGGCCTTGCCAGCAGGAAGGCTGGAGGGGCACAAGAAATTGGGAAGGGACACAGCCAGGACAGCTGACCTGAACTAACCAAAGGGATATTCCATACCATGGGATGTCATGCTCGGTATATAAACAGGGGGGGAGGGAGATGGCCAGGGCCTACCAGTTGATGCTGGGGGACTGTCTGGGCATCAGTCAGCAGGTCGTGAGCAGTTGTATTGTGCATCACTTGTTTTCTTTTTTCCCTTCCCTTTGGATTTCATTCCTCTCCCCTTCTCCTTCCTTTTCATTATAACTGTTATTTGTTCTTCTGGTTTTATTTTATTTCAATTATTAAACTGCTCTATCTTAACCCTTGAGTTTTACATTCCTTTCTGATTCTCCCCCCCATGTCTCTGAGTGAGGGGTGAGTGAGTGGCTGTGTGGCACTTCGTTACTGGCTAGGGTTAAACCACAACAGGAAGACACCTCACAGCTTTACAAGAAATACTTCTCTTGAGGAAACCATAGCACCTACACTAGCTTCTACCTGGTCAGCAGAAGGACCATGTATTAAATAAGGTCATAAAGGACCTTGATGCTGGCAGACTGCAAAACAAAACAAAGGCAAATTATTTCTCTATTATTGGAAAAGATATAAATATTCCTTCAGAGACACAAGTGGAATCTTCATGAATGAAAGCCATTCTCGTATCACCTTAAAAACCCAAGAGCAGTCAATAATCAATGTCATCATAACACGAAATATGTGCTATGCTAAACTTACACATTTCACTTAGGAAATATTTTGTGACAAAATACCTTCTTTAGTTCCAGTCTCTGTGATTTTGCTATTCAGAATTTAATTTTGAGTTTTGGATTATAACAAACCCAAAGTCTCAAATCAAACCTAGAAGAAACCACTGAGGAATTCTCAGTGTGAAACTGAACTGCAGACCACTTCAGTCATCCACAATGAGCAATATAGCAGAAACCAATCTGGCTTAGAACCAAGCCCAGCCTTCAGCCCTTTAGACAGATTTATGTGACACACCTCATTAAAGTGGGTTTTGTGTGCTTGTCTATTTCACGGCAAGCATTTCTTACAGCCCTATATAGAACAAATCTCCTTAACTCTGTAATAATTCCATAAACATGAAACCATACACAACTTTCATTGTGTAGCAGAGCTTTTTCTAGAACATAGGTGAAATTTTTAACAGAAACCATCAATTCCATTGACTTGACAAAAAACAAGAGTTAAACTTCTAGGATAAAATCCTCCTAAAATTGCTGATAAGGTGAAACAGTACCATGCCACACAGTCATGTGCAACTCAGCATCGCCAGAAATCCCCAAAAATGTAAGAGAATTTTCACTGTGAGCTGGTGGAATTAGCTGCTCTTTGAGTGCCTCAGTAATTATTTTCAAGGAGTGTAGGAATCCTTATGACATAACCCCCCTACACTTCAGTACAATTTTAGAAAAAATATGTAATAAAAAGGAAAGATTAACATTTTGAAACAGTAAGTAGTCAATAGCTAATCAACTTGCATTTTTGTATAATTAAAATGTTACAATTGTTGGTGTTCAAGAGAAAATACTTAGAAAAATGCTAAATCATTCTAAATGCTACTGGAAGCCAGAATAAACAGCATTTGCTATGCAGTTATATAGGCAATAGTTGGAATTACACAAGTAACCAAGGTTTTATTATTAACATGTATTTTTTCTCATTTCTTTAGACTCACAGTATTTGCAGTAAACCCCTCTGTAAATAATTGCATTCTGTGTTTTATGAACTGAAAGTACAAGTCCCAGAGGTGAGCCTGGGCATTTACTGAGGACTTCAGTACAACCCCATCTGCCCCCACCCCAAGCCTTGGGGATGGGGGAAAGTCCTCTGGCATGAGTAAAAGCAAGCAGAAGACTTTGAAAGCAGGAACATCACAAGGCATCAACCACACACAAAAGCCCCAGGCAAACCTCTTTCTTCCCAGTGCTGTCTCGAGCAGAAGCCATGTACAGCTACAGTTTGAACTTAACCTCAGAAGAGAGGAGCCTCTGGGAACTAAAGGTGACTTTTCAATGTCTGCAACACTAATTTTTGAGTTGTTCTGTGTCAAAGCTGAAACCTGAGGGATTAAGATCCCAGTTGTCTCATCCTAACTTAATAGGGAATATTTACCTTCTTCGATTACTCTCATGAGTAAGTGGGTCTTGGTTACCAGCTGTTTCAAGCAGAGCCTTCAGGACCATATGCTCTATTCCAAAAACCTCATGCCTTTTCACCATAGCTGGCTGACAAACATCCCCATAAACACCACAAGAAATACCCTTCCTCAGTACATTCTAATTGGTACATAAAGCCAGAACAGCAGAATACAGCTTTCAAATTTGTCTGGTTTTCATCTAATAAGAAATATTTACTATGCCAATGAATCTGAAACAGAACTCCATATACTTTACTTAACAATAAATAGCAGTACCTAAACCTTGTACCAGCTGTTTTTTGCTTTGTGCAGATTATGGCAGATTTACTCATCGGTCTGTATCATAGAAGTAAAGTACTTTACTGTTCCTGGAAAACTGTTTAGATCTTTTTGCCTGAACTGTTCTCCTTTCCCTTTCCAAAGCCCTCACTATGCCCCAGGTGCCAACTTCTTCTGCTTTGAAACTTTCCCCCTGCAAACTGGACTAGTTGCAACTATTTCCTGAAATATTTAATCCATCAGTGTTAACTTTGGCCAGTCAAAGTAAATACAAGTGAGTGAAGAAGAAAAAGTAAAAATTTAACTCTGGTCTTTGAAGCCAAATGCCCACTGCCATACCAGCAGGCAGGAGCCAGAGACACAGAAGCCTGTGATCCCTGAAGGTATTTAAAAGACGTGTAGATGTGGCACTTAGGGACATGGTTTACTGGTGGATTTGGCAGTATGGTTGGACTTGATCTTAAAGCCTAAATGATTCTATGATTCTATGACAAAGACACATCACACACTGGACAACCAACCCCTAGCCAAAGATGACCGGCTTCCTATCAGACCTGGTAAGTACTTGGTGGGGTATTTACACCTGTGACATTTTTGCATAATACTAGTGTTTCAAAGAAAACAAAATCAGTATCTCAGTAAAAACAGCAAGGATCCTATTCACTAAAAGCATCTTAGAAGTAGTTCTGCCTACCATTTTGAGGTATTACAGATGTTTGCAGTACATACGTTCTGCCATCCATCTTTGTCATATTTTTTCTTAATTAATTAATTAATTAATGTTTCTTAAATGTTTTCATTTACTGGAAAATATTTGCTTACCTCCAAACATAATTTGCTGTGCTTACCTACTGAAAAAAGAGTTTTGTTAAATGTATCATTAATTATTTATTGCAAAGATGGTGGGCAGAGGTTTTGAAAGGCAGGGAACAGGACTGGATGTTGGCAGCTGTGGCATCTTGACAGGGATGTTTGCAGGAGCTTGCAGCATTTATATCCTGGCTATGGCTGAGTCTTGAACCCAGAGGCACTGCCTCACACATCAGTGAGTCACCTCCAATAGGACAAAGCCTCTCTGAGAAAAAGGTCTCAGCTCCTGCTGAGCACAACGTCTTGTGCAGGGAAGAGGAATATGGCAGGGTACCCCTGAAAGGCTGTCAATTTTTCATTCATTCATGGCATATTCACTATGCCCTGCTGCAAAGGCTCTGTAGAGTAAACCTAAAAGCAGTGCTGGTTGTGTATTTTCAGATCTGTAATCAACCAGAAAAATGATTAGAGTAGGATGCCTGTTCTCAAAGCTCCCAAAAAATTAAGATGACCATGCTGCTTGAGACAGACAGGTTGGGCAGGAGTTCAGAACTGATAATGGTAAAAGACCTAGAAAAGACACTTTCCTTCAACAGCACAGCTTAAGCAGAACCATTGGAGAAAGGAACTTCTGTCCCAAAACCTTTCCTTGCTGTTCCCTTCTCTCCATCTAGGTAAAAACCCGTGGATTTCCAAGGGCTAGCATACTGACAGGAACCTGAGTAGAAAAACATGCCACAAACAACACTAGTATAGGATTTTTTCACCATCTCAGGCTTCTTTTTTTAATTTTTTGCTGCTGTGGGTGATTTCAGGAGGCTTTGCCACAAATCCTGGGTAGAGGGATCACTGCCCAATACTCAATGGCTGAAAGCTAGCCACAAATCCTGGGCAGAGGGGTCACTGCCCAATACTCAATGGCTGAAAGCTAGCTAGCACAGCAGCTGCTCCCTCAGATAAGATAGGAAAGGTCTGGGTACAGATGGCCCAGTCACTAACTGTGCGCACAGGTCTGAGCTGCAGGTAGCCTGGCCGCTGTCCAGATAGCAGAGAAGAAAATAAGACTTCCCTCCTCAAAAGCACTCTTACTTGTATTAGTCCTGAGTGTAGAATGACCTTCAGATTGCTACTCTGCTGACTAATGATTGAGGAGGGGTGGGAAATATAATGGTGGCCATAGCTAAAGGCTGCATTTCCTTAAGTTGGGTGTAGGGAAATCGCAGCAGGATGTACACTTCACACCAGGGCAAGCAGAGGGAACACTCTTTACCCGCAAAAACCTTGAATGAATGAGATATTTCTGGAGAACGAAAGGCACATTGCAAGAGCAGCCTGATGTGGCTACAAGCTTAAGAATATTTTGTTCTACCTCTGCAGGTACAGTACCAGGGGTTCTTTCAAATGATCGCTGTCCTGGGGATTGGTGGAACATTCCAAATTGGCTTTCAAATTTCTACGATCACCTACATGTCTCGGGTAAGCAGACACACACATGACACACTGGTTAATGGTGGCATGGAGTCTACACTGCTGCTTGAGGATGCTCCTATCTGGCAGTCAGTGCGGGTTTAAATCACTTATGCTCCTCTTGAAATTCATTCCCATTGGTATGCTATCATGTAAAGCAGAACATGTCAAAGTGTTGAAAATAGAAGAAAAGAGAGATGCACAACTTGTTCCTCAGAAGACACACACTGACTGGGGTGGCACCTGTGTCCTCTATAAACCTACAGCACGTGCCTGCTTCAGTGGTTTCATTTGATACTTTTATAATCTTCACAGACAAACAGAACAATTCAAGTAAACCACCCTCTAGGAAAACGTCTGCTTCTCTCCACTGATCACAGATAAAACTTCCTTTCAAGATAACTGGGGTCTAGAGGGAAGACATTATTTTGTAGAGAGCACCTTATGCGAGAAGTGTTATTTTCAGGCTTTAGAGCACTGAGTTCTGAGTGAGAAAGTATTTAGGAACTGCACTAAACAGGCACTGTATAACCTGGAATTATTGCCATGTATGGGAGAGAAAACCCATAATACATTTGCAGCTCTTTACAGGGCTGTTCACACTGTATTTCAGTACAAGTATCTGCCTCAGTTCCTCAAATTTCAAGGACAATAAAACAAAGAATGAACTTTTAATGGCAAAATTAAGATAGCATACTCTATTACACTGTCTAGTAGCTAATGCATACTTTCAGAGTTTATATGAAATAGTGACTTTAGCTTAGCAACAAAATTATGTTTTAAATACGATAAAGTATATGCACTGGGGTCACAGTTATTGTTAATGAAAATTCTTTTTTTCTGTTTCAGCATGTTAAGGCTTTCATTAATGAAACTTGGCTGGAGCGATATGGCTACCCCATCCACCAGGATAATCTCTTGTTCCTATGGTCCATAACTGTGTCCATTTTTGGTATAGGAGGTCTCTTGGGTTCTTCAGGAAGTCGATACCTGACTGTCAAGTATGGCAAGTATGTATGTTTAAAGACAATTTGTCAACTGAACCGTAGCTTAAGGAAATTACAGTTGAAGTTTTAAATGTAAGACAGACTTTTATGCTTAGTCATGGCTGTAATGCAGCCAGCTTAGCAGTGGTGCCAACAGATTTTGCTGCTTCCTGCCCTTGTCCTGTGTCAAAGGCTAATCAACTGTGCTGCCAGCCTGTCACACCAGACACAGTTACTCAGGTTGGGTTGTCTCAGCAAGGACAAAAGGCAGCCCCCTGGCTGAAGACAAAATGGGTTTCTTGGAAGTGCTACTCAAAATATAGCAGCATTGCAATGTTCCTAAGTGTTACCTCAATGCGTTCCATGATGGATTTTCAAGTGCAGAAAAGCTTCAAGACTTTTCTCTACTACAAAACCCAGAAGCATTCCCAAACTCCCAGGTCTAGTGATGTGCCAAGGCACACCGTGAGTCCAGAGTATCCAGTGCCAATAGTGTAGAAGACTTATTTTGTCCTGGACCACATATGTATAATTTCTCAAAACTAGCAAGGCAGTTTCATTCAAGACATCCTGCATGCCAGGAGCTGAAGTGCCATTTCCCTTCTGATTTATGAAAATTGTTTTTACTTTCTTGCACGTACAGAAAGAAATGTCTCTTGTGCAACAATCTGCTCATGATAGTGGCAGCATCTATCATGGGCTGCAGTAAAATAGCCCAGTCCTTTGAGATGATTCTAATTGGACGCTTCATGTGTGGAATAAGTGCAGGTAAGTGATTTTTTCCCACAGGTAAGCAAGCTCTCCCAAAATTTTACATCATTATTCAAAGTAAATAATAACCCTCCACTAAGAAAATAAAATGTTTAAGTCAGTGATCCCTTGTCAGAAGATATTCTGTAACACCTAGCAATAAAAATCACAATCACTACTAATTTCGCTGACAGCAAATGAAATTCAGCTTTGCCAAGTGTATAAATATTCAGAGATGCCAGGAATGTTTTGATGCAGTATGAAACAAGGTTTTTTCCTGATGGAAAAATATGTATAATATTATCTTAATTTTGGTTAACAGTACTGGAAATTATACGGTATATGGTTTAAAGTTAATATACTCATAAGGCTCCAGAGCATCAGGCTGTTCAAGACCACAGCCATTTATTTTTGACTCTGAACATATTTCAGGAATGTTCTACAAGGGTATTCAACCTGCTTCAAAGCAGCTAAGTCCTTCAGGTTAGTACTAAGAGCTGGGCATAATCAAGTAAAGTCACTCCTGGCAGGTAGATCACACACAGCAAAACCATCCTTTGCTGGTATCAGTATGTCTTCTATTTGTCTCCTACACAAAAAGTTGCTTTTCCATTCAGTTTGGTTATTGACAGGGATGCCTATTTTTAACTTATTTCATCAGAAATTAATGTCTGTTTTTCAAATAACTAGATTTTGTACATTGTTTCTCTGACATACAGTTGTATTGAAGTTGGATTTTGAGAACTACTCATCCACAGGGGTCCTGCTATGGTCTAGAACCTGTGCAATGCCTCATGCAAAGACTTAATTTTTGTTAAATAGATTGCATATATGTATTGCTTGACCATCACATACAGTTAAGAGAAGAACATTTGCTTTTAAAACAGATAAAAGGGAGTGTGACCATCATATTAGGAAAAAGCTCTTGTTCCCACACTAGTTTTCAGCATGCCTGAGTTATTAAGTACTTTGGATATATCTGTAAACATCAACTCTGCCTGAAATCATCAAAATTATTGCTGGACAATGGAAAATAAATACTTGTGTCTCCCCCTAAGTCGTGTACAAATCAACATTCTATATAGCACTGTATATTTTAATCTGCTGTGGATCTACCATACAGCTGTTCTATAGCATTATGTCAGAAAAGGTTGAGATTATGTGGGTTAACTACAAGAATATTACATATTACCACAGGGTGTTTAGTTATTCAGCACTTGCATACTCTGTGCCCTTTAAAATATGCTTAGGCTCAAAGAGATGCTATAATGAGGCTACACCTACACCCCAAAGGGAAAACTACATTTCTTAAGATCAAGGAACTGCACTATACAAAGAGGACCAAATACTTCTGTAGAAAGGGTTAGAAAATCCAGTACTGAAAAATCTCATGTGGGTTGAGGTATAAGAAACAATTTGGTGCATGAGGCAGCTCTATTCTGTAATGCTTGTATTATTTACAGGCAATTTTATTTCCAATGGTTATGAATGTCTTCTTTCTTCTCTGCCATAATTGTCTTCTCTCCTGAAGGTCTTTGTGCTCCTCTACATCATCAATACATTGGAGAAATTTCCCCTAGGAAGCTACGTGGATTTGCAAACTCTACTTCCTCTTTCTTTTGGTCACTGGGAAAAGCCATAGGGCAAATTTCAGGACAAAGGTAAACTATAATTGATTTCCCATGCAGTTAATTTCTGGATCCCCTCTACATTTTGCCTCTTCCTCTGCTTTTCTACCCATTCCTTTCTCTCCTCAAACCCAATGCAATGAACTTTTATTCTACACACACATTTTATCCCCACCAGGGAGCTGCTGGGCAGCCAGTCCCTGTGGCCCATGCTTATGGCCTCCTGTGGACTTCCAGCAGTGGTCCAGCTGGTCACTCTGCCCTTCTTCCCTGAGTCCCCACCATATCTGCTCATGCATAAAGGAGATCAGGAAGGCTTCAAAAAAGGTAACTGAGGGCTCCAGGTTCCTGTTCCTCACTTGACTTTCAATTGTTTTGTGATATTTTCTCTTCCCAGATGGAAAGAAAAAGAACAGGACAAAGTTTCTCCCTGCTTATTTCCAAGATGACTCTGTGAATACCTACTAAGTATATTTTTGTTGTAGTCCCCATATAGAACACGAAGCTACTTCTCTCTACAGTTCTATATTACAAAACCTTTCACATTCAGCTGACACCACCTGCACTGTCAGTCTGATGATAAATGATAAACGGCTGTTTACACTGCAGGGCTCCACAGGACACCCCTTAGCTCTGCTTGTTGGCTGTTTACACTGCTCATACCCTGAAAGAATAAGGAAGGGAGAAAAATGGACCCGTGGGCAGGGAGGGAGTCATTGTACACCCCACTAGACCCCTCTACCACAACAGGTCCCTTTGTGCAGGAGGCAACCAGGGTTCTGTAACACTTTATAGGACATCTCTGCCTCACACCACAGCCACAGTCCATGCATGATGTACTGCCAGACACTGGCACCACCTACTCAACAAACTCCTTAGACAGCAAACAAAAGAGACAAATTAACATGGCAGGTCTCGCTCTCCTTCTCCTCCACAGCCATAAGGCAGCTTTGGGGTGAAGGCCATCACCAAGCAGAGACTGATGACATCATGAAAGAGAAGGCAACAATGAAAAACACCAAGATCTTGAGTGTCCTGGAGCTAATGAAAGAACGAGCTTTCCGTTGGCAGCTGTACATGATAGTTATTCTGACCGCCACAGTTCAGCTATGTGGCATCAATGCAGTTGAGTGTATTTCCCCTTTAAAGTCTCAAAACACTTATTGACAACCTTGAAGGAGACATCACGGCTTCCAGGAGCTCCATCCATTTTTCTCAGGCTTCTTAGGCCACAAGTTGCTGTCTGCCACCCCTCCTACAGGGCAGCAGCAGCCTGCAAAGGTTGGCCAGGCCCTTTATGTGACATCTCTCTGCCCAGCTCTTGGTACTTGTGGTACTTCCTCAGTAGTTAGGCTTATTTAACAACCATTTTTGGAAGCTGTTAGAAGGCTCCAGAGCCTAACATAAATAAGCCCACTTTATACTGGCAAAATCCTCAGTGGAGCTCTATGTTACTGCTTTCTGCAACTGCAGCTATTTGCTCCCCAGCTCTTAGCATCCTAAGATGCTGGGACAGCAGTATGCTCATTCTGCCTTTAAAGCTAATCAACAATCACGCTCACTGTTCTGGCAGCTTCTGCAGTTCTCCCCCTCTTCCTTACAGCAGCACTTTTCTAGGATTGTTTTGAAGCCACAGCTTTGCAACTGCCTCCATGATTCATCTACCTCTAACATCACAATGTAGCAACATCTGTAAAAGAAATACACAGCTAAGGCTAACAGAGCTTAAACTGGAGTCTTTATCATCTCAGCATATCTCCAAACAGCAGCAGAGATACTTGAAAAGATGCTTGTTTTACTTTCTCACAACTCCATAACCCATGCTCTTTTTTTGTGAGAATATTCTACAATGATGTTTTTGGATGGGCTCCAGAATAGATGATATACCTAGCTGTTTCTGAAAGCACCTAAATCAGGACTCTGCAAACTTAATTACATTGCAGCAGCTGGAGGTCCTTTAACACAGCATTTTATCTTTTATCTAATTCATTAATTGATTACAATTTACAACGTTTTTGTCTGCCAGTAAAGTGAATACTAACAAAAAGTGCAGAATTCTAGCTCGCTCCAATGTTGAGCTGTATGCTCCTTGGTTAGCAGCTCCTATCTAGGGCAGCGTCACACAGGTATGGGTAATTGAAATCAATTACTTTCTTCTCTTACTGTTTTATGGGGTTTTTTTTCCAGATTTATTTTTATACTTTTGAAGTCCTCCAGGCAGCTGGCTTTGATGAAAGAATGATTTCCTATATGACCCTCTCCGTTGGACTCTCTGAACTCTTAGCTAGTGTAGTCTGTGTAAGTCATTTCACTATGGGAATGGGTCACAATTTGCTCTTCTGGCATTGATAAAAAAGTTGTATTGTCCTTCAGAGCTCCATCATTGAGAGACTGGGCAGGAAAGTGCTCCTGAGAGGAGGCTATTTGATCATGGGTTCACTGCTAGCTGGTATCACCGTGACTCTCTCCCTACAGGTAAGGAAACTCTTCTCATGGCAGATTTCTCCATCTATTCTATTTTTAACCTCTGCTCAGCAGGCATGACCATGCTACTGAGAAAGGAACGTGAGGCTTAGAAGTACCAAAATAACTTCTGTGTTAACAGCTTACCCTCTAGGAGGGGAATATCCTAAAGGTCGAGCTGGTCTACCCACAGGATTAAACCCTCTCTCAGCAAGTACTCTCTTGTATTCCTACCTTCCTTTCAATGTGATCCCATGAGCTCAGCAAGGAGCATGTAAAACACTGGGAGACTAGCACGATTTCATCTCATTTCATCAGACTGCAAGCACCAAACACTGGCCAGCATAGATCAAAAGACAGTCCTAGGGAAATGGCTCGCTCTATTCATGCAGTTTTTAACAAGTAACAACAAAACCCCAGACTCCTTGCATCAGTTAATTTAAAATTTAACTTTGCTGCAGAAGATACTGGGAATGCACATAGGTGTTCACAGACTGGAGACCATTTCACCTCTGTAAGCGCTGTGTCATTGCTGTAGCTTCTTCAGAAGCAAGTCTCTTGGGTTAGCAGTATTCATCCAAGAGCTACTCTATAGATGCTGCTGTAAAATTAGGCTTGAAGCAAGGTGGCAGCAGACTTCCATTTTTGTTCCATTCATGAAAGGATCTCAAACAGAAGAGAGAAAACTTTTCCCCAAAGCATTGGGTCTCATATTTTGTTGACTGAGATCCAGGTAAGTTCCTTTTCAGTACCAGTTATTGAACCTATCACTTAACAGAAATGAAGAAAGATATGATTTGGCCTCTCCATATTTCTAAGGGCTGGGGGAAGCACTGTGGGGTCAAGAAGAAAGGAGAACAGGGTGGAAAAGTATCATTCAGACTTCCTTTACTTGAAGACTTCGAAGCTTGACAGCTGCCTTATGCTAGCAAACCCGCTTCTCTGCTCATCCAAGAAACACCTCACTGCTCCATCCACAGGAAAAAGCACACACATTTCTCTGCCAGTTCCTACATGCTACATTTTTTCTTGAGGTGACAGTGTTGGAAAACAAGCAGTATTTCTCACCTACTGTTATGAACAGGTTCACCCAGAAGTTTTTTATGGGTTTTGTTTTTCCCCAGGACTTTTATTTCTGGATGCCATACTGCAGCCTTTGTCTAATTATCTTGTTTACAGTTGTCTTTGGAGTTGGGCCAGGTAAGTGCTCACCCAAAAGTAATAAAGGAATCGAGTCATGTAAGCTTATTAATATGGCTAGGAAAATACTGCATAATATTGCATAATATTTAGCATAAGTAAATTAATTTAATCTAATCTTGTAGTCATTTAAACACTGTGAGTCCAATCATTGGCCATAAACTTCAATGCCAGCAGGACTGGGTTTTGCTAACAAGAGGAAAGGAACACAGCAAAAAGTACTCACTGGAAAAATACAGCAAAAATAGAGTAAAAGCAGATGGCTAAAAGATTTTTTTAAAATACTAATAAAACTGATAGAGAAGAAGAAAAGCAAGAGTTCTTTTAAATTCAGTGTTGTATAATGTTACATTTTGTCCCACATAGACAGCAGTGAAAAAGACCTGCTTTGGAGTAAATCTTTTCCTAACACATACTACCTGTTCCTCTTAAAAGATTTTTTTTTTTAAGCTTATTCATTTTTTTTAAATACTTGCCTTCCCATATGGCAGGGTTGAATTATTTTCCTAACCCCAAGCTGTTGAAATTCTGTGACTTCAAAGTATAACTGAAATGCCTGGGAAGTGAATCTGGGAGATCATTCATTGGTGATCTACCAGTATCATGCTGGGAATTCTTATTAGTAACAATAATTGTTATTCCACTGTTGCAGAGCTTCTTTCATGAGATGTCAGACTTTCTCAAGTGTTAACTACTTAATTCTTGAATCTCCTCAATAAATTTATTTGAATATTTTACCAGTTTCATAAACCAATATTTATAAGATGCCACAAATATTTTGCTTTCTAAAAAAGCGACACACTCAAGTGTTTTGAATGCCAGTCCATGACAGTAGCATCTATTTTCTGGCTGTGTAACAGTAACACTCATTCCAAATGTTCAAACCAAGCACATCAACATGTAATAACTCTTGTTCTTCTTCCCTTTCAGCTGGTGCCACGGTTTCCATTAGGGCTGAAATTTTCAAACTTTCATGCAGACCACCTGCATTTGTGATTGGCGCAGTTCTCAACTGGATGGGTGTCTTTGTGATCGGAACAACCTTCCCATTCATTGTGGTAAGTGATTTTCCCTGGAACGATCTCCAGGGGGTCTAAGCTCTAGTCAACTATGGGAGCAGGAAGAGCAGCCGGAGATTACAATGCCATGTCAGTCTAGAGTGGCCTTGGCACCTGCTCTCCCAAGTCCGCTTTTGCAATTGAAGTGCCCTGGTTTGCCCAGGATACTTAGTCAGACTGAAATATTGTCAGAGGTCAAAATACAAAGAAGTCCTTATCAAATTCAAAGTAGTTTGGGACCCAAATACAAAAACCATGCTCATCTTGCTCTTTTTCTCACTTTGCTCTTCCCTGCAGGAAAGACTCAAGCACTTCTGCTTCCTCATCTTTATGGGGGTACTTTTCACTTCAGGGATAATTATCCACCTGTTCCTTCCAGAAACAAAAGGGAAATCAATCATGGAAATCACAGAAGAATTCAATAAGCTAAACTTTAAAAAGAAACGTATTCCAACTCAAAATCGTGTCACAGAGGATTACAACTTCTGCACCAGGCTTTGACCGGTCGCTAGGGGGAGTCAGGCTTTACTGAAAGGAAGGAAAAAAAAGTCGTTCTCTGACTAGCAAGTCGGTCCAAATGGACTGTCAGCTTTCATATCTGTCACTTACAAGGTTCCCATGTTGCCAAACCAGCACCTTTCTCAATCACTCCGCTCTGGGCAGCTTAGAAAAGGGATGAGGGCTGGTATTAACAGGATAGACTCCTGTGGTCTTTTCCAACCTAAACGATTCTATGAATCATGAGCATCTTGGCTTAACTTGCTGATACGTAAATCTCTTCTTAACAGAGCAATTAATACACACTGAAACTACATGCAGAATTTTTAAACACTCTGCTGACCACAGAGAAAAGGAAGATCTGTGATCTCCTCTCTCTCTGATTTCTGAGTGTGTTTTTACAACCCTGAAATGGGAATAGTGAAGTGCTTGGCTTGCTAACCCTGGCTAGGGTTCAATGCATAACGGATTAAAGAAAAAATTTAGTGGAATAGGAGAGAAATTCTTTGTTTCTCTAGACTCAACTGAATAATCAGACCTTGCCAGGTTCCCATGCATAATGCCATGTTGTCCTTGTGTCGTATCTAGTTTGACAGGCTTCGGTCCTTTTGGACTGAAATTTTCCAAGTCAGCAGCCATCCTTGCTTTGACTTAAATTTAATTTTTTTGCTAAAAAATTCAGCCATTTCGTCCTAAACTCAGGCTTGTTAATGAAAAAGTATGGGGGGAAAGTTCCTATACAACTCTTCTCAAGGAATAGTGCCTTTCAGTGGCAATATAGTCAAAGGATTTATGGGTAGAATCCAGTCATCATAAAACACAAGCACCTAGAGTTATTTTAGATACTCTGTGCTGTCTTGCCCATCACTGTCATCATCTGGAGTCTGTAACTCCTCTTTCAGGATCGGAGTTGCCACAGATATCTTATGGGCTGTGGAGCCCATAACAGTTTAGCTGCTACTTCCCTTTGTGTGACTTTCAGCTACCTGGACTCAATTTACTCCAGAAGAACCACCTTGGACTGGAATTCCTGGCTGTAACAGAATAGCTGTTGCTTTACAGTTTCTTCAAAAAACATCTGTACAGTACCTGGCTGTATGTACAGCAGACTGTCAGCAAAAGCTCAGTCATGTCCTCCACCTCTCGCATACATGCAGGGCTCCTGCCTAGGGTGTATTTCTCTATCATGACTAAGAAGTGATCACACATACTCATATTTCAAGGATGTGCAATCAGTACAGACTCTTCAGTTTTGTTCACTGCAAGTGTAGATACTGATTGACAGCTGTAGAGATGACTGTAAATATTTTATGCCTTTAATATTTTGTCAGACTCATACAGCTAGATAAGATTTACAGAAATGTAATTCTAACATAAGGAACTTCTGAGGCATTCATTTAAGCATTTCCAAAAACAATTTATGGTTTAATACACAGGGTTTTGTAGCATTTTTGCCAATTTTTACAAGCATGTAGTGTACACAAAGATAAGGAAACAAAGTGAGAGAATATGTTAAAACATATCGTATGCAAGTTTTCTAACTTCCAGATTTATTGTGATATACTATTCCCAATGATCTCCGTTGCAGGAATGGGTGCAACATAATTTTCTACACTGATCTATAATCAACATCTGCACTTGTGTTCACATACTACAGGCTTTCAAACTGTGAATGATCTTCAAGGCAATCTGGTATCAAGTTCCTAATTCTTCTTCCTGCTATACATAGTTAAAGGTAAAAAGAGTTTGTGAGCCTTATAGGATAGTGTGACCTTGTGAAGTACCACAGGAATTCATTTCACCAGAAACTTTTTTTCAAATATGAAAATTCATGGGACTTACCTTTTCTTTAGAAAGCAACTATTATTCTGCATGTTTTCATCTTCTAATGAGAGGCTCACACAGTCCTAGTAGCAAAGGAATACTATTAGGAAGAACAAGTTAAGGCTCACAGTGGAGTACACCATTACAAATTACAATCCAAATTCTAGACTTGCACTGTAAAATAAGTGGTTTTATCTCTGATATTGCTTTGACTGGCATATTTACTTCATCTCAAATAAGGTTATTCAAAATATGAATTCATTTGTTCACCTTAACGGCTACTTATTTTTAATTGGAAATGTTAAACATAATAAAAATGGCAGATTGCCTTGTAATAAAACTTCTGGCCTCCACAAGTGTTTCTTTTCCAACATCAGGATCTCCCTTAGGGACAGCTGACTAGAAAAAAGGTTATTGGTGTGCATGGACTTTCATGATTGGTGGTTTTCATTATTCCAGTCTTTAGTATTGAGGGACACTTGAGACTTCTAACTAAAAGATAATCTACAAAACATAAAGTGTCCTTAAAGTCAGAAAAGCTCATTAATTTTATATATACACATAACACTATTAACAGCTACCAGCCATTTGGAGACAACTACCAATATAGAAAAGAAATCTCAACTTTTTTCAAAATAGAATTCTCTTTTCCCAAACAGTCATTCTGAAAACATCCTTCATTCCATTACAACAAGACCTGAAGTCTTTGGAAATATAAGCGGAGTGGCATGGTGTAGCATTGTTGGAGTGACTCTCCAGTGAGGCACTTCTCTATCATCTCAGTTATTCATTAGACATTATTAGGAAAGCCTTCCCCATAAGATCCGCAGCAGGAAGCAAGTGAATGCCCTATGGAACATCAATGTGACAACAAAGCAGAACAGCTATTTGGAGCACAGGTCATCCTTGGCCTGTGCTCAGTGGAGCAAGAGCTGTATTCTGGTCAAGGCACAAAACAGCAAAAAGTTATGGTTCAAATATTGGAAGTGAGAAAGAGGACAGTTATTCAGAAGCTTCAGGAACACTACATCTACCTTTTCTTCCAGAGACATCAGCTGACAGGTTAAATGCCTCAAACACTGACTCTAACTGAGGCAGATATAAACACTTAAAAACTGGATCAGCAAACTGCAAAACAACATAGATCTGGTCTGGTTGGTCCATATTAAGGAAGGCTTAGCACAGCTTTGCATATGTGTCATGCATGACTGTAAAATTGCTAGATAAATTACTAAATCACCTGATGTTTTGAGATTTACTATCTTGATCACAATTTTGACTAAAGGATATGTGTAAGATACCTGCTAACTACTTGTTAGCACTAACTATAAAACTGCACATCTAATAAAGGGAGCCTCAGCACACTGTAAATAATAACAGCACAGAAGCAGTATAAATGCAAAAGACATTCTGCATTAAGGACATTACAGGAGGAAGACTCTTGACCCACCAGAAGTAGGAATCTTAAATCAAAGTACAGGACCAAAGAGTAAAAGTTACAATATGTATAAAGTATACTAAGTAGAAGTGAATGAAGTATAACATAAGAAAATATGTGCAACAGGCTGCATTTGAGAAAGAATGCCCCACACTAGTAGCTACATATTACTGCCTGCTTGTGTCTTCCCCCAATATCACCTAAGCAAGGCAGATACTAGCAACTAACATGGTGTTTCTTTCCTTTGTCAGAGGCACATTATGTTTTTTCAAATTTGTATGACTTTACAGAAAAGGAAATTCTTAGGATCAAAGGGACAGTATTATTTGTGCTCTGACAACAGCTTATCTGCTGAAGAACCTAATCTGGAAAAAACCCCACCATGAACTCTCAGCACACATCAACAAAGTCAACTTCATGATGAGGACTGCATAAAGACAGGAGAAATTGCTGAGTGGTGCTACATGCTACGTTTCAGATATTAGCTAGAGAATCTCTGAATATTCTTTGCATGTGATGTTATTTTCTAGTAAATATAACTGATTGCCTCCAATAAGCCCTTTTTGATTTCTTCATCTTCTTCATCTTTATCTGAAGTGTAAATGACAACTAAGCCATTTACCTACCTAATACATACAAATCCCTCTTAACTATGAAATAAATGAATTTAAAGCCCAAAAATTTCCTGTCTGAAGGAGAAAAGTCAATCCAGATATGGAGGTTACAGAATAGTTTCAAAGCAATCTCTTTTTCAGCACAGACACAGAAATAAATATACTGACTAATGCCAGACAAAACTGTGCATGTCATTGAATTTCTCGCTCCCAGCAAAGGAAAATCAGCTACTATTAAATATTTAGCTGGTCAAGCCTGGTGTGCCATTGTAGAATCATTTAGTCTGAACCCCATTCCAAAATGATGGGGCATTTCAATTCCTTTAAGTAATGATTAAATTACAATGTGCTCCAGTTGCTGTCACATGAAGAGAGAATAGCTCTTTCCTGTTGTATGTCAAAGTCCTATAGTTCACTGTCCAAGCCCATCTAAGATTCCCAACAGATAACTTTGTCTTTATGTTTCTCAGCTTATACTGAAAACTAAGCAAGCTGTGATTATTGAAATCCTGTTTAAAATTGATGTCTCAGTTCCCTATCCGCCCAGCACAAGATAGAGTTTGTGAAGTATACAGGTTCCCTGTAGGGGACACCATCTTGTTTACTTGGGCTAGATATAACCAGTGGTTGAAATATTTAATCCAACAATTCTAAACTTTGTACAACAGCTGAAATATGTGTAATTAACTCAAAAACCTTTGAAGTAAAATTTAACTTGAATAACATGGGACTAGTTCTCTTACAGTGCTATTGCATAATGTGAGCACTTGGTTCTTTTAGCAGGTACTAGCCAGTAAGCAACAGGGATCAGCTCTTTCATAGGAGATGGCTACCTTCTTCTCTGACCTGGTGAGTAACTGGTCACTTTTTCTCAGGGCTTTGACTTATGAAAGACAAAGCAAACATAATACTAAAGATCCAGACTCCTTAAAGATTGTAAACTCTTTTGGTACAGAGACCACCTTCTCTTCTGTGTTTAAACATCACCAAGAACAATGGGGCTTGGGGTCAGGAAAGTCATGTTCCATGGTCTTTTCGATGCAATAAGATAAAATAAAATAAAGATAAAATGAAAACTAACAAAAGCCCTGGCAGTTCCACCACTGCCAAAGCTACTTTTCTTCTGTCTTCTGAATTACTGACAACAATACTAATTATTAAGCACTCTGATTACTTCCCAAAGTAATGAATAGATTAACTGTACTGGAAAAGGCTAAGAAATCATGACATAAGCTTTAAAATAAACTACTGTCCTTATTTCATCCAAAGATAATTAGCATCATCCATCAAGAGTTTCCATAGTCTTAAACAGGGAAGAAGTGATAAGTATTCCTCAACTGCCAGAAAAAATCTATTTTGCTTTTTTTTAAGTATTAAAATTGTTAATTTGTATTGGAAGAAGAAAGGAAGAGTGAGAGGGTGAGTTCTTAATTCGTATGAATGTTTTTGCCAATTAGCATATGCATTGAATTTGGGACAGAATTTAAAAGAAAATGTCCTTTAAAGGTCCGTAGCTGCTTGGCTCTTGTCACATGATAACTTGGGAAATCCAGCTGTGAACTAATTAAGTAACAAGGTCTCAAAAGATGGACCTAAGAACAATAAAAAGGAGTGTTGTTCTACATATCTCCCAGTCCAGAATTATTCACATTTGCATTACTTTGTCCTTCCCTGATTGCATTTTCTACCAGCTTCTCCTCATCTAGGCACTGATCTCCAAACTATTGTGAGCTCATGAAGTTCACATGTGAGATGAAAAGAACACAGCAGAGTGTCCTCTCTACAGAGATGATGTACTGTCCTGGTCTGTGACAGGCTGAATAAAAAGGGAGAGGAAGCTGAACCCCAAAGGACCCTGCACAGATCCAGATGGGGCTGGGTTTGGTTTGCTAGGTACAGACTGAGCTGCTTGAGAATAACTCTATGTAGCCTTGCAGGCACTTTAACACAAGGCAGGTGACCAGTGGTATCACATACCTCAAAAAGGTCCAAGTAGTTACATGTTATGTTTCCTCCTTATTTACAGTTAAAATTATTTCATTCATCAAAGTAGCCAGTGTATTTCAGTCCTTAATCTTTGACAAAGGAAATTAAAGATGGACAATATCTCCCTAGCCTGGAAGATGCCAAGCCCTTCAATATGCAAATACAGACTTTCATGGTTAAATAAGTAGAAAAAATAAAATCTTGAGAAAGGAGAAATGTAATTCCAAATCAAAGTCAGCAAGATTTTTATTTGAATGTAATTATAGGGTCTATTCCAAAATATTATTTTATCTTTGTGGTCCCTGCCTTTCTGAAAAAGCTGAATGCTAAAATGATCTTTTCTTTATTATGCTTAAAGATACAACATAGTCAGAAATTAAAGCAGAGAGTACAATAAAATGTTATTGATTTTTAATGCTGTACTTTTGTAGCATAGCATTATGGTTTGATGTACATATGTCATTGGAGACTGAAGACAAGGAAACTGATTCTCTCTTCCTCACATCCAGGACTGACACCTTTATCCAGTCAACCTCTCATCGCAGGCATACAGTGAGAGCTGTACTATCAGCAACATCTTTCAAAACTCCTTTTATTTCTTGCAAGTAAAGTGGTGGATTATCATGCTTATACTAGCACTTAGTCTTGCTATGGCATTGTGGTTGATGACCACTCTTTGGCAGTAGGTTAGAGGAATTTTGGAAAAATGTTTACATTCAAGACGTTTTGAAGTGGATAAAGGGTAAGAACAAGTGTGCCTATGAAGACTCTGGTCCTGCACAAATCTAAACTAATGAGAAGCTGATGGAGCACCTTATTTTTGCTTTGCAGGTTCAGTTCCAGGGACTATTTCAAATGATCTTTGTGCTGGGAATTGGTGGTAGTTTCCCATATGGATTCCACATTTCTGTCATCAACTATCCTTCTGTGGTAAGTAGCCATTTTCTGCGGTTGAAAACACAAAATGGAGAGCCTGAGCTCTCCATTCTCCCACAAATCTTAAATTTACTGAGCATTCAACTGATACATCTATGCCTTTTCTTTGGCTAACAGTAATATCAAATGTGTAGAGAATTTTTTCTCCTTTAAAGAAGAGGATGGCATTTTCTGTTTTAAGTAAGTTCTTACCATGTAGTATACAAGCCTCCAAAGGAAGGCAGAAAATGTGCTTTTAGCATGCTTCTCAGGAACCTTACTCATCAACACAAACATGAAGATTTTGCAATGATCTCAGCTAACTTGTCTTACTAAGAAAGCCAGTCTCAATATAAGTCTAATATTAGAACCACAGGCTAGATCAGAAGTACAATGACCAAATAATATGAAGGGATGTTACACCCGCTGTCCAGTCAAATCTCATTTTACTTTTCAGCACATCAGGAAGTTTATTAATGAAACCTGGATAGAGCGACATGGCTTTCCCCTCCACCCCGAGACAGTTATGCTGTTGTGGTCCTTCATTGTGTCTGTTTATGGGATAGGAGGATTGCTGGGGAGCCTCTGCTGTGGCTACCTGACTACAAAATACAGGAAGTAAGTGTTTCCTCTAACAGCTCAATAGTCAGAAAGTACAGGGAAATACCAAGGTGAACAAATAAACTTCTTCTTTTTGGCTGAAGCAGTCTAATTGAAGACAACTGATTTGGTTTACTAGAACATCTACCTCTTTCAAGTAGCTAGCAGTCTTCTATCTTGTTTATCTGCCCTCCCCAGTGAACTGTATTTCTGTAAAGGCTGCATTCAACATCACATCACTGGATTAGTGCCTCTGGGAGCAGCAGGATACTGTACTTGCCTTATGTTCTCTTCAAGATCCCCTATGACTTTCACAAAGTTCTCCCAAGATTTATAAACCCCCAAAAAGCAGCTGTGTGTCTTGTGTTGTAATACATTATATGCAATTACTTTAACCACCTGGAAAACACTGTGTGGAAGATATCCTTAAGTGTCAAAGAAGAACCAGATTTCCATTTAAAAACACTTATTTTGGGGTGATGACATTATATTAAATATTCAGATCTAATATAATAAAAATGTGAAGAGAACAGAAAAAAATAAATTGCCTGTAACTACACTGTAAAGATACAAGCAGCACCAAAACAAATTCTCCAGGAGACATTTCTGTTCTTGGCAATCCATTTTACTGAAAGTCAGTTCCAAACTATCTTTCCCACTGGATGGAGAAAGGATTCCTCACCAGTCTGGTCTGCTCTCAGTGCCTTGTGTGTAACACCACTAATTTCATTTGCAGAGAAATTGGCAAACATATCTACTTGGTGTGACCCACTTAAAGATCTGCTCCACAACCCACTGATCCAGAGGCCCCTCATATGGGTCTCAACAAACCATCTTAGCCTGCGTGCAATTGTGTTCTTTCCTATCAGGTAAGTGCCCCCAAGAAATTTCTTGTGGGACACTGCCTTATCCCACACTCAGAAGGTCTCCCAAGACTGGAAACAAGACCATGCAGTTCTCCCATGGGTTATTTAACACATGATAACCTAATTATTGAATCACTGTCTTCTAAACAGAGTATCTCTGTGAACCCTTAATGTGTGCAAAAGGACTCTTATCCAGCAGGCATCATGGCAAAACAACTGAGTGCAAAAGACTTTGATTTGAGCCTGAGACATCAGGGTTGTGAACATACCAGCCCACGATTCACACAGTGTCTTTAGAGATATGCCTCTAAAAACTTTCTGCCATCTCTGATCACACCCATTTAGCCAAGAGTGTCTTTAATATGAGCTATTCTAGAATGGGAACCACAGACTCAGATTATTTCTGGGCAACATTTCTGGGAAATAGTTCTGACATTTTATGAGGAGTTCTAGCCATTTTAAAATCTTGGTGACAAGCTGGTCCATTCTTTGTTCTCCTTCCCCACTTGTACTGTGGAAATGCTGATGAAGTATTCCAACTGTTTAAATTCTAAGCTGAAAGATATTAATGAATTCAAACCTAAAGTATCCTGAAATTTTAAAGAATCACTTTAACTATCCAAAGTCAAAATTATTTCAGCCATTCCTTAAAACAGCAGGAATGGCTGTACCATGCTTCCTGTCACAGCACAATTAGTCAAAAGAGTAAAAGAGGTTCTCATTTCACAGTAAACTCTCATGGGCTTTTTTTTTTTCCTTCCTCCCCCAGAAAAAAGTGCCAAATGTGCACCAACCTGATCATGCTGGTAGCTGCACTTTTCATGGCTTTCAGTAAAACTGCCAAATCCTTTGAGATGATTCTGTTTGGACGCTTTCTCTATGGCATTGGTACAGGTATGTGTTCTGTGTGTGCAAGCATCATCCTTGCTGTCTCAGGATTGTCTTTACAGGTATTGCCATTCTTGGAGAATGATTTTTAAAGCAAATATACTAGGCACTTAATAAAAATGAAAGGCATAACCCCTTTTGCAAGAAATTGTAATCCAAATACCAGAGTGAATGGAAACAATGTAAGAGAGGGTGAAGTCAGAAAGTTAAGCTTTTCTAAATATTTTAACAGTCATTTATCTTCTTCTATGTTAAAGGTTTTTCTCTCAATATACATCCTCAGTATGTAGGAGAGATTTCACCCAAGAAGCTGCGTGGATTTACCAACTCCACAGTCGCTGTTTTTCTGACACTGGGAAAACTCACAGGACAGGTTATTGGACTACGGTAAATTCTCCAATCTCTCTATCAAGTTACACCAAAAATAGTAGAAATCTTTCTACTACCTTTTCACCTACTCAGTGACTAAGAAACACTCTCATCTTCCCCACAACAAGTCTTAGCTTATGCCAGAGGAAAAGTTTTGATCATAATTGAGGCAAATATATAGTTTTAAATATAGAAGACAGAAAATCAATTACTCATAATCTGATTTCTTATTTCCACACCCTTTCTACTAAGGCGCTTACTCTTCAAAATCTACACTTGCATGAAAAGTCTTAACAAGATATTTCAGTCCTGTGGTCAAACAGTTGTCAAATGAGTCTTATCAGCTCTCTAGGCATTATATTGGATTATAATGATATTTACAAAGTTTTCAAAAATGCCAAATAATTCCTTTTAAATTGTTGGAAATAAAAATAGCCAAATTTTTGAAATCTGTCAAATTATCAGTTCAGATTTTGTCCCACTACACCCTTGAATGGAATCTGAGCAACCTTCCTCACTCAGAAGAACTTTCTGAACATTCATTCAATTATAATAAATAATTTTGTTTCACATACCCTTTCCAGGGAGATTTTAGGAAGCGAAGCTTTGTGGCCATGGTTGTTAGCATCTAGTGGACTTTCAGCATTGGTTCAGCTGGTTGCCCTCCCATTTTTCCCTGATTCACCATCCTACCTCCTCATACAGAAGGGTAATGAAGAAGCCTGCAGAAAAGGTAGAGTGTCTACTTTCCTCACTTACTTCACCTCATCTGACATGTTAGAGTGGCAGCCTCTGCATAAGACAAGAAAGCAGGGCAGGGCTGTACAGCACAGAGCAGTGCCATGGAGTAAGAGCAGAGGCAGTTCTAAATAAAATAGTTGAGGTAGTACCTATGGCAATACATCTGTATTAACCCAGGGCCTTACTTGGTCTAATTGAATCAGCTAAGACAAGATAAATATATATTAGTATGTCTAACATTTTCCACTTTGGTGGGCACTACTGTATTTCTTTAAAGGAAATGGTTTAGGCAGCTCTCTCTTTATTAAGTAAAATGTACTTAAATGTTTACTTTGCTTACAATTAAGTCAACTCAACATCAGAAAGATATGCTATACTGGCAACCAGCGAGACAAAATTCTCCTGTTTGCCTACTGCTGCTGAAGCAACCAGATAGCAGAAGCAGACAGCATCGACACCACCACCTACACCACAATGG
Source organism: Falco naumanni (assembly GCF_017639655.2). Taxonomy (NCBI): domain Eukaryota; kingdom Metazoa; phylum Chordata; class Aves; order Falconiformes; family Falconidae; genus Falco; species Falco naumanni. Next base: position 88,464,919 of record NC_054054.1, read on the forward strand.
ACAGGCAGACTAAAGGGTTTAATGTGGCCACTCATGATGGAGCTATACTAGTAGAATAATCCACTCCCTTCTTTCTCCCCAACAGCCATCAGGAAGCTCTGGGGGGAAGGAGACCATCAAGCAGAAATTGATGACATTATGAAGGAGAAGGCTGCAATGACAAGCACAAAAACCTTGCGTGTCCTCGAAGTAATAAAAGCACGATCTTTGCGCTGGCAACTTTACATTTTGGTGACTGTCATGACCACCTTGCAGCTCTGTGGAATCAATGCAGTTGAGTGTTCTCTTTATTCCCAGAACAAGAGACAGCACTAGGCAGTGTTACAAATCCTTCTAAGTCAATGTTACTATACCAGCTTAGAATTGCACCACAATTGCAACATTTTTTTCACAGGTACATTTCCTGTCTGCGTTTTTCAGATATACTTCTATTCTTTTGAAGTATTCCACACAGCCAAGTTTGAAGAATACCTTATTCCATACGTGTCCCTGGGAGTTGGGTTATGTGAATGCTTATCCTCTATATTGTGTGTAAGTCTTTTCAGACTTGAGTTTGAAGGAAAAATTTAATGTGGTCAACTTTGTACTTTTCCTTACTTATAACTGGGCTCAGGGAAGATTTGCATAACCTAAGACACATCTTCCTGCTTCTGCAAAACCAGATGCAGAATAAAAAGCAGCTCTTTTCCCAAATTATTTGCATGACTGTATGTCTTTAGACTGTTTATTCTATAAAATAATTTTCTGATATTCTGGATTAGATGTGTGTAAGTATGTGCGCAAAATTTGATATATACCAGCACACAAGAAAGTGAACTCTCTAACAACAGCCTAGGGTTGACTAATAAACACAGTTTAATTAACAATGAATTAGCTTTGAACAGGCTAATCAAATTAATTAGAAATTAAGTGATTCTCAAATGACATTGATTTCTGGCTATTATTCAGATGTGTCTTCTGTGAAGAACACATGGAGAAGGAAGGAATTATTTCATTTGAGAACTGGTATTTATGACCCATGTTTTCTGCTTTTCAGAGCACCCTTATAGAGCGATTTGGGAGGAAGGTGCTGCTATGGGGAGGATACATGCTGATGTGTTCTGTGCTAGCGCTCCTTACCATGACCCTGTCACTGCAGGTAAAGAGGCAGCAGCCTTCTGGCTACTTACTCAGCATCAGCCCACTCTTCCAGTCTTGCCTCAATGGATATGTACAAAAACTTAAGTCAGTAGCAGAAAATACAGAGCTCTGCTATTCTGTCATGTATCTAATGGTTTGATATCACTGGTTTCTCACTTTTAGCATCAGTTTTTCTGGATGAATTACTTCAGCGTTATCTTGATCTTCCTATTCGTTATCTTCTATGGAATTGGACCATGTGAGTACATCAATGGCAAAGTTGGGAGGAAATTCTCTATCGTGTTGGTTGGTGACACAACTGGCAGAGGAAGAACAAACTAGCCCCACAGTAAAAAGTTCTGGAAATTAAGGAGGGAAGGGCAGATATGTACAAGTGGGGCAGGAAAAGGATACATTCACCTTGAATTTTATTGCTGATGACAGGATTTAAATAATTTAAAATACAGTATCATCTTCTCCAGAAGGTCTGAGACAGAAATTTCAGAACAATTCTTAAAATACTCAGCTAAGGATTCTAAGCATTGCCAGGTATATTATAGTATATCGTCTTCATTAACTTAACAAGTTAAGCTTTTTGCCTACCAACATGCTACCAACAACTACGTACAACCTCCTGACCACAGGAGCCAAAAGAGGAGCTTGTTTTATAAATTACTGCACTGATAATGGCTACCAGTGTAATATGGAAGTGCACAGATCCACTGGCACCAGAAAAAGGATTCCAGTATGTACAAGGGAAACCTAAATTAACAGCTGTAGTCCCTTTCTGGAACCAAGGTCTTTCACCCTCATAGCAGAGGCCACCTCCCAACAGGGCACCTATCCTGCCTGTCTATCATTTTCTTACCACTGCCACTGTGAGAATCCTTGGCAGGAGCGAGGAAACAAGTATATGTGGTTTGTGTTTTGCTTTTCTTTTTCAGCTGGAGCCACTATATCAATCATGGTTGAAATCTTCAGTCAGTCATTCAGACCATCAGCCTTTCTGATTGTTGGCTGCATCAATTGGATGGGACTGTTTGTACTTGGGATGATTTTTCCACTGATTGTTGTAAGTGACTCTAACTGGATCCCCTCTCCAGACTATTCCACTTCTGAATGCTGGCTGGGAGCAAAATAATAGCAATACATTGCGATGACATGCAAAGCTTAGAGCTCTGTCCAAATACCAAACCTGGACAGGAATCCCCCAGGCCTGTCAGAGAAGCAGCAATTAGACTCAGGTCAAACGTGGCCAGTTGAAACTCCTGGTTTGATACCCATCCTAATTTTTGTATTAAGCACACCTTTGAATTTTAATTACTAAGGCACAGGCTTGCATCCAAGGGCAGGGAAATAGAAATTGAATTCTTATTTTCCTTACAGTGTCTCCCATTTCTGTTTGCAGGATAACCTGGGACCCTTCTGCTTCCTTATCTTTTTGGGAATTCTTGCTTTATCAGCAATTTTCATCTACCTGTATCTCCCCGAGACCAAAGGAAAGTCAATCATGGAAATAAAAGCAGAGTTCAACAAGCTGAACTTTGGAAAAAAAGAAACCTCAGTCACTGAAAATAACTTTCCTAAGGAACAGTTGTTCTGCACCAGACTCTGAATGTTCAGAGAAATTTGCATCTCTTAGAAAAGACAGGAAACAATTTTGCAATAGAACTGAAAATAAAACATTAAAAACAGACTGCAACTTCTGTGTCATACTCTTTTATTTTTTTTCTTTTTAATATAGATATGAAATTAATTATGCAAGAGTTTTATTTCTTGATGATATCTAAACATTGTCACAGGAAATTTCACCACTCAGTTTTAAGATTTACCGGATATAAAAAGGTTTTTTCTATTAAAAAAAACCCTTTTATGATAGTCTACCTTACAAAGTTTTATAACATTTTGTTAACAGACCATAGGGCTCAAATCCTGCTAGAAGAACACACATACAGGCTCTGCTCACAGCCCTGGACCTATGACCCTGGGCCTCATATGGTCTCCCTTCCTCCCACAAGTCCTGCCCAATGCCAGAGATACCTGAAGAGTATGTTATTGAGCTTTCCTAAATGAAACTTCACTAGCTCTAAGCACCTCATAATTAGGGAACTGCTGACAAACAGCTCAACAGTATCAGAAGGCATACAGAAGGACCAAGTAAAATAATTTAAGACAAACCAAGGGAAAGAAGGATTTAGAAGGCTAAATGATCATCATTCATGAGGTTGGGGAAACACAGAAGTAAAAAATATTTAACTAGCAGGCCAGTATAGGAAAAGCTAGATACGTGGTTTAAGATGACCCAAGCAGATACAGATTCAAAACTTAGTGCAATAAATTAGGAAAAAAGGTTCCAGTCATGATATCAGAAAAAAATATTGAAAATGAAATTGTACTGTGTGACAATCCTTCTGGAGATGTAATGGAAATCTCAGTGGAGAACATCCCAGTAACTCTAGGCAGGGAGAAGGACCTGCCAAACAGAGATATTATTGTATGCAAAAGAAGAAAAATGGCTACTATAAAATAAAGCACACTCCCAAGAGCATCTGTGGTGTCTAAGGATCTGATTTCCAACCTGGTACATCAGCTTCTGGGAATTACATCAGATGTTTTCAGAGAAGAAATAGTTTGTTTTGGAAAAGTTTTTCTTGTTATGTAAGCAAACTGTGAATAACGAGTGATTATTGTACCCAGCAGAAAAAATAGATTGTGAAGTTCATTGGAAATACAGTCTAAGTTTTTCCAAGTGACCACTAAAAAGTATGGTATAATTTGTGACTAAATGCTTTGCATCATGCCACCTGCTTCCAACTAATCACTGAAGAAAAGATTCATCAATATTAAAAATAGCAGATCCTCCCCTTACAGATGGAACAGTCACTTGAGTTTGTTTTTAATGCTTTGACATAGGAAACATGCTGAAAAAGGAATTCATACAAACAGATTTTATTTCTGGATTTTTTTCAGGATTTTCATTATTTTCAGAATGCTTTGGATACAGGAAATGCAATCCACGAACATGGGCTGTAGATGAACACTGGCACATAGTAATTCATATCCTGACTTTTTATTTGCTGGCTTTTTTAGCAAGGGTACTACAGTGAAGGAACTGACTTAAAATCAACATACACCCACAATCAACTTAAGCATGTTCATACAGAGGTTTTCACCATTTAAAAGTATTTGTTTAAGTTACTCCATTGCAGTACAAGCATTTAGCACAAGCTATAGAATGCTCTCCCTCTTTTTCCACAGGCTGGGAAATGGAGTGAGTAGAAGAGCCTTTAACTCACAGAAACTGCCAAGCATAAAGACGCCCATCACCTTTAACATGGAGAGACTGATAAACCATTTATTTTACGCTCATCAGCATTTTCAACCTGCTTTACACACACAGACATCTCACTGTAAACACCCCCTACCAAATGCCATAAAACCCCGCTAAATCACTTCTCTCATGTAAGACTTTACTAGGCAGCAAAGAGAATTGATGCCAGCCCTGCCACATACTCAGCTCTGGATAAAACCTGCTCATATTAGAAAGCCTGTGGATTTCCTATCTCTTGGGAGATCCTGTTGACTGTTACAGGTCTATTTGCACAACAAAGCAGCAAGCTGAAAACAAGCCTTCTCTGAGTATGTAGAATCCAGTGCTCACCACAGCAGAAAATCAAAAACTTGATTTTAAGGCATCTTTGTCATGACTTAGTCACAGGTCAGGAAAGGTCTCCACAACATGTGCTACTGGGTTTTTTCCTGTTCTGGTCTATTCCACAAAAAGAGTTCCAGACCCCACAACTGAGGCATCCATCTAAATGTTTTAAATAATTTTAAGACTTGCATAAAGAAGTACATTATAACTCTTCCACTCACAGTCTCTGAAACACTTGCTTTTTCACTGGTTTTCACAATCAAGCTGTATCCAAATATGAAATGCTATTTTGGATGCTTTGATTTCCATATTGCAAAAAGCCAGCTTTCCTTCCTAGGAAAGCTGCACATTGACTGCCTGCATTAACAGCCTGCAGACAGCACAAGCAGGCTCACCTCTCCCAAGACACTCCCACCATTCCAGGTGCACCTGCAGAAGGTGTCACTATTTAAAGACTCCTGAGGTGCTTATCTGGCACAGTGGGGTAGGTTATTTTGTGGGTGGGTTAGGAACAAAGCCGTGAACAAGGTGCGCTGAAAGAAAACCCTCTTGTGATCCAAAGGTGCCTAAATTCATTGTTAGCATGAATATAAGCAAGATAAAGTTCCAGTCTTTCATGGGGGAGTGCACCCAGCAGTTATCAAAAGCAATGGGCAAACCAGGATAGGTAAGTCTAGATGCTCAGATGTTTTCCTTATTTAGTCAGCTGTGCCTATGCAATTAGCTATTTTTCAGTGACAGACAAACTAATATACCTCATCTATATATACATACCTAATATACCTCACCAGTATTTAGTCTTCTCTCTGTACAAATATCAAATATGTTTGCTGTAGCTTAGCTCTGTTGAGATCTCAAAACAAAGTATTTAAACTAGCTTTGTGTATGATGGTACTCCATGTAGGTCAAGGTGTTGGATGTGGGGGGGTATATATACATAGGTATCTCCGTGAGTGCTTCTTAAGAATCTAGCTGACTGAAGTAAGCCTCGCCCCCTAACTTTCTTGCTGGATACATGCTTGTTATCTGCCACCAAATTGCCTGTAGTCTAGTGGTTACAGCTGAAGGAAAAAAATAAGGTATTCAGCTTGCTTGGACACACAGTAAAAACACCCATGTGACATCCTACTACCTGTAGTCAAAGCACCAGAATAAAATCTGTCTGCTGCTTTTATTACCAGACTGAGGGATTTTTACCTACCAAAACCCATGGCAATATGCTACTGACATGAAGTAATGAGATACTGTCATTAAGGGCCTTATAGGGTTTTATAAGGCTTTTATTTTCTTAATTAATCCTGAAAGGTCACTGGTCACTTTATCAGTTGTTTACTGAAGGCTGTTGATGAATATGAAAAACAAAGTGAAAGCTGCTCTTATAGCTTATAACTCCTAAAGCTATAGAGCTTACAGCTCTACAACATGAGTTACTCCTCAGCTGCTGTGGTAGCAGTGACTTAAGTGAATCAGCTATAGATTTGTAGCAGAGCTTGGTGAAGTACCCTTTCTACATATTCACTAGCAAATGAGCATTTTCAAAACATGTTTCTTATATTATTTTTGGGAGTTATGCTTTGAAACAATAGAAAGAATGAAGGTCTGGTGCCTACAGAAAGGGTACTGAGGGTTCCCCAGCAAACATTTCTCTGTGCACTGGGACACCTGAAGTTCTTGAGCAGATCTTTGCTCCTCATAGAAATAAAATGCTCTGAAATGGTAGTCACCCTGAACTACTTTAAGATAGCAATAGAGATCTCTGAACCCTTTAGCAATTGTTTGATAACTGCTGCAGGTGGAAGTGTCCTGAGAAGGGAAGAAGAGGGGGGGAAATGGACCTAAAATTAAAAACCAAGTGGGATAACTGAAAATATTAGAACAAAATTTGGAATGTCTTAAAAATGGTAAGAAGAAAATTGTGAGCAGCTGGCATGGTTTTGTCAAAATTAGGAATGTTTTAAATAGTCCCACATTAGTGTCTTACACTCAGACCTAGTCAGCACTTCCAGTAATGACCCAGTGGACTGAAACGTGCAGATGACAATAGCTTGTATGCACAGGAGACAGAGTAAGGATTCAAGAAGGTAGTAAGAGGTATCCTCTCAAATCATGAAGCTTTCCTTCAATAGCCAATTAACAAGTCAAACTGCACAAAAGACAAATAATAATTAACCAGAGCAAAGGATTTTAGGAGCTATTATGAGTTACAACACAAATAAGAGTTAAGACAATGCTTGGAAGCAGGGGAATTTCAATTCTGTTGTGTGCAAGTTAGAAGTAAGCCTCAGCAGGAGCACTTCATTCAGCCTCAGGCCCTTTACTTTGAGAAAGAGGTAGGCAGATTACTGATGCACCAAAGGAACAATGTTAAAGAAATAAGAGACTATAAGCATCAACAAATATTCTGGCTCTTCTAGGAGAGAAGGCTGAAGAGGGAGGCTATTATGAAAGCGATGGGAGTATTTTTATTTTTTTCCTTCCTCAGTGGCATAAGGCAGGAAGTAGCCAGCTTAACTCGCAGCAAGATTTCAGCTAGTTCTTGGAGGAAAATTCTTAAAGTTTCTGTGACTTCATTCAGGTTCTGCATTGGACTTGCACAATGGATCGCACCAGTAGTGGGACAGTTAACAGTACTGACATTTCTTTGACCAACTAGAAATTCTCAGCTCAGCATTGATACTAGAATATTTATATTTGCTGTTGTATGGCTATAGACTTTAAAACACAATTGTATGTGGTTGGATGTTCTCACCAAATTGATTTGATGTCAAGTTAAAAAGCCAGTTGACCTGGAGAAGCCTCGTTCTACCGTGTCTCTTCCAGGAAGATTGTTTGTATGATAAAGGGGGCGCCTCTCTCTGTAGGGACAGTAATGGAGCACTATGCAATCAGCCAGTCTCATTAAACTTGTAGGAAATCAATCTCTGCCAAATTCGACCAAAGTTAGTTATCTCAGGGAATAGTGAGAAGCATGGTTTAGGCTTGTATAAGCCTCATCCCCACAGAAAGCAGGCTTAACTGTAAACAGGAGGTAAGGGGATTTTTTTTCCAACACATGCAGTAATATAATAAAATTCTTATGTAAAACTGATGTGTTCTATCCCTCTTGAAAAAAAAAAAAAAACAAAACAAAACAAAGCAACAAACTTTTTTTTATCAGTCTAGCAAACAAATACTTGCTGTTGGAGGGGGTGAGGGGGTGTCAGCTGGTGGTTCTTGCATAACACCTCCTGAATATAAAGCTAGAGGCCAGGGCTGGGATGCAGCTGGAACAGGTTTGTGCAGCCGCGTGGAAGGGATATGTAATGGGACTTAGAAATGTACAGGGAACAACAAAGAGATTTTTTTGAAGAGGACATGCAAGCTCTTCGTGACAAAGGAGGTAATAGGAAAGGGAGAGTCTCTTAGTTATAACAGAGAAAGAAGGAAAGGATTAGGGTGGGCAGGAATGCAGAGCTTTCCTCTCGCAGGAAACTGTACCATTTGGAAAAAGAAATACTGATTTTTAATCAAGTAGTTCTTTTCCTACTGGAAAAACTGTTTCAAACATCTTCAAACTGCTTTACAAAGAAAATAATGCTGGTTAACACTTCAATTTGATTCTTTCTTTTTAAATAATAATCTGCTTCTGGGGTAGATGTTAAAGGCATATGTGTTCCTACATTTGGCATAACGTTGATAGCACTGGGTGTCCAGCCAGGGGAGAACAGGGCCAGGCAAGTGGCACCTCAGCAGGATCTCCTTGGCTTATCCTGTACTGCTGTGGTCTGATGCACCCTTGCACCCAAACAAGCTGTAAGTGATGGCCAAGACTAATTACCCAGACAACTCCTGGTACTCAGGCTAGCTTGTTTTACCAAGAGGGTTAATTGCTGCTGAGTTCCAATGATGCGCTGCTAATAAACGTGGGTAAGAACAGAACAGAAGTCAGATGGATGCCAAAGGAACTGATCCCTGGATTCCCCAGTGTGTGGATCTGACACTGTGTATTAGCAGCAGGGAAAATTGCAGGCTGGTCATTAATATTAACATAGATACTTTCTATTTTTCCTGCTGGCAAGAACAAAAGTAGGATTAGGCTGTATTTTGTTTAATGAGGGGTATGTTGATTTAGACCTTTGCTGTGTCAGTTCACATTTACCTCAGCAGGGAAGACTGCAGCAAGAGCCAGTGAGGTGCAAAATCTCTCTGGAACGTAGTGCGGCAGCAATGCAATTGCACACCCCCACTCGCACCTGACCTTCCGGCACAGGCAAAGAGCACCGGTGGCTCAGGGGAGGTTCTGGAGGTATTGCAGGTCACCGAGCTCTTGGAGCACCTGAACTTTCTACCCAAAATTCAAAGTCAATAAAGATGTTACTATAGGGTTCTCCTTCCAACAGTGTATCTGGGCTGAGCATCCAGAACCATCTTTTGGCAGGTAATTGGGCACACCGGAGCTGAAAGCTGCATTTATCTATAGTGCATGGTGTTTGCTGCAAGATCAGCAGCATTTGTCAGGCACTGAGCATTTATGCGATTCCCTCCTCTAGATCAATACCCATGCATGCCTCTTGCTCTATTTTGAATGTTTCAGCAGAGTCTGCTTACGTGGTGGACTCCAGATTACCCATCTGCTTTTGTTCTAGGCTTCTCTTATGTTTGGGTACCAAAGGAGAGTATCTGCTGCTGGCCAGCCACAAGCAGTCACTCAAGCCTGGGGATAGGCAGCCCAGCACACAAAGTGCAGTGGTTTCCCCTGCAACTGCCCTTACCCAGCCAGAGCAATTATTAGGAATCAAGACTCCAAAGCCTAAATAGTATGTCTTTTTACTGGCCCTTGACACAGCAGTGAGTGTCTTAGACTAGAATGCAAACCTGAACAGTAAGATGTCAACACATGAAAGCCTTGCACAGGGCAAGCAAGGTGTGGAGGAAAGACTTCAACGAGATGACAGGCAGGGAAGGATCTGTGCTGCAAGGTAATTTAGTAAGAACAAGAGTCAAGCTATTTGTGTTTTAGTGAAAAGCATCTCCAAGTGTGTGGGACTGCTTTTTTGTGCTGCTATTGCTTTTAGTTAAGAATAAAGCCAGTCTGCAATAGGTGAAAGAATTGTGATGGCAATGCCTGTTCCCAAATGCTATTCATAGGAATATGGTTGTATTTCATACCTTCTCGTCTTCGTGACTTGCAGGAAAATATTTAGGAAGCCTGGAAGTGGAATGAAGTACATGCAGGAGAATTTCAAAAATGTAACTGATAGGCATGCATCTATTTTCACTGCAGTTTAGGTACACAAATACCTTCCTGGATTTTCAAAACTTTTCTTAATACGGCATAGGAAAATAATACACCTTTTTTCTTCCAACAGTATCTACCAATACAGATCTCTCCTGATCTGGTGATGTCCATTGGTGGTTCCACAGACCCCTGTGCTATGTGCTTTCTCTACAGTATTGACAAAATAGGGGAGCGAGAGAACAAGGTCTACTCCAGATTGCTTTGTGACCTGCTGAACAAACAGCTGAAACACTCGCCTCTGTGTCTTGTTGCAGGAACACCCTGGCCAGCCTGCAGCACCCTGCTCTCAGCAGCTAATGGTGTCTGTGTTCCCTTTCAGAATCTTTGTCAGTTTCTCTGACATCAGTGCTGGCAATGTAAGCTGGAACAACACCACCTTTGCTCGAGGTGCCCCTAGGTGGTTAACAGCTTATTCCTGAACCTTCACCGTGTTTTGTCAGTACTGCAGTTCTCATCATGTTACTGGTATCTGGCACAAATGCAAAAGGCAGTGGTACCCTAATCACTGCTACCCATTACTGTTTTAACATCTTATCTGCTGCTTAAATAAAAGTAAAAATCCAGCAGGACCCTTATGACTGGGACTGTCTTGTTAAGCTGGAAAGGCCTGTGGCTGAGATGGAAGGTGCCTTTTCAAAATACTCTTAACAGAAGCTTTTGTCTTTTTTTTTAAAACAGTTTAATCTTGTGCGTGAAGATGAATGCTCCATTTGGATATGCCTTAGCCCTCTTCATGTTCAACATCCTGGCCAAATTTAAGTAGAACTATCTTGACCTAATTTCAAAATACATTTCAGTCAATAATTGTGGCTATCAATGTGGCATACAGACCTCCCTTTAAAAGGAGGAAAGACATGACTGTCTCTCTTTAAAAGGGTTGGATTGCAGTCTGGGTCCTCCTTAGATCTACACTACATGGATATCTAGCTGCTTAGCAGAAAAACTTGTGCTGTCAGTCTCCCAGGGCTCAGTATAGACAGAGGGAGTGAGTGGAAAAACCCACTGTTCACTGTTCTGCCCTCCCCTTTTCATCCACTGAACAATTTGCAGTGACAGTGAAGATTAGAGCACAGCTCAAAATGAGACAGAGGCACAGTGAGCCATTCCCAGAGGCCGAAAGTGGTGAATTAACTATGAAAGGAAGATTTACATACAAATATTTAAGCCCTGGGTCAGCTAAGATTATTTGTTTCGAAAGTACAATAGAAAGATTGAGTACAGGTACGTTTCCTGAATCTCCAAAGTCAGGTGTATCAAGACTTTTTATCGGGAAGAACAAACCCATCTCACCCTATTCTGAGCTCTGTTGTGAGCATCCCATTTTGCCCCTATCGCAGCCTGCTTTGTAACCAGTCTTTAAAAACAAGCCTGTACCTCAACCTGCAAAAATGCTTTGTTGGGATAAAAAATTAAAACTGCTTTGGTGAATCAAAGCAGCACAGCCAACAAAGCAATGTGCTACTTGGCCTCTAAATACAGTATGTCTTACTAAATGCTGTCCACTCCACTTAAAGCATGTGGAGCTGCCCATTGAGGAAGGAAGACATGACCTGAGGTAGGTATTCTCTTGACATAATGGCTGCAAAGCCCCTAAGCACAGCAGGACCTTCCATGGGGCTTTTCTTCTCCAGAAATCTGCCTGCCTTCTTCATACACTTACTGAAAGAATGCTGCCTCTGCCTGTTCTTAGAGCCACAGCACCAGCATTCTCTGATGTTCTCCCGGCTCCTCCTCCCTGGTCCAGTTGCTCTGTGCTCAGGTTTTGACTGTGATGCAGTTGGATATGTACAACTGCAACCCATGAATGCCCCAGCACTGCTATTTGCAGTCAGCCTCCAGGAAAGGCTTCAGACTGCCCCACATAATTTCTGAAGCCTTTCTATGCTAGGTGCTTTCAGAGTTCTTAGAGCTGCCAGACCTTGAAATGTGTGCTCCTATGGTATCTTATGACATAATTACAATTAAGACCACCACCACTTGCTAACAATCCTTATGCTCCCTAACAGGGAACATAAAACTGCCTCTGTCTCTGGCACATCATTAGAATGCTCTTTGGTATATTTATGTAACACATTTTACTTTTCATTTTCCTCTTAGACACATTTCTTTGTTTTCATATTTCAATCACAAACAATTGTGTTTTAAAACAGATGCTCTCCATCCAGGAAATGTACTATGAATGCATGAGTGTCGAGCAATCACTTGAGGGAGAGGTGTGTACAAGTACACTGGTATTTGGTTAACTTCTAAAAATGCATCTTTAGAAGCTATAAAAATGTATACACTGCTTTTTCCTTAGTCAAAGAGGCAAAGGAGAATGAAACTGCAAATGTCTCTCTATTGTGTGACAGTATGGTGAGGGTCTGACACTTTGGGCCTGGCAGGCCGCAGTGCACACTTATGGTGATATGCTTTCCAATTTTTCTCTCTGCACTGACAGAATTCTCACCCCACCCACATCCCTGCAACGAATCTGTGAGGCAGGAAGGTGGGAGGAGTGAGTGGTACTACACAATGGCAAGGAGCTGAGGATATCAAAGGAAAGAAATGCATCTTCAGTTCTTAAGGAAGTGCACCAGTTCTCAGCGGTTTAGCCTGTGCCACTCCAGAGCGATCCCATACAACACCATCCTTTATTATTCTTTCAGGGCTATGTGTGTTCACACGTGTAACATGTACATATGGTTGAGTTTTCTAGCAGCAGCAAGCGGTGCTGGGACCTTGTTAAAAATTAACATGTGCTTGATTCCTGTGTGTGAAATGTCTGTGTGGAGGGCTCTGGGCCTGATCCTCTTGAGCCTTCCTATGAGTCATTTCAAGCAGAGCTGCGCTGCAGCCACGGTGGTGTAAGAGGGAGAGTGGGGAGTCATGCCCTCTGCAGCCTACGTGCATCGCATCACATAGCCCAGCATGCGGCTCATCTCTCAGGCTGCCTCTCGCCTCCGAATAGACACACCCCATTTCATTTCTAAGTAAAGAAAGATTACTTCTGCCTATATGATGTGAAAATGAGGATGCTGAGGAATAACAGAATACTTTCAACTTGACTGAAAAACGTTAGAGTCATTAACATGCCAGTAAGTCAGCCGGTTCTGCTTACATCGTGTTAAAGCTATGCACACAGTTAAAACGCAAACCGCACAAATGTGCCTTTATCTTGCAAAAGAAAAAAAATCCCTTCGGAGCAAGGGCAAGTATCCTTTTTTGCAACTGCCGAACTAGGGCCTTTTTGGCCCTGATCCTGCAAGAGCCGGTGGGAGTGCTACACGCGCTGACACCAGGTTATGTATGAACTGCCCAGGACTCAGCTCCAGGGCGGAGCCTACAATATACCCCCCAAAGAAACGCTCCATGGTAGTAACAAAGCAAAGGAATAACAGCGGAAAGGGGGGAGAGTTCCGGCGGGGAGGCTGCCGCGGGAGGGACGCCGTAATCCGCAGCCAGGGCAGCAGATTGAGGAGGCAGTCTCCCCCCCGCCCCTCCCCCCGGCCCTCCTCCCTCCCCGCCGGGCGCGGCCCCTTTAAGGCCGGCGCGGCCCCGCGTGCACTAAAAGCACCGCCGCCACCGCCTCGCTCCACTGTGCAGCCGCCGCTCCCGCCACACCGTTCGGTTCCCGCCGCCGGCCCCGCCGCCCCCCATTGCCGCCACCATGCCCATGTTCGCCATCCAGACCAACGTCTGCAAGGACGCCGTGCCCGACAGCCTGCTGGGCGACCTCACCCAGCAGCTGGCCAAGGCCACCGGCAAGCCCGCGCAGGTGAGGACGGGCGGCGGGGCCGGTGCTGCCGGAGACGGGGGATCGGGGGCCGCCGGGAGCAGAGCCCGCCGCGGGATGGGGCCGGCGGGGCAGGGCTGGGAGCGTGGCGAGCACGTGTGCCGAGGGTCGGCGGGCCCGGTGCCGAGGGGAGGCCCCGGCGGGGCGGCCGCAGGGGTGCGCCGGGTCTCTCGGCCGTCAGAAGCAGGCGCCTGCGGGCACAGCGTGGCCGCGGGCCCCGCCGCACCAGGGGAAGGGCTGGTGTCCGTCCCGCCCGCCGTCCCCCGTGCCGGCAGTTCCCCGCGGGAGCCGTGGCGCGGTGGCAGGCCTCCCTCTGCCTGCGCTGCTGCCCTTCCCTAGGCCCGGCGGCCATCAGCCGGGCCGCCCGGCGCAGCAGCCTGACCCACAAGGAGCTCTTGTGCTCACGTAGCTACGGCGGCGGAGACTTGTCAGCGCTCCTGCCCAGGAATCGGGGCTTCAGCCGCGGAGCTGTGCTTCCGGCACGTTTGGGGGAAGGGGCTGGTGTCTGCCCGGCCAGCGAGCCTGGCAAAGCCAAGTCACAGATACCGAGCTCTCCTCCGGGCTGTTCCCGCTTACCCCGCGGTCGGATGCGGCCCTCTTGGGCCAAAACGCTGCAGCCTGAGAAGTCCCGGCCCAGTAAGGCTGAATTGCAGACAGGCTCTTAGACAGGCCCGGTGGCTCTGTCAGTGATTTGAGGGCTTTTATCTCCAGCCACGGTGCCTCTCCCCCCATGCATTGGTGGGGCTGTGGCAGGCAGGAGTGTGCCTTTTACCTGCGGCTTTGCCCAAGCACAACCTTTGTCCCTAAAGCTGAGGGGATCCCTGAGCATGCACAGCCGTGCCGCCCGTGTGGGCTGCAGCGACTTGAGCCGTTAATGCTTCCCCAGAGGCTGGGAAGGGTGCAGAGGGCGAGCTGCCTGAGCCCAGAACACAACTGTGCTGCTTAAGTTGGTAGGTAAAGCAAGTTTGCATTGAGAGGGAAGGTCTGACCTGCTGTAACTGTGTTCTCCTACTGCAGTACATAGCTGTGCACATCGTACCTGATCAGATGATGTCCTTCGGGGGCTCCACTGATCCCTGCGCGCTCTGCAGCCTTTACAGCATCGGCAAAATAGGAGGGCAGCAGAACAAGACTTACACCAAGCTGCTGTGTGATCTCATCTCTAAGCACTTGCATGTATCTGCAGACAGGTGAGGCTGGGACACAGTTTTAACCTTATTTATCTGGCTTTCTGAAATTACTTTGACAAGATTGTTTAAAAATACAGCAAGCCAGGAATAAGTCCATGTGACTGAGAAAATAGCAAGTGCTCATCTGCGGTGTTTTCATGTCCAGTTAAGAGTTTAATGACTACATCTTTCCCTTGAGCCCTCTGTTAAATGGCTTCCTGTTCTCAGAGTAGGGAAAAATACCAGAGGACTGACAAGTGGTACAGCTTGCCTCTCAGGTGTGATGTCTTGTCCTCTGGTGATGGGAGGCTGAAAGCATGATGGAGGAGCATTAACAGGCTGGAACTGAAAGAACAAGTGGAAACCAGCAGGCTGTGAATGGTTCCCTCACAGGCAGTGGAGCCTTGGGGGGAGTGTCTGTGTGCAGCTGCTATTGGTTGGGAGGCAGAAGTGCAGAGCTGACCCTGAGGGCCTGCTTGGCTTTCGTGGGGCTGCTGGTCTGTTTGCCACGTGTGAAGGACTGCAGTGCTCAGAAACAAAAGGTTTTGATCTTTGGAAATTCTTGACAGGCTGCTAACCAAAAGCTGTCTGGTGTCTGAATGGTCCCAGACTGAAGAAGAGTTTGCACTGAAGACAAAGTGCAGTTCCAGGAACTCTGAGGAATATTGATTTTTCTGGATGTGTGCTGGAGAATTGAGCTAGGTTTCAGTAAAAATTAAGCTTGACATTTCTTCTGAGGAATAAGAAGTGCTGCCCCCTGTCCTGTTCTGTCTCACTCATAACTTACACAAATGAGTTAATGAAGTCATTGTTTGTGTCTTCCTGTGCCTCTTCTGCAGAGTGTACATCAACTACTTTGACATGAATGCTGCCAATGTGGGCTGGAATGGCTCCACCTTTGCGTAGAGCTCTCCCATCTGTCTGAAGAGGCTGCTCCTGGACCTACCCTGATCCTGCCCTGTAGCAGAGACCACCGCACAGATGGCCCCGTGTTGCATTTTGTGCGCTCTCACAGATTGATGGCTCCTTGCTAGTGTGTTTAAATATTGCTGCTTCAACATTCCTGTTTTCTCTGTGTAGAAAACAAATAAAGATTTAGAAGTAAACTGTGTGGTGTACTCTTTGGCAGGTTGGGGGTGGAGCTGGGCAATTGGTAACAACTGTTTCACTCTGCTAAAGCAAACAAAAGGAACACTTCAGGTTTGCTTTTATTCTCAGACATGGTATTTCACAGTAGGGTTAGACTGAGTGGCAGGTGGCTGACAGCACTCCATGGTGATTTTTTTGTTTGGTTTTTTTTACCTTGCTGGGCTTCAGAGGCTGTAGGTTCCTTTAGGACTTCTTGCAGCTCTGGGTTGGTGGGGCAGTGGGGGTTGTGCTGTAGGTGTTTTTTTTTTTTTCTTTCGTGTTCTCTGTTGCCACAGTGGAAGCAGCCCTTGGGCCAGGTCTGTGCCTGCAGCTTCAGGGATGGTTTTTTTTCTCTATTGACGTGCCACCTTTGTGGGGCCAAGCAAGGAAGGAGTGCTTTTGCTTGCTCAGTTGAAATGCTGCTACTCCCCCACCGCATACGCCACCGGCCCCCTTCAGACAGGCAGCCAGAGGTGGCCCTCAGCACTGCGGGTGCCGTGCTGGAAGGCCTGCGGTGGTACGGTGAGCCCCTGTGCTCTCTGCCAGCTAGCTGTGCCTGCAGCTCTGCTGGCCCTCGGTGCCTCGGAGGCGTGCTCCTGCCTGGCAGAGCTGGGGCGGGCCGCGACGGAGGGGCTTCTCTCCCCTCAGCGTTTTCCCGCCCGCTGGCGCCTCGAGCTCTTTCCCACCCGCCCCTCAGCGCCGCTCTCCCCTCAGGCTGTGCGCGGCGGTGCCCCTCCCCTGCCGGCAGGCGGCGCCCGCCCCGCCCCCGCGCCTTCTGGAGCCTTCCGCCACCGCCACGCGGGCGCCGCTGACGTCATCTCCGTGCGCCCGGGCGGCGCGACGCGGCTATGGCGCTCTTCTGCATCAACAGGTACCCGATGGCCCGGCCCCGTCCCGCCTGCGGAGGCTGCGGCACAGACTCGAGCGGGGGGTGGCCGGGTGGCTTGTGCCTGAGGAGGTTTTGTTTGGCTGTTGCAGGTACGGCGGGGAGGAGGAGCAGGAGGAGGGGGCTGAGGCGGAGGAGCGGGCTCGGGCCCTGCTGGAGCGGCTGCGGCAGCAAGCCAAAGCCCGGCAGCTGAGGAAGCAGCGGGAGGCGCACGCCGGCGGAGGGGAGGACGAGCTGACCGGGGCAACCGGCCCAGCGCCGATCCCCGGAGGCGAGCCCGGCGTTGGAAAAAGGAAGAAGGAGAGCGATAAGCAACCCTGTGCACAAGGACTGAAGAAGCTAAAGAAGAAACGACAGCCTTGCAGCTCTTCTGAGGAAAGGGCGGGTACTGAGGAGGCAGGAGATGGCAGCACTCCCTCGAAGAAGAAAGAAAATAGAAAATCGAAAGTGCGGCAAGAGAGGACTGAAGCAGGTAGCGGCAAACTGAGGCCGTAGGATTTCAGTTTATTCTGGTCGACAGTTCTCAAAAGACAAGTGTACACAAGTTGCCCTTTGAGTGCCTTGCCAAATTTACCCGATTTTGGTTTTCTCTGTTTAATACGTCCCAAAAGTAATTCCTTTTTTAGAGGAAAGCCCCATATTGCAAGTTTTGAGGATCCATTTAGTGTAAATGAAGGAGGGAGGCATGTCATCTCAGTCTTCATTTGCCCTCATTCTGTCAAAGAACCGTTTGACTTTTGCATTTGGATTTAGGAAGAAAGAGGAGCTTGCAAGTTGTCAAATAAGTCCTACGTTGTAAAATGTTCCTTATGTCCCCTTTCTGTAGCATGTTTTTACCTGTGGCTTTGTATTCTTCTTATCCAAATTCCAGATTCTGAAGAACACATCGAGCAAAAGGAAAACAGAAATAACTTTAAAAATAGGTCTTCTGAAAGGAAGAAGAGGGATGAGGAAACAGAGGGAGCTGAAACAAGGGAAGAAGAGAACAGTGAAAAAGCTGAAGGAAATCAGAGCACAAAGGAGGAGCTGTCCTTAGCAGCCTCAGAGGAAGGGGCAAATCCTCCACCCTCCAGTCTGGTGGTTCTTGGAGACTATGATAGAAAGCCAGTGCAGAAGGTAACTAGCTTGAGTGAATTATGATGATGGTCAGGAAGGAACATGCATCTTACCAGCTTATTTTACATATGACATTGTCTGTTTGATGGCAGAAGTGCTTTGTTACTCTCCTTTCTTCATCTCAGGTTCAGCCCTTCTTACCACAGTGGCTTGCTCAACCCAAACTAGTGCAGAAACGTATCAAAGATAATCTGATTCCAATCGGAGATGTCCCAGGAATTCATCCCCGATTGTTGAAAAAGCTGCAAATGAATGGGATAGAGTCCTTTTTTCCAGGTACCTTGATAGTGCTTTTGTTTCTTTCTAAACTGACTTACAATACCTCCTGCAGTCTGTTGCTGTATATTTGATGTGCTCAGTGAAGTAAAATACAGAAAAAACCAAGTGTAATGCAGCAAAGTGACTGCACTAGTTTTAACCCTTCATTTCCACAGCTTTATCTAGGCTGAGTAATTGAAGTCTTACATAGCCATAAGTGCAGCTCCACAAAATACGGTGGCTTGAAGTAATGCCTTACAGCTGCCAAAAGAGGGAGGTCTTCCTTGTGTCCTCCCATTTTTCTCCCGTATGCCAGGCATGTGCTTTAGTTCCTTACCTTCCACCATCTCTGCTGCTAATCTGATCTCTCTGGGAACCCATTCAACTCATTAAAGCAGCAGAAGACAATTCAAGCAAAAAAACCTTGGTTTTCCATTATTTCACCAGTTTTGCAAACAAGTACAATAAGTACCAGCTCCTAAATAAATGGAGAGTACAGCTGGAAGCGGGGATATGGAGAGGAGGGAAGAAGGTTGAATCTCTGACCTTCAGTCAGTTACTTGGTCCAGCTGAGCCTGGAGGCTTAGATTTTATCAGAGACTCATCCAGGTTACGTTGGAAAGCCAGCATGTGTCTCCTCTTTTAAAGTATGTTGTTATGCAACATTTTAATTTAAGTGGTACTGCTTATTTTTTCCTGGGAGATCTTAAGAAGTTGCTATCAGAAACCTGCTGTGTTTTCTCGTAAATCAATTCCAGCTCATGGTAGCAGATAAATCAAGCAGTGTTGTGCTCTCTGTGGTAAAGATGGTGTCTGCTGAAGTCATACATCATACGCATCGCTGCATATGGTCTTGTCACAGATACCCTGGCTGCTGAACCTCATAGATAAACCAAAGTTGGCCAGTTTGTCAGGGCTTGTCACAGGGCCAGAAAAGGGGAGAGAATTCATGCATGACAGCCAAAGCTGTTGTCTGTACAGAACTGTTTGCTTCAGTCCCTGTATATTCTTCTGCAGCAAACTTGAGTTACTCCAAACCCTATAGCAGTTGTGCATTTTGCTCCTTGGAAGCTATGGATGCATTGCCTTGTTGCATGTTCTGTGTTTCTGTAAGAGTAGTTTGTACTTCAGTTAAAGAATGCTTTCAGACAAATATTCATAGGTTTTGAATCTGCCCAGTGCCATCCTAACGTGAGAACAAGAAGACAGGTGAGTTGAAAACAGTATTTAACATAGTAACATCCTAGCTGAGCACTAGAAATAGCTGAATTCTTGGAGAGGGAGATCTCTGTATTCAGTGCTAAGCTCCCAGATAAATGCAGATAGCATTTCTTTTCAGACTTGGGTTTGATTTCTTTGTCTTATGTCTGTAGCAACCACAGCACAATGTGGAAACAGATTCATTGTATGTAATTGCTTTTCTGGATACACTGGTTTTAGTCCAGTTCATTAACTCCATAGCTTATGTTTGTTTCTGTTTTTGTTCAGTTCAGGCAGAAGTGATTCCTGCTATTCTACAGGGTGCATCCAATGGGTATTTAATGGGGCAGGGAGGATACCGCCCCAGAGACATCTGTGTCTCAGCACCTACTGGCAGTGGTAAAACCCTGTCTTTCGTCATACCCATAGTACAGGTGAGTTTACCCCCTGTGAAATATCTTTTGTCGCTTTTGGTCAAGTGAAATCTGAACTTAGAAGTAGGTCAGAAAGCCAAGGAATTTGTAGACACAAAACAGCAGATTTTTAGCTTGTAGCTGTCTGAGGGAGCTGTACGAGTTCACTTCATCTCAGCATTCCACTTGTTTTGTCAGACAGCAGGCACAGCCTGAAGAATTGGGAGGGTGGAGGGGAGTAAAAGAGAAACATAAGACTCTGTGAGGATGTGTCAAGCCCATCTCTTCTCACTAGGTTAGATACAAGAAGCCCCTTCTCTCCCCGCTGCTTTGGGGGACTTATCTGGTCTTTGTCTTGGCAGGTTCTGCTAGATCGAGTAGTTTGCCAAGTACGAGCTCTGGTTGTTCTGCCCACCAAAGAACTGGCACAACAGGTATGCAGCTCTTCCCCTTCTCTCTGAGCAGGGCTGGGCTGAGGGGAAGGCTGGTGCAGTCAGTATTTTGCTTGGCTGTTCTGTGAAGCAGGTTGAAGACCTGTCAGTGGGTTTGATGTCATTAGTGTAATGGAAAGTATTACGTCTAAGTGATTTTGTTGTGGCTAACAAAGCCCGTCTCTTTGCAGGTGAGTAAAGTGTTCAACATTTACACTGATGGGACAGGTCTGAAGGTTGTTTTGATTACTGGCCAGAAATCTTTTGCAAAGGAGCAGGAGATGCTTGTCCAGAAAAAGTAGGTTAAAAGGACTTTTGTTAAGGTTTATAGATATTGTAAATTACTTAATCTCAGTAAACTGAGGGCAAAATACAGGCTGTCGCATCACACCATCAGGCAATAATGATTTTGAATAGTGGGTTTATATACTAGACACTGATTGTCAAAGTGCCTGCTACTATGCCTTTTTTTTGGTGATTGTTGTGTTTTACTAGATTCTGGGGGTTCTTCACCAGCTGAGTAAAATGCAAACATTTACCTTATACCTTCAGGTACAGATGATTATTATGGGACTTTGCTGCGGTTAAGCTTTTTTTTTTTCTTAAAGAGCAATGAAGAATGATACTTTCTGTTTGAAGTGGGGCAGTACAATGGAGAATATAGTTTAGTGTCCAGCACTGCCTTTGTGTGCTCTCCAAAGCAAAGTGCATATTTGATTATTTCTAGGTTAATTGAATAGTAAGAAAATCTTAAGGTCTGCTGACCAAGGATCTCCGTTACTTGCTTTGTGGTGTAGGGAGAAATGTACTGATGGGCTGCTTATTCTTTCAGAGTGACAGGCTACTGCAGCCTGGCTGATATTATTGTGGCTACACCAGGGCGGCTCACAGATCACATTAGCCAGACCCCGGGGTTCAGTCTGACACAGCTTCGCTTCCTGGTAAGTCAACTCCACAGGTCTCCCGCCTTAGTGTAGTATCCATTACCGCTGTAATTCCTGCTTTGTTCTTGCATGGTACACAAATACATCTCTGTTGGGACTGTCATGTGGACCTAGTCTACACTCCAGATTGCTCAGACAGCAGTGTCAAGATGAGGTGTTTTATTCCAGCTTGTGACACCCAAGCATCCACCCACTTCCCCTTCTCTCTTAGCCTCTTGCAGACATGAAGTAAAGCCTTATTGGTCAAGGTCAGGATAAATTACTGGACTGTAGTAGCTTCCACCATATGGGACTCTATGCAGAGATGACATTGCAGTCTTATGTAGGGTATGGAGATTTTTATCTCTTACTAGGAGTCAGGGACTGGGTTTATGTGCAGATGAATTTGTGTGTAGTTTGAGTGTCAGGTTGGCAACTGACCCACTGAAACAAAAGCAAAATTCAGTTTTGGGGTAGAAACTTCTGCCCTCATTTGAGGAAAGATATGCAAAGAAGGTAATTCTGTTGACTGGAAGCTTCCATTATCTTACATTCTGGCTCACTTGTTAAAGATACAAAAAGATTGAGTGCACCCTCAGTAAGTTTGCAGAGATACCAAGTTAGGTGGGAGTGTTGATCTGCTGGAGAGCAGGAGGCCAAGGTGGCCAACAGCATCCTGGCTTGTGTCAGAAATTGTGTGGCCAGCAGGACTGGGGAAGCGATCATACCGCTGTACTTGGTACTGGCAAGGCCACACCTTGAATCCTGTGGTCAGTTTTGGGCCCCTCACTGCAAGAGGGACGTGGAGGTGCTGGAGCGTGTCCAGAGAAGGGCAATGGAGCTGGTGAAGGGTCTGGAGCACAGGTCTTATGGGGAGCAGCTGAAGGAACTGGGGTTGTTCAGCCTGGAGAAAAGGAGGCTCAGGGGAGATGTTATTGCTCTCTACAGCTGCCTGAAAGGAGGTTGTAGGCAGGTGAGGGGGGGTCTCTTCTCCCAGATAAGAAGCAACAGGACAAGAGGGAACGACCTCAAGTTATGGCAGGAAAGGTCTAGATTGGATATTAGGAAAGATTTCTTCACTGAAGGGGTGGTCAGGCACTGGAACAGGCTGCCCAGGAAGGTGGTGGAATCAGTATCTGTGAATGCGTTTAAAAAACGCATAGATGTGGTGCTTAGGGACATGGTTTAGCGATGGACTTGACAGTCCTGGATTAATGGTTGGACTTGATCTCAAAGGTCTTTTCCAATATAAATGGTTCTATGATTCTGTGAAAATCAAAGCTCCCTAGTGCTAGGCAGTATTTAATAAGTAGTGGTTTTCATCCTTATGAATTCAGATTATAGATGAAGCTGACCGTATGATTGATGACATGCACCAGAACTGTCTGAACCAAATTGTCAAAGCTGCATTCCAAGTAGAAAATTACGCTGGCTTCAACCTGCTTTTTCAGAGGACCAAACCAGGGCCTATAACAGCAGCCAGGTAAGTTGCAGAATGTGTTTCTTTGAACTGGTAGCACAGACACCAGCGCTTAGATGTCACTGCCCTGCTTTTGGGAGTGCACAGGCACTCCCAAAGCTTGCTTGGTCTGAGAAAATGTCTGCCAAAGTAAGGCAGCTGCTTTTTCAAAGCTTGACAAAGCAGGCAGTGAACAGCTGATACTAGAGGATGTCTTTTAGACTGAAGTGTAAGTATTGTATTCTCCAGGCTTTCCTTAACTGGTCTAAAGGAGCATCAAAAGAATGCACCAATACTGCAAGTCTGTGATTCATTTGCACAGTAACTATAGTAATGCCCTCTGGCAAGCTGAGTAATGGATTTGAAGAAAAACTTGGAATTATCTACCCGCAGCTGCTGTTTTCATACAGCACGGTAGATATGTGTCAGAAACTGAGATCAGCAACCAAGGAACGAAGCAACTAGAACAAGGACAAGGATAACTAGGATGCAAGGATGTGTGCAGGGGTAACAGATGTCGGTTGTGCAGTTGATTGAGAGCACTGTCTGTGAACTCCACCATAAAACGAGGGTGGAAAATAACCTGCAGGGAAAGAGCATCAAAAAGAGTTAATTGCTTCCCTTGTAACATTATCTGAAGGCACTTGTGGAGGAGCTCCTTTGCCCCATCTTCAAAGCTCATTTTCCATGTGCTATTTATTTCAGCTCCTGCTATCCCCAGATGCCCTTACAGAAACTGCTGTTTTCAGCCACGCTGACCCAGGACCCAGAGAAGCTGCAGCAGCTGGACTTATTCCAGCCTCGCCTCTTCACCTCTGTCTATTCTGAGAAAAAAACACTCGGAGATGGAACAGAGACTGAACAAGATACTAATAAGAAATACACACTCCCTGAAGGGCTATCGGTATGACATTAATTCTCTTGAATGAATCATACTTGAAGTTTTGTTTAACTCTGGAGTGTCTAGCTATGTGTTTACCCTATAAACAAATATGTCTTCCCTATGTTTTCCCTATGCTGTTCCCTCAGCATTGCAGAGGTGCTGGGCGAAAGTGGCTTTGGGAGTATTTATGACCCAGAGCGCTCTGCTTTTGCACATCTGTTTTCTCATTTCCTTAGTGTTGATTTTCTTTGTAATTAAACTCTTCATGCAGATTTAAGTTTACCATCAACAGGGAGTGGAGATAAGTAATAACAATGTAGTAGTGCTTACTAGCTGTCCATATGTATAACATGCATTTCAAGGCATGTAGATACAGGTCACCCTCTAGACAAGAAGGCAGTACATGTTGTTACTTGCTGTGGAGAAGTGAGAACATTAGAAAAACACAATCTCCTGCTTCCACCTTGTATTGTATCCTCCCAGCGTGTAACTGTGACTTATTCTAAAGAGGGTAGTGTGGGGTCTGGGTTTGCTGCTTTAGTCAGCTGTGAAACGTCTAAGCCTATGTAGGTCATGGACAGGTAGTGGGTTTCAGAGAAGGTAGCCTTGGCAAGAAATAATTTTTCTCTCTAAACTTCTTCCCTGTTGACTGCAGCAATGTTATGTGCCTTGTGATCTGAATTCCAAGCCTTTGCTCCTTTTGCATTTTATGCTGAAGATGAAATTTACGCGCGTGTTGTGCTTCACCAACTCCAGGGAAGCTTCTCACAGGTGAATATATTCATAAGATCACTGTATCAGGTATCTTTCAAATAATGTTACAGAAGTAATGAAGTGACTGTTTCTAACCCATTTACCTACAGGTTGTTCCTACTGATTCAAGCCTTTGGTGGAGTCACTGTGGCTGAGTTTTCTTCTCGGTTACCTCCAAATGAGAGACAGAGAACCATGAAGGAATTTGAACAAGGAAAAATACAACTGTGAGGATCTAAAATGAGTTTTCTGCATGTCTTGCAACATAACCTGTTTCCAGTGTGAAAAGCTAGATAAAACCAAGATCACAGTTAAATGGGGTCCTCTGTAAAACAGAGTGTGCAGGAACCAACTTGTAGGATGGGTGTGAGACTTGGACTTGTGACTTTTGAGTTTACCCTGCATGTAATTTGACCTGTTCTAATCTAGCTGTAATCTGAATTTCTGTGTGTTACTTTATAACAAGCAGTAAACGTAACAGCTTGTTCACATAGCTGCCCAAAACACATACAGTTCTGAAAAAAGATCTTAAGTTTAGTATTAGTGCTTCCTACCAAAGAAATCCCTGATCAGACTAGCGTACAGATTTACTTCAATCCATGTGTTTGATTTGCTTTGTGATCTTGATAGCTGTATGGGATGTCTCTGAGAAGTAGGTAAATATTTATTTTCTGGATTTTCTTTTTATCCAAACCCAGTGTTTAAATTCCTCCTTGACTACTGGAATTTCACACCTCGCTGTCTGCATTCAGTGCCTTTATGGAATGCTCAGATAGGTACAGGTCTGTAACCTCCAGTGTAGTGGGAGCCTTCTGGCTTAGTGTCACATTCTTGGAGAACCTGGAAACACCCAGTAACTTTTCATTAGCAGCAGTAGGTGGCAAGGCTCTAGTGATGCTTGGAGGTCTGCAGGCAGCCCATAATGCCAGTGACAATGAGTGATTTACAATGCTGCTGCCGTGCTCAGAGGTCAGAGGCTGACTGGCCAGTTTGAACAGAGATTAGCGAGAGTTGTGCTGTGTTCACTTGTGTGTGTTGTACAAGAGATGTTACCTGAGAATGACTATATATACATTTTAAACCAGGTTGATCAGCACAGATGCCACTGCACGAGGGATTGACGTTAAAGAAGTGAATTATGTAATAAACTATGATGCACCGCAGTTCATCAGGACATATATTCACCGGTAAGACGACCAGGAACAAAAGGAAGATGCCTGAGCTTGGTTTACTTTGAAATGCTTAGCAAAGGTGACAAGCACTTAAAAGGGTTTTTAGCTTTGGATTTTTTTTTGTTTTACTTCAATATGCAAATAGCTTTCTAATCAAAATGTAGCTCTGGTAGCATCACCAGAGTAATGTAGTATTGAAACATATAGAGAGATATAGCACCCTATGATAGAAAATGTTTTTCACAGGAGCTAGAAATACTGTCCTGAACAGCATCAAATATTGGGTTTCTAGACGTTCAGAAAACTGCAGTGGCTCAGCAGCTGTGAAGGAGCCCTGGAAATGTTCATCCTTTGTAACTATATGTAGTCCTGCTGTGCTAACCTCAAAAAACTTGAAATCAGACTTTCTTAAATCTGGAGAATTTCAGAATCAGACTCTTGGAGCTGATAACAGCAGTGACTATGTGGCTAAACTGACTTGACACTACTTTTTCTCTTTCAGAGTTGGAAGAACAGCTCGTGCAGGAAAAGCGGGTGTTGCTTTCAGCTTGGTCCTTAGGATTCAGGTATGTCATTGGTTTGAGATTCGTTTGATAAGCCTGCATGCAGAGGCATGAGGAAGGTAAGGTTCATGCTACTTCCCACCTTTTCCAGTCAGGCAGCATGTTCCAAAACATGCTCACTTTCTAGCTGATAGGCAGTGGGGTGTCTGTCTCATCTCTGGTGTCTGTTTTGTTATACAGGAGCGTAGGTTTTTGCGGATGTTGAGGGATGCTGGCATCCAAGACATAAAGAAGCACCCAGTGAAGGGCAACTCATTAAAGCCATTGGTGCAGCAATATGAGGAAGCTTTGTCTAAGCTTGAAAAGACGGTCAAGGTAATTGAAACAGGGAAGAAATTTTTTAAAAAATCAGACTACAACTTGCACAGTTTATTGCAACTCATGACTAGCGCAAGTATTGGTGACCAAGATCCTTTCCTTTAACTGAGACATTTCCGTTTCAGTGAGGGCAACATTTGTGGGGGCATCATTATGAAATACTCAGGCTGGGGAGGGGAGAAGTTTTCTGTTAAAAGAAAGGTAGGCAGCATCCCTGGAGGTGTCTAAAAGACACAGAGACATGGCACTTAGGGACGTGGTTTAGTGGTGGACTTGGCAGTTCTGGGTTCATGTTTGGACTTGATCTTAAGGGTCTTTTCCAACCTAAATGATTCTATTAATTTGATTCTGTGATTTGTGGTGTTCCCTTTTCTGTTCTGCCTTTCTCTTTACCTCTGGAGCTGGGATTTTGGCAGCTACCCAGAGAAGGGCAAACAAAATGCAGGGATTAAACCTTTTAGGACTGCAGTTTACAGCTCTGCTGACTAGAAGTTGTGTATTCCAAGCCAGGGAAGCCTTTTCTGCAGGCCCTCCTTTATACACCAGTGAGAAGGTTGAGAGCTTTCACACAAAAGCAGGGTAGCATTTAACTTGCCAGATGGGTAGACTAGAGATCCATAATAGACTTTCCGTGCTGTAATTTGGGTGGGTGTTCTGCTTTCTAAATGTGAGGACTCCTGATAAACATCTGTTCTTGAAAAATGATGATTCTGAGTTGCAGACTAAGAAGGTTTGAGAACTGGGCCAGAAAGGATTATTTAATTGTCCCATTGCTCCCCAAAGTCCCTTCTGTGTGACTCAGAGGGGGGGCATCTTTAGTCACCTTCTCAACTTTTTGTGTCAAACAGAATGAGCGAGCACAGAAACGAGCCTGAATGAATGGAAGTGGAGAAGTTCATGTTTTGTGGCACCGAACCTGCTGAGCAGGATAGGTCATGGACTGCCACCCAGCACAGTTAACAGTGAGACGTGGCCCCTGAATGGAGGTGAACGGTTGGCTCCTCAGCCTCACCATACACAGAGTCGGCTATTACAGGCCTCATTCCCCTTTCAAGGACACTGCGAACAGAGCTCAGTTACTGGTTTAAAAAAAAAAAAAAATAAAAAAAAATTCTGAGATACAGTTGTCTTGAAGAGGACTTTGCATCGTATCCTACTGGTATATATAAAACTACCACCAGTGAAGAGAAGGGCCATTACACAGCTCTGGAGCGTGGAGCTGCTGGCCTCCGAAGGGACAACTCATGGTTCTGTTTTCCTGTACAAGTAGCTGTATCTGCAAATTCATAAACACCTATACAGTGTCTATAGCAGAAGCACATTTGAAGAGCTGCTCTAGGTTGAAGTGACTGCAACTTTTAAATAAATACTATACATATTTTTAAAAAGGTGTCTAATAAAGATTCCTGGGTACAGGGATGGACATAGTGTTGAAGGCATTTTTCACTTCTGTAGTCTTGCATTTTTCTTGCCATTTTCTGGCCTCTGTGACAGTGGTGAGAGTAGGTATTATTGAGTGTTAGGTTGGTGTTAATGCAGACTAAAATGTCTGATGCCAAACATGAATATACTGGACTCAACTACTATCTGTATTTGGCACATGCCTCTGATATTTTTAGCTGCCTCTGGCAGAAGGTTTGGAGCTGCCATGTAGCTGCAGCCTGCAACTACCTTCCAAGACCTTCAGCAGGGACAGCCCTTGCTCTGGCTTGCTTTTTCCTAAAAGAAATGCAGACTAGCATTAGCAATATATTGTTCATTAAAATGAAGGGCTGGGAATCTTGGATGGGTCGCTGTCAGGACCGGTGGTCACATCTTGTAAATGCAGGAGCAATGTTGGGTGGGTTTATAGCAATGAACTGTGTCTTCCTACCCTGTGGCTGTTGCTCGCTCCCAGGCAGTTTTTGCATAGTGCGGGGTGTTGGTGAGTGGAAAGTTCTTCTATGCAGGAGCTGTGAGCTGCTATGAGCAAAGCCAGGAACTCCTGGCTTTGGCTTTCCTTACCATTAGGTAATTAAGGGCGGTTATTAAGACAAGCCCGTGTTCAAATTAGGGGTGGCAGCACCTGGTTGGAACAGCGCCCGGAGGGATGCCGTCACCCCGGGCAGCGCTGTGCGCCCCCCCCCAGGAGCAGGGCCCCCCGCGCACGCCTGGCCGCAGCCGGGGGGGCGGGGGGGCGGGCGGGGGCTGCGCGCTCCGCCCCCGCGGGAGGGCCCGGGCGGCTCCGCCTCGCCGGGTAGAGCGGGGCAGCTAGGCCGGGCCGGGCGGCGGGATGGGGATGGGGCTGGAGCTGTACCTGGACCTGCTCTCGCAGCCCTGTCGGGCGCTCTACATCTTCGCCCGCAGAAACAACATCCCCTTCGAGTTCAAGCAGGTGGAGCTGATGAAGGGTGAGCGGGGCCGGGGGGGGATACGGGCTGGTGGGGGGGGAGGTGGTCTTGGGCCGCCCTGCCGTGGCCCCCCGGGCTAGCGGGATGCCCAGCTGCTCGCCCCGCTGGGCCGGCCGTGTCCCCTGGCCCCGGGTGGGAGCGCGTCGTTCAGTCGGCCCGTCAGTGCGGGGTGCTGGGGGGGGCGGCCCGCCGGCTGCGGGGGCTCCCGCCTCAAGGCAAAACCAAGATGTAGTTTCTAAAAACCCGGGTTGTGAAGTGGCGGCCTCGTGCCTGCGCTCCTGTGGGACAAACGCGACTCCGCGAAGGTGTGCGGGGTCTTTGAGACTGGCCCCACCCCGGCAGCAAATGGCTCTTGGAGGCAAGGCTCGCGCTGCTGAGAGCAGCACCCAAGGGTGTGCGGGGTCTGAGGCCATTCCCCATGCGGGTGGCAAACAACAAGCGACACAGATGGGACGTTCACATCTGGGCGAGGGCAGCCGAGCTGTGTGCTTTGTGCTCTGTAATTCAACTTCCTTAGAAAACTTTGCGCGCTGATAAGCAGTGGCGGCGGCTGCAGTAGCTTTCCTCCTCCTCATAGCAGCAACAGCCCCTGGGGAAGGGTCCTCATGCAGAGAGCACTGCTGTCCACCCGTGTGCAGGTAGGGCAGGACAGCCACCACACCACGGGGGGTTCCACCAGGCCAAGCTGGTTGTGGCTGGGGGGTGTTGGGAGGGTTGGGGACACACTTGCAAAGACAGCAAAGGCAGTGGAGTGAGACATAACAGCCACCGGGGAGCTGAACTCTGCAAAATGAAGAAGAAAAGGTGGGTTAGTTTCTATTAAAACCAACTGTTACTCGGTAGGAGCCTGCCCAAGAGGTAGAGTGTATTTTCACTAAAGGATGCCCAAAAATCTGTATCTTCTTTCTTTGTAACTGAAGCTGGTAAAAGCTAACCTTCAACCTCCCCAGAGCTCTGCTGGATTTGAAATTAAGGTAATGTCTTGGGCATAAAAATGCTGTTGTAAGTAATGCTTAAAAGCAATGAAAGATGAGAAGGCTTCTGGGGTTAAAATTGATAAAGGAACAAAAGAGGCTTCAGCTTGTGACTCAAAGAAACCTCAGGCGTGTTGTGGTTTAGTCTCTGGGTGTTCCCCTGCACACCCTGTGCCTTGATTGCACCTTACTATGGCTTTCCCCCAACCTAGCTCGTAAGAAACAATTTTGCTATTGTTTGTAGTTGGGGGCAGGCTCATCTAACATCCTTCCCTTTCTTTTCCCTTAAATAAATTGCTGTGAGGAGACACTGGTGCAAAGGAGAGGAGACTGGCAGGCAAGCAATGAGAGCATCAAGGAGAATGGAACAACTGAAATGCATGTATTGGGAAACTGAGACGAAGGAAAGTGAATTAAATCAGTTTCCCAGTGCTCCGTGCCCTGAGGGATCAGTGCTTGATCTTGGTCTAGGATTTAAGATGGGTCATTTGGCTTACGGGAATGCTAGAGGTGCATCTCATTCCTGCAGCTAGAGGTGCATCTCATTCCTGCAGCGTGCACACCTCCCGTGCCATGGGGAAGCACTCCTGGTATCTGCAGCTGAGTTGACCTGGCATCCAGCTGCTCAGCACACGGGTATGGGCGCACCAGCCCCGAATGAGCGCTCGCTTGAGGATGTGGTCTGGGTGGCCTCGCTGCACTGGTACCCATCACCACACAGTACATGAGGACCAGGTAAGGGAACGTGTACTCAGGTTTGAACCTGTGGGTTAAATGTGTCCCCCCAGGAAAGCTCTTGGCCCCCCAGCAGGGTAGGTCTCAAGGAAATGGGAGAAAGAGTGAGAGTGGATAGAAATTACACAACGCTCCGGGTACACCTGAGGACCTGGAATCTGCACACTGCGTGCAGGAAATCCCAATCTTTTTGAAAGGAAGTGGGATAGACAGGCCGTGAGCCAGCTGACAGGGGAATAGTCACAAACCAGGTTTGCCAAGTACTGGGAGAACTAAAACCCCTCCCAGAGCACCTCCTCTGGCACAGAGATTCCCAGGTGACTCACATAGCAGGACATGGAGAAGCCTGAATACAGAGGTACATAGGTGTGACTGCAGCCAGCGGCTGGGAAAGCCTGGCACAAATGAGTCACACAAAACAAGGTTTCTGGGACTCGGTTCAAATGTAATGGAGTGCGTTGAGACCTCAGGTGAACAAAGCACCTTCTCCTGTCAGATTCACTGCCTGCCTTTCAGGGGGGACCTATAAGATAGCTTAAAAGCAAACTCAAATCCATATATGCTCTGGTAAAGGATATGCAAAACGCAGAGAGGAAGCTGATTGATAGATCTGTAATGAAGTACCCATGGCTTACCTTCCAGAAAAAAAGAAAAAAACCATCTGCTTTCTCACTCTGTGGTTCACATCTCTGATACTGAGATCCCTTTCCTCCAGGGTGCTTGGTGTTCACTCTGGGTTTGTGCAGGACTGGTACCTCCAGGCACAAACTTCGCACTGATAGAGCCCTGAGTTGACAAGCACTGTTGGTATGAAAGGACTCTTAACCATTCTGACCTCTGTGGAGCCCTGGTTCTGGTATGCTGGCAATTAGCAAGTAAGCTGACATCATAGGGCAAACTCCCTGTTCACCCTGTGGCACTTTTTGACTGCTTATAAACTTAAACAAGAATACATTTTCACAACCAAAGCCAGGAACTCAAGGCCAGATGGTCCCCAGAGACCCCTTGGATGTTTGCAGACAGGTCCCGAGTATCCTTTGCCAGGTAAAATTTCTCGTTTCCCTCCCCAGGGCAGCACAGGACAGAGGAGTTCCGGAAGGTGAATGCCCTGATGAAGGTGCCTGCTCTAAGGGATGGTTCTTTCACCTTAGCAGAGAGGTGAGGCTCGAATAAGCTCAGACCCCTACTTGCAATATTGTTTATCCTAATGCTTGGATTCTGCCAGTGTACTGTCAGTCTCTACTGGGACTCCCAGTAGAGACCGACAGTGACTCCGGTCCAGGCAGTTGTTTGCCTCCTTCCTATCTGTTCCACTTGAACATGAAATAAACCTGTGTTTCAAGAGAAGCTTTCTCATGTAAGTGGCTTGAAGAGCATTGATAGTGGAAAAATCTGTGAGCTGCTGCTCGGAGCTAGCTTGCATGAAGGCAGTGTTTCTGAGCTTAAATACCTGTCCCTGTCCAGCTTAAATACCTGTCCAGCCTTCAGCTGGAGGTCAGTGCAGTAAACCCGGCATAAGGCACCCGCTGCTGGCTGGTCAGGCAATGCAAAGCTCAGATTTGGTATAAACTCATTCTGTGGCTCATATTTGCTCAAAAACATTGATGGAGTAGCTGTACCAGCAGGCCACGTCTGTCTCACTGGGCTGATGTATCATATAATTGCTGTCCATGAGCAGCTGGTCAAGCCAGCACAAACTATCTCACATCTCACGCTGTGCCTTGCTGGCAGTTGTGTCCTGTGCTTCTGCCTGGCTCAGACCAGGGCTGTATTGTTGCTGGTCCAGCAGTGCAAAAGCTGGGGGAAGAAGAAAGGACACAGTGCTTTAATCTCAGATTATCAGCTCACTGGCCTGTCTTGCTCTCTGGGCAGCATTGCAATCCTCCTGTACCTGGTGCGGAAATTCAAGACTCCTGATCACTGGTACCCTTCTGACCTGCAGAAAAGGGCTAGGGTTGATGAGTACCTGTCGTGGCAGCACGTCAACATTCGTGGGAAGGGGAGCAAGCTGTTCTTAACAAAGGTAAGACCATTATATACCAAAAAACAAGTGCAAAGAGATGTGAGTGCAACAGCCCTCCCATGTGCAGGGCCTTTCTGAGCAAATGTACAAGCCAGGTGACAGACAGGAGCAAAACTAGGTCTGGAATTGACTCAGCTGAGCCTAACTGAAGTGGCCGAATCCTTCACGCTGCAGCCACAGCTCTGTGAGGTCCAGAGCCATCCCGCCCTGCGTGAGCAGCTGTCACCAGACACGGCTGCTGCCTGCTGCCCAGCTTCACGGAAAGAACGAGCCTCTCCCTGGAAAACAAAGTGCAGTTTCTTGCAGATGATGCAGCGTTCCTTTGAGAAGAGACTCTCGTGGTTGAAATTTCAGACTTTCTAGGGAGGAGGCAAGGACAGGCAGGAAGCAATGGCTGACATTAATGGTACTCCGTCAAAGGAGGTTAGCAGTACCAGTTCTCCTTGAGCATGGCTGGTGAGATGTCCTCAGAAGGTGGCAGCAAGAGGGTGTGGACTAAGTTTAGAGGAAAACATGTAAAAAGCAATGTGTTTCTCCTCCCTGCCAGGTGCTGCTGCCTATGCTCACAGGCCAGCCGCTTTCTCCAGAGAAACTGGAAGCAGTTACTGAAGAGCTGAATGTTGTCCTGAAGCAGTTTGAGGAGAAGTTCTTGCAGGACAAGCCCTTCATCGCAGGCAGTGAGATCTCCCTGGCAGACCTTGTAGCACTGGTGGAGCTCATGCAGGTGAGCATCAACCCCAACGATGCCACTGGATATGGAAGCTGGGTGGTGGGCAGGCCAGGCCAAGCTATGGCTGCAGCACCACCACCACCTCCTCAAGGGCAGATGTCTCTCTTTGCAGTTAACTCTTTAGTGGAGTTAGATCTTGTTCCTTTTTGAACCATAATTAAGTTTGCCAGGGAACACCTACTTTAATGAAACCAGTTCTCTCTGTAAAGTATGGACAAAATTCCTCAGAAAAAGAAGAGAAATTACAAACCGGGCAGGGCAAGTACAGATATTTGGGAGAGACGTGTTGATGTGCATGGAGCTCTGTGTTCCTCATTAGGCAGTTCTTGGTCAGCTGTGGCAGGGCTCTTTCGCTGCACGTCCCGGGGGACAGCAGCTGCTGTGGATGACACCACTTGCTTCCTATGAGCCAAGAACAAGAGCTGAACTCCACCTAACGTGACGACTGGCTGCTGCCTTGAGCCAAAAGCATATCTATGCTTCGTTCTTGTCCCATCCCTGGTAAATGTGTTGTTTGACTCACGCCTGGGTTCTCTTGCTCTCTCTCTGCAGCCTGTAGGTGCTGGCTACGACCTCTTTGAGGAGAGGCCGAAGTTAGCAGCGTGGTACAGGCGGGTGGAAGAAGCAGTGGGGAAGCAGCTCTTCCAGGAAGCCCATGAAGGGATCTTGAACGCCAAGAACTTGACCGCTGATAAGATTGCACCTGAACTGCTGGAGCATTTCAAGCACCAGCTCCTAAAGCAGGCCAGCCAGAATTAGGGGGTTATGCTCTAGGTAAAAATCAATTATTTTGTGCAGGCTTATTGTAGTATTTCAGCATTTCTTCTAAAAATCATACAGAAACAGCATTCCACAAAATGCACTTCAGTCACAGCCTTTCTGCAACTTAGAAGGGAAGAAAACTACATCTTAGACTGCAGTGAGCTGCTTTCCCCTCTTATCCACTACAGGCATATAAGCTGTAGACGTATAGGCTTTCTTTTGTGCTCCAACACCACTGGATCTGCTTGAGGACAGAGGCGATTCCGTCCATGTGGGAACTGGGGCCAGTCAGAACCGCCCTTTCCATCCCTTTTTGAGTTTTACAGGTCGCAGCACTATAGAAAGAGCAAAGGTTTCCTGAGGGTATGGCAGAACAGATCTGTTGGAAACAAGGAAAAATCATTGTAGCAAATGGGCTTCACTTGGCAACACGCTCTGTAGGAAAATTTTTGCTCTTTAGTGAAGAGGCAGGTCAGGACCCAGCCCTTGGTGGGGACCCTGCCAGGGTTCCTAGAGCACCTGGCCACTGGAGGCTGCTGCCTCACCTGTGGTAGCAAAGGGACACAGCACCTAGGGGCAGAGGGGCTGCGCAGGTACCCAGGTGAGCCCTCCACCTTCTGGGAAAGACTCTGAATAAAGATCCTCAACCATAGACCTGTGCCTTGCTTCACAAAGAACAGGCTGCACAGTTGAGAAAAGCTGCTGCCGGCTACAGGGTCCCCCGCTGCAAACCATATCGGTGCTCCGTCCTTTCCCCAGAGTGGCTTTGCCAGCTCCAGGGAAGCCAGTTAAGCCGGGCTCTCTCCACTGGTGAGTGCAGCGTTAGTGGCCAGCCGGAGCAGAGTGCACGGCATATGTGACTGAGTAATGCTCCAAATAGTTAATGTTCCACTACTCTCCTGTCACGTCAGATTATCCAGTGAAGTTAATGGTTACATTTGCCGCATGTGGTAGCTCTGTTTGGATTTGTAATCAGGATTTGGAAGGAAGCAGCTGCAGAGTCATCCTCCACACCTGTGCTATACCCTTCACACCTCCCTCCTGTGTCCCTTTGTACCCTTCCTGTCCTCCTGTCTCTGTGACCTTCCATTTCCAGGTATGAGCCATGAGGAGGGTTCCGGTTTGCAGAACTGGGTTTTTCCTTCCTTGTTAAGCTCTGGTTGTATCTGGAAGTCTGTCTCTGCTGGCTGGTTACGGCATCCACAGAGGTGGCTGTATAGTACGCTTGGTGTGAGATGTCAGTCATCTTAGTGCAAGCCAAGTTAGTACAGTGCTCAGAAAAGGTGAAAGTAGCTGCTCAAACCAGTCTCACAAAGCCTTTCAACTGGACCTACTGGTTTGGGGGAGTGAGCCAACTGCCTCTTCTGTGTTTGTTTCCTGAGTAAACTTGCCCTTTAGTTCAAAAGGGCACTGTGAACCACGGCTTGCGACACATGTCCCTGCAGGCTGAGCTAAAGCAGCCAAGCAGGCCGGTCCCTTCTACTTTCCGTTCTTCCAACCTGCAGGAAATCCTCAATGTCAGCGGTGAAAAAGCAGATTTGGCCCAAAAGTCTTTCAGTTTCAGTGCTGACGCAGGCAAGGGTATTTGTCATCTTACCTGATTTTTTTATTGGCAAGTTTGTTGAGGAGAGCCTATTGCCCTCCAGTTGGCAAAGTCGGTGACAGCAGCTTTCTTCTCACCCTGAGAATGCTTGCATGGTTGGTGCCCGAGCAGCAACCTCTGCTGGCACTACCCCACTGCCCTGCCATAGCAGCTTGCCTGCAGTGCTAAGCCTAAAGAAAACGGCCTGTTGACGTGATTCCGCCCACCACTTCCCTTCCTCTATAACCTGCAGCTTACCGCAGCCACCAGCTGGGCTTCTGCACACAGCTGAATGAAAGAGGTCCTTCTCCGATACCTTACCAAAGCTGCCTGGCCTCACTGCACTCTCTCCTGTCAGCATCTTGGTACTTTGCCTAACTTTTGAATTCCTGACCTCCAACTTTTCCCTTTCTTGTAGAGAGCAAATTTCCTACCAGCACAATAAATGCCTCACACAGCTTCTGTTCAAATAGAAGCAGAGCAGAGAAATAATCAAAGTCAGAAGCCTAATTTAGAAAGTGCTAATTTTGACAGACTTCAAACTGGACTCGGTAGCAGAGCCGTTCTTGATACACATCTCCCTGCAGAATCTCAAGATAGGGCTGCTGTGTGTGCAAAACCATTGCGTAAGCCAAAGCAAATAAAGTGTCTTTTTTTTTTTTTTCTTGTTTGTGATACTTGCAGCACAAGAGCTCCATGTAAGACAGCCTTGAGTCAGTTTTCTGCTTGTTTGAATAAGGCACAAATTTCTTAAACGTCACCCCTTCTGTGCTCTTGCAAGGATGGCTGCCTTCAAACACAAGTTGGGGCTATGTTCAGAGCTCCTTGGCTGGTGCTCTTCTGCTGCTGGTGTCAGAAAGGGTAAATGTACTCTCCTCACTCCAGCATGGTCGTGGTGACAGGAAGAGATTTTAAATTGGTTTCCCCATAGTTTTCTCTGTCTGCTCTAAGCCCATCGGAACCATAGGTTCACCCTCCCAATGCAGCTGGGTGCAGTGATCGGTGGCATTTTGGGTCCTTCTGTGCATACAGGACAAAGCACCTCCCCAGAGTAACTCCCTCAATGGCACAGTTGTACAACAAATAAATCTGCCTTGCTTGTTTTTTTGCTCTAAATTGTGGCAATAAGGCATGTTGTCCTTGTACTTTGCCTTTTGCTGTCCCTCTACCTCCCTCACTTTGTTCATTTATGTCATTGGGTATCAGGAAAAAATTCTTCACCAAAAGCGATGTCAAGCTCTGGAACAGGCTGCCCAGGGAAGCAGTTGAGTCACCATCCCTGGAGGCATTTGAAAAACATGTAGATGTGGCGCTTGGGGACATGGTTTAGTGGTGGGCTTGGCAGTGCTGGGTTAATGGTTGGACTCAATGATCTTATGGGTCTTTCCCAACCTAAATGATTCTCTGATTTGATCTTGGCTGGTTTCATCTCCTAGACTGACAGCCCCAAGAGCTGCCTACCAAAACCCAACAGGTTGTGCAAGAGTTTTGCCTGCCTCAGCGCAAGGTCTGTTCGGTGCCCACTCCCCTTTCACCTGAATATGGAGAGGGGTGACACCTCCAGTGAGGGTTTATTGTGCTGTTCTGCTTCAGTTTCCTCAATTCTTGCCAGGGGCTGTTTGGAAATTGGTGAGAGCCTGTGATTTCTAGAATAAAATGAAGCTGGGATACAGAGGATGGGAGGAATGTTTAAAAAGCAGATACACATCCCGAGACTTTTTCTAAACAAATAAGAAATAAACTGCAAAACTTACTGCATTTTTTCTGTGTTTGTTCCTGTTTCCAAAATGCTGATAGAGAATGCAAAGGCAGGAAAAATGGCCTTTGAGTGATGGAGCCAGACGAAAATGCAGTGCTAGAAGCACTAGCCTAGAGCCGGGAATAATGCTGTCAAATGCCATATAACAGGACTAGATAAAAATCTCTCTTTGGTTGTGTGGGCTATGCCATGCAGCCAACAAACTGGAGAAAAACTCAAGGAAGCACAGCTTCTTGGACTGTTACTGGTGTAAAACCACATTCATGCACCTTTTCCCCACTCCCTCAACATTTAAGACTTCTTTGCACTGAAGGAATTTGACATGAACTCAAGCACCTGCCACAATACTTGATAAGCCTTCATCTCCGGCATGTTGGTGCTGCGTGTGGGTGCTCTGCAGTGTAAACGGCACTGCAGGGGAACTAACAGGTGTGCACAGCCCCTCTCCCTATTTGGCCAGGAAACTGGAAAACCTTTATTGTGCAGCTCTAAATCTGAAACATGACTGAAAACAGGCATGTGGTTCAGGAGAGCCTGTACTTCACATTGAGATGCAGCTTGTCCACCAGACTGACAGGCTCAACAGCCTAAACTGTAAGCCCCGTTCCCAAGGCATTTTCAGTGCTGAAGTCTCGGCAAAGTGGCATAAAGGGAAGCACCTGAAAGTGTTTCAGCTTGTAATTTATCCTGTCAATGAGCTCCCAGCTCAGTATCCAAGCTAAAGGAGCAAGTGATCTTCCAGTCCCCTCTCCCTGAGGTTCCTGTGGCTCTTTCCAAGGATTTGTATGTGACACGCAAGCTCTCTGGCACAGCACTGATAAAAAGGTGTCAGCTGAGCCGAGGTGGGTTTGACTGGGGGTGACTTTGCTCGGAGTGGTTCAGCGGCTCTATCTCCCAGAGTCCCAGACGTCCCTGTAGTCAGGCAGCACATCGCTCTCCCGAAACCACACAGCTGTGGAATGCTGCGGGCTCCCTGCAGGGGCTTGAATTCAGTCCGAGCTTCTTTAATTCTCTGCTTGCGTGGAAATCTGAAATGACAAATACCAGGGAGAGAAGAAAGGCACCTCACTGTGTGTCCGCAGAGAGAATGCCCCAGGGAAGCCATCCCCCTTCGCTGCCCTTCAGGCGTCACCTGGCAGCGCCGGGCAGGGAATAGTTGACCAAGATTTTCTTCGGAACTGCAGCCCACCGAGAGGCAGCGGGGGCTCGGCGCTGCGGCCGGGAGCCCCGATGGCAGCGCGGATACACCCTTGCGGCCCTGTCCCGGGGCAGCGCCGGCCCCCAGTGCTCCGCACCGCCCTGCCTTTGGGGGCTGGCAGCTCCCACGGGAGCTACAACGGGACCTGCCTCCCTGGAGCGGGCCCACCGGCACCGCGCCGGCCCCCGCCCGGCCCGGAGCCCCGTGCCCCCTCCCCGCCGGGCAGGCTCCCCCGGGGCCCGTCGGCCCCCTCCCGTCCTCGTCCCCCGGGCGCTGCCGGCCCTGCCCCGCGGCCCCCGTCTGCCCCCCCCGCCCGGCACAGCCCGGGGGCGGGCGCCTCCCGGCCGCGCACGGCTCGGCCCCCGCCGGCCCAGCGGGGCGGCCCCGGCAAAGCGGCGGCAGGCGGGCTCCCCGCGGGCAGGGCCGCAGCAGCATGGGGCTGGAGCTGTACCTGGACCTGCTCTCGCAGCCCTGCCGCTCCATCTACATCTTCGCCCGCAGCAACAACATCCCCTTCGAGTTCAAGCAGGTGGAGCTCTTCAAAGGTGGGACGGGCACGGCCGCCCGCCCGCCGCTGAGCTGCCCCGCGGGGCGGCGGGGGGCGGCGGGCGGCGGGGCCGGGGCGGGCCGCAGCCCGCGGGCTCAGCGCCCCTCTCTTGGCTCTTGGCAGACTCGGTGCTGGGGAAGAAGCCGGCGGCGGGGAGCGGCGCGGAGCAGCCCCGCGCAGGTGAGGGGGGGGCGAGGAGCACGGCGCCTCCCGTCGGGGCGGGCAGAGCCGGGACGGGCCGCGCTGGGCCCCAGAAGCGGCGGCCGCTCCGGTGCCGGGCCGCGCCGCCCGCCGCGGGACTGGCCCTCACGGCGCCCGGGGGCCCCGCCGCCTCCTCGCGCCGGAGCGCGTCCCGCTGCCGGGCCGTCGCGCCTCCAGCCCCCGGGAACGGGCGAGCTGCGGAGCCGGCGGGGCTGTTCCACCGGGAGGCTCCGTCCCGCCCAGCTCCAGGTCAGTGGCGATGCGGGGGGCCCGCGCCTCGCCCGGGGACGACGCTTGAAGCCCGGGAGGCCGCGAACCGCCGGCGCTGCTGGAAGCGGGACAGCAGCGCCCGTTGACCAGAGGCACGCAGCGGTGCTGGGCCGCGGCCTCGCCCCGGTGGGCGCTCCGGACGGGGCCCGTCCTGCCCGGGGGGCGTGAGGTGGGTCAGGCCCACCCAGGCTGGCATCTGGCAGCGGGGCGGCTGGCAGCCCCCCGGGGACCTCGGTGGCTTTGCGCCCATGCTGTGCTCAGGGGCCTGGGTACAACGGGCCGAGTGGGCAGCTCTGAGTCCCGGAGCGGCCTGGTAGCTGTGCTGCGGCTATTTTTGTGGATCCCCAAGGAATGTTCTTCCAGCCATTTCTAGAAAATTAGTCACAGTGACAGCCGAGGAGCACGCAGGGAACGGTGTGTGTAGCAGGAACACTCAGCTGTTCAGACTTGTCCAGCTGTATGACTATCGTCCATTTCCATACTGCATTTTCCTAGTAAACTGGGGTTTTTTTTGGCCTAAGGCAAAGCATAGTGCTTGGAAATCCTCAGCTGAAGAGGTGATTAGGCAGGGACATGATTGGCAAATAGGCTGATTTTTTTTTTCCTTCCTACTTCTGTAAAATCTTGTCCACTGCTTTTTTTACCCACCAGAAAATCTTTCCTACACTATGGCTTACGTTTAAGAATTCCTGCTGTGTGCAGCCTGCTCCACTTTTTGACGGCATATACTCTGCTAGTTAAAGTTACTCCTCAAAGCCCAGCAATGTACATGGCGTGTGTATATATATCCTTGGGGGACCTCAAGAACAAATAACACCAGATGCAACTGATGTTAAACAGCACCGTAAGTCAAGTCAGCATCATAGGAATGGTAAAGATGGGCCACCTAATAACACTAAACAAAAAGGTTGGCTCTGCTTGATGGGAGAGAGGCACAAGTTTAAACTCTGCAAAAGGGCATATACAAATATTCGTCTCTCTTTTAATAAAATAAGCTTTCAGTCCCTGTAAAACAACCTGGAGCTGGTGTTCATAGGAAGGCTTTTATCAGTTTGCAGCTCAGTTGCAGGGTCTTGGCACAGGTCTTTCATGTCTGTGTGCAAAGGCCCAGTACAAGCCGAGGCAAATAAGGTGCCATCTCTGGGCTGCACTGCTGGGCAGTCTGTGTAACAGACACTGACCCACCGCCCAACCTGCTGTAATGACGTTAGCCCTATCAGGGGACTAATGTTCAGTATTCCTGCTAGGGCTGCTGCACAGCTAAAGCAGGCTGCAATCCGATTCAAGCTGCCCTCACCCACTGCTTACTTCTCATGTTGTTGTTTCTTTAGTTGCCCACTACCTTGAGTAATAAACACAGACAGCAGGACAACCAAACAGCTAGGTCTGAGAATTGGATGCTCATTAGCTGTAAGCATTAATGACTTGCTTTATGTAAGCATATGTAAGCATAATGACTTTCTGCTGCATGCTTCAAAGGACCGCCAGAACTCTGCGGATCTCGCCAGAGCTGGGGGTGTGATGACCACTGGCCTTTGGAGCCCTTCTAAAAGCACAGGACCAAGAACCTTCCTGGAGCAACTCCTTGTGTGGCAGTAGATTTGCACAAACTTGCCTCACTGTTTTTAGGATATAAATCATGGGTGTAAGCCACTTTGTCCTTGTACTTTGCCTGCTGGCTTGATTTTGGGGGATTTTTTTAATATGTATTCAAGTTTCTCAGTTATTAGGCTTAACTTGAACTTTCCATCTGGCTCTTATTCTTAAGGAGCCCTTTCTTCCTACCTCTCCTGACAGTGCTGCCTGGTTCTGCTGTGCGCATGGAATCTCTTACCCAGCTAAGCTGGAGGCCACCATCACTGCAGGTAGCCAGAGACATTTCCCAGTGAGATGGAAGGCATGGCTTTGAGTCCCTTCAGGCAGCAGATGGATGTGAACCTTAGTCTCCATGGAAGCTACTTACACAGGAATTTAAAAAAGCATTTCTTATAAATAAAGGTAGACGCTAGTCAGCTAGGAAGGAGAGCAGGGTGGTAATGTTTGCTCTACTTGATTTGCCTTATTATGTGAAATCAATACTGGGAAGCAGCCTGTAATTTGTAATGCAGCCACCTTTCTTTCTCCCACCCCCTCCCAAAGCCAACTGCAAATAAACTAGTCTAAAGATAGTCCAAAGGCTGGTTTTATTTCTTGGAGACTATTTCCTGCTGCACGTTTGTGCAGTAAAGCAGATGCTGCTGCTGCCTCCTAAATGAGGGCAGATAGTTCTTGGGTATGTTGATACAATGTGTCTTAGCTAATGGCCCTTTTTAAAAAAAAAAAAAAACAAAGGGGTTTTTGTACAAGACCACCTGCTGGTCATGCTGATTTGATCAGGATTTGTGCCCTAGATGTCCCATCTCCTCTAGAGAGCAGTTAAGCAAAGGAAACTCCTCACACCTTTTTGTATATAAGTGTTCCTGGACTTTTGTACAATTCCCTGGCATTTAACGGCTGATTGGCAAGTCCAGTGCCAGCAGGCAAACTGAAAACCTGATTAGATAGTCAGCTGTTAACGCCTCCAAACTCCAAGGAACTGTGGAGTTTAAACTTTTATGGGATGGTGTCTACCTCCTGACAGAGGTAGGTCAACGTACAGAGCCAGGAGTAATGCAGGGTTGAGGTGTTTGATCTCCCCTGCCCCTAGGGAGTATCCACTGTGGCAGAGCGAATTATTTCATGCCCCTACTGTTGCATTGCTGGCATTCGTGTTTTTCCCATCCCAGCAAAAACGCAGGAAATGTCCTCAGTTGCATGTCTGCCGAGGAATCAGCTCTGTTGACAACGTTTACTTTATTTGTAAATGCTCAATTCCCTCTGCTCTTCAGAGACAGACAAACAGGAAAAAGGTTTTGCTCCCTGTGTCTATAACCCAGCTGGGTTGTTTTTGATTAATTAGCCACTGCAGTGATCTCGGTGGGCACAAGGCTTTTCAGTTGCTTTCCATCATGAATCCATCCTAGCTAGTCTCAGCCGCACTTACAAACTGCAGGAAAATTAATTTTTTTTTTTGGTGTTGCCTGTGGGAACAAGAGCAGGAGTAGTGACCATCTGCCCTTGTTGGGACGGTCTCTGCATGCAAACTAAACTTTTCCAGACCCTGCTTCCTTGGCAAATATTAAGTATTTTGTAGGTGCTCAGTTGTCTTCATTCTAACTTCTGTCTTTTCCCCTACCCTGTCTCTAAAGCTGTAGGACAGGGTGTTCTCAAGTCAGCTGTTTCTGGTTGCCTGCAATAGTGT
The DNA here is from genome assembly GCF_017639655.2 of Falco naumanni. NCBI lineage: Eukaryota > Metazoa > Chordata > Aves > Falconiformes > Falconidae > Falco > Falco naumanni. The sequence continues at coordinate 88,507,869 of NC_054054.1, forward strand.
TTTCGATACCAGTACCTTCACTGTGGTCTCTAAATGCCTCTCTGGGCGTGATTTTTTTTCAGTCAGTTTTGCAAGTATTGCTGGTACCTGAGTCAAGCAAGAGAATTCCTGTATAAAAATGTGAACTGCTTCATGCTATGTGCCTGGCTGGAGCCAGCTGCCCCCCCTGCAGATAGCTTTTACACTGACTCTTCCATTTCATTACTTTTTAATTGTGAAGTACGACCACATAGGGAAAACCTGGGACTGTCCCATTGGCTACAGGTATTTAATTTTATCACTCACCAGCAGATACACTTCTAACCTCTGACTTGTCTGTTCGTGTTCTTAGGGCCATCAAATAGTGAGGGAGCTGGCAAAGTCAACCTCTTGAAGAAAGTACCAGCGCTAAAGGATGGAGACTTCACACTAGCAGAATGGTAAGAACTCAGTCCTCAGACTTTCTTGGGTACCAGTAATCTGTGCAGCACTGGGAGACGTCACTCCCGCTGAATGATTCAGAATCATGGAATTTCTGAACATGTTGGTTATTTTTAATAATGAAACTGCATTTGTTTTGTTTCTATTTTCTGTTTGAATTACCTTTCAGAATGATAAATGAGCTGACTTAACTTCTTGATCTTACCCTGAATTCACTTACCTCAAAATGGATTTATAAACATTTCTGGGAAATGCTTAAAGCTTATAAAAAAATCCCTTTTACCCTAGGAAAAAATTTCTATTTATCTGATTTAGTCATAAAGGCCAAGCGAACACTTACAGAGATAAAATTTAGATTTGACATTGTAAGATTAATATGGAGACTGATTAATGGTGCCATAATACTGAAATAATTGAACTATAGTAGTATCAGCATTTTAGAAGGGTCTGCATTTTCTTCCATTTTGTCAGCACAGGATTTTCTGTGGCATCTCTTTTTGGAGTAGCAGCTTACATATTGCTGCAGATGACTAAGATATTTTTCCATCTGACTTCTCTGGCCAGTTGGTGGAAGTATAAACATCTGGACAAACACAGAAAGATTCTGTAGGCTGTCCTTGCTGCGACTTCCACTAACTTCAGTGGAAGCTGCTGGCTAGGGACAGATCTGATGAAAAAGCAACATAAACCATCAGAGAGTTTCGTTTAGTCCACAAGCACATAAACACGCGCAGCTCTCAGAGAGATGGGTCATAACAGTTGAGGAACAGGAGGGTTTAACATTGCTGATAGATGATTATGGAAGTTTATGGTTTGTTTACCCCAGTACTGTCCAGCAGTCCTCTGCACCACAGAACAGTGCCATGATTCTCCAGCAGGTTAACGTTTTCATGGGAACTAAGGTGATTAAGTGCTGTCTCTGGTGTCGACATGAATCAGATGCCTAGACTCCATCAGAAGTCCCAATCTGCATGCTTTTTAGTGGAAGCAGCAGGTTCAGAAGGGGCAGGAGAGGGAGCTTAGGTGACAGCATTCTGCACCATGAATCCCTGACCCCTTTCTTATCTCTTCTTAATATCTGAGCAGCACTGCCATTCTTCTGTATTTGAGTCGAAAGTACAACACTCCTGACCACTGGTACCCATCAGACATACAAAAACGGGCCCAGGTAGATGAATACCTCTCGTGGCATCACGCTAACATCCGGGCTAATGCTCCTAAGACCATGTGGATCAAGGTAAGGAGACCGAATACTAAAATGCAAGTAGAGTGATGTTTTCTCAGCAGAATACTGAGCATTTGAACAGCCCCAATTTGGAGAGTTTGTCATGCTGGAATAACAAACTTAAGCCATTCCTAGCTGAAAGGAGCTGTCAGCGTGGGAGCTGTTCCTAATTGCTCAACATCGGGATCTGGCAAAAGCAGCTTTGGTCATTTTGTTTTTTTCCCTTGAAGTAGGTCTGGTTTGGAAGGTCTCAAAGCCCAACAGACTTCCATTGCCTGGATGGGTGAATGAATATATAACAGGTTGGATATTGCCTCCAAGGGCCTGCCCCTCACTGCACAGCTGTGCAGAGTTTGCACGTAGGTTTTGCTGCCTTGGCGAGCATGTGCTTTGTTGCTGGAAGCAGAAAGGCTTGCATTCTTCACAATTCCCTGCAGCCCCATCAGGGTGGAAATCCGGAAGGAGCGTTCTGCTTCCAGCACACTTGGGTGCTTCTCTGAAATGGGCTTGGGGATGGAATAGAGACACAGACAGAATGGCAGAATTTCTTTATTCAGTGTGGTCAGAACAGTTTACATTTAGGCAAAATTAACAGAATCCCCCTGAGGCAGAAGATCATTTAGTATCAGATGATTTTGCTGGACACCTATTTCCAGCCAATTCACGAGACACTTAATGCAACTATCCTTGAAGCGACCCAGGTGCAGATACAGCCTTGCAGGTACAGCTGTGGTATGGAATTTCAGATTAAATCAGAGTTGCCAGTAAACAGGTAAGAGCTTCACTCTTCCTGGGTAAAGTTTGCTTTTATTTGTGCCTAGCAAAGCATATCAAGACTCATTTAGCTTTTTGATTTATTGACATTTGAATTTTTGGCTGGAGAGCACAGAGAAGCAATTCAAATATGAGTCAGATTCATACAAGCAGCAGTTCTTTCCAGTCTCTGCAGGCTGTTACTGCAGTGCTCCAAGGGAAAGAAATCCAACTAATTGCTGCTGATGATTAGATAACCCAGATACGGAAAAGGTCCTCAGAATCATTGAAAATAGGGAAACATAAACCCACCGTATAACAGAAGGCGTATTAGCTAGACGTGGGAGAAGACAGGCTGCCCTGAGATACAGGAAAGGAAGAAGATGCTATTGAAACATCAACTCCAGCTGGAGATCCTATCATGCATAACTGGAACCACTTAGGAAGAGAACTGGCTATGATTTTCTGATGAAATAGATTTCACATGCATTTGGAAAAAATCCTGGCTTGGATTAAGCAATCCCAGCTTGAATTGTTGAATATACTAGCAGTAAGTAGAAATTCAGTCCACTCCCACCGATGGAAATGTGTATTTTTAATTTTGCTTCTCTAAATAAACTATATTTATTTAGCTGTGGTGGGTGGAGGCTGCGTAGTTGTGAAACACTGTGGGCTCTGACAGTGCACACACCTCTGTGAATGCTGAAAAATCTCACAGAAAGAAAACTACCCCTTGTGCCAGCAAGTCCATGGAGACAAGGACCGCACTTACATGATTGCTGTGGAAAAATTTCTAGTGGTTTAATGAATGATACTTGGGAGGCCACAGAAAGGATGGTATAAAAATGGTGCTTACCCACTCCCAGCCTCACTGGCTGCTGTCACACAGAGGAAACAATTTCCTGCCTCTCCAGCCAGTATTGATGCATTCCAGTCCCTCCTACTCTCCCTGCCACAGCCACCACCATGCCCTTCTTTCTGTCACCCCGCAGGACGGGCAGCTGCCTGCGGGCCTCCAGCACCCGGTCACACAATAGGGTGGACGGCAGGGGTGGGTGGTGGGCAGGCAGCCTGCTGACCCATCCTGGCAGGCTGAGGATATAGCAGGGATGACTGTGGCAGAGATTTGTCTTCCCTGGAGCTGTTGCCCATTCTTCTTTCGGAACACACCAAGGTGGAGTGGGAGGGCGCAACTGCCAGGCACAAAACAAGATGAGTCCTTGACTTGCTCCCACACATTGCTGCCCATTACCTGGAGGTTGCTGTCACGGCACGTCAGCCACTTAGGACTGCTTGTGTGCTCTGTGTCCGTGAGCTGCTTGGAACTGCAGCAGCCCAGGAAGCTCTAGCATCGTGCCCTCCTGTGGCTTTGCTGCAGGATCACTGATGATCATGAGTAGGTTGTGGGGTGTAACTTAAATGACTACCACCAGATCCATGAGGAGACAGCCAGCTGTACTGTTAAGTCCCTTCTCTCCACAGGTGCTGATTCCTCTCTTCACAGGGCAGCCACTGCCCTCCGAGAAGCTCCAGGAGGTTATGGAGGGGCTGTCCACTTCCCTAAAGCAATTTGAGGAGAGGTTTCTGCAGGACAAGGCTTTTATCATAGGGAGTGAGATCTCCCTGGCAGATCTTGTGGCCATTGTGGAGCTGATGCAAGTGAGTGCTGGAGTGTGGTAAGGAAGACTCAGCACAAGGGAAAATAGATGCTGCTGGGCAGGGAGTGGTGCGGCATGTGGTAACACTTCGCTGGAAGGAGGAGTGAGGGCGTATCTCAACAGCACTGGCCTAAGACAATGAGAGAATATGAGAGTGGGTTCAGAAAACCAGTTTAAAAAAAAAAAAAAGCTGTCTGCAACAGATCTCTTTTGTTCCTCTTCTCTGACAGTACTTCTTCATCCTTTATCATGATTTTATTTTTAACCTCCAGAGAAGGAGGTAATATACAAAAATGAGAAGCAAAAGCAGACAGGTCTGGTGAAATAAGAAATTGTATAGGAATATTTTTATCATACGAGCATACTCGTCTTCAGATGGTACTTGCCCATGCCATGTCTGGAAGATGCAAGACTGAGTCTTGGAAAGAGGCGATCAAATTGAAGTCTGTTACAAACTGGTTGTTCTCTGCCAGACCATCAGGGTCTGCAGCCTGCAGCTGCAGATCCTGCAGCCCAGAAGTGGTTCTTTCTCCCAGTTCTGTATCCCAGAGACCGAAAAATAGCAGTGCTTCTTCCCTAGAGCATTGTGTGTCAGAGAGTGTCACAGGCAGAAAGTAGAAGGGGGGTAAATTATATCAGCTAAGATGCCAGTTCATTTAAACAGTGTTTTGTGCTGCAGTTTTGCTGTGTAATACAGCAGTCTGTACTGTGAACTGTGCAGTTGTCCCTGGAACTGTCAGCCCACTGTGTCTCCGTCGCTCATGATAAGCGGTAGTCATCTCTGCTGCTCCTAACAGCTGTGCTGGCACTCAGGAATTGACTTGTAAATGCTCCTTAAAATATAGGCTAGCTTCTGTGTCCCCAGATAGATACGCCCGACCAGAGGAGATCTCCCTTCTTCCTAGTGCTCCTCTGTGAGCTCTTCTGCATTTTTTTCCTCGACCTGTACCTGCAGGTACACTGTTGGTGCCTGTTGTCTTGGTGAAGAAGTGACTGTCCAATGCCTTACTGTTGCCCTTTCCCCCTTTCTGCAGCCTGTTGGAGTTGGTTGCGATGTCTTTGAAGACCGACCTAGGCTGATGGAGTGGCGCAGGCGGGTGGAGGATGCTGTGGGGAAAGAGCTTTTCTTCCAAGCCCATGAGATGATCCTCAATATCAAAGAAGTCAGCAACATTCAAATTGATCCACAGCTGAAAGAGCATCTGGCACCTGTGTTGATGAAGATGTTGAAATGAATTAACCTACCTTGATTTTTCTTGCCCTTTGGTTTTGGTTTTTTTTTTTCTTTCTCTGACCTCCAGTTCTACATGTTACTGGAAAGAGCACTGTAATTCTAACACAGAAATTGCAGAGTGTTTCCTCCCCTGCCAGGCCTTTTCTGTGTCTTTGGGGGTGGAAGCTGGGGAAGGTTCAAGACTTGAGCCATTAAATTTATACAGAAGGCTGAGGCCCTACAGGTTTCTTAACATGTGCATCTGGGTTTTATTTCAGTGTCAGTCTTCTCAGAGATGGTAGAGATGTGAACAGTATTTCCTGACAAAATTTGAACCAGCCTACAAACTGGTAACATTAGAGAACTGTATAGGATGAGGATCATGGGTTTCATGTGTTTTAACATTTGCAGGTCCTTCTCAAGTGGCAAGCACTGCAAAGCATGCCTGATCCTCACCTTCCCAGCTCATCTGCACAGACAAGTACAGCCCAAAACTACAGGCAGTCACAAAAGTGAAAAAAGACTTTTTTTTTTTTTAAAGTTTCTTATTGGTGAGACATCTTGCTTGGCTGTCCATGTACATTCCACACTTATGTTTGCCTTTAGGTTCCTGTGGGGAAGTTTCTTCATATTCATTTACAACTGTGAATCTTTGTAATTCTTGGTTTAACCACTACTTTTGATTTCTGAAAGCCTGGGGTTTGTTGGTGCTTAATCTGCCAGTACACATTTGGCAGGGTTTTTTCTAATGATTTGTGCAGTAAAGACCAAGCCACTTCAGAAAGCTGATGATGCCACAGCCTTCAAATAATTGCCTACCTAGAGTACTCTATGCATATTATATAGGGAATACACTGAAAGAATGCATTCACAGTGATTTCTTGAAAGAGAATGTAACAGCAATCAGATTTTTTTTTTTTCTGAAGTAATACTGTAATAGCAATCCACATTTCTCCTAGAAAATGCAGAGGGATAATAAATCAAGACATGCTCTTCTGAGACTGTTTTGGATGGAAGTTCACAAAGTCAGTCACCCTGTGCAGCTGAAGTAATAAGAGAGATTTTGTGGCATTGAGCAACACATGCACCACAATAAAAGGGCAGAGAGTTGTTTTGGAGCTTTTGGGCTCTTTTTCTTGGCTGTGTTTATTTTTGGTTAGCTGTAGCTCAAATACAAAACCCTTTTGTATTGCAGCACAATTTATGAGGTTGAAAACAGCAAATTATAAAGGATGCAGAAACTGGTGGACTATATATCTGCATATTTCCATTCCTAAGTAGTTGTTGCCCTTGAACCTTTCCCTAAAATCCTTGCCTAAGAACTCTTTCTGTAAGAATATGAAAAAACAAGTAAATAATTCAGGAATTGCTTCTCTTGGTAATCAAATCGCTTCTTTTCTTTCCAGTGCTGCTATGTCTTGGCTAGTGATGTGTCTGCTGGTGAGTTCTATAAAACCTGATTTGTTCTGGTGATGTTTTTCATCTGGTTTCAGTTCTAGATACTACTGATGTAGTCCAGAGCTTATGGAGATCTTGAAATTCCCTGTCTGGAAGGAGGACATTATATACTTCAGCTTGCACTAGCAGGAAATTTTGTTTTGTGATTATGTTCTCTGTAGAGACAAGAGACCTGACTGAAGACCCTCTCTTTTAATGAACCAAACTACTAGAAACAGGCACATGTTTATTCCCACCCTTTTTTTCTTTTCTTCCCAGACATTAGCTGAATAATACGTTTTTATTGATGTTTTATTCACAAAATATTGTCTACAATTGAGTTAAATTTTAAATGGGAAGTCATTGATTTTATAAATAATTTTTGAGAGTGGAATTGCTTAGTGGATGATGACACATGCACATGTCTGCAGGAAGGAAAAAGCTACCATGATTTTCCAAAGGCTAAGCATGTTTGAGACTACTTGCTGCTGTGCTGTTCTGTCTTGGTTCTATGTTCATTCCCCTACATGCATTTTAATCGCCTGCTCCAAGACAGAAACAATAAACCAAATGTCTTCAGTTTGTGAGGCCTTGGAACAATCTGCCATTCACATGGTGAACCATCAAGAGCAAAGGACAATGCATATCATTAAAAATGTTTGTGACGGTCCCTTGTCCTGTTGTAATTGCTGACATCTGATACTTTAATCTTCTCTTTTCCCTTTGGAGGCCTTCTGATATGTTGGTTTCTTGCCATGTGAAGTTTTTTTGGCCTTGGAATTAGAAGAGTTCTTTAGTGTTTGAAGGAATGGGAGAGAAATAGAAAAATGGATCCTAAATGGCATCTTACCTGGAAGCAACAGCTCCCAGGAATCAGGCAGTGGTGGGCTTGCACCTGGTGCTTGCAAGCTGTCTGAATACCCCCACTGCCTTTGTTTCGGTGACAAACTTGGAATCGCCTCTTCTATTTACAAGATTATATCTTTCTGTAAGCTTACCCTGGAATCTTAACAGTTTTCACATGTTATTTCTTCTGCTGCTTTCTGGGATTTGAAGGAAGCGTCTGTATTGCCGCTTACCACCAAAAGCAGCCACCCCCTGCCAGCCTGCCATGCCACTTACCCTCTCTGGCTGGGAGTCTCTCTTCACCATCTCTCTCCTAGAAATCTTTTTCCAGCCTATTGCTAGCTGATTTACATACACTGCTCCTTGTACCAGTATTGTCTTCATTAGCAGCTGTGAAGACCAAGTGATTCCCCCAGCAAAAAAATGAGCAATTCAATCAGTTTTCATTAGGATTGTCTTGAACTGTAGAAAACCAACAAGTCACGTAACACAGGGCCAATTTTCACAACGGTGCCGCGCCTTGAACAAGATGACCTTTTAATCTAGCTGGCTCATAATCTTCTGCTGAAAATGAGCACGTGTAACCCTCCCTGGACAGTAGCTCAGCTTCCAAGAAACCTCTGACCTCTAGATTAGATACCTCTGATCTGTAGGTTAAACTATGCCAGTGAGCCAGCTTTCCGCAGCCACTTTTATCAGCTTCGGAACTCAAAGTCCCGATTGCAGAATCTTGTTTGGTAATTATACATGTTAGATAAAGCAATAAACTTCTCTGCTTGCCATTAATTTTTTGTAGCTCAAATTGTTCTGAGGAATCGCTGCTTTTCCATCCTTAACCCTCCCTGCGCGGAGGTGTCTGTCACGGTGACAAGAGACATCTGGTCATTCCCACTAGTGGGAAGGACCTCGCAAAACGCATCTTACCCACCCGTCAGGCAGGATTTTGTTTGCTTCCACAGCCTCTAACACATACTCCAGCAATGCCCATGCAAAAAGCAAAAGGCCCGCAAGCCAGCTGATGCAACCGGGGCAAACCAGTGAAAACCCGGAGCCCTGCGAGGGGCTGGCCCAGGGCGAGGGGCGGCGAGGAGGGTGCGACCCCCGTGTCGCTGCGGGCGGACCCGGAGTCACGGGGCCGGGGCAAGGGCCCCGTTGCCGGCCGCGGAGGCGGGGTCGGGGCGGTGCGGTGCGGGGCCAGGCCGGGGCGGAGCGGAGCCGCGGGGCGGAGCGGAGCCGCGGTGCGGTGCAGGGCAGCCGCACCATGCCGTTCCTGGAGCTGGACACCAACCTGCCGGCTGGGCGGCTGCCGCCGGGGCTGGCCCAGGAGCTGTGCGCCGCCGCCGCCGACATCTTGGGCAAGCCGGCCGAGGTGAGCGCGGGGCGGCGGGGCCGGGGCGGCGGGGCCGGGGCGGCGGGGCCGGGGCGGCGGGGCCGGGGCGGCGGGGCCGGGGCGGCGGGGCCGGGGCGGCGGGGCCGGGGCGGCGGGGCCGGGGCGGCGGCTGACGGGGCCTGTGCCGGCAGCGGGTGAACGTGACGGTGCGGAGCGGGCTGCCCATGGTGCTGGCGGGCTCGGGCGAGCCCTGCGCCCAGCTGCTGGTGTCCTCCATCGGTGTGGTGGGCTCGGCGGAGCAGAACCAGCGGCACAGCGCCCGCTTCTTCGACGTGCTGACGGCACAGCTGGGCCTGGGCCCCGAGCGGTGAGTGCGGCCCGGCCCGGGGCTCGGCCTCGCTCCCTGGGCCCGGGCGCGGGGCGGGGGGGCTCTGCTGGCGGCCCCACAGGGCGCTGAGTTCCGGGAATACATGGAACAGCACCCAGGGGTGCAGGCTTGGGAGTCAAGATGATGAGTAGGTTCCCATGCAGGTCCAAGGCTATTCTTAATGCCCTTGGATGCTGAATCCCAGACACGCGGTGTGGGTCCGGATAAACCCATGGGCTGGCTTGCACTCATTGAACAGTCTGGGAAACGCTGAGAATGAGTAGTTGCAGTTGGTGTAATGGTGCAAAACCTCGTGGGAACTGGTGGAGCTTTGCAGTGGGGCCATCATGTCAAATCCTGGGACAAGGCTGTTCCTGGAGGTAAGCCGTGTCCCACTCTACCCCTCTTCCATGTCACCCCGAGGAGAGAATAGCATTTCCCTGCCTCTTGGGTGCTGTCAAGGTAAATACCCAACAAGATCACGAGCTGCTTGGGTTCTTCCAAAATGGATGAGTATCTCATATAAACAGTGTTGAAATTAAGCCTGCTTTTCAGTTTGTGTGGATGAAGTCTGGCACCTGTTTGTGCCCTCCTTGCACACAACCTATTTTTGCTTCTGTTAAATTAACACCGTGAAGTGTGAGACAGCAAGAGCTTAGTGCAGATTTTCTTGCTCGCTGCAAACTGGGAAGGGATAATATTTAATCATGAAATAATGTTTCCTGTTCACTGCATTTTTGCTCTTATACCCAAAAAGGATTGTCATCCGCTTTTACCCGCTGGAGCCCTGGCAGATCGGCAAGAACAGAACAGTCATGACGTTTCTGTGATTCCCTGAGCGGCTGGTTGGAGTGACGCAATGGTAAAGACAACCCCAGAGATGACCAGCTCCAACTATCTGCTTGTTTCCTCTTATGATCAAATCTGTGTACCTTTGCACCTTCACTTTTGAAGTATGAATCACTTTTGTCTTTGCATCCTGTGCACTTGGAGCTGAAGAGCAGGGCAGCCAGCTATACTGATTTTACTAAAATAATTCAAAGTCTTTGTTTCAAGCCTGCTTTGTAGCCCAAAGGCGCTCTCACTGCCTATGGCTAAGCCGTTGCAACCTGGTGATGGCCATACACAGGCCTAGACAAAGCTGTCTTGTAGCAGCAAAAAGTTTAATTCCAGAACACGTTTGGCTTTATTGAGGAGCAGAGAGGTTCTGAGGTTTATCCAGATTTTCTCATACTTTGCAAGGCAGAAAGATCCTTTTTTGTTTCTCTGTGGTAGCAGAAGGGTCCCCGGGTGGGTAAGAAGACCTGGAAGTCAAATTCTACTCTTTTCAGGCTCCTCAAAAGGCTCTTCTGGAAAGAGGTGATTATTGAGAGGGAAGTTTATGCATTTACGTCATTATTTGTTTAAGGCTTATGTCAGATCTTGTGCTTTGTGCTGTACCATTGCCACCCTGGTGGCTGCTCCTACAAAATGTTGTCCACAAGATTTTCATAGCTGAATGTTCATGTGCTGATGGCAGCATGTAGTGGAGGGAGTAATTTCTGAAAACTTGCACTGTACCCACAGGAAAATATTTTGAAGGTTCTGCTACTGCCAACTTTAATTCCTGTTACTCACACTTCTGTTCAAAATACTTTTCCTTGCCCCACTGTTACAGGCAGTTTTGGGACAACACAGCATCTCACTGTGTTCTGTGGCTGGTGTTTTCAGCTTATTGTCCCTCCAGGGAAGTGTTTTGGGCTTTTAGGACCCATATGCTCCCTCACTTTATAACTGAAATACATACGACATTTTACTACAACAAAAGCATGGTACTTTTTACGTATAATGTTATCTCTGCCTTCCATTGGTAATGAAAACATTTATCAGTTTTCTTTCCACTTTGTGACTTGGTCAGGTTGCAGGCAGGGAGCTCAGAGGAACATGGGAATGCAAGGCTGAAGGGTGCTTCTGCGCTCCTTTGTCATTCTCATTAGTTTTATTTGTTTATGGTTTGCAGTCTCCAGGTTGTTGAAAATATTCCTTCTAATTACCATTTGAAGTTGGTTGTTCCCTATGCAGCACAAACATCTTCTATGTCTGCGAAATCTGTCAGGAATATAATACCAAATACGAATTTGTGTATCGGGCTACGGGGGCTACACCTTATCTAGTTAATAAAATGTATCAAAACCTCTTCTGATAAGTGTCAGTTTACTGGCTTACAGCATTGGGGTTTTGTAGGTCTTTGTGTTTTTGGAGATGGGTATCATGGCTGTGCAGGTCTCTGCTTTCTCAGGAGGTCTCTTCAACAAAAAGTTTTTGAAACTCAGGTAGCAAACAGGTAGGTGAACTGAGTCTGAGACATGCGTGTAAGTCAGGAGTACTGTTGCAGGAAAGGGTGGAGCGCCCTGGCTTTGCGAAGGGCTGGGCCAGGTTGAGGTGAATACTCTGAAATGAAGAAAATAATATTGCTTTAATTCTGATCTGCAGATGGCTTATTTCCTCGAAGTCCTTCTACTCACAGACTCTTGCCAAAGGCTTTGTTTTGTTTAGAGAAACCCTGCTCTGTCCTGTGCCCCCGCTCTCCCTTTTTGGGCCATATTTGCCACTGCTAGGTACTGCTTCAGGCTCCATGCCTTCCCCTCACCCCCATCTGCTCCCCATATGGGCTCTTGCCTGGGAGTGACTTTCCCAGCATTGCAGAGCTGAGCAGGAAGAGTTGGGGAAGGAAGGCAAAGCTTGGAAAGGAGTATGCTGTGCAAAGATGTCAATAAAATGGGTCCTCAGTGTGACTGTCCCACCCATTTCCATGTTGTCTGTGCATTCTGGCATTACCTGACAAAACATCCTAGAATAATACAAAATCACAGTGAAAGTGCCAAGTCAAGAACCATCTTGACAATTTTATGGTGCATGGATTAAGAGCTTTCTTTTATTAGAGCAGTTAAAATATTAATCAAAGGATGAATTGTTTGTCCTTTGGTCTGAGCCAAATGGTACTTTTTTGGTGCTAGGGACTGAGCACAGAATGAGGTTTGGAAAGCCCTACGAGCTTGCAGCTGGCTGTTTTTCTTCATAAGCTGCCCGTGCTGAATATACTTTTTATATTCATGTTGATCTGAAGAGATGGCCTATCTTTTACCCACTGAGCTGATGTTAGATTCGTACAATATCTTAGGGCTCAAGAAGGATACTCTGCAAAGGGGTTATGCAGGTCCCTGAACCCACCCTGCAGCACCCACACAGAAACGAACAGAAGCAGGAAACATTTTCTCAAACCTCTGTTGCTTTTGTTTTGTAGCTGGAGAAAATCAGATATACCACCCTCAGCAACAATGTTATGAAATCCCTTTCCTGTGAATGCCACATGCAAATTGTCTTTCTTCCATGGGATGGAGCCTGCTTGACATCTGGATTTAATATCTCCCAGCTGTGGTAGATCTTTTAACTGTTGCACTGATTCTGTAACTTTCCAGGCTTAACCTCCTAAGGTTAACTAGTATTTCTGCTCCCAGGAATGGCCTCTGTTGTTTGAGAACTCTGTATAGGCATTATTTGTAAACTCAAAGGTAACGACCGAATTTTGAACACTCTGTAACCATTTCCCAGGTTCAGACCTTTGAACTGTGGACAATCTTTCCACTTATTTACACAAGAGACGAGCAGTGGGGCCCTGAGCGTGCTGAAGGGCACTACTGACAAAAATATTACGGAATCACGATAGCTTTGGAAGTCATTCTCCAAGCATAACAGTGCGATGCTGCTGTTCATGGCAACCCTGTTGTTAGTGTGTCATGATGGAAAGATGGGTATTATTTTCCCACACAAATGGGGCCCCGGACTCCAAACATTCTGGATGAAGACTCCTAGGGCACTAAATGCTGATTCAGTGAAACGTTTGAGCAGAAGCTTAACCATGTCAGCGTGATGTGACTTGTAACAAGAGGTGGCTTTAAACATGTGGCTATATCCCACAGACAGGCAAGGCCCGCATGTGCCCTTGTCAACCTGGGTCACCTCAGAGGCCGTCCCCACGCGCTGCGGGCACCAGGAGGGCTTGTGCCAGGCTTCAGGTGGCACACCTTTCCTTTAAGACTTGCTGCAGTACGATCACATTACATTCAAATAAAATGATTTCCACAAGGAGCTGTTGCAGTTGCTTGGCGTGGGTCCCTGCCTCGCATCGTCCTGCTGCCACCGCACAGAACCACCTTCCAGGGGCGTAAAGCCCGTTCCCACCCCCAGTTCGCTTCACGGCGAGTTTTAGGGAAAACCACTGGCTTTGGGATGATTCCCAACCCCATTGGAAAGGGCATCCGGAATTTTTTTCAGCTTCCGGGCACAAGAGGCAGGCTGGGCCCTGTCAGCCCTGGCTGCCCCGCCCGCCTTTGCCCGCCTCATTGTCCTCAGCGTTCCCATTGGCTGTCTGAGGAACGTCAGCTTGGCCAATCGGTAACCCCTTTATTGGCGCGCGGGTCTCCCGGGCCTTGGAGGAGGTTGCCGTGGAGACCGCCGGTTGAGGCCGTGTCTCCGGGGAGCCGCCGCTCGGCTGAGGGAGCCGCGCCGGGGGCCCCGCGGCGGCCGCGCCCCGCCGGCCGGGAGCAGCACCGGCATCTTGGGGGCGGCCCTGCGAGGTGAGTGTCCCGTCCGCCCCGGCCCCGTGGAGGGGCCTGAGGGGCTGCCGGGGCTTTGGCCCTGCCCCTGCGCAGCCCGCCGGTGAGGGCTGGGAGAGCCCGGCCCGACGCGGCGGGTCCGCGCCGGCTCCCGTCCACGGAGCCCCGGTCAGCGGCGAACGTGGGTTCCCGCCCGCCCCCGCCTCCTCCCGGCCCCTTGTGCCGCTCTCCGAGCGTTGGAGCCCGGCAAGCGGCGTGAGGGGCGTCCCCGCTCCCCTTCGCGGAAAGGGACCGGGTTTCGGTGAAAACGGCTTTTGCTAAAATGCGGCGGAGGTGGTCTTTACAACGTTAAAAGCAAAACAAAACTCAAGAGTTTTTTTTTAAACAAGTATGTATTTGCAGTGTATGGACCCCAAGTGTAGCAACAACAACAAAAGCCAGGGCAGCCCGAGTCACTCCCTCTGTTTCCTTTTTGGACGTTGAGAATCCCACAAGCTTTTACTGAGGTAAAAGGGTACAAAATTTTGAAGGCAGAAGGCTTTAATGAGGTATTGTTGCCTTTTGAGGATGTTCTCTCCTGTCATAGCCACAGATTTACAGTGAGGCACTCTTGTAACTGCAAAAAATCAAACCGGTTTGTAGTACTTTATATTAAAGACTAATTCTTCCCACCTAATTGATGTAGCTACATAGCTGTGTTCCTCTGAAAGTGCTTGTAGTGGCACACTTAATTCCTAGCCATTATGACAGTGTTGTAACTCAGTCCACAGTTAAGTTTGCAACCGTGTACGGTGCCTGGTTTAAAAAAAAAAAAATGGAGACGCCTTCCCCCCCCCCCCGCCCCCTCCTGACACACCAGTGTAAAAGCTGCACGGAGCAATATTCATGTCCTGATTTTTCAAAAGGATTACACTGTTCTGTTTGCTTGTGCTGTCTCTCAACTTGTGAACATCAGAAAGGAGAGGTGCTAAATACTTGTTACCAACTTTATGTATAAATAAAAAGTAAAACTGAAATTGTTTCCTCACCTTTTTTGTAGTTGTGGTTTCACTGGCAGTCTAACCGCGGAAGTAAACTCTTGACTGTAGTCTCTCTCCTCTTGACTTCCTCTGCTGCTTTAAGCAAGATTTTGTGGATTCAGCAAAATACTTGAGCATATTTCTGAATATAGGCATATATGTGGGTGAACTTAAAGACACTCATTTAAGTCTAATTGATTTGGGGTCACAGGGTCTTACTTGGATGTCATAAGCATCTGCACTTTCTGTCAGAACCTGGGGCATTCAGCGTTTCTGAAAGAGATAATCGTTAATCTCTGTGCATATATTTTCTCCATATGCAAAGTAGATGATGAATCCTTGTCTTGAAAGAGATTTGAGGTTTTATTAATGTTTATTCAGTGACTTGAAGAGAAAAATGCTTTATTGCTGTGCAGTTGTCAGTCTGATTTAGCTGCAAGTGAGGAAAGTAAGTAGTGCCTGGGCAAGCAAAACATCATTGCTGAATGAATGAAATTCCAGTCAAAGCATTATTTTCTCTACATGCAGAACTAATCGTGATGATGTATGAGTTAATTCAGCTTATAGTTCAAAACTCCCACTGCTTCCTGCTGTGGTTAATTCTGGACTTACTGTTCTATTAATGTGGTCTCCATTATTAAAGTCTGGTTTTATCCTGTCTTGCATGTGTCATCTTTTTGTTTGAGTTGATAGGAAGGTTTTATCATGTGGCGGTGAAGCTTTTCTAAAGAAGCAGCGCACAACTCTTTTCACGTTTTTTTTTTTTGCCTTTACTAACATGTTTCAAGCAGTTAATGGGATATGTTATGGGTTTAGTTATGATGGAAAATGACTTACAGATCATAAATATGTGTTTTCCCCTTTCAACTTTTTATCAGTGGAAAAAAGATTGGAAATATTAGTATCCTTCCTTCAGAATGTAGAAATACATATGCAGTATCTGTAACTTGTGTTTGCGTTAGAGGTGGTCTGTAGAGGTTGGTCAACATTCCATGTTTGTAACCTGTGTTACAAACACTGGTTTTGTTTCAACAGGGACAGCAGTAATGAAAGCACTTTTAATCAGGAATTTCTAGGTGCAGCAATGGGTTGACCAGCCACTGTGGCCTGCTGCAAAGTCAATCTGACACAGAAAAGCTTCCTTTTTTTTTTTTTTTTTTTTCTTTTTTTCTTTCCTGTTCTGTAAATATTTCCAAGTGCTGTGGTCTGTAGACATAAGACAGCATTCTGGTTTGTGCTATAGATAAAAGGTGCAGGAAAACTTCCATAAATTTTTTTAAAAGTAACTGAAGATAAACTCATAAGCTATAATGATTCATGTTTATGACATGTCAGAGTATTCAAGAAGCTTTTTTTGTTTTAGCTTTTAGTCATTAAAATTCATGTTGTAATGTTAATATAATGTGTGTTCATTAAATATTATGCAGTAATTGACTAACCTTATAGCTGTAATTACATTGCCAATATTTCCACTCCCCTCTTACTGCCAGGACTAGAATCTTGAAAGTCACCCTGGATGTTTTTAACTTTGTATTTTATTCTCTCTCTCTAGTTAAAATTCACTTTAATATAACTGTTCCTATGTAGCAGGGCAGTTTATCTCTTGGCATGGGGTGGTGGTGACATAGAACAGCTAACTGGTTATTGATTAAAGTATTCCCAGCCTGTCTTTTACTTCTGAATGCGTTCTTTATGGACAAAATAAATATTCTAATCCTGTTTGCTTTCCAGACCTGTTTGTGTTAGGCCCTTTTTCCTAATCCTGGAGAACGACAGTGTGAATAGCTGTGAAAATGGTAAGGGCTTATTGAGATGTTTTGGTAGAAATAAAATTGAAAATTTCCTCTTACCTCATGGCTAAGAATCAATTGACAGAACGAGAACATTGGTGTTGGAGTGATTGTAGTTACTGGTAAATTTAAGAATTTGAAAAAAAATCTGTAATGCACACCCCTGTTCTAGGGAAGCTGTTGCTTGCAAGACACTTGAAATTTTGTTTTTTCCACTGATTTTGGGGGGCAAATTGTTTTGATATTTTATTATTTGCAATTAGTGATGACTAAATTAGTTACAGTTCTTGTATGTAGAGAGATCTTAGTATTGTCCACTTACAAAGTAAAGTTAAAAAAATGAGAAAAATTAAGTTTGCATGGAAACTGGGATACATGTAGATGTAACATTTCTTGTTGCGTCTTGACTGTCATTCTAGATTCGAATTGCAGCACTGAATGCGAGCTCCACAATTGAGGATGACTATGAAGGTACCTTCAAAAGTCATAAGACACAGACAAAGGAAGCTCAAGTAAGTGAACCCACAATTTTCTTAATGAAGTTCTGTCTTGATGAGAATTTTGTCCTACCTTGTTGCAGGGATTGTTCAACCATAATTTTTTGGTTTTATGAAAGTTGTGTTAGTATCTTATTTCTTGAACCCTCCTTGAGCAAGATAAAACGTACATGAGTTATGTTAGGTCAGTAAAGCTAATGTTCTGCAATACAGCCTGGATGTGGACTGTTACATAGTAGAAAGTATTACAAGTATTTGTTAGGAATATCAGTGGTTTCACACAAGTATATTGTATTAAGTGTATTTTTAAAATTTGCCCGACAAAGTAAGTTCTAATTCTTTAAACCACAGGAAGCAGAAGCTTTTGCTTTGTACCACAAAGCTTTGGACCTTCAGAAACATGACCGATTCGAAGAGTCTGCTAAAGCTTATCATGAGCTGCTTGAGATTCGTCTTCTGCGAGAGGTCGGTGACCTTTAGAGAAAGAAACTATTTTTATTGTATTTAATACTTTATTTCTCATTGGCTAATTAGAAAAGTCAGTGTTATCAACTGGCAAATTATTTGCTGTTCTTTTTACCTATCTAATTTCTAATGCCCGTGTTGCATTTATTTTATCATTTCTAGGCAGTTCTTTCTGGTGATGAGAAAGAGGGACTGAAACACCCAGGCTTGATGTTAAAATATTCCACCTATAAAAACCTAGCCCAACTGGCAGCACAACGGGATGACTTAGAGACAGCCATAGAATTTTATTTGGAGGTACAGTACAGCTGAAATAAAAATTGGCTCCTCCATCTTTGCAAAAACTTGCCGAAATACTTATGTACACTTTTCAGTGTACGTGATTTGAATGCATGTCTGAATTCTGTATACTTTCTGAGGTTATATGTGATATAACTGGTCCACCATTCAGTCCCCAAATCAGTCACAACCCTGCTGAAAACTAAAGCAGTGCTAATCCATGTAGACAAGTGGATGTGCATGTCTGAAATGTGAATAATGTTTGTCATGCTTTCTAGGCTGTAATGCTAGACTCTACTGATGTCAACCTATGGTATAAAATCGGTCGTGTGGCAATAAAACTAATCCGCCTACCTTTGGCTCGTCATGCTTTTGAAGAAGGTCTCAGGTGTAATCCTGATCACTGGCCTTGTTTAGATAACCTTATCACAATCTTGTATACACTGAGTGACTACACAAGTAAGTACACTGCACTAAAAAAAATTCTCAAGATAATGTGTAATTTTACATATCAATAAAACATTGTAACAACACAATTGTACAGGGGAAAGTGTACATTGTGTAAGCAGTACATTAGGGTATGATAGAGACTTTTACTTCATGATAGTGATTTTTTTTATTTTATGATGAAGTATGCTGTTTTTTATCAGTTCTGGTTACCCTGAAAGTACCTGTGGTCTCTTAGATCAGAGCCTCTGCAAGAAGTTTCCCTGTAGACTGTTCTCTTGCTTTTTGATGTGTGTTGATTTCATCTTTCTAGTCATTTCCAGCTACATAGTTCCAGGATTTGGGTATAAAATGACAGTCTAGTTCATAGATTAATATGATTAATTGTAGTTACAGCAGTTAATAAAACTGACCCTAAGATTTTATATTTGAGTAATATCTAGTGGATGAAGTGATTCAGAGGAAGATTAGGAGAGAAGTTACAAGTTGGCAGAAATGTTGAGTCTGATTCCTTAGGTTTGTCCTACTGGAATGGTCCTAATTCTCTTCACATAACTGCCCACGTGAGCAAAAACGTGGGATACATTGCTTGTTACACTAATGGAATCTGCAGTTAAGACAGTTGATAACGTGAAAATGTTAAATGATTATGATTCTAATTTCTTTTGTGCAGGATTGGAGTCTTGAAAGTAAATAAAAGATGTTCTGCAAACTTTGTATTTTTCTGGATATAATACTTGGGAAGACATAATAGGTTATTTTAACTGTAGACGTAATTATTTGACATTTGCAAAGTTATTGGTCTAATTTATCTGAATGTCATATTTAGTTGGAGTTCAGTGGTGTCATATATATCTAAATATCATATTTAGTGGAATTCAGTGGGCTTCATGGCCCAGAAACGGGAGCTTTTGAATGAACCAGAGCACCTGCTGACCATTCAATTTCTATTTCTCTGTCAGCATGTTTGTACTTCATCTGTAAAGCTCTGGAAAAAGACTGTCTATATAGCAAAGGATTGGTTCTGAAGGAGAAGATCTTTGAGGAGCAGCCTTGCCTCCGGAAAGATTCCTTACGGATGTTCCTCAAATGGTGAATGTCATGTTATGGTGTACACTGCATTTGGAGTGTAATTTCAGGTTTGGGGTAGTTCAGAAAAGCTAGTGAGATGCAATGCTTTAAGCTATAACAATATCTTGCTGACCTGCCTTCTAAATAAGGAATTGATGTTAAGTGTTGGTGCTAATGACAGAATGTTCTTCAGTAATTACTTTTGGAGGGAGGTAGAAAGAGGCAAAAAAGCCATTTGTGCTTCTCACTTATTTTCATACCTAGAGCTGTTGTCATCATCTTCCTTTGTTTTATTTTACTTATTTGCAGCTGATATCTGCAGCATTCATTTTGGTTTATGATTAAAAAAAGCAAAAACAACCAAAAAAACCCCCAAACCCCCACCCAACTGTCCCACATTACTGCTTTTCTAAGCAGTTACAAATTTGTGGCTTGACACAGTTTTCTCTTATCAGTAGGTTTTTAAAGTCTGACATTTTATTAACAAATGAATAGTCAGAAAGACTGTATGTTTCATTAGTACCTGAGATGCAGAAATTCTTAGTTTATTAAACTTTCAGACTACTACAACTCTGAAAATATTTCGCAATATTATGTATGAGATTTTATTCTTTTATTATTACAGTTTTTATTGCAGTATGTAAAACTGTCATTAAAAGTTTGGTGTCATGTAGCTCTACAAAGTATACTGTTTCGTTCTGGGTGGATTTTATAGTATTGAGTGGGTAGGAGGAAAGTGGGAAAAGGAAGTAGAGACCTGTAAAATTTACAGGTTCTGTCTTAAGTTAACTGATCATTCAGCATCAGAGCTGCTTCTGATACTGTAATATGTTGCTGTGATGGTCAGCAGAATTCAAGGAAGAAGTTAAGTTCTTAGTTTAATTATAGTTCGGTCTCGCTGAGTATCATAATAGCTTCATGTGCTATAGCATCAGTACCCTTTGTAAGGTGTATGTGGTAAATGGAAGTGGAACATGCATCCTTCAGTTATGCAATAAATCAGTCAAAACCATGTTTAACATTTTAGACTACTGTACTCTAACATCTAAAATGCAAAAATACAGAGCACTTAGAAGATATAAAAGGGATAACGTAAATTTTAAGGCTCTAGGATTCTATGTATAGCAGTAAATTCTTAGCAGAAAGTCCTATTTAATTACAGAGACCCTGATTTATTAAGCTGCCTTAGATCTGGCTCTTAAAATGAGTTGCATGCTGAATTAAGCCAAGGCTTTTTGATTCTTGTTTTTTGTTTCTAGATTGTGAGATCTCTGAAGAAGTGGCTAATTTTTCACTTTCAAAAATTCATTCCTAGACTAAGACTACACAATTCCCAACTACAAATTTTGTTTCTGATTACATGAATTCCTCAAAATAGCACTTTTGAAATGACAAGAATTTCTCAGCCATACAATTTCATTCTGAACCAGAAACTTCTGTCGCAGAAAGAAGATAAAACCTCCTTTCCTTTAATTTCTCAGTGTTTGGAAAGCAGAATAGGACAATCTCCCTTTTCCTTTTAATTTTTAAGGCAGAACAAAGATTTCAGATGGTGAACACTTCTATGTATATGCTACAAAATTTGTAAAATAATGTTATTTGAATGCCTGTTTTAACACTGTTTACTTCTGTTACGTTATAGGAAGATTTCAAATGAATCTCCCAAAAAACCCTAAAGAACAAAAAACCCAAACAACAAACAAAAACTTTAACTTGTCTTCATTTCTTGTTATTTCTTAGTGACATGTCTATCCATAATGTAAATGTGAGTGCAGCTGAAACAGGAAGAATCATAGATGAAGCACTGGAGCTACGTAAGAAAAGACAGGCTTTGCTAGTGCGTGAGAGAGAACCAGACCTCAGGCTGGTCCAGGCCATTCCCTTTTTCACGTATGTCTTTATATTTTCTCTTTTTAAAAGGTTCCTCTGGATACGAGAATTATTTACTTTTTTTAAAAAAAGGGGGGGGTGGGAGAGTAAATATCTATAGTGAAAAATAAGAAAGAATTTGAAAAACAGAGGACGTTAGTTAAACCCCTACAAACAGTTAAGAAAACATGGCCTTGGAGGAAGGGATAGACACCATAAAAACGTCAAGCTGGGGCACAATAAGATAAGCTCAAGAGAAACCAAAGTTAATAAGGCTAAACAGAAAATTATTTGAACCGTGTGTGAACTACTCTAAGTAGCATACTAAAAGATCCACCCTTGAGCAGAGAGGAACCCAGACCCTTCCCTGCTAAAAAAAAGAATGCTGTACCTCTAAATGGAGACAAAAGCCAATGAGAATTGTGTGACTAAATGTAATTATAAAGAATAGTTCAAAATGTATAAAACGTTTTACGATGTGTTAAGATGTGTGCTGGCTTTGTGGATTTACCGCCTAGCACCCATCTCTGTGCAGACATGCAGTAAACAAATACCTCTTCTGTGGATCGGCTCTTGCACACTGGGTGAAGAACCTAGTTTTGGGATAATGCTCTGAAGCCACTTATGGTGACTACTGTGTTGCACTTCAGATTTTTTTGGAACACTTATTTTTTGCTTATAAAAACAAACAACAGCACACACACCCCCCACACCCCCGGTGTTTTCATATTTTAGGTGTTTATAGGTTGTTTTGGTGAGTTCATGATTTTAGCATAAGCCCCATATCTGTCAGTTTTCAACGTTTGAATTAAAACCAGTGATGTAAAAAAAAAAAATTAATTAAGAATGATTTGGCAGCTGACTGTAGTATTGGATTTTTCTTATATGACTAGTTTGTATATGAACCTCAAATAAATTTAGCTTTTTAAAAAAGGTTTTTACTATTGGGATAATGGAAATTTTGAAAAAAATTAACAGTTCTTTATTTGCAGCAAGATATAAGGATACTAATAAATTGTTATTTATGTCTTTATTAAGGCATAAAGGATTGGGCTTTGGTTCGTTTTTTTTAGTGCATGTTTTTCTGGAATATTAATGTACTCTGCATGTAGGTCCTGTTGCAGAGAAGTTGCTTCTACTTGTGGATAAGGGTGAGATTTTTTTTTTATTGTTGTTGACTGAATGCAGAACCTGAAAAAGTTTCCGTTGACACTTCTTTTTTTAGGGTTCAATATAGAATAAATTCCTCAGCATTTTGTAAGATTAGCACATTATTGACTCCCATTTCCTTCCTGCTGCAACCAATTCACCAGTTTCCTCTGAAAACTTTTGCCTGCTGCCACATGTTGTTCTTGTTTTCTGAAGTGGTGTATTCTATTTTGACACTGAAATGCGTATTTCTCTCCCACTGAAAATCTGCTCTTGCTACCTCTAAGCTATTGGCGAAAAACGGTGTTGAATGGGGTTAGGTTTGTAAATATAATTTAGAAGATAATGTGACAAGGATTAATGGTTGTGATGCCGTTGTGTTTCCACGTGCAGGTGGAAGTGTTTAGGAGAAGCTTTACTTGCCATGTATCACCACCTCACAACTTGTGATCCTCCTCGACCCAGTCTGGGAAAGAGAATTGATCTCTCAGAATACCGAGACCCAGTTCAACATTTGATTCTTTCTCCTACCTCTACTCCTGTCAGTGTTATTCAGCCAACTCCTGTCAGCACTAATCCAGTGGTGACAATGCCAGATCCTGTGTTACCTTATACTCCAACGACACCCAACTTTCCAAGTCACAGTCAGAATTCATTGGAACCGGGAGCTACTGTAGGTGAGCAAGGTACTTCAGTCTAAGATCCAAGCTATCTTTCCTGTTTATTTGGGTATTGAAAGCACTACAAAATTAATCAGGAAACGCTGTCTTTAAACTGCATGTTGGTGGATTCAGAACTTTGCAGCATATATATAACATCTTGTAGAAAAAGTGAAGTGGAGCTCTATAAAATTGTGTTAACCTTTCACATTAGGAAAGGAAGGCCACCTAAACTGCCTGAAAACACTTGGTTCCTGACTAAGAAAAAGGACATAGGGTTAGGACAGTGGACTTACTTTCCTATATAATGGAATTGAGTCAGGTTGATTAGTTGTTCTTAATTGTTACTCCAGTGCAGGAGTATATAACCTCTTCTGGTTTTGTGTTACTGCCTCATACTTCAGTCTTTAAGATTAGAAGAGCCATGGCTCTGTTCCAGCAGCAGTGCATATCAAGCTTTTAATGTTGTGAAGAATCTTGACCTCCTTTGAATGAATGATCTGTTATAGAAAAAGATAACTGTATTATTTTTCTGCTCACATGTAACTTTAAGAACCTCAGAGAACCAAGCTGTCAGCTGTATTTATTTGAAATCTGTAGCAAGAGGTTTGAATATTGTATGCTGTAGCTGTATATGTATTTACATGTCTAAAACTATCAAGGAGTTATCAGTATTTTGTTGCTATTCATGGGAATTTACAGGTGTTTCTGAAGTTAAAGGCAGACTCCTCTGATTCCCATTTCAAAAGCCTCTTCAAGACTAATGAATAACAAAATGCAGAATTTACAGTAAGTCTGCTTCTTGCGTCAGATCAACATTATTATGCAAAGTACCATAGCCAGTTTATATAGTGATTTTTTTTTTTAATTATTTTTACATTTTGGCAGTGTCTTCAGAAGGAAACCAATGAATCTCAAGTGTTGGTGTAGCATAAAATAAATTGTCACCCACAAATGATTTTTTTTTAAATAATTATCCACTTTTGTTTGATGATTTAACCAGTCAGTATCTTTTTCTTTTCTTTTAAATTCTGTTTCTAGGTGACATATCTGCAGGTGATAAATCTAAGAAAGGTGTGAAGCGAAGGAGAATTACAGAAGATAGTGGTGAAACAGCAAAAAGGAGATCTGCTAGAGTCCGGAACACCAAGTGTAAAAAAGAGGAGAAGGTTGACTTTCAAGAGCTGTTGGTGAAATTCCTTCCTTCCAGGTACTGTACAGCAATAACTTTGATTATGAGAGTGTCAAGAGCTAAGTAGAAGAAGCTGTTTGGGGTTTTGTTTGATATCCCCCAACCTTAAAGCCACAAGACTCATGTTATTTTTTGAAGCAGATGTGATGCGTTGTCCTCTTGTAAATGTAATAAAACTGTTGTTAGTGAAAATTACTAAAAACTAATTGAAAAATAAGAAAGCTTTTATTAATGTGAGATTGAATTAGAGGACAATACAGACATCAAAATGGATAAGATAGATAAACAAGGTAGTCTTCATTTGGGCAAAATTTGGGAACTGGAGGTAAGCTTGAGTTTACCTCAGTTCATGAACTTCCACTGTTAAATATGCACAGCATGCCATCGTTAGGTTTCACTTGCTAGTGAAAGAAAGAACGAGGATTTTGTTGATATTTTAGGTTTTGTTCCCCTTTCACACAGATTGAGGAAACTGGATCCAGAGGAGGAGGAGGACCCTTTCAATAACTATGAGGTACAGTCAGAGATCAAAGAGGAGAATTTCCAGCATGTTGGACCACATAGAATGTCATTTGATTCTACAACATTTATGGAATCTGGTAAGGATTTCATTATAACCCCCAGTCCTTCTATATTGTTTCTTCCATATTGTATGCTTTATTTTCTGTATTTTCCTGTCATATCTAGAAGGTCACAGAAGTATACATTATTTTAAAAGGTATAATTTTATGGCATAGAAATATCTTGGTAACAGGTGTGATTTTTTTAAGTCTTAGGAAATGCTTAATTACTGTGTGCATCTATTATGTGGGCTTTCCCATTTAAACAGATTGGAATACAGTAACTTAATTTTGCATTTATACAGCACAGGAAAACTGCTGCAAGATTAGTGCATAAAACACTGTTGAAGCCTATTTGTTTCAGGTTATAGTCTGCCTTGACCTTAAATGTATATGGCTTTGTGTTTATCTGCTTTCTAGAAAAACAGGATGTTCATGAATTCCTGCTGGATAACCTGAACAATGGTGGGATCTTGGAGCTTATGATGAGATACCTAAAAGTCATCAGCCAAAAGTTCTTAGTGAAGTGGCCTCCTGGCTTGTGTGAGGTGGTCCTTAGTATCTATAATAGCTGGAGAAAGCATAGTAGTAGTCTTCCCAATCCATTACTGAGGGACTCAAGTAATCAGCATATCAAGGTAATGAAACACTTTTCCTTATACTTGCTGCTGTGTTGCTTTCTGTGTACCAAAAGTATCTAACTGAAATGTAGCCATCAGATGCAGGTTCTACTTAGCTCTTGTCTGGGGAGCTGCTTGTCCTAGCTGTTGCACATGTCATGAGCTGTGGGATACTTCAGCTCATGTAACTGTTCCTGAGCTCCTGAACGTATCTGGGTGATGCTGTGTATACCCTACACGTAATATGTGTGTGTATATATACACACACGTACAGATGTAATATAAATACTGTAGATGTAAATACAGTTTACTACTTTACTCTGTTGTTGCTCTTTCTCTTTCTTCCCTCCCTTTGCTTCTGATATGACACAAAGTTTTATTTTGTCATCAGGTGAGTAGAGAGGCTGTTCTGTTCATATTGGCTGATTGAGGGTCAGCATATCTGCTCCAAATAGACTGAATACAGTGTAGTTTTAAAATAACCTGCAATTTAAGTGAAAAACCACACCCAAACCACCAACAAGCCCAAACCAACCCCACCACCCTGATGTCACCATTTTATTACCTTTATAAATCTGTGGACTTCACAAATGCAAACAGAAAAAATGGTAAGTTTAGTAAATTAATGTTAAACTGGGTGACACAAGATGATACTTCTTGAATTATAAAACCGGTACTGATACTTCTTGTCCACTGAACCTGCCAACGTTATCTTTTCAATGTTAGCAATGCTTGTTCATTTGGAGAGTTACTTGCCTTTGGTATGACTGCAGTTTGAAATTTTTTTTTTCATAGTAACAGTGTTTCTACTTTTTTGCAAATGAAAAATTAATTCTGAAAACTATGTTCCATTGACTTTACAAAACAAATGAAAGTATCACTATGTAGCAGATGTTAAATTTTTATACATCCTGTGACTTTGGTATTTCTGTATATTTTTCATATATACACACCCTTTTTTAAACAAACGTAAATATATTTGTAAATGTATTCCCTTGGTTCTCATTATGACTGCATAACTGCTTGCTTGTATGGAAAATTTTAAAAGTCAACAATTTGTAGCTATACTATTAACAGTCCCTGTCCTCATGCTTGTCTATTATTTTTCATACTTTAATTTATTTTAATTTGCAAGCTATCCTGAATGTAATAATTTGGGTTCTTAAGATTGTGAAGAGCTGTTCTGGTAATGTATGCAGACTTTTGAACCTTTTCATAAGTATGTGTTTTTTACAGCTGGACCTGTTGCCCTTATTCGTATGAATTTAATCAGAAAGTAGTATATCCTTCACTACACAAAACTACCTGGCAGAGATCCGCGATGATGTGATTTTTAATATACTTCTGAACTTTATCCAGCAAGGATTAATAAGCTGATAAGATTAGAGAACATACTCAGTTTTGTGGAGATAAATACTGAAAAAGTTATAGGATATACTCTTTATTTCTCAGATATCAGTAATTTTATTGTATTCTGGAAACATGCTTTTAGCGTGATTGAGCAATTTGATATAGTTTTATTTCAGCCAGATAAAAAAATAAGGATGTCACGTTTTTCTAACATCAGGCAATGCTGTTCTCACTAGCTTCTCTTATGAGCTGAGATTTAAAATTTTTTTAATGCTTCTTCTAAGTGTTGTTTTGTTTTGTATCTGTTGATTTGTAAATGCTATTATACACCTTTAGGCAGGGGAAGAAGTAGTTATAGATTGGGAATAGAAATCCCAAGAGGACAAGTTGAAGATTTTCTTTGAAGTAAATTGCAAATTTGTGTGTGGGTTTTGGTGGTTTTTTTTCTTCTTTTAATGAATTTCTTCCTATATACTCTTCTTTGATATCTCCATACTTTTTCTGAAGGATATGATGTTGATGAGCCTTTCTTGCATGGAACTGCAGTTAGATCAGTGGCTACTGACAAAAGGGAAGAGCTCTACAGGTGAGAACTGGATGTTACTTTTTTCAGACTCTAAAAGCACTCAAGGTGTATGAAGACATGTTTCCAGGAATTAATTGGAATTTGGAGCTGTATTTTCTTAATTAATGTCTTTCAGATCTGTATTTTATTGGTCTACCAATTGTTTGCCTTAAAGTAGGTCAATACTTTTGAAATACGAGTATATGGGAATTTTTGTCATGGGATGCTAGTAACTTTATGATAAAATGTAATCAATTGATTTGCAGTTTCTCCACGAAATTGCCCTGCTGCCTCTGTGAATGGGAA
The DNA here is from genome assembly GCF_017639655.2 of Falco naumanni. Classification (NCBI taxonomy): domain Eukaryota; kingdom Metazoa; phylum Chordata; class Aves; order Falconiformes; family Falconidae; genus Falco; species Falco naumanni. The sequence goes on from NC_054054.1 coordinate 88,535,551, forward strand.
GTTTGGTCCTGACTTCCCAGGGACTCATTTCTTGGGAGACCTGTTGCAGCTGTCATTTGCGTCTTCACAGCGAGATTTATTTGAGGAAGGCTGGATGGAGTTTGTCACTCGAGTGTATTGGCTGAAAGCTCGCTTTCTAGCACTCCAGGTTTGTTTTACTTTTGATTTAACAAATAAAACTTTTCTCAAATTAAAATCAATGTTGTTCAGAGATGCCACAGGTGATTTGGGAATCTCGGCTCATTCAAGCGTGCCAATAGAACTGGTTCAAAACATAGTTATTTCATTTTACTTTTTAATATAATTAACTATCCTAAGGGTAGAGGTGAAGATGAAATAGGAGGTCTAGCATGCTATGCTAATATTCAGGTATGTTTAATACATAAGTCTTTGTTTAAATTAGTTCATGTTCAGCCTAAAAAAAATACATATTTGGCTCAAAGTTATTTGGAGTAGTACTGTGTAGCTGCAGAACATGGATTTTTTTGGGGACCTGGACTAGCGGATACTATCAAAGTCCCAGACAGTCCAAAATGCAGCTTTCAACTGAAGCAGTCTGTGTGTTTAATTACTCTCCCCTCTGCTTTTTCAAGGTAGCGTGATTCTTCTTTTGGAGACACTTAATATAATATGCAGATTTTGAAGAGAGGGTTTTAAACCTATCATTAAGGGAATAATTTGAAAGGAATGTTATTTGATCCCAGACTTTATTTTCCCCTCCAAGTGCTGCTTCCTCAGGACATCAAAGAATTTGTTTATGCATCAATTATGTTTAGGTCAATTGTCCACTAATAATGCGAGTCAGTTTCATAAGTGTGAGCTAACCAGTTCCTTCCATTTTTATTTTTTGCCCCTAAGCATGAGAGTTCCTATGTGGCCACTGCCATTTTTCCTTTAGATATAGAGTTATATTTTGCCTGTGCAGCTTGCATTCCTCTCCTGACCAACCAACTTCAGTATCTACTTCATTTGGACAGAGGGAATAGAATGCATTCACTTGGTAAAATATAAGAATGTTTTTTAACTTAGTGTCTTTATTTGCAGAAATGGAAGAGTTATTTCTAGAGCTTTACTCTTCCATGTTTTTAAAGGAAGGGGATTTTATCAATCCAAATGAATTTTTCAAATTTATGCAAGCTGAATTCTATTTCTCTGGTTTATTTTGCGTGTTACTGAAGTCACTGGTAAGATACAGTGCCTTTTTTTTTTATTTTTTAATTTGAGATTAACCATTGGATTTGTTTTTTATTTGGAATGATATGCGGTAATCACACTGACAGTGCCTACATTGAATTTAAACATTTTCTACATGCTTTAGAAACCCTTGCTGCAGACAGAATCAAGGTGGGTTTTTTTGTTTGTTTGTTTTCCTCTGTACTGTTTCTGTAGGGAGACATGGAACAGGCACTTGAAAACTATGATATCTGCACTGAAATGCTACAGAGCTCCACTACAATGCAAGCTAAGACTGGCAATGAATGCAGCATCGTAATACGGTTACCTAATCTACATGTTGATTCTGTTGTTTCTTTAGAAGAGGTAAGAATTAGTTTGCAGTTGTTTTCTCCCCACTCCATCCCTCCCAATTTCAAATGTCATCTATGCATTAGTTCTTCTGTGATGGAAGCTTACTGTATCTGTCCTAGAATTTTTCGAAGAGTGAAAGGACAAGTTCATAATTTAATGTCAAGGCCATCATCATCTTTTCAAAAAGACATCTTTTGGATCTGTTGGTCCTGTACAACTTAAGATTGCTTTTATGCAAAATAGAAATATTAGAGCAGCTGCATGTAGAACAGTAGATTATTAGACTAGTGTTTTATTATCTTTTCTTAAACATAAATTTCACATTTGCTTAAATGAGCTCTTTGCTTCAGGAGTCTGTTTTTCATATAACAATTTGCATTTTAAACAAAGAGATACCCTTCTTCTTTCTATTGCTGTTTTGGGGGATGAACTCCAACACAGGCGATGCCATCTTCACTTTGAAGTCCATCTGATGGATGTATTCTTGCAGTGTAGAAATGTGTGGGTTTGGGATTTAAGGCAAAAAAAGTTTAAAATCATTATAGCACTAAAGTCATATTATATAATAATTAAAAATCTGTGGAATGGGTGAAGTGTTGCATAGTAGGTGTTTTCTTCCTGGTTTATATTCCTGAATGTAGCTGTGGAGTTCATATAGCTTTACAGCTAAACTGCTAGGGGAAATGTCGGTGCTCAAATGTATTTGAAGACAAAAAGTTGGATTGTGTCATCTGTGATGTTTGCAGATTGAAAAGAACCTAAAATCTCTGGAGAGATGCCAGTCTTTGGAAGAGATACAGCGACTGTATGAGGCAGGGGATTATAATGCAGTGGTGCATCTGCTTCGCCCAACATTATGCTTTAATGGTTATGGCAGAGCAAAACATCTGGAATTTGTAACATCCATACCAGAGAGACCAGCACAGCTGCTTCTCCTACAGGTTTGTTTTATTTCTTAAAATTTTTTTTTAGTAGGATATGAGGACTTATTCCTGAAAACAAGATCAAAGGATTTCTAGAGTGGGTGTTAATGGTTAATGAGCCTTATTTACAAAGCAAAACTAATAAATAGCTTTGACATCATCAGCAATACACCAGCTTTTGCTAACTGAGAATGTGGCTAAAAGTATAAGATATCTGAAGCCTGCCTGAAATGGCCAGAAAACCTGTAAATTTGAGTAAACTTGAATCATTTGCAGAGAGATCTTGTGGGTGGATTCATGCTATCTGCACCTGCTGTGAATACTTCCTGCTTTTGTTTATGTTGACTATATGGTAATTTACAATGATGCTGAAACTTAAAAGTTATCTAGCATATGTATGATTTTTATGATGTAGTGCATCTGTCCTGCATGAGTGACAAACTGTTGATAGGTAGATTCAGTATAATTGCTACAGATTTAGTCGATTTGACACTATGAAAGTAAGGGTACAGATGAGCTCAGCTATAGGAACAATTTGAGCCTGTCAAGTTCTCTGGGGGAAAAAAAAGAGGTGGCACAAAAAGACTGGTGCTCTTTTAACTGGACTGAACCAAATCCTACAGGCTCTGTGCCATCTCCTGACCCAAGCTTGGCAGAGTAGAAAGAAGCAGGAGATGTTGCTATAATGCTAGCCTTATAGTTGCTATTTTGTTATTTATGAAGTAATAAAATGGCAGCACAAGATCACAAAGATCCAAACCCTGTTGCTGTAGAGCCTCTATTCAATTGTGTATCAGAATTTTAGACAATAAAAATGGTTCCTAAGCAGGTGGTAGGATGGGTGAGTGTCATGGTTTAATAGTGGCAAGAAGTGTGTGTTTAAAGCCAGTCTGACGTGCCATATACTTGGCAGCTCTAGATCAGTATGCATGTTGTCTGCCAAAACATTTTGTTCAGGTTCTAGGTAGGTTAGAAATTAGAAATGTAATTTCTGTGTAAGAGTAATGAAAGAGTCATCCCTTTCTTGAATTTTTTTTTCATCTTTTATTAAAGCAGCAAGATTTAGCGATGATTTTTTGTGAAATTTAGATCCTACTTGTATATTTGTTATCTAGGGTCCATGCATATCTTATTGTATTTTTTTAATGTCATATTTAAAGGTGTTCTGTTATCATTTCATTAGTTACATTACATTAACTGTATTTACATTATATCTAGTGTATTGCTTTGCCCTGCTGTGCATTCATTGTTTAAAATAACCCTCTTGTCCTTATAATAGATTTTTTTCATATTTACGTTCCCTAGGACTCCCTGCTCAAACTGAAAGATTACAAGCAATGCTTTGAATGCTCAGAAGTTGCCTTGAATGAAGCAATTCAGCAGATGATTAATATGACAGCAGCCTCTGCTAAAGAAGAGTGGGTTGCTACGGTAACACAACTGCTTACAGGAATAGATACTTCATTATCATCAGTCAACAGCATCCTGAAAGACTCTTCTATAACACCAAGCCTTGTTCGATTAACAAACAACCTGATTCAGGTAACCTGTTCACTTGCACTAGGAAAGAGGTATTGTGTGCTGCAGACCTTCAGACATGATACAGCTGCTGTCTGAATTGTCACCCACTTGCAGTGACGTTTTGCGTTACATTTTTGTTGAGGGAAGATAAGTGTTACCTTTGTAGTCTTTATTTTGATTTCAGTATGTTAAAGATGCACAGAGCACACCTGTGCTAGAATTGGTAACAGCAGGTACCTTCAAACACCAAGCTGCCTGAAATAATCAGAGTGGTAGTAAGATAACTCAAGGAACAAAACTGTTTTCTTACGCTATTTGAAATGGTGATAGTGCAAAGAGTGATTGAGCTGGCTGGGTGCAGTTTGTAAGTTATGGCACTGATCTTGGTAGTGTGTGCTTTGGGCTAGAAGACAAGATACCATAAGCCTTATGAATATGGTATTGTTGCTTGCAAGTGCTGGCCAAGCTAAGGGTCTTTCCAGCAAAAACAGAGAGGGTGATGAGAAGAGGGCAGAAAAAAAAGCGATCTGTGGACTGTTTCTGGCATTATGAATACAGCTAATTTTAGCCTTTTAACTAAGGTATTTTCAAACCTTAAAACTATTGAATGAGTATTTTTCAATCCAAGTAACAAATGGCAGGCTCTCAGTTCTTAAGAAGCTAGTGTAGTTAATGTCAAAATTTAATGTGCTTGCAACTTCCAAATCTCCATGTACTTCAGTAAAAGCCAAGGACCTTCACTACTCATGAAATCATACTCTTATTATCTGAAGTTGTATGTGTGTCACTACATTATGGGATGTAATGGAATTCTGGAGAACAGAGTATTCATTGTAATAACCTAAATGGATTCTGTAGTAATGATAAATATGATTCTTTATCTACATAAATACCAACAAAAAAACTGTTGCATGTGTGGAAGAATGTGAGAAAAGTGTAGGACTTCAGAAATTTCTGGCACTGGCAATAAAATGGACAGTTGTCTATGAGAAATGGCAGGGCAATGGTTCCATGACACAGCATTGTGTTGCTCAGAATTTGTTCAGTTACATCATTTATATAGCACCTATTAATGATTCTAGTTGGTCTTTAACAGTTATTGTAAGACCTGGTAAAGAATTCAGGAATTCTTTGAACTAAGTTCTTCTTCCTTGCTGGGTTATAGAGAAATTTCTTGTACAGTAATGAGGCCTACTAACACTAAGAACTTATGCTGCACATTTGCTTACTTTTTATTATTTGTATATGGTATTGACAGAGAAATAACTACTTGGAAAATACAAGAGGAGTGTCAGTGTAGGGGAAATGATCTACCCTTCTCCATACCAGCTGATCTTATTTATTGGACTTTTACCACCACTCATTGTGAGAAGCTTGAGCCTCAACTTTAGATTTCCTTAGGATAAAATGCATTACCAACTTTGGGTTTTTTGGGAAGGATTCATACCTGACGTTTATGTTGTATCACTTTGTATAATGTCTGTTTCTTTATTAGATCATAGACTGCAGCATGGCGGTCCAGGAAGAACCAAAAGAACCATATGTCTCGTCAGTGCTTCCATGGGTTATCCTGCACAGGATCATCCAGCACGAGGAAGATGCTTTTCGATCCCTTTGCTGCCAGCAGCAGCAGAACCAGGGAGAAGAAGGTGGGTTAGTTATTCACTTTCATATATTGGAGCCCAGCTCCTTACAGTCTAGCTCCAGAATATACATAAGAAAATAGTTTTTTGTTGTCTTGTCTTGCTGGCTGAAGGTATGCGAACATCACTTTCTTATCACAGAGGGAACTTTTTGCCAGAAGCATTGGCTAGTTAGATTTAACTCAGTTCTGTGCTACTCTGCTATTTACCAACTTCTTTCTTCCAGTGAGTCCTGATACCCCTATGTTGCCTTCTTCACTCATGCTGCTGAACACTGCTCATGAGTATTTGGGAAGAAGATCCTGGTGTTGCAATTCAGATGGTGCTCTTCTAAAGTTTTATGTAAGTGTTAGATCGTAGAATAATTTAGGTTGGAAGGGACTTCTGAAAGTCATCTGGCCAACCCCCATCTCAAAGCAGGGAACAACCGCAGTTATATTAGATTGTTTATTGCCTTGTCTTCATGTTAAATATACACTTTTAAATACACTTTCCTTCTCCCAGACAAATGTATGAACATTTCAGTCAGTTGAATCTGAATAGCAAAGACTTCTTATTCCAGACCCTTCTCCATGGGTATGCTTTCTAAACAGCACTTTTTGTCAAACAAGTGATGCCTTTGGACAACTAAGTCTCTACTATAAAAACATCTTAAATGGGAATTAGTAAATGATCTACCTTGCCCTGAAAGAGAAAGCACTAGAGAAGTGTTAAAGTGATTATCTTAAGAGAAATGTGGGCCTGTATCAGCCACTGATCATGATAAAATTTCAGTTATTCAAATTCAGACTTGAGTTTTGTGGTGCTTAGCTTTGGAAGATGCATGTTCTACTCTTTAAAAATAAGCAGAGGTAATGTTTGAGGCTAATAAAAATTTCTGGCACTTAGCAGCATTCACCCAGATGATGGTAATATGGTAATTTGTATATTCTTTCATGTGATGAAGACAGAGGTTGTTTGTGTTTTATTTTTGGTAATGAACATATAAAAGTGCTTGCGCCTTGTAACCTGTGGAAAGGGAATACCGGAATACTGAATCTATATGCAGTTTCATCTTCTCCTGTGTCTGGTAGCTCAGCCACACCCCTGCCCTGCTTGCAGCAAAGGTTTACTCTGACGTAAATTCAAAATTTTACTTTAGATATTCAAATAACCTTTTACTTGGCAATAACTCTTAATTTTCAGCTGTCCTCTGAGAATTAAAGTTACAATTGTAAATTTGTAACTGTTAATGGTAATCACCCCAAGTCTGCTAGCTACAGAGAGAGAGGGAACATGAGGAATGTAAGGAAAAATAACTAGACAAAACAACAAATGCCATTTTTCCTGCTCATCTCTCAAATATCTTGCTGGAAGATGAGCTGTCTGTATGGATGGAGCATGCTTCCTGCTCCAATATTGCAGCAGTGAGCATGGCTTTTGTCCCCCAATCAGGTGGTAAGATAGGCAGGGTAGGAGTGGCAATCTTTGGGCAAGAGGTGTGTGCCGTCTCAGCAGTGCATTTCAGTCTTTTAAACAGGAAAAAAAGCAAGTGGGCTTAGCTGGGCAGTGCTCTGCAGGGATAGTTCAGTGGCACTTCACAGGTTCAGCTTGACTTCATTGAGGGTTATTACCTTCAGCCAAAAGAAAATCATGATTAGTTCTGCATAGAGCTACTCAAGAATCTCTTAATTTCCCTTCGCAGTGCTCCCTGGAGCTTATTAGCCACAGCTCAGTGTCAGACCCCATCTAGCTCTGTGTTTGAGCAGCAGTGTGTCTAGGACAGTAATTTAGACAGCTGAGAAGCATTGCACAGAGAGCCTGAGGTTCTGCAGGAGACTGCTCACTCTGGTAGGGCTGGAACTAATGAACAGTGTTTGAACTGAAGCTGATTCAGTGTAGGACTATTAGATTATGTTTGCATCCTACCCTCCTCAGTCTCCCTGGTATTAGGAGCGTAATACTGATACACCTTGGTTGCCTCTCCATGGATCTGCCTTGAGTCCAAAGGGCTTATTAGCTCTGACGCTGTGCTTCGTGAAAATAGCCTGTTTCCAGACTCGAGCTTGCCCTCAGATGCAGTGCTCCTAAGTGATGAATCTAAATTGTGTCTGTGTAGTGTGCCTGTATCCACAGCCTGGGGAGTCAGGTAGTATGCCCTGTGAACCTCGATAAACTACAGGTAACTGAGAGGTGTGAATGTATTTACAGCTAGGTCTTTGCAAGTGGCATCTGGTACTTTGAATAAAATCTTCAATTTTCGGTCACAGAATTGAGCACTTCTTAATAATACTAGATCATATTTAATTTTAAGCACAATAATGTAGTTTTTGGAGACAAGAGGGTTTGGAAGGGTAAGGAAAGAAGATAAAATGGAATGAATTATTTAAAAAGAAAAGCAGTTTCAAGCATGTTAAAAGTATGTTTTATAGACTAGTATGAAACGATCACCTCCTATAGGTGAACTGTCTGCTCAAGTACATTGTATTGCTGGTGGCTGAAAGTGGTGTGCAAGAGATGATACTAACATGTAGTTAAGTCTTTCAGCAATAGTCACAGTCTGGATTAAGAACAATTCTGAGTTACTGCCAGGAATTTAAAAGCTGAATAAGAACACGGGAGGTTGTTTTGAACACTGTTCAAGTGAGAATTCTGTTACTGGTGTTAGATGTGATTTTGTTTGCAGGGAGTATCATGCTTTTGTTACAGTACCCCGTGATGCTTACCTCTTCCTTTCAACTTATCTACATTTCTTGTAAATTTTAAACATTGTTCGCAAATTCTTACGGGAAAAGTAGTGGAAATAAGGTGTCTGCTGTGACTCAAAGATGATGGCTATGGCTCAAAATTTCATTGAAATGCCTTCTAGGAATTGTTTTTAGTGTTATTTTTCAGGGGTTTGGCTCTTAATCGCACCTTGTTCTTAGCACAGGTCTTCTAAGCAGAAGAGAATTGATATTTTATAGTTAATCCCAGCACTTGCAAATGAGCTTCTTACATGTAGAATGACAGAATTTTGCCTTGTGATCATGTTCAGTGTTTGTAGTGTCAGGAAAGTCAATCATGGTAAGAAGGTTCTTGTTGCATGCATCATATGCATAAGCAATTGAGTTTACAATCGTAGATGTTGAACAATGATAAATAGTGATAAACAGGCACCTTAAGTACTGTAAATGTAATATGATGAACTTTTATGCAAATTGCAAATAGGTGAATGTTTTGCATTTTCAATTTATTACTGCAGAATTTCAGTTGATGAAACTCCTGAGTTAACCAGTGTGTTCAGTAATGGGTATGGCTGTTTTGGAGAGGTTAGATCTACTAAAATGAATAAATGAAAGTTGATGCTTTCTGTCAGAGGAAAAATGTTAAAGGAAATGACTTATCAGTTAATAGAACTCTCTGTGCAATTGTATACCCCTTTTAGCCAGATTTTTATTAGCCATCCCTTCTTGCTCTGCAGATTCCTCTCCATTCCTCTTTTTCCATGAAGAGAAAATTGATGTTTGTGAATCAGGGCAGAAATTCTTCTATGCCTTGTCCTTATTCACAAAGTGTTTATATTCACAGAAGCAACTTGATGCATAGTGGAAAACTTTGAATGATCCTAACTGTGAAACGTTAAGCTGATATCTGATCTCATTGATTAAAGACAAGAGTTCATGAATTAACATAGGAGAAAAAAAATAAAAACACTTTATTGCAGTTGCAGTGCTGTTGAAAGTATTTGTTGTGTGAGACTAGTTCACAGAAATATGGGTAACATCAGCTTGTAATTGGGGGAAAATAGGTGTAGTTCTTCAAAGTGGTTTTCATCGTCTGCCTTCAGACAGCTAGGTAACTTAATGCAATCTTCAGCTTGTAGATGGCACTTTCATTGATATTTGTGGTGTTGTAGGTTCAGGTACTACAAAAAGAACTTGCAGCATCCACTTCTGAAGATACTCATCCATACAAAGAAGAGCTGGAAACAGCCTTGGAACAGTGTTTTTATTGTTTGTATGGTTTCCCTAGCAAAAAAAGCAAAGCAAGGTACCTAGAAGAACATTCAGTACAGCAGGTAAGATATGTATTAGTTAATGTCAGTGGAATATCCTGAAGTGATGAAAGATACAGCCCTGGCTGGTTTTAATGTACCTTAATATATTTGTGAGAAAGATTACTTTTATTTCCTTGCAAAAATAATTTATTTTACATATAGTAGAAAATAAACTCATTTTAAAAATATGGAAGCTTTTATGAATATAGGCAGTCAGATATTTGAAATGAAATGCTAGTGTAGTTTTATTCGTGGTAAACTGCAATTTTGAAACTATTGACAAATTGATTTTATTGGGCCATGACTTTCCTGTTTTCAACAGAGAAGAACTTTCAGCTGGGAAAAATTAGAGAGGAAAAAGGCAACTTGAGAGAAGAAAACTTTAGCAGCCAACCTTTCAGTTTATGAAAGTCAAAAAGTTCACTGTTAAAAATGGTGCAAGTAAACTATATTATAGCTTATTTTTTAATCTGTGATGGTGAATAGCTGGTAGGTGTTTATGAGAAATGTGTGAAATTAGTTGAGTTTAGGGAGAACAACAACTACAGAGTGCCCTGGAAAGAGGGTTGTAATATTAAAGAAGGGGCAGAAAAAGCAGGTCAGCAATCCTCTGCCTTGAAACATCACTGATTTTGTTCAAAAACCTCAGATGATTTTTGCAAGTGTTGGTAGAATTCTGAACAAAAAAAGTTTCATACGAGCAAAACAACTGTCTAGTTTCTTTGAACAGACCTTTTTAAATACTCAAATACTGGTATTACTCATTGAATATTTGTGAATTCTGTCTCTTAAACTTACTTGTTAGAAAATTAAGGTAATGAGGAGATGAGAATAACTAAGAAAAAGGGTAATATAAGGATTACCCTCTGCCCAATAAAATAAAGTAAAATAGAATAAAATCTGTTACATTTGGGCAATTCTGGTTGCTAAAGTTCTTATTGAAATCATTGACAAATTGATCTTTTTATTAATGCAAGTTCCCTGTTTTCAGTACAGAAGCAAAACTTGCTGTAAGGAATAAGATGAAAGGAGAAAAACATAGTCTACCAGAAAAGAACTTTTATTTTTTCAATTTATTTTTTTAGTGTTTTCAAGAAAGAGAAGTGAAGGAAAAATGAGGAATAAGTTCTGAAAGTACCTTTCTGCAGAGAGTTTAAGTTTTTTGAGTCTCAGAATTTTGTCTGATTCCCATTTCATTTGTTCTTCTTACTTGACTTTGAAATTGAAGGTGTAGAGCTTTTCTCCTCTGTGTCTTACCTGTGATCTCCGTGTCACTCAGGATGCTTGCAATTGGTTCTTTCTTATAAACAACTTTTCTGAGCAACTCTTCTAAGCAAGCAGAATGACTTTATTTTCCAGTGACATACACCAAGTTACAGCCCAATACCTTAGTCTTTTTAATCAGTGAGCAGTATGCTATGTTTGTGAACAGCATAGATTAATGGCTCCTTGTCCTGTTCTTTAGTAGGTTTCCTCGAGACTAGTATGTATATTCTTATGAATTGGAAAAGCCATAGAAACTCATTGTTAGTGGACTTTGGAATTTTGGAGTTTAATTTTTTTTCTGCCCTCATCTACCTCCCTGTTCAGGTTGATCTAACATGGGAAGATGCTTTGTTCATGTTTGAATATTTCAAGCCTAAAACTCTTCCAGAATTTGATAGTTACAAAACCAGTACTGTGTCTGCTGATTTGGCCAACCTTTTGAAGAAGACTGCTACAATTGTTCCTCGAACAGACAAGCCTATGCTGAGCCTAGATACTGTATCTGCCTATATTGAAGGAACATGCAGCAAGGTATAATCAATTAATTGCTTCTAAAAAAAAAAAAAGAGCATAAATTATTGCTGTTACTTTTATGTTGACTTTGAGATAGTTGGAGGAATGATTTATTCCATAATGTTGGATTTTCTCAGGTAATTGCACTTAAACAGGAATGACACCACCAAAGCTTTTAGTCTTGGAAAGGCAAGATACAATATTCATTAATATGGAGTCATTATGAGATATTTGTTAGTGTTTATAAGTGCTCTGTGTTTCTGTGGAATGCTTTCACTGTCTCCGTACTGAATACATTAATATTCTGTGATGAGAAAGCTACTTTCACTACAAAGAAGCAAGTGTGTAGCTCATTTAATATGAACCTTTATTTTTTTATTTTCAGGCACCATCTCTCCCAGATGGTGCGGACTGTTCTCCACCAGTTGTGTCTGAGTTGTACTATCTTCTGGCAGACTATCATTTCAAGAACAAAGAACAGTCTAAGGCCATTAAATTTTACATGCACGACATTTGTATTTGTCCAAACAGGTCAGTATTATTGAATTGTGCTGCACATCGTTCATTCTTCTCGCTTCTTTTAGTACTGAAAAGGAGACAACAGAAGATACTTATTTTGGTTTAAGGATTTTTTTAAAACAACTTGTCTGCAATCCATTATCACAGGTCGATTTTATAATTAAAAGCATCTCTAAAACAACCCAACAAACAAAAAAAACCCTGAAAACCTAGTATTAAATATTTGATTGTTTTGAAATTAAAACCAAAAAATGAAATACGGGGGGAAGCTAAATCAAAGTCAAGAATAACTGGCAAGGGTGAGGACCAAATCAGTATTTCTTTTTTTCACCTTTTGTTCTTTGTTTTGGCATGTTCTTACATGACAAGGAATGTGAAATATTACTGTTTAATAGCATAGCTATAGCACAAATAACATTCTTTAGCAGATTACTGTTTAGGCTGACCTCTTTCTAAATGTATGGTCTTACTGCTAGAGAACTACCCAAAGAATACAAGCTCAAGTAAAGTAAGTGGTAAAAACACCTTGTTTTATGGTAATGTACAACTTGCTGAAATACCACCAGGTTTAAGCTCTCTCATCTTAAAAATAAAGCATATTTTGAATAACAGTCATTTGAAGGGAAATTAAATAATCTTTAAATTTACTGATTAAGTATAGGGTTTGCATATTAGGTGCTAGCTATCATTTTAGTTCTCCTTGAAGCTGATAGATCAGGGTCAGTGACAAAAACCCTAGTTTGATAGACTTGAGACAAGAAAACTATTTCTAAATCCAGTCACATAACAGAGACAAAAGGGAGGGTGAAAGCACAGAGCAATTTTACATTGGAAATCTACAGAGGAAATAGCTGTAGTTTAACGTTATTGAATCTTCTAGTCTGGGACCTGTGATTAGCAGATTGCTAAAACTTTTGTTGGAAGCCGCATAAAGAAATTACCACCCCCACCTCCACCCCATTTTTCTGTAGTTTTGATACTTTAAAACCTAAATTCATAAATAAATAAGTGGAATGCATTTTTACCTTAATGTGTGACATTTTGGTGCTCGGAAGATGCTTTATGTGGTTGCATATTTTTAGCCCAGCCATATGAGATGTTACTTCTTTAAATGGCTATATTACAGTTCCCCATCTATTCCCCTTGGGTATCAGACTACTGAGGTCACTTGACCCAGAAATGGGTTTTCAATTGAAATCAGCAAGAAATTACAAACAAAAATGTGAGAACATCATGATTATTCTTTTGATGTTAGTATCATGGTAAAATTGAAAAATTCCAGAGCCATTGACCCCAGATGTTAATGAGAGATTATGGAACACGGAAACTACTCTCCAGACTGCATTGTCAATGATCTGATAAACACAGGACTATATCCTGATCAGTCCCCTCAGTAAGCAATCTTTATTATTGCTCATCAGAATTTTCCTACATGAATGCATTTTGGGTTTTGTGATCTTTATGTTGGAAGATGATGATGATGATAAAGGCCATTCACAATTCAGTCCAACAATACAAAATGTCAAAATGGCTGTCTGCTGGCCTACAGAAATAAAGGGTCACAATGTTTGGACAGGACAGCGCGGTTACTGAGCAATCGATGGGAGTGCTGCCATTAGATATGCTATTTTTGCATGGCAAATAAACGTTGTTTCATCAGTTTTTCATGTGTGACAATTACAGGGGACAGTGCTTTATTAGGAAACCATTTTTAATAAAATCAGACTTAAGCTATACAGCCTCTGTTCCACTGTGAGGGGAAGAGGAGATGCAGAAATCTGTTTTGAGAGCACATAGGATGAAAGGAAGTTGCAGATACAACAAAATTAATCTTGTCTGTGCCATTCAGTGTAATGTTTAGGGGGTAATTGTTCATGTGTTATGTTCTTGCTTGCATAGGTTTGATTCATGGGCTGGCATGGCTCTGGCTCGAGCAAGTCGTATTCAGGACAAGTTGAACTCTAATGAATTGAAAAGCGATGGCCCAATCTGGAAGCACTCTACTCCTGTCTTGAATTGCTTCAAGCGAGCCCTAGAAATTGACAGCTCTAATCTCTCCTTGTGGATAGAATATGGCACCATTTCCTATGCCTTACATTCTTTTGCATCCCGACAGCTTAAGCAGTGGAAATCAGAACTCCCCCCTGAAGTTGTGCAGCAGGTGGGATCTAACTGCGAGCAGTTTGAAATTTAAAATATTTTAAATGATCTTGTCTAATGTAGTAATTTTAATATAAAATATTTACATGCTGTATGCCACTTATTAGACTGTATGGTTACTTAGTAACATTGAAATTCTAATATTCGTTCATATAAGCTGCTGGTGTCAAGTAGTATTTAAAGGGTTTTTTTTCTTTCTTTTTCCTGTGTAAAATTAGTTTGAGCCCGATCTTTGACTTATCTTTCAAAGGTGACACAAAATTATTGTAACCTTCTGGAAAGGGGAATTGTATTTACTTTACCTTTCTGTAAATGTCATACAATGTTTCCAAGAAAAGGTGAAACATATACATGTTTAAATAGTGAAAAGATCAGGAGTTACTCTGATATCTGTGTCCAGATGTCATCTTTTGTATCTAAAGTCATCCTCCCCTTTTTCTGTTTTTGGGCTGCTTGCTTAAACAAAAGATCAAAATGGGGAGATTGATAGAATTTTCATAGAAAAAGTTGTTAAAAGTTCATTAGGTCTTTATGCATGATGAGGATAATGAAAAAGTTAGAGGAGTTAGGAAGCTTATTGCTAAGCCAAAATGAGGAATTCTAAATAATCTCTGATAGTGAAAATAGTTGCTAGGGGAAATGTTTTGTCTGTCTTTTTGGACCAGCAAACTCTGATTTGACCATTCTGACTTACAAATACTATCTAGTCCACAACTAGAAGCAGAATGAAAAAAAGAAGTGCTGCTCCTGAGCATCTGCTGCAATTTGTGAAAACTTTTTGTGTTTGAACTATAGAGAATGGTATTGGGAACACCCTTTTTTTCCAGGAGAATGTATTTACAGCAGGGTGCTGGGTCTTGCATTTGAGCTGCCTATGTACAGTTAATGTTATACAGTTTTATTAACATTGCAATTCCCATAGATGCTTACACAGCATTTGAACACCTAAGAAGAAAGATGATGTAAGCATGCATATTAAAGGAGAACAAATGGTTTATTAAATAGTGTGTTTGAAATGACAAGTAACAATAGAGTTTTCTTTCTGAGGGTTATTACATCCAAGAGCTCCAAAACTAACTACTCAGAAAATGAAGTTACTACATTTTAGGCCTTTGATCTATCAAAAGCTTGGTCTTACTGTCTTGTGGTCTCTTGGCTATGAGGGACTTGCTAAAGAATTCAAGGGATAGTGCTGGAGTTACTTTGTATTGTCATACAGAAGGTACAATACAGAGTAGCCATCTGAAGTTGTGGATTAAATCAGAATGTTTATTTAGGACTACTTTGAATCATCCTTTTTCCAAGTGAGTATATTAAAAATGCATAATTTACTAAGAAAAGATCTATTACAATAAAAGATAAATTGGAACAATATCATCTCCCTTTAGAGATATATATCTTCAGAACATGTTTCTCATATACTAATAACCCCATTCTCTTTTCCTTACAAAATACGTAAGGAAGAGAAGGGTATGTTACAGTCCTTGAAGTGCCACAAGTGCTTAGGATATTGTTACAGCCCAACAATTTAAATTTATAAACTTTTTCAAAGAAAGGAAATGAATGCATATTTTGAACTAGTTTTTTATGTGACTTTATTGGCAGTTTAATTTATGCTGCTAGTTATAGTTTCTTTGGTGGGGCAGGGGAAAGGAGTATTCTTGCTATATTCAGCTCAAAATTATATGCATTGCAAGCAAGATAATACATTTCTTCACAAATGATAGTGGTCCGTAGTGGCTCTAGCAGATTTAGTTGCAGAACAAAGCAAATATTTTTTATTTGAAGTGTTAAGATAATTACAGCTCTGAAAAAGTGGTAAAGTTTTTGTAGATGTGTATATTGGTTTATTTTTCAGATTTATATTTATATGCATATTCTTAAACTTTTGTCTTACTGTTTTGTTCTGATTATTTGTCAGCTGTTACTGGAGTGAACAAAAACCTATCCATAAACATGTTCTGTGGGTCATCAGAACGTATTTGATCACTTGGATACATTCTATGTCGTAGGTTGAAAGTGTTTTAAGTGATGTGCCTTGTTTATGCACTTTTATGTGAAGGAGCATATTTCTAGAATCTTTCATCCCAGCCACAGTGAATTCATGTATACTCAACACTTTGTTCAATCATAGATGGAAGAGCGTCGAGACAGTATGTTGGAGACAGCAAAATTGTGCTTTACGTCAGCATCTCGCTGTGAGGGAGATGGTGATGAAGAGGAGTGGCTTATTCACTACATGCTGGGGAAGATTGCAGAGAAGCAGAAACAGCCTCCTGTTGTCTATCTGCTTCATTACAAACAGGCAGGTCATTACTTGCATGAGGAGGCTGCTCGATATCCAAAGAAGATTCACTACCATAATCCACCAGAACTTGCTATGGAAGCACTGGAGGTAAAAGAAAGTTAAATACATAGGCCTGAAAACCTTGTTCTCCACATCCCATTATCTAATGGAACACCAGTTGTTATTAGTTCGTATTATTAGGTATACGTACCCGGTGCTCTGCATCTGAGAACATTTACAAGGCTGACTTGGAGATTAAAGTGGAGCCTATAATTAAGGCTGGTTTTGTTTTAAAGACAGTTTCTCTATACGGTCTCAGTATTGGACAGACAGGCAGAAGTTCCACTTCTGGATTTTGCGCACACAATTCATTAGCCAGTTTTTGTCAAAATCAAACATGCATAGGTCTCACAAGCATCTCATACCTGTGAAAGCGTAAATTCATGCATGAGCTGGCATAGTAGTCATAACACCTTTGCTTTCACAGTGTTGTCTGGTAAAACAGTGAAACTAGAACATACTCCGTAGTGACTTGCTTCCAAGGAGACCAAGTCTGCCATCATTGTTGTATTCCATAGGTTGCACTTCTAAAATTTTTACAGTGTTCAGATCTTGTAATTTACAAGCAACTTTCAAAGGCAGGAAAAGTCCTGTTCAGGTAAGTTTAGGTAACTTGACTGTCTTTACTAACTCCTGCAGTTTCTACAGAGAAGAGACTACTTGTCATAGGCTGCAGAGCTATGAATTCTCTACTGATCAAATGGACTTTGGTGTTTTCTAGGTATACTTTCGACTTCATGCTTCTATTTTGAAACTTGTGGGGAAACCAGACTCTGGAGTAGATGCAGAGATACTAGTTAGTTTCATGAAAGAGGCTTCTGAGGGACCGTTTGCCAGGGGTGAGGAGAAGAGCACCCCAAAAGTTGCAGAAAAGTGAGTTCAAATTTCCAGGAGTATCCTCTGAAAGCATACTTATGAACCACTGTGTAATAAACGGTTAAAGCAAAGCTGAACGAAATGTAAAGGCAACAAGGTGATTAGAATTCTAATGTTTGCAGTTTTCAGGTATCATGAGCAGAAAGATTATATGCTACTCTGAGATCTTGTCAGTGATTTCCACAGTGTAGATGGGAAGAGAACAAAGTGGAACAATTTTGATCTTGTGACCCATTTTGAAGCCACTGTTTTTATTTAATAATAAAATTATTTTTTATCAATTGTTAACAAATGCAAAAGCATTTATTGTGAAAGATAAGAGACTTTAGTCCTCACAACTTGTCTCATTAACAACTACAAAATAGAGAATGTTTTACTATTGACCAATGAAAAGGGAGTGACTGTACTAAAAAGCCATCATTTAGAATTTAATAGTAAGATTTGATTACTGTATTGGAAATGTTCTAAGGACATTTTGTTTTTTCTTTATGTCTGTAGTATATTAACACTTTTTTTTTTTCTTGCCCCTCCCAGGGAAAAAGCTTGCATGATTGATGAAGACTCTCACTCTTCAGCCGGAACAGTGCCAGGCCCTGGGACTTCCCTCCCCTCCTCCTCCGGTCCAGGTCTGACATCCCCACCTTACACAGCCACTCCAGTTGACCACGATTACGTCAAATGTAAAAAACCCCGTCAGCAGGCAACGCCGGACGGTACAGTCCCTGTTCTCAATACTGGCAGCACAGGGAGGTGCTTTAATCATGGGGGGTTTGACCAGGAATGATCAAACTGCTCGTTTCAAGGAGGGTGATGGGTCTGTGGTAACACGGGCAATATTGAAGCTCATTACTTTTATAAATTCAGTGCTTTATATATAAAATTAATGTACAGTCAGAGCTTTAAATACAAAATTCAAAGTTGTCACCTGCCACCATTGGCACCTGTCACTTAGTCAAAATGGGAATGTTGATAAGAAGAGTATGTAGCTGACTGAATCTTCAGTGAATTTTATTTTTATTTAGTTTTTTTTTCTCCAGAGCTAAATGTCTGACTAGGCTGATTAGGAAAGATGGAGGTTCAGTCTTTAGAAGACTGGACGCTGTTTCAGTGTCTGTGTGAAATGATCAGGTGAAAATTTGAACTGAGGCTGAAACAAGACAAATTGTTAAAGGCAAAACAAAGCAATATTACCCTTTCTTGAAGGAGGCA
Organism: Falco naumanni; assembly: GCF_017639655.2. NCBI lineage: Eukaryota > Metazoa > Chordata > Aves > Falconiformes > Falconidae > Falco > Falco naumanni. The sequence goes on from NC_054054.1 coordinate 88,554,073, forward strand.
GGTGGCAACTACTTTGAATATATTGTGTATCAGCACGAAGTGATTTGCATGACAGTCCAGTAGACTTCATCTTTTAATTTTCTTTACCATTTACAATGACTGGTTAGCAGCTCATCTATATAGAATATGAAGTGATATAGTAAATAATTGGCTTATAAATGCAGAAGGTAGGGTGGTATCACAGTGTTATTGAAGAATTTGCAATATACATATCTAGTAGAAATTAAGCTACTATTTAAGTAATCTGACATTATTATTTGGCTAGGAATTTTATTCTGATTTTGCTCTTCTGGCCATTTGTTTATCCATCTGGATCTATGAGTATCAGCACTCAAGAAGGCGTCATATATATATGCAAATGGTAGAATGTGGCAGGCCCCACAGAAATGCTCTGCTTGATATTAATTTATTTCTGGAGGGTGGGCTGCTTCCTATTGTCATTTTCTAAAGAATGGTAATTTGTAAATAACTTAGCTGACATAGTTTTGAAACAAGTGTTTATATGCCTAGAAACTAGGCAATGTGAAGTTACTCCTTTTCCCCAACCAATAATTCTTGGTGAAACTGACAGAACATCCTTCATCTCTTTCACTTAATTGAACAGGGAAATGTTCATTCTATTCATGCTTACACTTCAATCAGGAGTAATTCATTGGACTATTTTGATAATATATGTAGCGTGTTAGTGCGAATGGATTATTAGATTGTTGATGTCTTTTGACACAGCAAACACAGAAGGGAGCGAATATTTGAATATTTTCTAAAAAATACTCCCTATGAGAAGCAGTTCTGCCTAAGACTGCATCTGCCTAGGTCCTGATGACTGTTGAAATGCTCCCAGGCAATAAGTTAGTTAAATATTCCAGTATTTATTATTAGTACAGTCACTCAAAGTAAGATCTTATGGGTTGTGCTAATTGCGCAAGGGGAGCAAAGTTGGCTGTTTAGCAAAGCTGGAAGGTGCAAGCTAAGGAACATCTACCTCTGCCAGGGCTGAAGTAGCAGTTCTTGGGTCTGCTAGCTTAGCCTAGCTAGGACTAAGCTTTGCTGCTGTCAAAGCAATTCAAAATGTCAGCTGCTGAAAGAAGTGGAGTTAGGGTGGTCTTTAGGAAGGCTGTGTGTAACTGTGGCAAGTAGAATTGCAAAATACTGCATCATTCATATGTTTTCTAAGTTGCTGGCACAACTGAACTCTGGATACAGCATATTGAAGAGCTCCAGGAAACTGAAGTATTTGCCTTGGGGCTGTTACAGATGGAAGGAGAGCTAACAGGCTGAGCAGTGCTCAAAAGTCTTCCACTTTTGTGTTATAACGTATACTGTGCTCCTCTGCATGCATTTGCATTTTACTTGTATTAAAATATATATTTTTGAAGTAAAATGCTCTTGACATCTTACGTATAATGACATCACTGAAGAAAACTGGTGCCTGCATTTCTATTGTACCGTTCCTAAAAATAGCAAGAAAATACCCATCACTTGACAACTCTAGAATTTTTTCTTTACTGTTCTGACAGCAAACAAAACTGTCTATATTGTTGTTCACAGAACAAATAATTTGGCCTAAATTCAGCCTAGATATTTATTCTTTAAGGCCTGGCAATACTTCTACTCTTGTATCAATATTGTTGATAATTTTGTTGATGTTGTATGATATAAAAAAAAGAGTATTATGTAGAGTCTTGCCTACAAAGTTCTTTTCATATGTTACCACAAGCAAACATGATAGTTCGCATTCCTGTCATTGCTGACCTGCAAGACCTATTTTGACCATTATTGTGTGCTATGCTTCAAGAAGATGATCCATGAAGAAAGACAAGAAGGAATTGGGATGGTTTGTCTGGGCAGAAGACTAAGGGGAGACAACAGTGTAACCTAAACAGTGTGGAAGGCTGTGGAAAGGGCTAGAGCAAAAAACCAGGATTTCCGTGTTTGTGGGAGACAGAACAGGTGATATTAGACTTAAATTGCATTTTCAGTATGGATATTAGAAAATAGCATTTCCTAATAGTACTCTAACACTATTTAGAAAAAAACCCACAAAAGTTGATCACTATAATATGTTCCTGGGGATAGTATAACACTGCAACGCTTCAGCTCTGGAAGTCTTTATAAAGTGGTGATACAGCAATCTGTCAGGAATGATGGAGAAGTAATTCATCCTGATGGAAAAAGGAATGGACTAGATGAACTCTTGCAGTTCCTTCTGAGCCCTGTTTTTTTTCTATTAATTTTATGTTGTTTCTGGGGTTGTGGTTCGTTTTTGGGTTTGTTTTGTTTTGTTGGGTTTTTTTTAACAAGCTATCCAACGATGTGCCTTCTAGTGCAGCAAGTTATCTCATTACAAGCAGGAGGAAATTACTGTACAGCCAGACATCTTTTCTTTAAAATATTGGGACTCTCATCTTCAAGCATTCATCTGTAGATAGGTGAAGTTGTGAGGGCAAGCTTATTTTGGGTACATAATATTTAAATGTGTCATTATAGTTCTGTAGCTCTCCAGTGTGCTTTGCTGGTGGAAAAAGACCACCAGGATATGCAGAAATCAGAGTTAAAGTTGAGAGCATTGGAAAGCTTTATATCCCGTGAATGCTGGTGATATTAGTTTTAAGTCATATATTTAATGGAAATGGGAGAAAGGAACCAGTAAATACAGCTTGTAAAGTAACTAAACTTATTTTTCCTCATGGCAGCTGCTAGCATATATCTCCTTCAAAAAGACAGAAGTATTGATGAGTGGCAGCTGTTATTTGCTGGCTGACTAGCTGCTGTCATGTGTAAAATAAGCAACTTCCTTTCTCTTTTCTTGTCCTTCCATTCAGCAACATCTTTTCCTTCCTTCTGTTAATCCTGTCTTTCCTGTCATCACCCCTGCCTGTTTTATAACCTTTCAGAATGAAAACTTACATTTGATAGTAGAAGCCTGAGGTTTAGACTCTTCTTATTTTCCAAGAGTAAAGCAGGAAACAAAAAAACCCCAGGAGTTCAGCAGGGATAGAAACTGTCATTACCTGGAATGTCACCATATTTACACAGCTAAATGGCCAGTGTTATATACCAAAACAGACATGCTCATTGTCCTCCTTTCTACAGGCTGGATATATGTAGTCAGTATGCAGTACAGACTTCAAGCAGTTTAAATTTACCTAAATTTTGTGCTAAGCAATAAAATTAGTATTTATTATAAAATAAAGTATTAAAAAAAATTTAAAAAAATCGGAATGAGAGATCAGTTTTCCAAAAAGTGGACTGGGAGATTGTTATGAGTTTTTTTTTGCTGTAATATGCTGTTGTGTTGATATTCAATTCCATATTATTGTGGTGGTATGCAGATGATGTATTCAGCATCCATTGCTATTGCAGTGTTAAAATGTCATATCGTTTAAGTCTTCATCCATGTCATGTAGTATGTTGTATATAGTTAGATGTAATGGTCCTTTTTTGTGTTTGTCTTTGCCTGATTGCTGTTGTAACCAATATTGCCCGTGCTGCCTCTAACCTTTATACAAATCTCTGTTCCCCAGGCATTCTCTTCCTGCTTTTACCTGTCACGGCTTGCTTTTAATAATTGGCAAAACCTGCATGATAAACTCACTCGGAAAGGCTACTTGCTTCATGCTGTGGGAGAAGTCTCACTTCATAGTTTGTTGGTCTGTAATTCTGCAAATATTATGAAGATGCACAGTTTTTTTGTAAATGGGGATTCTCGGCATCCTGATGAGACAAAGGTGATCTCTGAGAAACTTTTTGCAACAGGTTGTCACTTGTGCCAAACTAAATAGGCTTCTGAGACAGAGTGGATATTTCTGTGCATAAAAAGAAAGTCTACGTTGCATTTTGGAACATTAAAATCTTACCCTTCAAAATTCTCTCTCTCTCTCCAGCCAGCTAAAATGAAATCTCTCTGTCTGCAGTACATATACTTTTCTGGCACATGGTACTGGATGTTCATGGGGACTGCATACTGGACTACAGGAATAATGAATCAGATCCAGCTTTTTGCAGTATGCTCCATTTTTACCTTTCCCTAATTTAACCTCTCTGATTAGTAAAAATATCACACTGACATTTAGTGTAAGATTATTTAAAAAAAAATCGGCTAAAGCAATGAAACATTGATGAGATACTCTGTTGCCCTGCACTTGAAGACAAAAGAACAGCAATACAGTTCAATGCAAGTTACCAAAACACATTCAGTGTTTAGTGCAGCCAGGCAAAACATAGACTCTCATCTTTGACTCATGTTATCAGAGAACTCCCTTTAAACATTCAGAGGACTTGCTGTCCTCAAGACATTGATTTGCTCCCATGCAAATCTCTGCAATTCTTTTGTTTTTAATAATGTGCAAGTGCCTTTTGATACAGAGCTGAATGTTGTCTTCCGTTATGGGTGGAATCTGTTTCAAGAGTGAGAATTGTGTGATGCATCATGTTTCTGCCTACAGACCAATAAAGAAAAATACTCATACAAATAACTAAAGAGAAGAGGGGGGATATGGTGCCATGCAGGCAGGACAGAGAGAAAGAGTCTATACATCCATAGCTTGCAAACAACCCTCCTTAATTGCATGAGACACAATTATTATTATTTTTAATAATATATAGTTATTCATAAGCTCTGAACTGTGCAGCAGGATTTTTCTTTACTGTAAATTGAGTTAGCATATGTATATAGCTCTTTAGAAAAGCTTTCTGTGCCACTTGTTTCTGATTTTTGACTTGTAGCTGATTGTTCATCACATTCCAGATAACTTCTTGTAATAACAGAGCATATATTTTTCTTCAGATATTTAAGACAGAAAAAGACATTATTCAGAAAAAGGGAGTTATACCCTGTTGGCTTTCTGAGCCTGTTACCTAGCCCTACATGCAGATGTTTCAGAGGTCTTCTCCCTCCTCCTTTTAATTTCAAAAAAGTTTCAAAGGATAGAAGGCAGACAACACAATTACTGAGCTGCATAGTAATTAACAGACAGAGGTGGAATACCTCATTCATACTGTCACCATGAAGCTGTACTTCAGCTCCCCTGAGAATAAATTATGTGGGCTTGTACTATTGGAGATACTACCTCGTCAGTGTATTAGCAGAGAGCTCTGTCTGTCTTAAGGATTGTATGTCTGCTAGTTCAGGTGACTTACCAGACAGTGACGTGTTGAAGTGTCCCTTCCCTTATGGTGTGTCTGGGAGAGTGCTGGCATAGGGTAATGGCTAGTGAAGTATTGAGCCTTTTTTTGTCCTGTTGCATTTTAAAATTAAATAGTCTTTTGGATTCCCCAAAGTTTAACACAACATTTTACTGTTAATTGCTAGGCATGTAGATGTTGTGCCTGAATGCTAATGGAGCAGTGACAATGAGATGCTAATGGCTTTTGCTGGTGTGGAAGAAGAGCATGGAATAGGGATTTTTGAAGTTAACCCAGTAAACCTATTTAATTCAGGATAAGTTTAATGTTAAAATGCTCTTAAGCATAGAATTAGGTCAAATGGACTACAGATATTTTTCTAATATCTAAGACAGATGTGTTTCACTAATGATAGTTAAATTATCCAAGTGATTAACAAGGTCTTGCTGTCATACAATAAAGGTCTTGGCAGCACAGATGCAAGTTCTTTCTTCCCAATAACATCTTTCCAATAATTTATATTTTTTTACTAATATAATGGAAAGTTAACAAGTTTCTTCCTTTTGACCTTTTTACATCTTCTGTCCAAAGCTGCTTTTTTTCACCTGTTGACAGAGTAGGTGATGTAGTCTGACACAGATATGCCTGAAACGTCACAAGTTGAGTCCATTATGAGGGGAAAAAAAAACACCAAACCAGTTGCTCTCAAGTGCTATTTCCTTAATCTTTAGAAATAAACATAAAATACTTAACTTTACATCAAACAGATTTCAGCTTCTTACGTTGTTTGAGATTTCCTAAAACTTAGGAGTGATGCAACAAAGGAATGAAACAAAATATAATAATACCAAAGAGAGAAACTGGTGTCAGGATATATTTTTAAATAGGAATTTTGTTGTAGTTGCTTATGCACAATTTAGTAGACCCTTTTCCCTGTTCTCTTCATTTCCACTACAGATAATAATTTTGAGACATTAATACCCAGTTTTATTTTTATCTTAGCTTTCAAAATAATAGTAAAATGTATAGGAAGTGACCTCAAAAGAATATTAAGTCCTTGATTTATCATTTGCTTATAACTTAGGGATTACCTTAGCTTTTTGGAGAAGTTTGCCTTATTGCTATTGCCAGATGGGGAAACTAAGAAAATACCTTAGGTAAACAAAATATTAAACCCACTAATTGTTTAACTCTTAAATTACACTGAGTTGCATTAAATTGTCTTTAATTATAGCAGAAATTGTTAAAAAGCACTGATGTTCTCCTTGGATTCATATCTTTCAAAAGAACAGGTATCAGTAGCAATTAGGAATTTGGAATGAATTCTCATGTCTCACAGGCTGCAGTGGTCTTTGCCATGTAAGTTGAGTAACACTAATGACTGTCTCAACTACAGTCACCTTATCAGATGAAGGAAAAGCTATATAACACAATGAATGTAAAAGTATATGCACTGTGTCTGTCTAGTATATATATCAAATATATTTGTGAGTTAGCCTAGAAGAGCATAGTACTTTCATGTAGGAAAAATATGTAGTGTTCTGTTTGTTTTTTTGTTTTTTTTTAAGCAAAGTTAGGATGTGACTTGGCGCAGTTGCCATGAGTTCTGTGTTACGTATTGCAGCAGCTTTTTTATTATATTAAGGTGCAACTTGGGTAACCTAACAAATGATAGCTATTTGCCTACCTGTCTTTGAAACCCCCCAGCGATTCTATAGATTCTCTATGGAATTTTTTAACTGGATGTAACAAGCTAGAGATGGGGGGGGGGGGGGAGGGCGGGAAGCAATTTTCTTGCTGCAATTAAAACCTATTGCCTCTTGCTCTGTTCTTAGTGAATATGAAGAGCAATTATTGTATTTTTATTTTGGTTAATTTTATATATTTGGAAAATCTCCCTCATCTTTTTGAAGATAAATAAGTCTAATTCTCCCAGTGTTTTTCTTATATGCCATCTCGTTAATCTCTTGTCATTTTTTCTCCTCTCCTCTGAATTCATTCTAGTTATTCAGTGTATTTTTTTAAAATGTAGGTCCCAAATACAGACACCATAATTAAGCTTAATTTTCATTAATGCTCAGTAGAACAGGAAGACTCTTATGTATTTTTTGTGTGAAGTTACTGATTATACATTCAAGTGTGCTAGTTTGCTGAATTGCTTTTACAATAGCATGACATTTTGGCCATTTCTGGTTTGAGAATCTAATTCTTTACAGGCATATGTGAATATACGTGCTGGGATAGACACACATTTTCTGCTGCTCATCTTGTTATCTTTTAGCTGCTTATAGACAGATTTATTTATGCTCAAATAATTCTGTGGAAAATTAAGGCCAGCTGGCTAATAACTTCGACCTTTTATCCTTTGTAAGGATAGGTGCTACACTTCGTTTTCATTCCCTTGAACTTTACCCATCCTCTGTGACTTCTGAGAAATTAATAACTAATAACTGGTGACTGCTGCTAATTTCTGAAATACTCCAGTGTTTTTCATGAGGGCCCACTTAGTTTGAAGGCGTCTACTGCATTCAAGAAGTATCTAAAATAATATGAAGTTGTCTCAGTGGTAGTCTTCCTCTGTTTCTCAGTGATTAGTGAACCCAATGCTAATATCATTAAGATTATTTTTTTTTAACTTGAAAGAAAAGGAGAATTAACATACATATCTAGATCTACACTGATTTTAACAGAAATTTCAAATCAAAATAGCTCAACAATTGTAAGGACTTATTCACATTTGTTCTCCATAGGGGAAAGCTTCCCTGTCATGCACACATTTGAAATGTAACATGCTAAATTGTTGTCTGTTGTTGCATGCTGAGAAGTCAGTGTAATCTCCTAGTGATCTGATATCACCCCTCCATATTGGTCTAGCAGTTCTTGATTTACATTCTAATGCTTCATCTGTCATTACTCACACATCAGAACTGACCTCCAGGCTTACGGCAACATTTGGAAATTTGCAATTTTATTTTTTTTTTTCTTCCTGAGATGAATAGTTCAACCTTTTTGCCACAGATGCAGAAACTTCATTTTAAGAAAATATCAAGGGAGCTACTGTAAATGTTTTTCCTGATGCCAACTGGGAGTTCAGTAGTATCCATTTGTACCACAGAAGGTTATTAAAGCTTTGTAAATGAGTCATTTAAAGCTTGACTGACCTCTCTTCAGAATCCTTCTCTTCCCATTCTTTATAATTATATTCTTTCTATATAAAACTTGTCATCATTAACCAACTATATGACTTCCAATTAGGAGGGAAATACTGTTTCCCCATTCTTTTTCAAGATACAGTTTTATTAAGATCTGTTCACTGAAAGGGAAGGTTTTCTCTGTGTGATAGTGAAAAGCTTAGGAAGTGCTAGTGAAAAGCTTAGGAAGTGCATCAAATATGGTTTAAATTTGTTGGAGTCCTAATAAGCAGAACCTGATCTGCAAGCTGAACATTTGCAGAGGGATTTATCTTGATAAAATAAATTCACAGGAGTCCCTTAGCCCCCTCCTGAACAAGTGAAATTCAAATGGATCAGAAGAAATTTAATTAAATTATCGCTCATCTCAAAGCAAAGGCCTTTGCTTTTTTAATTTTCTTTCTTGATCTTATCAAGAAAATTAATGAATAAGAATGCAGCGCAATTACCTAGACAATGGATGTAACATGCCTCTTGGTTAAGCTATTCCTGTATCTTAAGCAGAAACTGGAAATTAATCTTTTAGGCTACAGATTGAGAGAATTGTCTCTATTGGAATTTTGTGTTGGACACTGAATTATGTTGGTACACTATTACAGCAAAATGCTGGTTTCACATCTCAGTGGGAATATGTGTACATCTTTCTGTTGGAGATACTAAGCTGCATTTTTTCAGTCATGTGGGGTTGCCTCTGGTAGTCCTTGATGTAGAATAACTTGGGTTATATCAGGCAGGTTTCAGACATGGGTAGAGGATTTTCACTTGCCTGTTTGTTCAGAGGTGTGAATTTTATCCTCCATGATAAAGGCATGATCCCATACAACTTTTCCTGTGCTGTAACAGCTGTTAGCAGATTAACAACTTTGTTATGACTGTAATGTAGTTAGCAGCCAATGTATGCTACTCCTCTTTGTCAAGGCAAAGTCACTTTTTCTAGTCTTCTGTCTACTGCCTTGAAGTCCAGGAGCTTCCATGTTGATCTTAGACCTAGTTATTTGATGGATTGTTTATTTGCCACATCAAATCACCTTTCAGAACATTTGGTGAACAACATCTTAACACCTACAGGATAGATGGCATCAGTGATCACTCCTGTAAGTCTTTGCCACCTCATGGTACTGATTTTTCTGTCCTTCATGAGTAATTTTTACCGGTATTGTTGTTCATGGTTTTCTTTTGTCAACTGAGCTTTGCTTGTGTCAGACTCAAAATTATACTGGGTGCTTTTCAAGGTAAATGGCACAGTAAAACCAGGAAATTATATAGGACCATGCTAGCTAAAGTATTGCGTCCTCAGCCTAACTGCTTTTGAAGGTTGGGCATCATTGCTTTTGAATGAAATTCCAGGATTATATTCTAGTAAGAAATGTGGTGGGGCAGGGAGCTCTCTATTAAATTAGTGCTAAATAATACATAGTGAAAGAAGACTGGGGGTTTAATTTCTTAGCACAAAGAGGTGAGATGAAAATGATAAGATGAAGAAGACAACTTAAAAGAAAATAAATATCTGTTAGACAACAGAATTGGTGGTTGTTAAGGATCTGGTATTGCACTTGTAAGATGTTTGCAGAGTAACTGCAGTTTTATGTTGCTGTTACCAAGATGCAAGTAACAGCTTGGTGAGTGTGAAGTGGTGCATTCCTCCTTTATCTCTTTTGCAGAGAGGAGTCAAGATAGCACTGCAGCGGTGCTGTCTGACTCCAGTTCCACACAGGATATGTTTAATGAGCCTGCCAGTTCTCAAGATAGCCTGAGGAAGACTTATACAGAGAAGAGGATTTCTACTACCTGTGCTGACACACTGATGCCCAGCAAAGAAACCCTGGGATCTACAGAGGAAAAGAGTATGCCCAATTTAATAGATAATGTCAGCTGGTATATTCTCATTAAAAGGTTTCTTTTGGCATGCAGAAGCACTGAAATATGCTACACTGTGACTGAGAATTTTAATTAGGCATTACTGCTGTGTGTATGTATGTAGCTTAAAATTGGAACTGTACTTTGTTTATGCAGCCATCATCCCAGTTTGGGCTACCAGTTAAACCTTAAAAAGAAATAATAATGATAAACTGCTGTCTGTGATGGCCCTTTGACTGGCTTGCCCCCTTTTAGGTTATTATTTACTCTTTCTTAAATGTTTCCAATCTCTAAATAAATTAAGGAGTACTTATTTGAAGGTAATCTCAAACAAAACATTTTTTTCTTTTCCCTGTGTATAGGTATACTTTTTGTTCTGGCCCAGTAGCAGCTTGATATTCAGCACATAGAAGAGCACAACTAGTGGAATTAGGTTTTTTTATTCTATTGGATACTTTATTTTAGTGGAGAAGTGGAATTGCTGTCTACCACATTTTTCCATATGTAATAGTACTAAGTGTTCTGTATTCTGCTGGAAAAATTGTCTCAAAATTAGCTGGAATTTCCCTTTGTCTGATGTTTGTATAGTTGGATGTGGCAGTAGATAGAGGCTGGACTGGCAGGGAAAGACAAACAAGACCGATGTATAAATTATGCCCACCTTTCCAGGTTGTAGCCCTTTGTGGGACGTTAAGTCTTTTTTGCCAGTTGACACTAGTCTTTTCCAGTTCCATAGATCCAGAAACCATGGTATGTGGATAGCTCTGATTCACTTTACTGATCTCACTAGGAACGACTGCCAACTAGTCATCTTTTTTTTCGCAGGCTTGGATTAGATTGCTTTCATGTTAAGAGTATTTTACTTCAGTCTTGCCTAAGCTACGGAAGGCTATGGTGATGTTTGCATCAATATGGTGAAAAAGATGCCAGTTCCTAGTTCTGTAAAATAGTGCTTAATATAATCACTAAATTGAGTAATCTTTTGAGTACTAGACTAAAAACATGGCTCTTTTCCAGGCTTGCAGTGAGTTGTGTTATTGTCATCAGTTGTCTGTCATAAAAGCTGTGTTAAATGCATTCTTACATTACTAGCATTAGAATAAATGTTGTACTTTCCATAAAGCTACCTGCAGAGTAAAATTATAATGGATACATAGATTGTACAAACAAATTTTGAAAAAAATCTGTTCTGGAAAACGTTTGACTCAAGGTTCAGCCTTACTGAAGAAAAAGTTAAGCAGCAGCTTTGTACTTGATGAAGAAGTACATTTCAGTATCTCTCTAGCCTGCTCAGAGATAAGATCTAATGTAAGAGGCTCTTTATCATAGCAAAGACAAAGACACAGTAAACCTCAATGACTAAAAATCAAAGTTAAAAAAATTAATCTGCATGCAGCATGCATGTTTTCAGCAGTAATGACTAGCTAATAGGAGACGTGGAAGCTCCCGTGGATGTTTTCTGAAGTAAGATATGGTATCCTTCAAGGAAAGATGGGTCAATTGAACAAAGAGTTACAGAGTTAGTCGCAAAAATACTTGGATGGAACTGTAGGTCCTACATTATCCAGAAGGCCAGGTTAGCAGCTGCTAATCATTCTGTCCAGGCCTAAATTGTGTTCTGGAATTCTGTGTTCTAGGTAGACTGTTAAGAATAATGCATTTCACTTGGCAGGATGGCTTTACTTTTCTGTTCCTTCTTCCTTTCTTTGCAAAAGAATTTTATTTAATTTACACTTTTATTTTGTTGTTGTCCCCTCTCCTCCCCCATCTTCCAGCAGTATACAAAATCCTGCATTGTATAAGGGGTGCTGAATTCTTGCTATTGCTCAGGGAAAAATCCAGATAAAGACAATGCAGAGGTCAGTGTGTGGCCCTGCCTGTTGAATGAGCTGAAGATTACTTTTTAATTAAAAACATTAGGGATAGTAATTTCTTCAGGATCCGTTCAATAATTTTGTCTATGCTTTAATAAAGATAGCGATTACCATTTGTTGTATTTAATTTTTGTCATTTTGTATATTTCGTTTGCCATTTTGTAGTTCTTATTGTTGCTTTTGTCTTCTCTTAATGTTCCAGTTGCAGGAAAGTTGGAAGAGCTGCTGGAGAACTCAGAATCTTACCATCCTGCTGAGCCTACTGGCCAGAAAATTCTGGTGGATCCTCAGTCTGCTTCTGGCAATCCCATCAAAGCTGCAATCCCCCCACCCTCACAGTGGGACTGCAAAAAGAAAGCTGAACCTTGCGGAGATGCATCTGACTTTCCTCACGGTCTTCCAGCGGACCTTGAGGAACAGCGGAAGTTCCTGACAGAGCAGTGTATTGCCTCCTTCTGTTTGTGTCTCAGCCGCTTTCCTCAGCACTACAAGAGCCTCTACAGATTGGCTTATCTGTACACATACAGCAAAACACACAAGGTGAGCAGACCACTGATACATTAGCTGACTAGCTGTGTTTATTGCCTGAGTAAACAAACTGTATTGTCATTTCTACTATTTCAGAAGTCTCACTGTTATAATACAGCAGGTAAATTTGTTTAATGCAGTTTGGGTTGGAACCATGCTTTCGGAAGTTTTCAGCTCCTAGATTGATTCATGTGTGTGAGGCCAGTTGAGTAGAAAAAAATTTTTATTACTAAGTAATTTTTTGTCATTCAGTAGAGAATTACCTTTTAGATACATCACATAAATCTAAGATGCTCTCGTAAAAATGACAGCAATTATTTATTTTACTGAATAAGAGAACTGAAAAGTGAATTGGAAGCAGAAGTTCTTCAGTATTGGTGTAAACACATCATGTAACAGATTTTCTTGCTATCTTGGGTCTTTGTCTGTAGAATGAAAGTTTTCCTACTGTCACAGCATAGAGGTCATCTTGAGTAAGACAATTATTTGCTGTCTGGAAATCACTGAGTGAAATTCAGTCAGATATCCTACTGGTCATGAGCTGGTAATTTTGTAGTAAACAGAAATAATAATGTCTTGGTGACTATAATAGTATCAGTTCCTATCTGAGCTGAGGGCAAAATAACTTGCTTCTTCCAGCATGACTCTAGCATATTTTTTGTAATAAAGTTAATTTTAAAAGCCTTCTGCTATGAATTACCATTGTTTTGGTTTTAAGATTATGTCATCCTTTATTTTATTTCTGCATACTTCTGTTATGGTAATGCTTTGTCTTTCTGAAGTATCGGTTAGTAAAATGTGTGGAATGGTAGGCTGAAATTATCAGAGTTATTTCACTAACTGTCTTTACCAAGGTTTGAACTCTCAGATTTTCTATTTGGAAGCCTTGTGTTATGTCATATGCTGCACTGCGTGGCTTCCTGAATTCTCTTCCCCACCCGTACTGAAGCTTGTGTGAATAATAGGGAAGGGAAGGGAATGGAAACAAATCATTCCCCTTCCCTCATAGTAGAAAAAATATCAACAACACTGCTGCAAATCAAGCAGTAGCATGTCTTACCAGTCTATTGTGATGAATATTCCATTTGGCTGTACAGTGATTATCCAGAAAAATATTACCCTTTTTTTAAAGATAGCTTGTTTTGAAAACATTTTTATGCTGTTTGTATGTGACAGTTGTTAATTTTTCCATGAAGCTATTCATTAATAGGAGCTGTAGAGTCCTGCAATCTGTCATTACTGTTGCTGACAAATGATTTTGTATCAACATTCAGCAAAAAATGCTGCCTGTTTTCAATTTATTGGTTGAAATAGCATGTCCTTGCCTGAGGAACTATATGCAAAATATTTTCTTCTGTTATTTTTTTTCACGAAGAAGCCTTCTCTTGCTTTTTGTATCTCTCTCTCTCTCTCTCTCTCTCTAAATATCAACTTAGTGTTTTGTAATGTTTTTCTGTATGAAATACACATTGTTGTCTAAATCTTACCTTTTCTTGGAACTCATAAAAATTGAATCCTGCCTGTTTGAGCCTGGTAGTTACCAGGTTGGCTTCAGCTGGCATTGTTGGGTTTTACTGTCCTTATCATTTCTCTGCATAACAAAACACTGCAGAAAAAAAGTCTTTGTACTGATGTATGTATAGTATGTACTTTCATGAGGTTGTAATTTTCTTTCTTTGATAACTAATTCAGGCTCTTTTGTAGAGCAATAGCAAATGTCTGTGTTTTAATGGCACACTAATATGTCTTTAGTGGGAGTTATACTCTTGAACAAACTGAAAACACAAAATACATCTACTTTTTCAGCAATAAATAGAGTAAGAAGTATGCTTAGATATACTGATGATAAGCCTGGCTGTAAGAATGTGACAAATTATATCAGGTTGAGTTGTTGTGGGGTCTGAGCAGATTACTGGTAAATTTTAGAAAGCTGAAATTAATTTTTAAAGGCATATAACCATCTTGGAAAATTCAGCATTTATGTACCAGTGCCAGGAATTTGTATGAAGAATTTAGACTGATGGCCAAAATTCATGGTTGGCTGGGAAAGGAGAGGATTGGCAGATCTCCACAGTGCATAGAAAAACAAGTTTCCATATGCAATCTGTTTTCTCCCATTTTACAGTATTACTGGTTTTGCTGTTGCGAGATTAGTAAAAATAGTTGTTGAGTCCTTTTTTTAGCATCTTTTCAAAATCTTTCAACATTTTGTTTGGCTACATATTCTTGGTTTTGTTTCCCCTGCAAAATCCTGCTTACTATTTGGAGGCTATTTCTCTTTGTTTTATTCTGTTATCAGAGCAAATTTGGACATAGCTGTGTTTTGTTGGAATAAATGTGCAGGAAAGTAAGCATGAATTTTCAGAAGTTACCATTGCTGGTTTGGGCAGCAGTTTGTTTCCCATTCACCTTGCTTTTGTCTTGAAGTAAAGTCTTCATCCTTTGTGATTTTTACCTCCAAAATGAGTGTTGGCACAGTTTGAAAGGAGAAGATAGGACTTGGCAAGATGCTGTTTGTCAGTATAGCTAAAAAGTTTTGTGAAAAGTATTTGTTGTATGGTCCTTATGGATCAGTATGTAGAACTGTGCTGGTTGCAGAGTATCAGACGATTGTCAGGAAATAAAAAATATTTACTTACTTGCTTTTTTATCTCAAAATGAGAAGTACTCTGTAAATCCCAGAAGAATATGCTCGCAGATATTGTTTGTATGACTTAAAAACTCTAAGTTTGTCTTCTATTATGAACAGAGCTCTTAATGGAGAAATTAATGTTGGGTATAACATAATATCAGTGGTATGACAGTTTAGTCAAACTAGGCATAATGTATGCATGTAAAAATTAAAAGATTATACATATGTAGGTTTAATATATATTTAGAGACAGTCATAATCTGTAAGCATAATAGAAGTAAGCATTTCAAGTAGCAACAGTTTGGTAATAACAGTTCATTCAAACGGCTATCCTTCAAGGTCAATAGTTTTTATTTTGCTTTGATGCAGTAGCACCAAGGGTTTTTTGAGACACAGCCTTCTGATAGACCAGAAAAGAAATCAGAGGGAAGGATTAAGGTATAGTAGGACATTTTGTACACCTCTCAGCAACACTTCATGGAGTTACCAAGTTAGGTAAAAGGTGGCTTCTGACACCGTTGAGTTAAAGAGTATCCATCTCAGGTGGCTCAGATTTCCACTTGGTTGACTGTGAGAGATTTTACTTTTCCACTTTAACAGTGCTGGTAAACTCTTTTTGCAAGTTATTGTACCCTGTCAGTCATCTTGTCTTTGAATCTTGGGGTGATAAAGATGTGGGAGGCAACAGCTGAACTGGAAAGAGTACTTCATAATTGCCCTGAGTCAGACAGCCAAATCCAGCAAGCAGTATGCCAAGAAGAATAAATCCTTTTTGCTATGTCCTGGATCCCTTCACCCACTCCTAATAACTTCATCAACTAAAAACTAAGCAGAGCAGACTCTGTGAAATCTAATGAGTTGAGACCTGCTCAGGCGTATTTACTGGGAATAACAGATCATGCTGATTTAAGGAGAAGGGTACTGGAAAATCTGTAACTACATCTTTTATTCCTATTAGTTTTGATAGTGTGAAGTTACTGTGTAATTGCCCTATTTGTCAGAATGATCTTTTTTCCTCCTAGCTAGGTTACTGCCATCATCTTGTTCAGTAAAAGCCTATGAATTATATGTACCAAATACATGCCTATGGATGGTCAGTATAATGTGCACCGCAGATCACCAGAGCATGATGCTACACTTAATGATCTCTGAACATTTTCATCATAAAACTTAAATTCAGAAATACATCCATAGCTAAAATTTCTTTAGATTGGGATTTTATATTTAAGCTTTGTGGTGATAGCTTTCTTCAGGGTTTTGTTTTCCTTTAATTTTTGTATGATAGCGTTAACTGTAAGCTTCAGATTGCCACACACTTTAGGCAATTTTTCACTTTGTTTTCACACTTCGAATTTACTTATGTTTCTGATGACTATGATTGGCATAAAATAAAGCATTTATGTGCCTGGATCTTGGACATTATGATAGGCTTATTTTTACTGGCTTCTGAGTTTATTCAAAATGGGATGACTTTTACGGAAGACCAGATTTTTGTAGGTTCTTTTCTGTGCTGTATTTTCTTCTGTATGTATTTCAAAGTATTTTGCAGGCTTAGGTTAATAGGATTACAGAAATACATATTATAAAAGTACCACCATAGGAAAAAGTATACAGTTAAGTTTACATATTTTGCTTCCTTCAATGTTAATTAAATTTGACAGTCAGTGATAATAATTTATTGGTTCCCCTGACTAGCCAGAAAGTACCTTGTAAGGTTTATGAGTGAACACATATTTGTTCCATACCAAAAGAAAGTTATCCAAATCCTCTTGACTGTTGTACACTGTGATCATTAAGGTCCTGTATAAGTACGTATATTAGCTCTCTGAATGAAGGATTTTTGACATCCGTAAATATCTGGTTAGTATTTCTAGTGTTCAGCTTTCTTGCGCATGAATCCATAATCAGCATTCTACTGGAGGGGATGCTCCAATTCTAGTAAGACATTGGAGATTTCTGCATGATTACTGTCATTAGGACAAAAGCACTTATGATTGAGCAGGGCTTTTACTGTTTCACCAGACTCCTGTAAAGAAAATAATCTGGAAGACAGGATAAGAACTTTGCTAATACATTGCTTCCCCTCCCCACTCCCCAACTGAGATGTATTTTTTTTGATGGACATGATTTAATCAAATCTATGATTCACAGAAGCGTATTTCCAGCTCACAGAACACAAATCAGAAATCAACATTCTCATTTGTCTCCATGAACGAAACATCTTCCTCTTTCTTTTATCTGCTCTGTAGTGAAGTTGTCTCTAAAAAAAGCCAGGCTAATGCAACATGAGTGCTACTTTCTAATACTGAAATTATAAAATGAAGTAAAGCAAAACTTCTGTCAGTGAAACCTTACAATTAATAATTGTCCCATCTGTTAGTCAGCTTTTGCCTGAAGCCAACAGCTGTCCCTAATTCTCAGCAACACAAGAGATGTTCATGCGTTGAACTCTTAAGAGGGGTACTGCTTTTATGAATATTTGATTGTTGCCTATCATTTAGTCTCCTACTGATAGTTTCCTGTTAATTCACTGAGCCCTAGTCACCAAATTTGATGACAGGTGTGGAATTTTCCAGAGAGGTTAAGAGAAATGACATGGAGGGCCATGGCTAGGTAGAGGTGGTAGGCCTGGATTCACCACCCAACCACAGGAAGGCTGCAGTCTGAGCCCAGAGGTTGCCCTTTGTGCTCAGCCTGGCCTCTGGCAGGTGTGCCAGGCAGGTCACTAGCCTTGGGGAGGAGCTGGGGGCGCTTCTAGAGGGTTGACGGGGAACTGGAGGGGCTGAGGGACAGGGAGGGCCAGCGTGGGCACGAAGCGGCCTGCTGTGCAGAGGGAGGTCGCAGGACACCCAGGACAGTGAGTTCCACTGTTTGCTGAGGAAATTCATAATTTTTTTATATAAATTATTTTATATTAAACGTTAAAATTCAACTTTTAACAAAACAATTGTGTTTTAAATATACCTGTAGGTCAGGTTTCTGTAGGTGATGGGGGATGGAGGGTGGATCTCAATGAAACAAAGAGGTAAAAAAAAACCACAACAAAAAAAAAACCCAAACAACCAAGAAAGCAAAACTTAATGATACGAGGCTGGATTCAGCAGCTGTAGGGGACTGACTAGTCTGCTGGGGCTGATCAGTCTGGATGCTTGTTCTGAGAAGCAAGCTGGCTTCTCTCTCCTGAGGGATGCATTTTCCAAATCACATGCCACTACAAATACTGTTGGAGCAGCAGCTAGGTGGAAAATGAGAAATGACAATGCAGGTTAATAAATAAAAGCAAGTGAGTGCTTTGCACTTGTACTGTGGTGGCATTTCTGTCCCCTGCCTGCAACTCACCTGCCCCATTTCATCCACAGAACCTGCAGTGGGCCCGTGACGTGCTGCTGGGCAGTGGGGTCCCTTGGCAGCAGCTGAAGCACATGCCTGCACAAGGCCTCTTCTGCGAGAGGAACAAGACGAATTTCTTCAATGTAAGTTTATACAGCTGATAAACACACCCATACTTTCTCAGCCATCATATTAACACCTGTTTCTCATTTAAAAGGTTTGCTAAGGGACAGTAATGTGAAATTCAGCACAGGCACATTAAACAAGCCATGAGCAGCTAAAGGAAAGGCAAAATTGTATTATAGAGATACTTACTGGGATTTTCCTCTATTGAAGGGAACCACATTAGAAGAATTATTTATGACAAGCTTGAAAACATGGGGAGAGAAGCATGAACGTTTCTCATTTATGCATCATTTAACATACACTTGATGGCTGAACCCTCTATAATAATTCTAATTCTGTTCATTTTAATTATCCTCTTGTTTACTGTGTCTCAACTAGACTTGCACTTCCTGTGACAAAAAAATAGCATTAGTTGCTCTAAGAAATCTCTGGAGTTGGAAGGAGCTTTCTTGTATTCAGCTTTTGTAGCATGGCTCAGCAGAGAGTATTTCCAAGTCCCACAGTGTAGTAGTGGCGCTGTTGCACAGACTGTACCTGTGATATCTTGTAGTCCACAGGGGTGTCTGTGCCCCTCAGTGATGTGTGACAGAATACTTCTGAGACTTACACAAGTGTTTATCTGTCAAATTCCTGTGATTGCTGTGATTACCACTTAACACGTTGCTGTTGTCTTTAGTATCTTTGGCTTTTCTGAGGTATGTTCTAGGTTTTTGTGCCTCCTGCTCTTTTGTGATAAGATTCTGTAGCTGTTTTGTGGCTTGCAATGTGTGGTGAGAACATGGAGATATTCTGTTTGTCTTTCTGGATTATGTATCTGTTACATGGTCGCCTGTGATTGCAGTGACAGATTGGTTTTTTTGTCTCTGCTTTCCCATTCTGTACTTCTGTTTTAATACTTTAACTGTGAAATTTATTTCAATTTTGTATCTGTTAACATCTATCTTCATTTTTGCTGTATGTTGTCTTAATTAGCACCTTTGTGCAAACTTCTGTTAAGTACAAGGTAAGTGCTGTTCTCTCAGACAGTCTGAACAACCAAGCAGTACTGACTGTGGTTCAAAATTGTTATCATGGATCAGTTTGCAAAAAGAGATTTTGTCGTTCCATCTTTCTGGATATAAGTTTTTATTAATAAATAGTGTCAGTCTGATTGTGACCTGATTGATGACTACACGGCTTTGTTCTGGTTATTTCCCTGCAGTATCCGCCTGCTTTCCTTACAAGAACCCTGCAGTGAGATTAATTCTGGTTAATAACTGGTGAATACTTTGGCTCACATCCATATAATGCAAATATTTTTGTAGGAGTGAATGAAATTACTCAACATGCTTTAAGTCAGGTGTGCATGATCGAGGCTGACATCATTGTAGGCTTAAGTGTTGAGTATCCTGTGGTTTTATGCATGAGGAAGATGAGCAGTGGGTGTGGTGGTGCACTCCCAACCACTCCTTTTGCTGCAGTAGGGGATCGAGCAGTGTGCATAAGGGAGTGTTTATACTTGGAATTATGATTTACCACATTGAGATCAGTGTTTGACCTAAATTGTGTCTAGTTTTTGAATGCAAATGCTAGGTAATGTAATTTAAAGATAGATTCCATTGTATCCCTAGGTGGATGTTCCTAGCATTATTTCAAAAAAACAGTCATTCCTTATTCTGCATATTAATCTTTTTATACTCTGAAGGATGAGAAGTGCTAGTGTAGGTACTAAAAGGCTGTATAATAATTGTTTTATAAATCAACAAGAATTAATTTCCATAATTTAATGTTATTAATTTTCTTTAATAAGACATTAAATACACTTTGAAATAAAATATAATCTTCAACAAAAGGTATGTGCTAGCCCAGTGCAATATATTGGCAATACTTTTAGGAAAGAGAGATGTATGAAAATGTTGTTCTTAGCTTGAACTTGGGTCTGCCAACAGGCAAAGATAATGTTAGTCTAGAGTCCTCCCTGTAGACTGCTGCCTCCAGGCTTGAGAAATTTCAGTCTGGGGACTCTAATCCAGTGTGTTTCAGCTATGGTGATAATATAACTAGCACATGGGACGCCTCAGACACCAAAACAACTTGTTGAGGCCTTTGTGAATTGGTGCTAACATCTTGACTTATAGGTTAGTCTTCCTGTTAAGAGGTACAGCATATATTTTGAGTTTAGCATGATACAATATTTTGGTGGTCTCATTTTCTACCCAGCTATATTTTCAAAATCCTCTTCAAGTAACACTCTGTGTGGAACATGTGGCAGTAATCCAGTACAGATGACACAGACATAGCACAGTGAGAAAATCCAGATCCAAGAGAGAAAGGGCTACAAGTGCCCATGAAAAAAAGCTGTTAGTGTCATCTGACATTCCAAAATTGGACAAACCTAAAACCCAGTGAACAACTTGTTAAAAAAATCTCTCAACACTGCGTTGACCTTGTCTGTGTTAAACCTCAACTAGTTTGTTCTTATGCAAAGCTCCTAGCCAGGCAGTGGGTAAGCAAATGTACTGCACCATCTGGGTCAGTGCTCAGAATACAACTTGTGTGTCATGCATTGCATGCAGATGGTATTACAGCCCACTGTCCCAGCTAGTGTCTTCACAGACAGTCAGGTGATAAAACAGAAATTATGAAGCTCTACTGAAGTAAGTGGTCATATCTAATCTTAGAAATTAAATGGCCAATCTTAAAATTTTCTAAGCTTATTAATGTTCTCCAGGGTTATTTTCAGCAGAAACACTTTTTCTGAAATGTTTATTTGCTTTTGTGAAATGCATTTGGTTTTATTTTTGAGAACTCTTTGGCCTTTGTGGTACAAAAGAGTTAAATGAATGTCTAAGTGGCTTTCTGTAGATACTTTACTATTGAAATACCTTTTTCTTCTGGAGCAAGTAGCACTAGTATTTTTAATCTCTTGTACAGAATATTCAAGGTTGTTAAAATTATAGCTGACTCAGTTTTACAAGTACAAACAACAGTGTGCAAGAGAGAAACCTACCAAGCAGCTCAAAGACAAGTAGGGACTGTGCCAGCCTGCTCCTCCCAGACATTTTATAAATCATGCATACTCCTAGTAGAATTATTTATGAAATGTTTATGACAGCACCATATGAAAAGAAATAAACCTGGGTAAAGCTGTCTCCTGTTAAATTTTACTGTGGAACTGCTGGTCTGAATCTGTGTGTCACCGTCGGTTGTCTAATTTGTTAACTGTCGCTCAGCTGCGACAGAAATCTCTTTGAATTTTTTACTGTCTTCAGAATAGGCAAAAAGGCATATTCAGTTAGCCCTGATTTCTTCTCACTTGACATATTAGAATAATGTCAGGATGCACAGAACTTCCCTTTTTCAGTTCTTAAAAAAAAATACTGCGTTATTGTACCTATGTGTTTCCCAAACAGAGAGGAATGGCCCTGATTTTCTAGGACCAGAGATGTTTGCACATTCATGGCCCTGCTAGTGATGGCAATTGTTGTATGAATGATTATTGCAGTTAGACTTACAGGAGTTTTAGCTGTGTTCCTATAAATGAATACGAAGACTTTTTTGTTTGGCCAGTTACACATTTCGCTCTAAGGTGCATGGACAGGTACACTCTAGCTTTTTTCCTCTTCCTTATTGTTGTGTGTAAATACATAGAGAGACTTTATTATTTTTTTTTAAGAGGGCTCCAGGATAGTTTGTATAGTAACTAAATTGGAAATTAATTCACCAGGAGAAAAAAAAATCCCCAAACATTGCTTTATATAGTAGGTTAATTTTTTAATATATTCAGATTTTATGCCACTATTAATAAAACAAAGTTAAACTTTGTGCACAGATGATGGGTATTCATCGGTCTGTGGGTGGGTGGTGATTGTGAAAGAAGCGTTTTGATGGTTGATCTCAGTGTACCAGTAACTTCTCCATATGGTTTAATATACAGTATTTGAATTTTCCTGGCACATCATCTGTGGTAGTAATAATCTGTTGTA
Organism: Falco naumanni; assembly: GCF_017639655.2. Taxonomy (NCBI): domain Eukaryota; kingdom Metazoa; phylum Chordata; class Aves; order Falconiformes; family Falconidae; genus Falco; species Falco naumanni. Next base: position 88,576,700 of record NC_054054.1, read on the forward strand.
ACAAAGATCTTGATGTCCATCTTTGGTAACTGTTCCCCACATATGAAAGCTGTGCATGCCCACAATATACTATAATGCAGACATTCATGTGCATGAAGTCTTGCTGCAGACTGTTAAGGATAATTGTTCTATTTTTAATTCCAGAAGAATCACACTATGTTTATTCCCTGCTGTATCCCTGAAACGCTTCATTCTGTGGTCTGTGTAAGCAGGGTCACATTAAGGTAGCAGCATCCACAGGGAGCCAGAAGCTGAGAGATAGTGATTTCACTTTAATTTGCCATGGTTCATGCCACGTGTGACTGGGCACTGGCAGGAGAGTTCTGTTGTGCAGAACTGAGAGTTCTGGACACTGAGCAGCTGAAGAATAAAGTCTTAAGTTTGGTGCTGCAATTTCTAGAGGTAGCTCTTGTTACAGCATGGTGATAACCAGTGGGTGCTTTTTCTGTTACTCTCCCTGTGCAGCATGTTCTTTCCCTAGTTCTGTGTCAGGCTGAGAGTTAGCGCGCTCTGTTTTACCAGAGAAATTTTGATTCTGGAAAGGAAAGCAAGGTGCAAGGGTTGACTTTTGGGATTCTGCACAACTAGAGCCATCCAGGTAAATTTGAGATGTTGCAAAGAAAGCTGTTATGAAGTCTCTAATACAGGGGACTATCAAGAAGCAAGGGGGAAGGGCAACGTGCCTCAGCTCTCCCGGAAGCTGGACTTGTAACATCAAGAAAGTTTCATTAAATGCATCAATTGTTGTTAGACCTTCCCTTAGACATCTTCCCTGGTCGCCGTCAGAAATATGGCACTGAGTGAGTATATGGGATTTTGTTCTGATCTGATACAGCCGCCTTTTGTTTGCCTCTCAGCTCCTGAAGGGTAACCTCACCTTAATGTTTCCCATTACTTGAATTAAGATGAAACATTGTTACAGAATTTAATGTCTGTTAGAGCTAACTGGCTATATATCCTCTAAGGGAAGAGGGAAAATCCATTAGGGTGGTCTGAACCTTTCTAGGCGTTTGTTCTGCCCAGTCTGAGGTTGCTACTAGTGTTGACCTGAAGAACCCCCAAATACCACATGTGGCCAACGGTGGCTCTTCAAGCCTGATTGCAGCAACTTGACTGAAGCCTCAGGATCACAGTTTCCTTCCATGTACTAGAAAAGCCTGAAACTGGAGGCAACATCAGACTAAAATCACTTTGGTAGAACTTTTACTGCTCTGCTTTCCTTCCTGTCCTTGGCTGGTGATAGATCAGAGTTACTCTCCTCCTGCTCATAGTTGGTATGTGTCTCTTCAGTTGGCAAGTGTGCTTCCAGCTCTTAGACATCTGCTATATGGAACATAAGTCTTCTGAGGAAAATAGTGTCATTTGAATCAGAGTGGGGGAAAAGGAAAATAACTTGAAGAAACTTACTGTGCGTCCATGTGAGTTGAGATTGTGTGTGGTGAGAGTTGGAATTTTATTGTGTATGGGGGCTCTAAGAGAATGAATGATTATGTTTTAGCTTGATCGTGATTAAGTGCAACTTTTTGAAAAAATATTGGTCATTTTAGTGCTTCTAACACTTTATGTGGAAATGAGTATAAGAGGTTGCCAACTCAAGTTTAGTTTTTTTTTAAAAAAAAAGAATCACAAGTGCATCCCAGAAATCACAAGGGTTTAGTTATTCAGTTTTGCCCTTACTGCTTCTGAGTGTTTTGGATGCCATTTTTATGCAACCACAAGGGAACAGAAACCATAAAGGAATCATTTTAAAAAAAAAAAAAAACTTTTTGATTCCAACAACTAGGTAGTACTTGAAACAAGTTATTAGACTTAGTACCATTTAATAGGTGGCATACAAAAACAACGTCTAGAAAAGGTGACCTCTACCATTAACACTGACCTTCTGTGTAGTTGCATAAAGCAAAATAATGATATTATAATTACAATGCATGTTAATAGTCTGATATTTTTATGCTTCTGTTTGTCTTTTTTTAAGCTTTTGGTAGGCAGATAGGGGCATCTGGTTAGCGGATGGGGATTTAACAGTCTTTAAAAGACAGAATTGTCTTTAATCTTTTCAGGAGATGGCCATATTGTAGCCTTGAAGTATCTGTTTTCACTGTGCAGGAAACAGGCCCTGAAAGAGCAAGCTTTCTGCTCTGTAAAAGTGCTGTTCAGCAAATGCAGATTCTTACTGCCAGCTTTCTACCGACTGTGAAGAATTCAGCTGTTAAGTAAAAGACATCTCCCTGCTACATATTTTCTTCTTGTACTAGGAAGAGCAAGCCGCTTTATGAAATGATGTGACAGTTCAGAAACTAGGACTGTCAGCAGTGCACTGTTAGGAGGCACTATGCTGCAGGGAATCTTTGCTGCAGAAGTGCTTGTGTGAGCGGAGGCTGTATGGGTCAGCCAGTACCTCTCCTTAAGAAATGATAAGGGGGACCTTGCTATACTGCATTGAAGATATGTTTGAGCTAACATGCTGCCTGCCTGGCTTGCTTCCTCAGTAATTTTAATGAGTATTTAATTGCTTTTCCTATGTTCCTGAATAAATGTTATTATAAAGCTATTGTTCTTCGTCTGTGTGAGGAAACCATTTCTGGTGTGGTGAAGAGATACTTGTATGGAAAGCTGCTGAGTAATAAATAAAAAAATCCTCCAGGAGTCCCTTCTGAGCCAAAGTGATTGTATAATCCTATGCCTTCTTTTGTAAATACAATCAGCTGTATAAATGGCAGTTACTTTACAGTTACAGTGTAAGCTAACTTGAAAGGCTGAAGAGTGAAACCACATCAGTGTCTTCCAAGGCACTCTGTTCCTTGTTTTTCTTCCTTTTTGTTCTTTGTTAATTTTCTCAATTTCACTTCACTGTATCTTCTGTGGAATACCACCATGTTGCAGACATGGTGCTCCCAGCATCCATCATTGAATGTCCATTGAGCCACAGGATAGAGGAACTTGCATTGAAAAAACCATTGTCTCATCTGCCTGCATATTCAGGAAGGCACTTTTGTGTTGATTAAATATAATTCATCTATGGGGTTATTTTTGCATCAAGCCTAGAAACTTTTTTTAATGAATGCTTACATTTTGGGTAAGTTGGCTCATGAAAATGCATAATGAGGTAATAGCCTGGCCCTTCTCTCAAACCATGAAAATCAGTTTTATAAAAGTGAATGTATGGTAGAGAATTAGTTTTCTCCAATTCCACTAAATTTACTCATATTAGTATCTATGTTTGAAACAGGCAGATATTTTATGTGTGGAAAAGGTAGCTTTTTGAGAATCTGTGTATTTTAGGTGAATAAGGATATAATTTCCATTGTTTTTCTTGTCTAGCATGGCAATTAACTTCCACTGGGGAAAGGGGAAGCAAAAAACTGTGATAGCAGTTGCCTCTACAATAAGAGTTAAAATTTCGTGGTATATTTTCTGACTTTACCCTTGATTGTTGTTCTTTTGCCAGTAGCAAGCCATTTTCCTTCTTTACCTCCTTTTTTTTCCACTTGTAAAGTTAATGTAATTCTACTCATCCACCTCCTGCCCAGCTTTTTCATGTTTTAATTGGAAGAATGCCTTTAGTAGGTACAAAGGAGTTTGTTCTCTCATTCTCCCTTGCTTGCTTTCGTGTGCTTGCTTTCTTATGCAATCTTAATGCCAACTCTGAAAACAGAGGTAAGCAAAGAGTTAACCGTGCAAGTGAAACTTTCGTAGTGATTGGATTAAAACCAGAAACTCAGTAAGCAATGAAGTCTTAAAAGTTGCCTATAAAAAGCTAGATAACTTTTTCAACCTCTGCCCAACATGTTATTTACAGTTCTTCTCTCCATCCTCTTGGAAAAACAGAACTCATCAGTGAAAAATGTCCATCGTTCACAGAGTTTTCTGTCTCAATATATACACGCTGTTCTTTCTGGCTAACTTTGCAGGCTTCTAAGACCCAGCTAGTAAAGATGCCAATAAATCTAAATCCCTGGAGATACAAGCATGGGATTTTGAACTGTCATTTGTGCCAGTGGATATTAAACAGCTATTTTTTTCCGTTCTGGTTCCCTAGGAAAAGTTCCTTCTTTTGTTGAGTAGATGAATTCCTAAGCAAAGGTAAGCTAGGGAACAAATAACCCTGAAATAAATGAAGACATGGCCTTGCAGAAGGGAGATTGTCGTGGAGGTTGTAGTGTGTTACAGGACATTAGTTACTTCTAAAGCTGGATCTTAAAGAGTTTAACAGCAACTGTTTCACCTACTCTAAACAGTATTTGGAAAGGTGCAGGCTTGCTGGAATACTGTGTGATGAATGTCCTTTTAGAAATGTGCAATGAATAAATCCATAATTTGATTTTTCCATCTGCTAGCTCTGAATCAGATGTGGATGGGAGAGCTACCTTTAGACACCTAATGAAGTTCGTTTTAAACTTAGGTTCTTTCCTTTTAGAAAAAAAAATCTAAGTATGATTTTTTAAAAACTAAATAGATTTTTAAATACAGTAGAAGAGTGGAGTGTTAAAGGTGATGATCCATGAAAGGTCTTTAAAATATATGGACAAAATTATATGTCTGCTATCTGGTTATTGCTAGTTTTCGCAGCTTCTTACTATGAGTTATTTATTCTAGCTTTACCATACAAATAAATGGCAAGAACAGTTACGTCAGTGTACGCTGCTACATAAAAAAAGCAAACAAAACCAGAAAAGAGTAAATTTGGAATCTTAAAAGAAAATCTAAAACAAAAATGAATCTTTTTAATTAGCTGTCATTAGCATCTTCCTTTCCCCTGTAAATTCCTATAGCCTCTGACTGAAAGCTTTGACGTAACTCCTTTTAATATCAATGTGTAGAGTTCACACAAGAGTGTTGAACAGGCAAGTAGTGTGTATGTGTCTGAAGTCACACCTTGTTGTCTTTAAATACCCTTTTTTGTTCTAAACCTGATAACATTACTCTGAGGAACATAAATTTAATGGATGTGTAGCCAGAATCCAGGCACACTCAGAGCAGTTTTCTTCAAAACTTCTTTCTTAGATGAAACTATGTGTGATATAACCAACATCAAGTATGTTTTTTCTTGATGAACTGTTTCTACCAGTTGTATGTTAAGAGGATTCTGTAGCATTAATCTAGGCAGTTGCCTCTATATATTTAATTTTGTAGATACTTCCAGGACTGCTTTTGAGGTAGATATCAGCCTGTATCTGATCTTGCTCACTACAGCACTTGTCTGTTCCATGTTCCAGGTATGACAGATTTTTTCATTCCTGTATCATGCCTGTGTAAAAATATCAATCTCACTCTTGAAGGTTAAAGGAGCCAAATGGCAGTAAGTAAACACAGACCCAGCTACCACCAGATGAACAGCTCATACTACCTTTCTGAAACCCAGTGACAATTTCATTCTGTACCTGTGATGCTTTTAATTTCCCTGGCATTATAGTGATTTATTATAACTTTCATCCTTAAAGAAAATTAATAGTGACATTAACTTTATTAAAGCAGCATATTTCATGAGAAATATTCCTAGAATTACAGTTCTCAGCAGAAGGATCTATGTATTTTTCATGGATATACATTGCCTTAATGTAAAAATGAAAACAGAAGAATGTGGGATGAGAGCAGCCTGATACACGTCTGTGTGTACATCTGTGCAAGTGGAAAGCATTTATAGATAGATATTTTTAATTTAATGGCTACAGCAAGATAAAATTGGCCAAATTTAAAAGGTTAAGATGCAGGATATAAAGTGGCAGATGAGGATAGGTACGAACATATTTGTTGTTGTGCAGTAGATTGTGTATGATGATTTGCTAGCTTACTGCAGTATCACTGTGCAGAGCTTAAATGAAGATATTGAAGGGGGAGTTCTCTGAGTAATAGTACTCCATCTTTGGCAAAATTCCTAGAGTTAGAGGACTAAAAATGTTGAATACTGTATAGTGTGTTATTGTTCCAGACTGTTTGGCTCCTGTGGAGGAGGTAGGATTTCCTGACATAACGTGAACACTTTCAGAGTTTGTGTGATGGCTACTATGTGAAGCAGCAAGGGTTGACCACTTAAACAAGGTGACTTTCTCAGTCTCCTGAAAAGAATTAAATATGATTGAGTGGATGAGCGAAAGTAATGAAGTCCACAGTGGTCAGTATTTTAGCTTGCTCTGCTGAACAGTCAGATACGTTACTGTGATCCAATAAGGGAAGTCCCTTTAAGAGCCTGAGTGAAAAATGGCTTATTTCCAGAAGCTTTATGACCTTTGTTCATTTCAGTTGCCTACACTTCATCTCCACCACTTTGCTTGCTCACCTCCTGTCAATAAACAGTTTCACAAATTTGGCTTTTATGAAGTTGTATAATTTTTCTATAGGTTAGAGGAAGCAAAAACAGAAGAAACACAGACCTTTCACTTGAAGTGCTTTCTCACAGTTAATCAGAATGAATTATTAATTTTTCTAGCTGTTTGGTTTGCTGACACATGATAAAAATTAGAATTGAAAACTCCTACCAGGTCATTTTCTATTTAAATCTTTATCTCTTTGCTTTTCCCTGTGTGTATATTCAAAGTGTATCAGCACTTATACTGTGATCTCCTGTTTAGTAGACTGGAACTAGTGTGAGTCATTAATATAATGGCATTTTCTTAAGTATTCAGATGTTTGAGATAATTTCATGAGCTTGGTATAACAGCTAAAATGTTTTCTGTTTGCACATACCTTGTTTGTTTCTCCCAACAGACTGCACTAAGGGTTTAAGAGTATGTATTGGGGTTTGTTGCTTGTTTATCTTAATTAATGGTATAACTATCAATTGCAATATTTTAGGGTTACTGAGATCCACTTATTCCAGTGATACTGACTCTGAAGTGACTAAAGTATTTCCAGTGGGAAAAATTTGGACAAACCTGAACATAGGCCAGGATTTTATGTCTGTGTAGCTCATCCATGGAGAAGTGTGTAGCCATCCCAAACTCTGTGACACTTTAACACTGCCTTCTATCATGACTAATCTGCTTAATATAGAGTACATATTTTATGTTTTGGTCCATGTGTGTATCACAGCTAGTAGCAGATTCAGTATTTAAAAAGTTTAATAGAATCATAAATCAGATTTTTTTAAAAAATAGGAATTACAGGCCAGTGTAGTTGTATAATGAAGTTGGGACTTTTGATGTGAATGCAGTGCAATGTTCAAAAGCATTTTCTTTGTAGAGTAAGAGAAAATACTTACAATAGGAATGTGTTGAAATCAAGTGCACGTTCCAATTACTTTGTAAGTTGAAATACTGACAATGGGATAAACTTAATCTTTAAAAATTATATTGGGTGACACAGAAGGGTGATGGTTTCATGTCTGTAATGAGATAGTTGTTCCAGCAGGCTAAAAAGAAAAACATCTGGCTTTGTTTGTTTGCCCTTAGTCTGACAGCTCTGTACTAAAGGTCTTACTGAAAATTACTTCCCAACAGGTTTTAGGTCAGGATATTTTCATTGTCATTTTCTTTCCAACAAACAAAAGAGCCAAAGTATTTTTCTGAATTAATTATACTGAAGTGAATGTTGCTTTCAAGACACACAAAAAAACCCCAAACCAACAAACTTTACATTTTTTAGCATTTTAGGTAAACGTGCAGCTACATATACAGACTAATTTTTTGAAAGTTAAGCCAATTCAAAGCAAAGATTGAAATTTTGGAAGCTTAAGCTTTTACAAAATGTATTTTTAAAAATCGCCTTTATTTAATATTTCAATTGCAACAGCAAATAAGCAATATTCCATATAGTTTCTAAATAAAACATTAAGGTATAAAAGTATTAGAAACTGATGAAAATTGAAATTAACAATGGCTAGTCTTGTTTTTTATATCAGTGTTGATGAGTATGAAAAACTAAACAATTAGCGTTTGATTGGCACATTTATTCCTTATTCTTGCTTTGCACAAATCTTGAAGTAAACATCCTGCATATCCTATGTATCTTTCATAATGAGATGCTTTGCATGAACAGCAAAGCAAGAAAAAATATTTGAATATTTTTTTCACTTTTAACTGCCACATACAGGAGGAGTTATTCTTCAGACTTTGCGCCCTATAGTTTTTGTGGCCATTGTTGTATGAAGGTGTTTTTTTGGGTTGTTTTTTTTTTTTTCCATCCTAACCTTGCAACAGTTAACTCCCCCCCCCCCCCCCAAAAAAAAAAAAAAAAAACCAAAACAAAACAAAAAACAACCAAACAAAAAACCAACACCAAACCAAACAAAACAATACAATAGAAAGAAACAAGAAAATTTTCAAGGAAATACACTTTTCTCTATTGGAGGGGAACACAGGAAAATACATCCTGAATGCTTTGTTGTAAGTAAAACGGGTTCTGCAGGTAGGGAATTCTTGTCTTGCAGGGATCAAACATGAGGAACAGTAGAAGGACTTTTTGAGTTTTACTCCGCATGCGAGCACGTGTGTGTTGATGTGTATTTTAGGAGAAAGAGCAGTTACAATGTTGAGCAACAAAGACCTTTTAAAGCAAGGTGAAAATGAACTATTATTTTAAAATAGATTAGGCAATAAAAGTAATCTTAATCGGAAAGCAATGTTATTTTTAACAGTGGCTAACAGGCTAGAGGACTTAGTCCTACTGCAACTGATTGAATTCCAAACCTAAGATTTTGATGAGACGATAGTAGCACAAGGAGATACTAATGCGCTTTCTTCAAGCGTATTGTTACTTTATTCAAATGTTTTGTAGAAGTATGAAAGCTAGAAAGAAAACTGAGTCCAGTTGCAGCTATTTTGAATCACAAAGAAAAGTGGGGAAGTGAGTTTCAAGGTGCATCTGCTGTATTTCACTGATGAAGGATTGCGTGGTGAATCTGAACTGGAGAAAGTCTAATGGCTCTTGGTCAGGAAATGGGTTTGGGTTCTCAGCATTGCTAGGTTGCATTACAGAATTTCAAGTGAAGAAATTTACAAAAAAAACAGTCTTAACTGCCTTGGAGAGCATTAGTATCTGGATGAAAAGTTTTGGAAAGTCAGTTCCCATGCTGAAATTCAGAAATATGAACTACCATGTCATAAAAGTTATTTCAGCTTGTGCCACCTGGCACCCAGGCACTTGGGAAGCAAAAAGATTTGGTTTAGGGAAGAAAAGAGGAAACAGGCAGGCAGGGCTTAACTGCCTTACACATTTCATGCCCAGAGAGTTCTCAGCCTGGGATTTAGGTAACCAGTTGATGTGACCCTGCTGACAGAGTGTGGGAGAAAAGGGGAGAATCATTAAGTGGAAGGGGGGGGTTCTTCTTAGTAAATTAGTAATTGGTGAGTGTTACTTTCTTTCTGAAATCTTTGCTAGAAACTGTAGATAGTGTATTCTGGGCACAGCATTGCTGTCACAATGTAGGCAGGTAAACCATTCACATGTAGGCCTATTTTCTGGGTTATTTTGTCACTGTCTTTTCAATATGTCACTTTTCTCCCTTCAAAATCTGACAAGTCTCTGCTTGCTTTTTGTGAATAATTGAGCCAGAATAAAACTTCCTGCCTCTGTATGTTCTCAAATCGATAAGGTAAAGTAAAGCAAAGTGTCTTTCTTCCTGAAAACTTCTGTCTGAGAGCTGTCTCCAGCAGCAGACTGAAGCTTACAAAATGAAAGACCCACCAGGAGATGAGTCTGAATCTGAGGTCTTTTAAGTATGTGGGCAGCAAGGTGAAGACAGCAAGATGATATACCACAGGTTTCTGTTCCAAATCTCCTTTTAGTTTCTCTTACTCCTGTTGCTTCCTTTTGACATATTCCTCTCCTGTTTTCCATTTGCATTTATTCTTTCTTCTTCCATTTGTCCTTTTAAGAAGAGCAGTTTAAATGTAGTGTGTGAACAAATAATTAGGTACTATTTTACATTTGTTTGTCTCTAGGTGAAGACAGCATATATGTCCATGTGAAACTTGAAAAGTAATAGCTTTATCCATAGAAATTCCTGTTCTTAAGAGGAGTAAGTTTGTCATAAAATGATATCAAATTGGTTAAAATATTCTTCTACAAGCAAAGTTGTGGTTTTCAAGCATAATAGTAATTGTCAGAAAGGACTGAAGTACCCTTACTCATTGAATATTGAAAAGAGTAAGGCTTTGAAAAGGTAAAAGTAGTCTGACGGTCCAATTTTGACACTTGTTCGTTTATGCTTCTCTTTGAAATTCAAAGAGAACAAAATTACCTCTTAATAAACAAGAAACATAAACCTGTATATAAACAGGATAGCATCTTTGATAACAAAAGTGCAAAAGTGGTGAATATATGAAATATATTTTCCTCCCCTCCCTCTTCCTCACCCTCCTTAACCTCTGTTACCTACTGACCACCATATGGGTTTAATTTTAGTGCAGGTATGTTGTTGGGTTTGGTGGTAGCAGCCAGTTCCACTGCTAAGCTTTGCTGGTCTCCTTCCATCAGTGCTGAAACTACTGTAAAAAAGAAATTTGACCGGGAAAAAAGACCACAAAATTTGCTGCTCTGGATTAGACAGGGTTTTCTAGGCAAATATTCCTATCTGGTAGCTATAGTTTTCTGACTGTTTGTAAGAAGATTAAAATTTCCAAGTTAAAAGAAGCAAATACTGCTGCTGGAGGAAGAATACTTTCTAGTTCCTATAGGACTTCTACTACACTGGAAACTTGAGATTACTCTTATCTCTACAAGGAGAGAAAAAAAGCCATCTATAAGTGAAAACAATGTCCGGCTTCCTTAAAAGATGAAATCTACTCTTCCAAAGTGGAAAGAGTTCATGCTAGGATTTACAATGCATATCCTCTGAAATGAAAAAAATTGATTGAAAGTGGAACAGAATTTCAAATATATTGACCTTAACAAACTTATATGCTGTGTTTGCAAGGAAAGCTAGCACCCTTATCTCCATAATGCAGAGAAGTCTGGAATCTTTCTGAACTTTCATTATTCACCCCAGAACATTGGAGAAATCCCAGTGTGCAAAAGTTAAAAATGCTTAAAAGTGTAAAATCACTTCCATCTGGCTCCTGGTATTGTGATACTGGAGAGCATGTGCTAGAGCTCACATCCTTTAGGTGATTCTGTCTGAGACTTTGCTCAAACCTTCTCTGGTTGTTACTGACTTAAAGACCCAGAAGATTAAAAAAAGAAAGGGGTGGGGTGGGGGGAGCATTTGATGAAATGAGACTCTCGAAGAAGGGAACAGGGGGTGAAATACAAACTTGCCACTTTTAATGGTCTGGAATAGTGCTTTGCCCCCTTCCTTTCCCATCATAAATAACTGAAAGACAAGTATAGGACACAGTCTTTGAGGATTAACAGTTGCACCTAGGATAATTGTTCTTCTTTCTCAGAGGTGGTTTGCTGAACTGAAAGTATTCATTATGAGTATTTATTTTTAAAAGGACAAATGTTAGGTCATCTTGTTGACTCTGGGTATGTTTCAAGTTCCCTGTAATTGCTCTGTCAGTCTTTTTGCCATCCATTCTTCCTTACCAAAATGCATAAAGTCACAATGTTTTGTCTCCCTATCACCTAAATTAAGTTTAAAAAGCAGTAGATGTTAGCTATTTCTACAGCCCTCATTTGCACAGTGTCTCCAACTAATTAAACAAGAAAATACTGTATGATCTTTTACCCTAATCGGCCAGAAGGTTTGAGTAGTGTGTCCCAAATACTGCACTGTGTAAAAATAAATAATGACAAGACCTTTGATATTACAGTGTTATGACTGAATCAGGAATGTGGGACTAGTGGTGCCAGTGATCTTCTGCAGCAGCCATTTCACCAGTGAGCCTGGAACAGGCAGCAATGCGAGTAGGACTACCTAAGCCAGAGGTATAGCTTAGAGGTGTGCTTATAGGTGCGTGTAACTCAAGGTTACTTCTTGACTGACATGAGTGCCAAATATCACTCCCTTTTTTGAACACAAAGTCAATAGTTTTATCTACTTTTTGCAACAACCCTATGGAATTTAGAGTGTCTCTGTAATGTATTTTCCATATCCAGAATGTGGAAGTCCTGTGGTATATTGCTGGTTCCCACGGGTACAGGGGATGTTGCTTACACTTCACTGAGCATCTTTGTCTTTCACCTTAGGTGGTAATTACATTGGAATTCTTTTGCTTAGTAGCACCATAAGTTATGTACAAACAGTGCAAAATTCATTCTGCTTGTGATGGTTCAGACAGCTGAATAATGTGTGCTATAGGAGTCCACAGTGCAAACCTGGGAAATATAGTGGTGATTAGTAGAAGTGGTGATTGAGAGAGATAAGAATTTATAAGAAACATTTGGAATTGTACAGAATCAAAGATAATTTGTGGTGGAAAACATATCCTTTTAAACTCTAAAGAGACAAATTTGTTTCCTGAATTTAAGTTGTTAATGGACCTTTACCAAATAATGGTTCTATTATTTGGTAAAGCAATAATGAATCATATGTGTAGTAAATATTCCAATTAGGGATATTTTAAAAAGTTGCTTGTTTGTACAGCAGTTTGAAATCTAGTAACTATTACTGTAAATCTTGTTTAGCTTTTATTATCATTTAGAATCATAGAATCATTTAGGTTGGAAAAGACCTTTGAGATAATTAGGTCCAACCATTAACCCAGGACTGAAAGGCCACCACTAAACCATGTCCCTAAGCACCACATCTACACGTTTCTTAAACATCTTCAGGGATGGTGATTCCACTGCCTCCCTGGGCAGCCTGTTCCAGTGCCTGACCACCCCTTCAGTGAAGAAATCTTTCCTAATATCCAATCTAAAACCTTCCCTGCCATAACTTGAGGCCGTTTCCTCTTGTCCTGTCGCTTCCTATCTGGGAGAAGAGACCCCCCCCTCACCTGCCCACAACCTCCTTTCAGGCAGCTGTAGAACATAAGGTCCCCCCTGAGCTTCCTTTTCTCCAGGCTGAACAACCCCAGTTCCCTCAGCTGCTCCCCATAAGACTTGCTCTCTAGACCCTTCACCAGCTCTGTTGCCCTTCTCTGGACATGCTCCAGCACCTCTATGTCCCTCTTGCAGTGAGGGGCCCAAAACGGACTTGAGGTGCAGCCTCACCAGTGCCAAGTACAGGGGGATGATCACTTCCCCAGTCCTGCTGGCCACACTGTTTCTGATACAAGCCAGGATACTATTGATTTACCTTCTTGGCCACCTGGGTACACTGCTGGCTCATGTTCAGCCAGCAGTTGACCAGCACCCCTAGGTGCTTTTCTGCCAGGCAGCTTTCCAGCCACTCTTCCCCAAGCCTGTAGTGTTTTGGGGGGTTGTAGTGACCCAAGTGCAGGAATCAGCAGTTAGTTTTGTGGAATCTTGTGCAATTGGCCTCAGCCCATCAGTCCAGCCTGTCCAGATTCCTCTGTAGAGCCTTCTGTTCTCCAGCAGATCAACACTCCTGCCCAGCTTGGTGTCATCTGCAAACTTACTGAGGGTGCACTCGATCCTCTCGTCCAGATTATTGATAAAGATACCAAACAAGACTGTCCCCAGTACTGAGCCCTGGGGAACACCACTTGTGACCGGCTGCCAGCTGGATGTAACTCCATTTACTACCATGCTTTGGGCTCAACCATCTAGTTGGCTTTTAACCCAGCGCAGAGCACACCCATGCAAGCCATGTGCAGCCCCTTTCTCCAGCAGAACGTTTTGGGAGGCTGTGTCAAAGGCTTTGCTAAGTTCCAGATAGCCAATGTCCACAGCCTTTCCCTCATCCGCTGGGTGGGTCATCTTGTCATAGGAGATCATTTAAAGATGTCTCTGTTCTTGCTGCTTTTTATGGTACCATGACTGTTCACTGCAACAGCTAAGAGGTATTATTAGAAAACAAAATCCTTACATTGACATGCTTATGGCTTAAAGGTGTTCAGTTGTGCAGAACTTCTATATGACGCAATTTCCAATCTAGTGAGCACCCAGTCCTAGGGCTATTAACTTTAAACATTTTACAAGGTATTTAATTCCAGGGGCAACTATTTAATTTGCATAAATAAATGACAATACATAGGAGGAAAATTCCAGTGCAGTAGAGGAGATAGATGCTCTGCTGCTAACAGTGACTAAATGAGCAGATGAGAAAGGGCAGGTCAAAAAGAAGCCTATTTGCATGAATACATAGAAAGTAAGTATACATTTCAGTTCTGTATTTAAAACATATATCTGTGTTATGTGGTCAGGAGAGTAAAGGTTAATGGATTTTTAAAGTGGGAGAGCCAAAACTGTACTGTTAATCAGTATAGAATGGGTTATTGCCTTTGGTAGCAAGATGTAAGAGGTGATGAAGACATGGGTTATTTTAAAGAGCGGTAATGCCCACAGTGAAATCTTAGCTTTAAAACAAAAAAGCTGACTTGTACAGTTTAAGTGGAGAGATAAACACGGCGTATTGTTGGTTAATGTAATTTTATAAAATATAAATAGGATAGCTAAGTTTTTTCTTTAGCTTTTTTTTCAAGATGCTGTTAAACATAACTGCATGTATATAAAGTATGCGAATAAGTAGGAAGGGGCAAGTTATACGGAGCTTTTAGTGTGAGAAGCCTAGAACTAATGTGTTAGAAGAGGAACAGGAAGAAATGAGAAGATGGTTAAAAGTGGTTAAAATGATGGTAAAGAAAGATAATCTTAGCAACTGACTTCTGCATAGTGTGTAGGGGCTGTTGCAGTTGTGGAGCAGGCTGTTAAACCTGAGGTGTTAGTAAACAGGGTAGATTTTGAGCACTTCAGAATAATCCTAGCAGTCGGGAAGGGAAAAAAAACCCACCACCAAACCACCCCCTGCGATGCTTAGAAAGGCAAGGAGGAAGTCAAAGCAACTACCCCGCTTGCGAAAGTGAGAGAAAGGAACAAGTAAAGATGAAATGTTTGAACTTCTGTGGTGAAGGTAATCAGGTGCGGAGCTCGGATGAGTGGCTGGGAAAAGAAGATCAGTTCAGCCGTGCTAAGCTGGGACTGAGAAAGAGGAATCGGTTTGTGAGGCAGGATTAGATGGACTGAAGTTGGCAGTCGACTAGCACACGGTTTGGGTCTCTTAATACGGGATTGACTGAAAGCAGCGAACGAAGGGAGAGGGAAATGCCGGGGGGAAAGACAAGTGTAGATCTTTGTGTTCCCCTTCAGTTTGAGAAAGGGAGAAGGACGTAATGAAAGCGGTGGCAAAGGATGGGGAGAGAAACGTGCCACCAGCACCCCCTGCTATCGCAGGAGCTGGAGATGAGTGAGAAAACCCTATGCCTGGGGCAGGGGACGAAATGACAGTAGAAGCGCAAGGAAATGGTGTCATAGGATTGTTCTGTCGTTTGGTGAAAGGTGGTCGGGGGCCGTGCCGTGAGCCGTGGCGCAGCGCGGGGCGGGGGCGGGCGTGAGCTGCGCACCCGGGTCCCCGCCGCACGGGGCAGCCATGGCCGCGGGGGCGCCGGGCGGTGGGCGGCATCGGCCGCGCCGCTCCGCTCCGGGTATCCCGCCGGGAGCGCGGGGGGCCGGCCGCGCTCCAGAAAAATAGGTCACCAGCGGGCCTGCTGTGACGGCGAGGTGAAGGGCGATGGAGCGGCACCAGCGGGGGGTTAAACTGGGTCAGGGAATATTTTGGGAAGGTCGGGCGGACAGGTGGGAGCGGCCGGCCGGGGGTTACTAGCGCTTGCAAAGCGACGGGAGCAGCTGTTTACTCACTTGCCCTAAGTGGGATGGCCGCGAGCCAGGCTCGGCGGTAACTGGGACCAACATCCGATGTCAAACAAGACCGTCCCTCCGGCAGGCGAGCGAGCAAACAGCTCCAGCCCCCCACGCCGCCCCCCGCCCCCAGTTGCAAAGAAAGAGGAGGGGTGGGGGGAATAAAATAACTAGCCGCGGCGGCAGGAAATCTAAGGTATGCGGTTTCCAGCGGTCGGGCGAACTCCGGTGCGAGAGGAAGTGTGAGCCGAGCGGGCCGGGGGCGGGCGCGGCGGGGCTGGGCTCGGCTCGGCCCGGCCCGGCCCGGCCCGCGCGGTCAGGTGGGGGCGCCGGGGGCCCGGGCGGGCGCGGGCAGCCGGGGAGCTCCGGCGGAGCGACCCCCGCCGCCTCGGTAATGGGGGTGGGGGGTGGCGGCCCCGAGGCCGTGGGAAGCGGCCGCCCCGCGCGAGGGGTGGGCAGGGGAGGCTGGAGGGAAAGTTCGCCCCGCGCACACGTACCCCCCCGCGGGGGACAGCGCGCCTCTCGCCCGGGGGGTGGGGGTGGGGGCAGCGTGCGGGGCCGTGCCCCGGGGGGCGCCGCGGCGGGGCAGGCTGCGGTGGTGTTGTAAGTTTGCGCGCCCCCTGCCCCCCGAGGCACAGCCGGCCGCCGGTTCCCCCTGCTGCGGGGCGTTTCTCGCTGCCGCGCCTTTGGCCCTTCCCCGGGCGGCTGCCCTCCGCGGGGGCCATAGGAGCTGGGCGCTGGTGACATCGACCGTCGTGGTTGGGAAATACTTGTTTCGTTAGTTCGGTTCGCCATCGGTTAGGGCTGTAACGGATCTGCTCTGCTGCACGGAGGAAAATCCCGAAAGCAATGGGCAACGCGGGAGTCGGGAGAAGTTTGGAAGGGGGGACGGAAGGGTGAGAGATTTTTGTTCTCTTCGGTCTGCATTGCTAGGGATTTCTTGGTCTCCTTCCTCCACCCCCTTAATGGGATGAATTATTTAGCACCCTCGCTTTCAGTTCAGCCCTAAAGCTTGTACGGGGAGGCTTTCATGTCTAGAAGAAGAAAGAGACAGTAGGTCTGTAAAAATCATGTCTGGCACAGAGCAACCCAGCTGTGATCTCTGGTGTGTGCTCTGCGTTCTGCCTACGACAGCCAGGCTCGTGCTGGAGATTCCCTGTCTTAACGGTGACCTAACGGCAAAGCCTGTTGTTCAGTATCTGTTTTGCATGAGCTACTGTGCTGTAGCAGTCACTGCTCCATTCAGCTAAAGGCAGAGAGAGGATAAGAGGATTCCGATTTAATTAGCAGTTTGTTAAAACCAGTCAGCTTTGTCTGATCACATTTATAATTTTAGAACGTATGTCTTAATCGCAGTAAATTCTGGTGGTGTGCATAAAGCAAGTGCCACATGCTGTTTGCAGCATTGGCCGTGGCAGCTTCGTGTTTCTATCTTTTTAATTTACTGCAGCATGTGTTTATTTGTGCAATGGCAGATTTCTGTGCGTGCTGTGGGCATTTTGCATGAAGCAGATCTAGGAATTAAAGCATATGCTGTGGAGGTTTTTATTACCCAGTGAGCTGCAAGATGTGTCTTTTTTTATTGGAGCATATTCAGGTTGACATCTTGAATACCCAGATATTGTTCTGGTTGTTTTCAATAATAGGACTTTTGTGTGTTTTTAGCATCTTTATTGGAGTCTGAAATACTCTAAATGTTGAGGCCTTCCTCGCTTCTCCTCCCCCTCAATAATTACTGTGGTTGTTCTCAGACAAATAATTTCTGTCTCATAATATCCCTGAAATCAAACACCAGCAGGCTGTACCCTGTCTTCTGCCTAGCTAACTGAGTCACTGCCATGCCTTGTGCTAGATTAAGCTGTTGTAGTATTGCTGCTGGTTGAATATTGAAGATCCCTGGTGTATACTGTGATTTACGTTACTGTAAATAGGGTAATTGAATTATAGCTTCTCTGCAATGTCTTGTTCCTCTGGTGTTATCAAAGATTAGTCAACTTTACTTGGGGTGCTAGGCAGGCTGCTGCCTAAATGTTTACTTGAATTAGAGATTTCCACTAACTCTTATAATTGGATAAAGAACTACTTTTTTTTTGTTGTTTTTAAACCCTGTATTGCTGAGTAAGTCCTGGGAGTCTCTGAAAGCAAGACAGCATTAGGTGTTAAGACCCACCCCCCCCCAAAAAAAAAAAAAAGATAAAATACTTGAATAATAGAGTTAATTAAATTCTTTTTTTATTGCATGAATTCCTGTATCAGAGGAGAAAAGATACTCCAAGGTTAGCTATGGGGTGCATAACAGTAAGAGATTTTTTTGCCTTTTATAGCAGTCAGGACTCATTCAGGGCCTCCACTTGCTGGACAGAGAAGGGAAGTGTTCTATGGATGCTGCTGTAGTGGGGGGAGAAGAGATAATGAAATGAGTTATCTGTCAGCTCCTAATAACTTAATCTGGAGATCGTAATTGATGAGGCTGAAACGTGCAAACTCACGTAGAGTTTGAAATGAGCGTCTTGTCCAAGGCGTGACTCTTTTTTACCATTGTACATGTCTTTTTCTGGTTCATAGCCACTAACATGGGCTACTTGGTTTTTACTACCTATTTTAAATAAGCTTCTTCCTGCCCTCAACTTCAGCTGACAGCTTGAAATCCAGGATGTGTACTTCTGTCATTCCTAAGCCAGTATGAAACCTCAGGCAGAACTGTGACCTTCAGATATGCAGTCATGTATTTGCAAATCCATGTCTTTATAAAACTGGCATTAAAAAAAGAAAAAAGGAATAGGGAATCCTAGCCAGACCTTGAGGATTCTGATTTGAGATTAAAAGGCTTTTCCACTAGCTCCTGCTGTCATTTTACCTCTGTCAGAACACTAGAGGAGTTTCCGTTTTTGTTTGGTTCAGCTTTCTCTTGCTTTTGTTCTTCTTAACATTGCTGAATGATGCAAGTTTTCCTCTGTGCTTCCAGATTGTGTGCACATACCAAAATACCAGCCAGTGATGGAACGTGTCATTTTTGTTGCTTTCCAAAAGACCTTTAGAATTTGATGGCTAATAGTGAACAGTTGACTATAATTTTCTTAGTAGCGTTCCTGGTATGTATGGCATTTTATATTTTCTCCTGGTTTAGTACTTGTTTATATTCATGCTATTAAAAATATTGACAGTTCTTTGCATTCAGATATGCAACTGTCTTAATTTTTGTAAAATAACTTTGGAATCTGTTCAGTGAAAATTACTATCTTTTTCCATAATCTTGACTTTTTTGTGAAATAACCTTTAAAAGCCCCTACCTAAGTATATTTTGAAGGCTGTGGCTCATAACTACTGAACAAAAGTCTGAAGTCTGAACAACTCTAATGAAAATTTGATGAAATATTGCCAATACCCAACCAGAGGTAGTCATTACAACTACATATTAATATGTCACCTCCTAATGACAACTTGGCTCTTTTCTGATGAAGTTGCAGTATGTACGGTACACAAATAGATTTGGTTTTGTGTTGCATCACCTTGAACCTACTTACTCTTTCATGCTTACCCGGTCAAGAGAAGCTATGCCCAACAGGTTGCTGAGGAAAGATGTACTCTCTTGAAAAGTCCTTATGTAGGCCCCCAAAGTTAGATGATGTATCTGCATGATCACTCACAATATTCCGAGATAAGAGAAACTGATGTGTCTGAAGGATGAATCTTAGCTAAAAGCTATTGTAAGGAGAATGTTTCTAGGTAATTTTATATGAAGATGAAATTTTATATCACGATACAATTAAGCTGAAGACTCTTTCCTAGGAATTTTAAAGATTATCACTAGATTGTATTTTATGAGCTGCCATATGATACTGCTTTAGAGCATTTTCTCTTTTCAAAAACTGTGATTGACATTAGTAGCAAGTGTTCTCTGGACCTTTTGATTTATGTTCCTTCAGGCTCAAAGACCTCTTTTAGCAGGTTCTCCTGGTACCATGTATTCTAGTGATTTGATGCTGACAAGAATGAACACTGAGTGCTTGGTCACTGTTTTCTAAAATCATGGTATTTTCCTCCACACTGCTGCTGTAACCTGAAACCCTCTAGCTTTGGGTATTTTCTGAGATTTTGAGTCTAACTTGGTGATACAGTCGTAAAATATACAGGTGGATGATGTTACTTTTTCTAAGCGTTGTATGAATAAGCTGAAAGATTTTGAAAACACTGGGATTTTATAACTTCTTGTCTTGATATTTTAGAGTATGTGTCATTATGTGGAAGAGAGTCTAAAATCTTAAAGACACTCCATGCTGCCAGTGCAGGGATGCTGCATGTCAGCTGTGGGGCAGGAGTGGGCAGTTAAGCATTTTGTTTGCTGAAAAGTAAGGGATGTAGGATTGAAGAGCAGTCTTTGTTGGCATAAAAATTTTGAGTGTTTTGGTAAAAGAACTTTTTTAGCACTCTGACAGCCTAATTTAAAATACTCAAAATCGGTTGAGTGTTCATGTATTGGGTAATCAGTAATTTCCATCTGAAACTTGGATATTTAAGTAAGTAGGTGAAAATGTGTTTCCTTGAATCCTGTGAAATGCTTCAAGCCTACTGAAATAGTAAAAGGTGGCATCCTGTACTGGAAGGAGGCCCTTACTGCGGTGTTTCAGCATGAAGAATCTCTGAGCAACTCACAATTTTATGTTAACAACGAGCCGGATCTCAACGATTAGCATACATCCTAATGTTACAAAGTTCTTGTCCTCCTTTTCTTTCTAGTGTCATGTATACTGCACTAGATGGTGGAGGTGAATCAGTGGAAGCTGTTTGGAGATAGACAGCTTTAGGTACCTGTAAGACAGGTAGGTAAGTTTTAGCATTTTTCCTCTACTGCACTCATCTGCCGAACTTGAAAATTAGCAGATGTTCATCTTCTGCTTGTAGCAGCTGCCTTGCCCTTGGCCTGTTTGGACATTCCACAGATTGTATCATTCTCCACATCCTTTTGAACATCTGTCTTATGTTTAACTTTTGCCATGTAAGCATTGTCCTGTTGTTGTTCCCAGAGGAGTGGAAGGGAAGGGCTACCTTTTGGAGAGGGAGACATTTGAGACTTACCTCCAGACTTCAACTCTTCTGTCCCTGCATTAGGTTGCTAGGTATTGCTAATCTCTTCTTCATGCCTAGGCTTT
Source organism: Falco naumanni (assembly GCF_017639655.2). Classification (NCBI taxonomy): domain Eukaryota; kingdom Metazoa; phylum Chordata; class Aves; order Falconiformes; family Falconidae; genus Falco; species Falco naumanni. Next base: position 88,597,492 of record NC_054054.1, read on the forward strand.
GTTATGCTGTACTACTCTTGTATTCTTTTAAGGCAGAGTGTTGTCAGAATAATGTTAGTAATACACTGTGCCAGGTTTGCTATTTTTGGGTGATATTACCAGTTGTAGGCAAAGATGATAGCTGATAGTTCTGTGTTCTGAGGCGATTTTAGATTTTCTTAGAACTAGGCAAAATCCCTCCACCAAATAGAGCACAGTACTGGTGAAAGTGCATGGATGCTATTAGCTGTTTACTTTGTAACCTCTGGGGAGATGGGGCCAGTCACTCTAGTGACAGAAGTGAAAGTCTAGGTAAAAAAAATCTCAGGATCCTGAAAGTTGCCCTTCTGTGGGAACCAACAGCTTCTCCCAGCTTTGTGTTAGCCCTAATTCTCTTTCTAGTTCTTCAGCACCTTTAGGAATAAGAATGGATAGTGGGGCTTGACCTCAGCATGCCAATGGTAGAGACCAGAGCCACCTTGCAGACTTGACAGTTGATATTTATGTCCCCTAATATTTATCATCTTTTATGATGTAGTCATCATCCTTTGCATTTAAAGGAGATAGTTGTTTCTAGTGTGTAGCTCATCTCATCCTAAGATGGAGCCTGTAATAGCTCAGGTGAGCCACATCCCCTACATGACTTTTTCTCTTTGTAAAAGGTTTCCAGGTGATAATCATTAAATGTGTGTGTCTGTATCATAGACACATGGAGTCAGATTAAATGAATTCCACACATTGTCAAAAAAATGAGAATTTGCTAATGTCTGCAAAGGGCTAATGCAAGGACCCTGCCCACTTCCAGGCAGATGGATGGACTGTACCAAGGTGGTTTCATTAGCTTTGAGTACCATTTGCGTCTGATGCCAGGCAGTCTGGTTGTAGCAGATATGCAGAAAAGATCTAAGCAGAAAAAAACCCTCTTAAAACAATGAAAGGCTGTCTGTTGGGCAAACCAGAACCCTGTCACTCTCTAGATGTTCCCTACTAACCATTTATTTTGGTGATAAAGAAATCTTCCTGCATCTGACCCCTGCAAATGCCTTTAAAGAAATGCAAAATCCTGATAAATTTCCTTTTGAGAGTTTCATATTCTTTCATTAGGTTTCTGCACCAGGTTATTTGCTTGTTAGAAGACCTAGAAGCATTCTGTATTCTTTGAATTTCTGTATTTCATATCTTCCCAAAGGAGGAATTCCAGGCTCTTTTAGACAGGGACAGGATGTAAAACCAAAGTCTACCTCAAAAAGAGATACTGAAGTACCAAAGGCAGACTCAGAAATCCCAGCACGGGTGAGCAGACGTCTTTCTCAGTGTTCTCTTTTGAGTAGATAGAGGTGCCTGACTAAATCTCTGGATGGCTTCTGCTCTTCTGCATCCTTTTGGCAAGTCTCTTTCTCTCCTTTTTAAACTCTGGATTGGCTGCCAGACACAGTGAATGAAACTTACTGCTGATAATTTAATTCCTTTCCTAACCAATCCCTTTTTCTCTCTTTCCTAAAATACTGCTGGTAAAAGGGAGCAGCTTCTGGAGGAAAGACAATAAATATACTAAGTAATTTGTTCAAAAGTCTTTTTGTCAATAACTGACCTTCCAGCTTGAGGAGTTGTCCAGTTGTCCAAAAGGGAACATTTTTTAATGTTGGGAACAACAGAAACCCAAATCAGAAAACCTAAATCAAAACCAAAACCCAAACCACCAAAAAACCCAGTGTTCCACAACTGTATCTTCAAATCTGTCTTTGCTTTAGCACCCCAGATTTGCAGAGTGGAGAAATAAGGGGCTAGAGGGACTCTAAGGATTGTTTCTTAGCGTACCTTGGGGAAGGATGCTGCACCAGCACTGTTGGCATTAGCCAGGAAAAATAGTGCGAGGAGCAGTTGTCTTTATCCAGGGGATGATGCATTATGCGCACACCTCCTGTGTTTCCTGGATTTTCAAGTGGGCGATGTCTGCCTGAGGCACACACTGTTGCAGAGCTCTGGAGGGAACACAGCTGTATCATTGCTCGAACAGGATTGCAGCTTCAAAACAGGTTTTAAGAGAATGGCCTGTTGCTCCTTCTTGCTTTCTTCTCTATCTTTCTTTCCATTGTAGCCATGGAGTAGAATGAATTCTTTATTTCCTTTTTTTATAGTCTGGTTAGCCAATTCCCTTTAAAAAGACATGACGTGACTTTCTGTTGACATGGTTGTGAAATCACATGGTACATGGGAACCATCTGAGTAAAACTCCTTGAGCCTCCTGACCCGGTGAACAAAAAGCTCTAGATTCTGCCTGGCGAACAGCCAAACCCCATGTTTTGCAAAGGCGATCTGTAGACCTCAGTTTCTGTTTCACTAATTCCACCTGAACTTGTAACTCATCATCTTAACAAGGCATTTCTGGTTTTATATAATAGCTTATGCAGCAGGGAAATTACTTCCTTTCCCTGACTCGGGTGTTTACGTCTCTGACATGCTCACACATAATAGTCTCTCCAGGTGGGTATGGCTTGTGTGTTCTTTCAATATGGTTAAAATCAATTTAATGTCAACTGTAAAATGATTGTTCTAGAAACAAAAAAATCTGAAATCTAAGACTCTGAAAATAGTTGTATTTTGAAGAGAGAATTAAGAGGTGAAATTGTCCATTATGTTTATCAGCATATGATAAATGGAACATGTGGAGCATTTTCATTTGTCAATATTTTTCATGTTGCTCTCTTGCTAAAATAATGTTGCAGAATTCAACAGTTCTTCCAGAAAGCATACATGCTTTTTATTCACTTGGAATGAGTGTGTGTATTTAAAAAAAAAGACAAAAAGAAATAGACAATATTTACTTTGTAGACCAGGAATTATAGTCCTGCTTGGTTCTGATTTATTGAAAGGAAGTTGCTGCAGTTTTGCCTTATTTCTGTTTCCTTTTCCAGGCTGATAAAATGTCATTTATTTATTATCATACTTTTTTTTTATATTCTTTACTGTACTATGTGAACAAGAGTAAAGTAGACAAGAGGAGTGCTGCTTAAATACTCTTTAAAAAAGTTTGTAAGATTTTTCTGCAGTTGGCTAAGTTATGGAAGCAAAGGCTGCTTTTTTTTCCCTTGATGACAAGTCACTGCAGCTAATAATTTTAATATTCTGAATACAGCTGCTTTCATTTCTTAATACTTTTGTACCAACTCACATTCCTGTTGACAGAGGTGGAATTGTTCCACTAAGTGCTGAATAGCAGTGTGGATGAAATGAGGAATCGAGGAAGAAAAATAATAGAATTGTCTGTAGAAAAGAAGAAAAACCAAAATCAGCTGACAGGGCGAAACAATAAGAGATAGGGGAGCATGTTAAGACAATGAGAAAAGGTGGTTTAGTAATTTGCTAAATGGAGGAAGAACAGCGGTTTTAATGGTTACGCTCAGACACAGCAGGAAGATGTGCGTCAAGCAAACACATACTTACCAACTTTACACTAAATAAAGTGATGCTTACAGAGGGGAGTATGGATATTCAAAGCATGCACTGTACTTTTTTAGCTGAAAAGAGTGAGCTTTCAAATCCTGTGTGTTTAAACTGTTCAGCTTGAACCATATTCCTTTCCTTTTCAGGCCCCCAGTGCAAAGATGTTAGGTTGACCTAAGTAGCTGTGAAGAGAGGACACAAGTAACGTTAGTACTACTTAAGTGTGTTGTGCTTAACCCTGTATTAAAAGTCTTTAAAAAGAAAAAAGAGTTTAGGAAAGTGTTTGGTTTTGCTTTGGTCACTTGAAGGCAGCAGTAGAATTGAGTTTGTTGTATGTGGTGCAGCTTGCACTTCTGGGACTTCTTGGGGAAAAAAGAGAAGGAAAAAAAAAGAGGGAGTTGAGTCGTAAGTAATGGGAGGTCTTTATTTGTAACAGTAGTGTTTTTAATGTGTTTACTTGTTATATGTGAATTGGATTGTCTAAACTATGACTAGCATTTCTCCATTTCATTCATGGAGCATTGAGAGAGCAAAGTTTGATCTCTGCTTAGAAAATGGCTTACTCTGAAGCTCTCTATTGTCAGCAGCAGCCATCCCCAGAGAAGTTTGGGTTTTGTCGAGAACTGTCAGCCTTTCCTCCTCAGAGAGGCATTCCTAAACCCCAGGGAATCCCCTCCTGTAAAGTTCTGGAGTATGCAGCATGGAGGAATAATAAGCACTTCCTTCCTTTCTATTTTGAGTGACTGAACTGGAAAGTAGCTGCTGTTGCTGTAGCTTGTGCTCACAAAAGCCTGTGCAGCATGGTCCTCTTCTCCTCACCCTCCTCCCCGGGTCTTCAATTCTTTTGCAAGGGGAGGTTGTGCAGCAAGTTTCAAACTGAAAAAAATTAAAAAGTATCACCAGGAATATGGTAGATTAACTTCATTATTCAGTTTCATATTTAATGTAAAATTCAGTATTATTGTTATCTGCAGGATTTTCTTGTACTCCCAGGTTTATGTTTTTTCTAGCAGTGCATATCAGGCTTGTTTCCCCTGCCCCCAGCTCATACAGAGTGTTTGTTTAGCCAGGAAGGCACGGAGAGCAGCTTGGTGTTTTGGGTCATGAGAGGCATTTTGGAGTTGTTGGAAGCGTCTTGTGCCTTCCTCTAGTTTCGTGTAAACAGCTTTGCTGGCTGTTGCAGAAGCGGGGAGAACCTTTCAGCTGCAGGAACAGTGGCCATCAAACAAGGGCAGTGCACTGGATTTAAAATCCTTTTGGTGGCCAGAGCTGGAGACATTTTGTGAAGTGGCCTGGGTGGTGGTAATCAGTAACAAAACCTTTCAAAGAACTGCAGATGTTGATCACAAGGTTCTGCATTCCTCAGTGTGTGTGTAATTTCAAGAGAGGTACTTTGCTAAGAAAACTGAATTTTCAAATGATGATATGAAAACTTTTGATTTTAGTCAAACTGACTAACTTTTTCTGCTCTCTTCCCCAGTTATTTCATTACAAGCTTTGCATTTGTATCTATCTTAAGTTTTGTTATATAAAAAAGAAACCCAAACCCTAGCATTCAGCTTTCTAAAAAGTTGCAGTGTATGATCTGAGAAATATTCTTCCTGAAGCTTATTGATAGTTATAGCTTATAGATAGGGAAGGAAAAAATCTTGCCTGGTGTGCCTAGTTAAATTTCTCTTTGGGAGAGGTTTGAATAAGACTGTTTCTTTAGTCTTTGACTCAAACTGCAGGCTTAAAAAGAATTCCTCACTCATTAAGTAAATTCTGATATACTCACTGTAACATCAGTGTTTTGCATATTGCTTAATAAAATCACAGTGGGTGGAATGAAGATTGTTCTGGCTCCTGATGGCAGGTTCTTTCTGCTTTTGGCTTGAGGCTGCATGTGAGACAGGCAGGTATGTAACATAGGACAGTAATCTTATTTATTGCTGTTTTGCATTTGTAAAACTGCAAGTCAACACATGAAAAATTGGTGACTTTTCTTTTAAAATCAGGCATTCTTTTGTAATTGCAATGATAAAGTAAACTTAAACACCCCTAATGTGAGTTTTAATTTAAGCTCTTTCAATGTGCCCTGTTGTAGAAAGACAGAAGAGCAGCATTTCCTAAAATATGCAACTGTGTTTCTGTCAGATGGACTTTGTCACTTTCAGGCTTTCTGGCTGCAATTAGCATATTCTGTCACTGCAAATGGTTTTACTGCGTTATTGTAATTTCTAGGGTAGCATTAAAATGTATACACAGGCCATGGGAGAAGGAGCTGCGGAATGATTTTCAACCGATACCATTTGAAAGTATCTAAAAGCTCCCTCCAAGTAATCTGCCTAATTCAAAGAAGGGATGAGATAATGCTGAGAAAGACCAGGAACCTACGCATTGGCTGTCTTCCATTCCTACAATATGCATCTAAGTTGACCATAAATTGTTTTCTGTAGTTAAATTGGCTAAGTAGGCTGTTGCAATGTGGTGCATTATGAGGCATTCAGTTGTTTTAGGATTTGGCAGACACCCAGTTTACATATGTGCAGAGAAGCAAAAAATGCCAGGCCCAGAATGTGTGTGTTTCATCTGTAGCCTGAAAGGAGAGTAATTGTATAGTTGGGGGGAAGAAAAAGACTCTCTATTTAAATGAGGTATGTGCTGTTTGATGGAACTGTTACTTGCAAGATCTGTATGTGCTTGAGACCAACTGAGCTGTACGAACAGGTTAAGAGCTTTGCCACCAAGCCGCAGAAGGTACTTGTGGGCGGTGGTAGTTGGGGATAGGAGGAAGCGACGGTTGTGCCTCGGGGGGCAGTCATGGTACGGTTTTAGGCACTTTGTGGAAACGGGAAGCTACAAAAAAAAGTTTGAAAGAAAGCTTCAGAGATCAAAGAGGAAAAATGGCTTTCTCTGTGATCAATAGGGAGTAAGAGTAGAGAGCATGAGGAAAATAAAGAAAATTTTGCAGAGCAGTCTGTGTATTGTATTTAGTTGAAGTCATTGTTTCCTATTTAAAGACAGTGATATTTGTGTGTTGTATAGGAACTTGGCAAAAAAACATCCCATGGAGTAGAACTGCAGATTTTCTGAAGACGTGTAGGGGGAGGCTCTGTTGTAGACAGGCTGGTTACATATTTGCTTCTTTTGTGGTCAAATGTAATTTAAGATTGCAGTAATAATTTTCTTTGTGTTAAGATCTGAAGGATTTTGCTCACATTGAAAGTAAAGCTAAAAATATCAAAGCAAGACCTTTAAACAAGGATAAAGGAGTAAATATTTGTATATCCTGCTCTCTGAACCGGTTTGGAAAGCAAAATTCATTTTCAGTCAGGCAGTCCTCTCGCTGAGACTGTTCTTTCCTGCATTGACACAAAATGGTATACATGACCAGAGGATTTTCCTCTTAAAAGAGCTGCTACAGGAAAAGTTTCAGAACTGACTAAAGCACAAGAGAAAGGTTTCCACTGATGGAACGGCAGTTTTTGTGAATGGTCATAATATAAGTTGCGTACTAACATGCAAGCATAGTAGTATTTGCGTTACATTTTTTCAGATATGGTTGACTAGCGTGTTGACAGCATCCATTGGAAAAAAACTCCTTAGACTTACTAGACATTGCAAAATCTGAGCTGACTAACCATAATTAAATTGTATTTTCTATCAGTCTCCAGCCTTATTTCCCAGAGATTCCCTTGTCCTAGAATAGAAATTTAATTAGAAAGCTCAGGATGCATACACAAGTGTTTGAATCTGCCACTGGAAAATGGATACTGCTGAGGAATCTGATTCTTCCTATCAGGCTGGTTAGTGCCATGGTGAACACTGAGGATATAAGGCAGTGACCAAGTTCCTAAGACATTTAGTAACAGATTATTTGAAGATAGACACTTGCTGTGGCTGCACAGTCGTAGCAGCTTTCAGGCCAGGAAATCTTACTTTAAGTTACACCTTGTTTTTTATGGTAGTTGAGCTTTGGCTTAGGAAGGCGTGTTCACAGGTGTTTAAGAAAAATGCACAATATAATTTAGGCTTTGCTTGCCTTTTCCTGGGAATAGTTCAGAAGCACGTTTAGAAGGTGTGCTGTGGCTTATGCAAGCCTCCCTCATTTGCTACTGGCAGGAATCAGTTGACTTTAAATCCAGATCTCCCTGTCTGAAGGACCACAGCGTTTGTCTGTCCATTATTCCCCTGACCCTCAGTGAAGTTCAGTATGCTGTGGAATCTGACCTATTTTTTAAGATTTCTGCCATTTTCAGTTGGATCCCTCTTTAGAGGTTTCCTCTTTTCCTTTCTCTGCAGGGAA